>NC_089873.1:210660000-211260000 GCF_040182565.1 Anser cygnoides | reverse complement strand
AAGCATTCTGTGCAGCTGGCCCGGAAATTTTGTTCTTGAAAGCCCGTAGCGGGTTCTCGCTTTCCCCACTGCTTCCAGCCACCGGTTGGTGCTCTTGTGCCGGTGCAAAGATCCTAGGAAAGTGCCCCAGTTATTATTTAGCTTCCCGTGCTCGCGGGACGTCAGCCAAACAGCTGGCTGGGAATGATAACGCTGCGAGAGGTGGCTGAAAGGCGCTGTCTCAGGGGACCCTGGCTCCTTCCTTGCCTGTCTTCAGCGTCTCAGTTTCCTTAACCTTTCCGAACATATTTTGTGATGATGGGAATCCTGACCATCTACACCTCCTACAAAGAGAAGAGCATTTTCCTGGTAGCTCACAGAAAAGACCCAGCCGGGATGGACCCCGATGACGTGTGGCAGCTCTCCTCCAGTCTCAAACGGTATCGGAGCTTCGGTTGGCCTGTAGTTACCGCGTGCTCCACGGCGGGGCAGGAAAGCTGCATTTAGGATACCTTAAAACAAAATGGGGGAAAATACTGGTGTCACAGCACCGGGGACGTGAGCTTTCTGCACTGGCTACTGTGTCGTGCGCTTCGCTGCTTCCCCGGCAAGCCGTGGTTAATATTTGGCACGGAATTACTTAGAAGCAGCAGTGATCAGTAAAGCTCCCGCCAGTCTTGTGTGCGCTGTTTCCACTCGTGTCTCTGTAGGATCATCCAAAATATTTTCCCTTAGTTTTGTACCTACAAATCTTGTTCCACCCCCATCAAGATCGCTGTCCCTAAAAAAGGGAGTAGCGCCGAGCAGTTCTCCGCCACAAACGTTCACGTTGTGCTTCTTTTTAAAACGGGGGGAGGGAAAGCCTGATCCCTTACAAAGAGTATAAAAACCCTTCAATCGTGTTATAATTAAAGCCTGGGTGAGCTCCCACATGGGGTGCTGGGTGCTGGGACCCCTCCTGGGGCTTTCCCCGTGCCAAAAACGAGGGTTCCCCGTTGGCTTCACCATCCTGGGCCGGATTCGGTGAATTCTGCCCTGAAATCTCGCTGCTCTCCCCGCAGGTTTGACGACAAGTACACCCTGAAGCTGACTTTCATCAGCGGGAAGACCAAGCAGCAGAGAGAAGCCGAGTTCACCAAATCCATCGCGAAATTCTTCGACGCCAACGGGACGCTGGTGATGGAGGCCTACGAGCCCGAGGTCTCCAAGCTGCACGATAGCCTGGCCCTGGAGAGGAAAACCAAATGAGTCCCGCCGCCGCCTGCCTCCCGAGATCATGCTGAATTAATACCAATAAAGTCAACGAGCAAAGCTAATCGCCTCGGCTTTTGTCCTGAAATCCCATTCCAGTTCCGATGAGCCCCCCCCCCCTCAACGCGTGGCCAGGGGGGGCTTTTTTATCTCGTCAGCATCGCCTTTTGCCTTTCTGCTGGTGAACTTGCGGTAGGAATTCAGGACAAAATCCGCGTAGGGAAACAAAGCGTCCACCCGCAAACGAGTTTTCTTTATTTTTGTATTTAATTGGGGGGGGGAAGGGGGGGGGGATCGTTTTATATCAAAGCCTTGTATGTGTTGGGGGGGGGGGGGGGGAGATAAATGCGCTGCTTCTGTACGGTAGGGCAGGAAACGCTTGCCTGCGAGGTGAAAATAAAAGGAAGAAAAGGGTTTTTTTGAGCTGGGAACGTCGCTGGGGTGTCCAGCTGCCCCCCCCTTTTTGCCCCCCCCCCCCCGCCTTGTCCCCATCCCACGCCTCCCGCTGTACCCCGGCCTTTTCTAAACGGATTTTTTTGCAATAAAAGGGTCGAACCGCCGCGAGCCTCTGCCTGAGCATCTCTTGGGGCGCATCCCGGGGTTTTTTTGGGGGGGGGGGCGGTTCGGGGAAGGTCCTTTAACGCCCCCCCCCCCCGGGGAACGGGGCCGGGCGGAGCCGGGGGCGGAGCGGGGCGGGCGCAGCGCGGCGGAACCGGGACGGGAGCGGCGGCGGGGGGGGGCCGGGAGCCGAGAGGTGCCGGGGGGGGGTCGGAGGGTTGGGGGGGGACCAGGGGGTCGGGGGGGGCAGGGGGGTGCAGGGGGGTATGGGGGGGTATAGGGGGAATCGGGCCGGGGGGGGGGAGAGGGCCGGGAGGGGGGTGCGGGGGTGTTTGGTGCCTGGGGGGGGGGGGCAATTGGGGGAAATTGGGGAAATGGGGGGGGATCGGGGGGTGCAGGGGTGTTTGGGGGGGGACTGGGGGATGCAAGGGGGGGGTACGGGGGTGTTTGGTGCCGGGGGGGGGGAAATTGGGGAAGACGAGGGGGATCGGGGGATGCAGGGGGGGTGCAGGGGTGTTCGGGGGGGGGGAATTGGGGGAAATTGGGGAATCTGGGGGGGGGGATCGGGGGATGCAGGGATGGGGGGAGTTCACCCATAGGGGTTGTGGGGGTGTTTGGTGCGGGGGGGGGGGGGGAATTGGGGGAAATTGGGGAAACCGGGGGGGGGGGGTCGGGGGATGTACGGGGGGATGCAGGGGCGTTTGGTGCGGGGGGGGGTGGGAAATTGGGGAATTTGGGGAAAATGGGGGGGGGGGGGAATGGGGGATGCAGGGTTTGGGGGGTGTCTGCCCATGGGGGTTTTGGTGCGGGGGGGGGATGCAGGGGGAGATTGGGGTGTGCGGGGGTGTAGGGGAGTGGGGCTGGGGGGGTGGCAGGGGTTATGGGGGCCGTAGGCAGGTTTTGGGGTCTGGGGGATGCTTGGGGACTCCGGGGTGGGGACACGGGGGGTGTTAATGGGGGTTTTGGGGGTGTCTTGGGGATGTCCTGGGGGGGGGGGGAAGGAGGCTTTCATGTAATGGGACCGAGGGGCTCTGACCCCCCCAACTCCCTCCCCGCTCAGGTCCCCTCGGGGACAGGGCCGCCGGGCCGCCACCATGGCCCAGGCCGTCACCTGGCTCAAGGTGAGTCCTGTCCCCACCCCTGCTCTGAGGGGGGGCCACCAGGAGCCAGCCCCATTCTTTTGCAATCATTAAACCCTTTCACTCCCCCCCCATCCCGCCTCTTCCTTCCCAGCGGCTGCGGGGGTCCGGGGAGCGCCCGCAGCTTGCGGGGGCCCTGCTGAGCCCCCCCAGGGAGACGCTGTTCCGGCAGGAGGCGGCCGGCGGGGTCACCTACCGCATCCCCGCGCTGCTCCACGTCCCCCCCGCCACCTTCCTGGCCTTCGCCGAGAAGCGCTCGTCCGCCCGCGACGAGGACGCCGAGTACCTGGTGCTGCGGCGGGGCCTCCGCAGAGGCCACGCGGTTGAGGTAAGGCAGGGAAAAAAAAAAAAAAAAAAAAGTCAAAACTGGTAAAAGCGGGGCGTTGGGATGGGTTGCGATGTCTGTTGGAGCGGGGTCGTGCTTTGGGAGGAAAGGGGGCGGCAGGTTTTGGGGTTTGGTGGTGGGGACCCCGTGGTCCCAACCCCGTTGTCCCCGCAGTGGGGGCCCGTGGAGGAGCTGCCGGGGCTGGCGCTGCCCGGCCGCCGCACCATGAACCCGTGCCCGGTCTACGAGGCGTCGAGCGGCACCGTCTTCCTCTTCTGCATCTGCGTGGAGCGGCGGGTGACCGAGTGGCACCAGATCCTGGCGGGACGCAGCGCCGCGCGCCTCTGCTGCGCCGCCAGCCGCGACGGGGGCCGGAGCTGGAGCGCGCTGCGGGACGTCACCGACGAGGCCGTCGGCGCCGACCTGCCCCGCTGGGCCACCTTCGCCGTGGGGCCGGGCCACGGGGTGCAGCTGGCCTCGGGGCGCCTGGCCGTGCCCGCCTACGCCTACTACGTGCACGGGCGGCTCTGCGGGCTGCCGCTGCCCTGCTGCACCCGCCCGCACGCCTTCATCTTCTACAGCGACGACACGGGACGGAGCTGGCGCAAGGGCTCGCTGCTGCGGGGCATGCGGACGGGCGAGTGCCAAGTGGCCGAAATCGGCTGCGGGGACCGGGGGACGTTGTTGTACTGCAGCGCCCGCACGCCGTGCCGCTGCCGGGCCGTCGCGCTCAGCACCGACCGCGGGCTCCGCTTCGGGCTCCCGGCGCGATGCCCGGCGCTGCGCGAGCCGCCGCAGGGGTGCCAGGGCAGCGTGGTGAGCTTCGCCGCGCCCGACGGTGCCGAAGACGCCCAGCACTGGCTGCTCTACTCCCACCCCACCGACCGGCGGCGCCGCCGCGACCTGGGCATCTACGTCAACACCGCGCCGCCGGACGGGGCGGGCTGGAGGCACCCGTGGGTGCTGCAGGAGGGACCCTGTGGGTATTCCGACCTGGCCGCCTGCCCCAAAGGCGTCTTCGGGTGCTTGTTCGAGCGCGGGGCCACCAGTGCCTGCGAGGAGATCGCCTTCTGCCTCTTCGCCCTGAGCACCGGCGGCGGTGCCGAAGCGCCGTGCCATGGGAACGGACCCGTTTTAGAGGTTTTGTCCCCAAGGGATGGAGGCGACAGCAGGGAGACCTCGGAGGAAATTCTTCTGGGCGCGACCCCGGAGGAGGAGAAGCGGGGTCGTGCGGCTTTTAATTGACGCGTTCGTTTTTTTTAATGAGTGATGTGCATCGTTGGCCGCCGTGGGGTTGGTGGGAGCTGGGTGCGGGGGGACCCCGGGGTGGCACCAGCCCACGCCAGGACCCGAAACACTCCTCAAAAATCAGCATTCCCAGCTCCCCTCCTTGTCATGGCAAAAAAAGCAGAAGATGCCACCGAAAGCATCATGGGGAAAAACCCAAACATGAGTTTTAGTTACAAATTCCTGCCTCTCTCACATGGCATGAGATGATTCCTCTTTTCTATAGTTTTTTTTCCCCCAGTTTTCCATTCCCTGAGTTTTTTCCTGCAGGGAAGGGCACTCAGACGTGAGCCCAGCCGCAGGGGACAGGCGGTGGCTTTGTCCCTGGGCGTGACGGTGGCAGCTCATCACAGTCTCACGTCCTTGTGCCACCGGCAAATAAAATCCTCCACAGATGGGTGGAATCCGACCAGTCCCGGGTGGCAGAAGGAGGCAAAGGGGACGGTGTGAGGACATGGGAGATGGAGTGAAGGGACGTGGGACATGGGGTGAAGGAGACGTGGGACATGGGGCAATGGGGACGTAGGACATGGGATGATGGGGACATGGAACTAATGAGGACATGGGACATGGAGTGGAGGGGCCGTGGGACATGGGTTAATGGGGACATAGGACATGGGATGATGGGGCCGTGGGACATGGGGTTGAGGGGCCCTGGGACATGGCATGAAGGGGACGTGTTACCCACACCCCAGAGCAGAGAGGCTCACAGCAATGCCCGTCATGTCCCTGCACCCATCGTGCATTCACCCATCGCGGTCCTGCACCTCCCCACCTTCACAGAATCACAGAACCATCCAGGTGGGAAGAGACCTCCAAGATCACCCAGTCCAACCTCTGACCTAACACTAACAAGCCCTCCACTAAACCATATCACTAAGCTCTACATCTAGACGTCTTTTAGAGACCCCCCCCAGGGATGGGGACTCAACCACCTCCCTGGGCAGCCCATCCCAATGCCTAACAGCCCTTTCAGTAAAGAAGTTCTTCCTGATATCCACCCTGAACCTCCCCTGGCACAGCTTGAGGCCGTTCCCTCAGGTCCTATCACTGGTTACCTGTGAGCAGAGGCCGACCCCCAGCTCCCCACCCCTTCCTTTCAGGCAGTTGCAGAGAGCAATAAGGCCTGCCCTGAGCCTCCTCTTCTCCAGCCCAAACCCCCCCAGGTCCCTCAGCCGCTCCTCACAGGACTTGTGTCCCAGGCCCTTCCCCAGCTTCGGAGCCCTTCTCTGGACACGCTCCAGGGCCTCGATGTCCTTCTGGTAGCGAGGGGCCCAAAGCTGAACCCGGCACTCGAGGTGCGGCCTCACCAGAGCAGAGCCCAGGGGGACGAGCACCTCCCTGGCCCTGCTGGCCCCGCTACTCCTGACACAAGCCAGGATGCTGTTGGCCTTCTTGGCCACCTGGGCACACTGCTGGCTCATATTCAGCCGACTATCAGCCAATACTCCCAGGTCCCTCTCGGCCAGGCAGCTTTCCAGCCACTCATCTCCCAGCCTGTAGCTCTGCTTGGGGTTGTTGCGCCCCAGGTGCAGGACCCAGCACTTGGCCTTGTTGAACTTCATGCAGTTGACCTCAGCCCATCGCTCCAGCCTATCCAGATCCTCCTGCAGAGCCTTCCTGCCCTCGAGCAGATCGACACACGCACTTAGCTTGGTGTCATCTGCAAACTTACTGAGGGTGCACTCAATTCCCTCATCCAGGTCATCGATAAAGATATTGAAGAGGACCGGCCCCAGTACCGAGCCCTGGGGGACACCACTAGTGACCAGCCCCCAACTGGATTTGGCTCCATTCACCACAACTCTTTGGGCCCGGCTACCCAGCCAGTTCCTAACCCAGCGAAGCGTACGCCAGTCCAAGCCCCGAGCAGCCAGTTTCTGGAGGACAATGTTGTGGGGAACGGTGTTGAAAGCCTTATTGAAGTCAAGGTAGCCCACATCCACAGCCTTTCCCTCATCCACTTTGTCATAGAAGGAGATCAGGTTCGTCAAGCAGGACCTGCCTTTCATAAACCCATGCTGACTGGGCCTGATCGCCTGCTTGCCCTGCAAGTGCCGCGTGATGACCCTCAAGATAATCTGCTCCATGAGCTTTCCTGGTACTGAGGTCAAACTAACAGGCCTATAGTTTCCCAGGTCTACCCTCCAGCCCTTCTTATAGATGGGCGTCACATTGGCTAGCCGCCAGTCAACTGGGACCTCCCCTGATAGCCAGGACTGCCGATAAATGATGGAAAGCGGCTCGGCCAGCTCCTCCGCCAGTTCTCTCAGCACCCTCGGGTGGATCCCATCCGGCCCCATCGACTTGCGCACATCCAAGTGCTGTAGCAGGTCGCCAACCATTTCCTCGTGGATTGTGAGGGCCACATCCTGCTCCCCATCCCCTTGCACCAGCTCAAGGCACTGGGTGTCCAGAGAACAACCAGTATTGCTGCTAAAGACTGAGGCAAAGAAGGCATTGAGCACCTCACCCTTTTCCTCATCTCTTGTCCCTAAGCTCTCCCCTCCATCCAGTAAAGGATGGAGATTCTCCTCAGTCCTCCTTTTCGTGTTAACGTATTTATAAAAACATTTTCTGTTATCTTTCACAGCAGTTGCCAGGTTGAGCTCCAGGTGAGCTTTGGCCTTTCTAATTTTGTCCCTGCACAGCCTTACAACATCCTTATAGTCCTCCTGAGTGGCCCGCCCTCTTTTCCAAAGGTCATAAACCCTCTTTTTTTTTTTTCCTGAGCACTAGCCACAGCTCTCTGTTCAGCCAGACCTGTCTTCTGCCGCGCCAGCTCGTCTTTGGGCACGTGGTCTTCTCCTGAGCCTTTTAAGATTTCCTTCTTGAGGAGCGCCCAGCCTTCCTGGACTCCTCTGCCCTTCAGGACTGCCTCCCAAGGGACTCTGCCAACCACTGACCTCGTTGCTGTATTGTATTTCCAGGATATGTCTGGGAAGCTGGAGTCCCCCATGAGAACAAGTGCTGGTGATTGTGCGACTTCTGCCAGCTGTTTTTAGAACTCCTCCTCCATCTCCTCATCCTGGTTCGGCGGTCTATAACAGACCCCCCCCCACCAGGATGCTTGCCTTGTTGGCCTTCCCCCGATCCTAACCCCCCAGGGACTCAACCTTATCGTTCCCAGCCTCGACTTCCACAGCATCAAAACACCCTCGAATACGGAGAGCCGCGCCACCACCCCTTCTGCGCTGAGGACGAGGACCAGCAGGACGGGGAAAGGACGGGATGGGGACAGGCAGGAGGGGGACAGGAGAGAATGGGGACAGGGAGGGATGGGGACGGGATGGGATTAGGGACAGGAGGGGATGGGGAGGATGAGGACCAGCAGAATGAGGACAGGACGGGATGGAGGCCTACAGGAGGTGGGGGGAGAGAGAGGCTGGAGGCGGGCGGGACAGGACGGGAGGAGAGTGGGGACAGGGATGATGGGGGCAAGGAGGATGGGGACAGGCATTATGGGGACAGCGATGATGGGGAGAGGGATGACAGGGACAGGGAGGATGGGGACAGGGAGGATGAGGACAAGGACAACGGGGACAGGGAGGACGAGGACAGGGATGACGGGGACAGGGAGGATGAGGGCAGGGAATTTTGAGGACAGGGAGGACAGAGACAGGGAAGATGAGGACAGGAGGATGAGGACAGGGAGGATGGGGACAGGGAGGATGGGGACAGGCATTATGGGGACAGGGATGATGGGGAGAGGGATGACAGGGACAGGGAGGATGGGGACAGGGAAGATGGGGACAGGGAGGACGAGGACAGGGATGACGGGGACAGGGAGGACAAGGACAGTGAATTTTGAGGACAGGGAGGACAGAGACAGAGAAGATGAGGACAGGAGGATGGGGACAGGGAGGATGGGGACAGGGAGGATGAAGACAGGGAGGATGAGGACAGGGAGGATGAGGACAGGAGGATGAGGACAGGGAGGATGAGGCCAGGGATGATGGGGACAGGGAGGACAGAGACAGGGAAGATGAGGACAGGAGGATGAAGACAGGGAGGATGGGGACAGGGAGGATGGGGACAGGCATTATGGGGACAGGGATGATGGGGAGAGGGATGACAGGGACAGGGAGGATGGGGACAGAAGATGGGGACACGAGGACAGGGATGGGGACAGGACAAGGACAGTGAATGAGAGGACAGAGACAGAGGATGAGGACAGGAGGATGATGGGGACAGAGGATGAAGACAGGGAGGATGAGGACAGGGAATGAGGACAGGAGGATTGAGGCCAGGGATGATGGGGACAGGGAGGACAGAGACAGGGAAGATGAGGACAGGAGGATGAAGACAGGGAGGATGGGGACAGGGAGGATGAGGCCAGGACAGGATTTTTACAGCCTGGGGACAACCAGGAGGCCACGACCACACCGGGGCCAGCCAGGAGGGGCCGCCAGCACCACGCCACCACCGCCTTCCCCCCCCCTTAACCCCCCTCAACCTCCCTTTCCCCCCCCCCCCCCCCCCCCCTCGGCGGGGCCGTCCCGGCCTCCCCGTCCCTCCCGGGCCTCCCCTCGGCGGCCTCCAGGCGGAGCCGGGGCCGGAGCCGAGGCCGGGGCCGGGGGGCTCGGGGGGATGCGGGCCGTGGGGGTGCTGGGGCTGGGGGCTCTGCTGGCCTGGCTGCCCCCCGCCCCTGCCGACACCTTCTCGGCTCTGCGAAGCGTGAGGCAGGCGCGGGGGGCCGAGGGGAGGCTGCTGCGGAGGCTCCGAGCCTACCTGCGGGAGGAGGGCGCCCGCCTGCGCCGCCAGGTGGGACCCCCCCATCAGGACCCCCCCATAGGGACCCCCCCATCACCCCCCCCCCGGGACCCCCCGGTGGGGGACACCCGAGGACCAAGCCGGGGATGCGCCGAGGCGCTGCTGACAATGGGAGGTTGGGGCGTGGGGGGGGGTCCGAGAGGGGAGGAGGCTGCGAGCACCCATGGGTGGCACCGGGGGGTCCCGTGGCACAGGGGTGGCCCAGGAAGGAAGGGGACGAGGTCCTGGAGCTGGGATGGTCCCGAACGTGGGCTAGATGCTGGGGCCGGAGGCTCTGCCGTCCCCACGTCCCCACCGGGGAGGACGCTTTGGGTCTTGGCCCATTTTTCCCTGCGGTTTTGGGCAAATCGGGGCGTTTGGGTGGCCCCGAGTTGGCGCGCCACCCGGAGCCAACCCCCCCCCCCCCCATAGGTTCTACGAGAAGGTGCGGGCGCTGCACCAGGACCCCGGCGCCTCGGTGGACAACCCCTTGCTGGCCTTCAGCCTCATCAAGCGCCTCAGCTCCGACTGGCCCCGCCTGGTCTACAGCGACGAGGCCACCGAAAACACCCGGGGTACGGCACCGCTGCTCCACCCGGGGTCCGGCGGAGCATCCCCAGGGCCGATGGAGAAGGCTCGCGGCCTCCAGCCTCCACTGAGACCCCCCCCTCGCCCCCTCCACCAGCTCTCCACGATGGTTTCAAGGAGGTACAGCAGGAGCTGCCCGGAGCCGAGGACCTGGACGGGGCGGCGCGGGCGCTGATGCGGCTGCAGGACGTCTACGGGCTCAGCGTCAAGGGCATGGCCAACGGCGTCTTCCAGCCCGCCGGCACCGGCCGCCCGCCCCTCTACAGCCCCGGCCGCCGCATCGCGCTCTCCGCCGACGACTGCTTCCATGTGGGCAAGGTGAGGGCAAGCGCGGCGGCGCGGTGCCCCCGCCGTGGAGCCACGTGGAGGTTTTGGGTTTTTTTCCCCCCCCCCCTTCCCACATGGAGGCGACGGGGCCCCTCTGAGTCAGCCCGCAGGCATCCCGCGGCTCCGGCCCAGCTCGTGGGGTTTCTGCTGCCTCGTGGCTCGGGGAAGGGAAAAGGCGAGCTGATGGCTCGTCCCGGAGCCCCCGTCCGGCACGGTGCTGGCACAGGGCTCGGTGCTGCGGGGAGGGTCTCATCATCCCCGCCTGGGGGTGAAAGTGGGTCCCCGGGAGGGATTTTGGGGGCTGTGAGAGAGGCTGAGACATTCTCGGGGCAGTCCCCACTGCGGGGCCAGGACTGAGTCACGGAACATGGGGTGGGATGGGGCGAGGTGGGGTGGGCTAGGGGGGTGAGATGGAGGTGGAGACGGGGATGGGATGGGCAGGGGGACGGGGATGGGATGGGGATGGAGATGGGGGAGTGGGGATAGGGGGCAGGAAAGGAAGGGATGGAATGGGTGGGGGATGATGATGATGAGGATAGGAGGGAATAGGGATGGGGAGGGGACTGGATATGACTAGATGGGTGGGGGAGTGGGACGGGATGGGACGGGATGGGACGGGACGGGACAGGACGGGACAGGACGGGACGGGACGGGACGGGACGGGACGGGACAGGACGGGATGGGATGGGATGGGGATGGGGATGGGGAGGGGATGGGGATGAGAAGCGGATGGGATGAGACTGGAGGGGATGAGAAATGTGACAGGATAGGAAGGGGATGGGATGGGACCAGGACAGGGACGGGGACGGGAACAGGGACAGGACACCGGCCACGATGACCCCACCAGCAGCTCCGAGCCACCAGCTGCGCTGCCTCGCAGGTGGCCTACGACACGGGCGACTACTACCACTCCATCGCGTGGCTGGAGGAGGCCGTCAGCCGCTTCCGCCTCTCCTACGGCAGCTGGAACCCGGAGGAGGAGCGGGGCAGCCTGGAGGACGCGCTCGACCACCTCGCCTTCTCCTACTTCATGGTACGGCCCCCGGCCCCCTCCCCAGCCCCCCGGGGCCGAGCCGTGGGCCTGGGGCTCCTCACACGCTCTCCGCTCCCACCCAGGCTGGAAACATCTCCCACGCCTTGACCCTCTCCAAGGAATTTCTCCACTACGGTACGGGGCTAAGCTTGGTTTCGGGGTGCCCCCGTCACCTCTGCGTGCCACCGGCCCCGCTCCCCTCATTTTTTTGGCACGGTCGGGGTAAATCTCCAAGGACCGAAGCCAAGGAGGTTGGTGATGGGGACGTGGGGCTTTGGGTGACACCTCCCCGCCCCAGCAGACCCCAGTAACCAGAGGGTGACGAGGAACGTGGCCAAGTACAAGAAGCTGCTGGCCACAGGGGGGGACCGTGCGGGGGGCCCCCTGCGGCGCCCCAACGCCACCCGCCTGCAGAGCCGGGACGCCTACGAGGAGCTGTGCCAGAGCCTGGGGGCGCAGGTAGGGCTGGCAACGGGGATCCCACAGCCCCCAGCCCACCACCGCCAGCCCCTTCCCCACACCACCCCCATCCCCTCTCTCCCCAGCCGGCCCCGGAGCGGCCCCCGCACCTCGGCTGCTCCTACGAGACCAACGGCAGCCCCTACCTCCTGCTGCAGCCCGCCAAGAAGGAGACGCTGCGGCTCCGGCCCTACGTCGCCTTGTACCACGACTTCGTCAGCGACGCCGAGGCCGAGACCATCAAGGGGCTGGCGGGGCCCTGGGTGAGCCCTGGGGGGGGGGGGGGGGACGGGGATGAGGTTCCCCTCCTGGAGGAGGATCCCCAAGAGGTGGTGGCTCGTGGCCCACCCTGAGCATGCAGAAATAGATTTATTTATTTTTTTAAAGTAGGGCTCAGCCAACGCTTCCCGCACGGTGGTGAGCCCAGCTTGACTCCATCCTGCTGCCCTTGAGCCCCCCCAAAGGTTTTGGGGACAAACTGGGGCCTGGCACGCACCTGAACTCCCTCCCCGGCCTGGTGGCACCCAACACGCTGCATGGCCACCGTGGTGCCACCGTCACCCCCAGGGGACACCTTGGGCGGGGATTTTTGGCCGCCAGCTGGTTTAAACACCCCAATCTGGTCCCCAAGGGAGTCCCCGCTCGGCGCTGGGGGTCCCCCAGCTCGGGGGCGGCCCTGTTGGCAGCAGCATCCCCTCCCTGTGTCCCCTGCAGCTGCAGCGGTCCGTGGTGGCCTCCGGGGAGAAGCAGCAGAAGGCCGAGTACCGGATAAGCAAGAGGTAGGGCCACCTCGTCCCCCGTCCCCCAGCAGGGCCCCAAGTGCCCCCAAAGGAACTTGGGGGGGGGATGCCTGAGGCTGGGCGTCCCCGCAGCGCCTGGCTGAAGGACACGGCCGACCCCGTGGTGCGGGCGCTGGAGCTGCGCATGGCGGCCGTCACCGGCCTGGATTTGAGGCCGCCCTACGCCGAGTACCTGCAGGTGGTCAACTACGGGCTGGGCGGCCACTACGAGCCACACTTCGACCACGCCACGGTCAGGAGGGCTTGGGGTGGGCCCGGGGTGGTCAACGGGGTGGGTCAACCCGGGGTGGTGCCTTGGGAGGGAGGTTCCTGGGTTGGGCCCGTGGCGTTCCCTGGAGCCCTACCTGGAACAGGTCCTGCGGTGGTCCCCAGGGAGGAGGGAGAAGGAGAAAGCAAAGGAATGGAGGTGGAGGGAGGGAGAGGGACTTCCCCGGGGACAGCGCAGAGCTGCGGGGTCCGCCGGGCGTGCGGGGCCGCCGGGCTGAGCGGTGTCAGCGTGCGCCTGACCTCCTCCACCTCCTCGTTCTTGGGGCAGTCCAGGAAGAGCCCCCTTTACAGAATGAAGTCCGGCAACAGGATCGCCACGGTCATGATCTACGTGAGTCGCCCCCCTGGGTTTGGGCCGAACGAGGTTGCGCTGCGCGGTCGTCAGTAGGGTTCAGAGTGAACGGGGTTTCAGACGGGCGAGGGCGGCCCTAAATGGGATTGTGGCAGGGTGTTAAATGAAAACCCGGTGCTGGCAGGGAATTTCTGGGCTCGGGGCGTGGGCAGCACATGGGGAGGGACAGGGGAGGGTCCGTGCCTCAGTTTCCCCGTGTTGCGTCCCACAGTTGTGTCCCACGGGGCAGGGCGAGGGCCGCGGCTCACATTTCTGCTCCTTTTCCAGCTGAGCGCCGTGGAGGCCGGCGGCTCCACCGCCTTCATCTACGCCAACTTCAGCGTGCCCGTGGTTAAGGTGAGGGGGGAGCGGGGCGGGGGGGGGACGACGCAGCTCTCCGGGGTCTCGTCTCATGCAGGGAGTCGTGGCTGAGCCCATCCCCGTGCCCCAAACCCTGACCTGAGGCTCCCCGATCATTTTTGGGCTCCAATGCCTGACCCCGAGGCTTCTGCCTCCATTCTAGGGATGCCAACCCCCAATTTTGGGGCTTCTGGCTTTGTTTTAGGGGCACGAAACCCTAATCCCATCGCTCCCAGCCCTGTTTTGGGGCACCGAACCCCAACCCTAGAGCTGCAGACTGCTTTGGGGAGCTGACCCTTAACCCTGGAGCTCCCACGGGGTGTTTCGGGACCTCAGGGCTGTTGTGGGGTGCCAAACCCCGGGCCGTGCCCCCTCTCTGCCCCGCAGAACGCAGCCCTCTTCTGGTGGAACCTGCGGAGGAACGGCGACGGGGACGGGGACACCCTGCACGCCGGCTGCCCCGTCCTGGCCGGGGACAAGTGGGGTGAGACAGCGCCCGGTGTCACCCCGGGGTGACACGGGGCTGGAGGGGACGCGAGAGGCGCTGGGAACCAAAAAATCCTGGATAACGGGGGGAAAAAAATCACCGATATTGGAGCTGGGGGGGGAAATGTCCCCGTGGGGTGCAACGGGGGACGGAGGCAGACGGGTTCCTTGTCCCCCCCAGTGGCGAACAAGTGGATCCACGAGTACGGGCAGGAGTTTCGGCGGCCGTGCAGCCGTGACCCCCGGGACTGAGCGACATCGGGGGCTTGAGGACGCGGCTCCTGGCCGGGGGGATGTTTTTGGACCCCTCCGAGCCAAAGCTGGTGAAAATAAAATCGAAGGAGACCGAACTGGAGTCTGGGGGAGACGCCTCGGCGTGGCCCGCAGCGGGACGGGGGCAAGGCTTGTCACATCCCCGTCACATCCCCAGCCCCAAAACGGCCTGGCACAGCTCCGAGAGGGGACACGGGACAGACTGCCACCTCCCCCCCGCGCCGTCGGTGTTTCTGGCCCCACCAGGGGCCTCGCTCAGCCCCACGGGGATGCACCCCAAAGAGCCTCCCACCCCGCACCCTACCCGGCTCGGCATCCTCGGGCAGGGCTGGGGGGGTTTGTGGGGGTGTGGGAGCACTCATGCGTGTGGGGTGACGTGGGGGGCGCGTCTGTATCCCCCCCCATACGCCTCTGATGCCGGCCTCGCTCCCTAAACACACCCCCAGCCCCAGCTAAAAACCCTAAATGACTTTTTTAGGATAAAAAGGACCGCCAGCCAGAGCCATGGCGTTCCTACGGTAATCGGTACGCTTCAGAGTGAACGAAGCGGACCCGAGGAAAGCCGCGGTATCGTCCTTAACCCCAAAGGGCCCGGCTCAGGAGGCACGAGCGCAGCGGGGTCGGCGCGGCGGCCGCTGCCTTCCAGCCTCCCTGGCCCCCAGCCCGCGCCCTCGCTCAGCCCCGCTCCCCGGGGGCGCCGCGGACAAGCTCCCTTTTCTCCGGCCGACCGCAGCTCCCGACGTGACTGGAAGGCAAAGGAGGCGGCCGGGCTCCCCGGCAGCACCCGGAGATCGGGCAGGGACCCCCGCGCCGCTCGCTTCCCCCTGAATTTCAGAGGGGGGGGGAACAGCCCCACGAGGGACTCAATTTTTGGGGATCGCGGTCAGCCCCTACCCCCTCAGAAGCTGCCCCGAAACTCCCTGACTTGCGCGGGAGAAATTGAGGAGCTCCCTCGCCGCCGGGGCTCTCGGGCTTCCTTGCAGGCACAGGACCTTGAGCACAACTTGAGCCATTTCGGACGGCGCTGCCCCAAAAAAATCCCCGCTCCGGAGCCGAAACCCGCAACCCCAGCAGCGGGGGCGTTACAGAACACGCGGCCCAGCACAGCGCCCGCCAGCCGGAGCCCCACGATTTATTACTTTCAGCTGCTCCCGGCCATGTGGGAGCGATCAGGCGTGGAGGGGAGGGGAAAAAGCAGGAGCTGGGGCCCAAGCACACTCCGCACCCGCTGGAGCACGAGCAGGGAGGGTTCGGAGGATGAGAGGCTTCCGTGCATCACCCAAAAACCCCAAAGCGCCCCTCTCGGGGCCACGACGGTCCGAGAAGCAGCAGCTCTACCCCCTGAGACAGGAGACGGAGGAGCTCCTACCCGAGGCTTTGCACAAATGCTTTATTGGGAGGCGAGAGAGATGGACACCGAAGGAGAGAGCGACAGGGCGAGGCGGGACACGGCGCGCAGCCTCCGGGGACCCGAGGGACACACGAACGACGTTTTCCTTCGGGGGAACAGACACCGATGACGAGAGGGCCCGGCTGGAAATCCTTCCGCGGGGCCAGCAGCCCCCAGGGGAGCTCGGAGCAAAAACCCCAAGGGTTGGGGCTGCCTTGGGGACAGGGCGCTGAGCGGCGATGCTGCAGGAGCGTGGGGCAACGGGGTCCGGCCCAGGCGGGCCCAGTCCAGGTTCCCCCCCAAAATTGCTCTTCCAGCTCCTGAGCAGGGCGCCAGGGCCGCGTGTGGTTGGAAACGGCAACCCAGGGCCGCTCGGCAGAGCGGTTTTTGACCTTAAAAAGATCCGGGTCTGGAGTTTCGGGGCGTGTTAAGCACCGCTTGAAACCACGGGGTTCGTCAGACGCTCGGGGTATCCTTCCCAGCCCTTCCACAGCCCAGCTAAAAGGTAATAGGGGAGGGGAGGAGAAGGGGCAGTGCTCAATGCGAGGCCGTGCAGATCCCTTGGGGCTGTCCTGCCCCGATACCCGCCTGGTGCTCACCCAACTGGCAGCAGAAGTGTTGGGTTTTGAAGCCCTGCTGCCAGGGGATGGAGCAGAAACCAGCGGCGACGCCCCGCAGAGACGGGAAAGGCCGCAGGGTGCTGAGCTGAAACCACACGCGGCAGGACGGGGCTGTCCAGGGTCACCCAGCCCTTCCCTCTGCCAAAAGGGTAAAAAAAAAACCAAACCACCCCGCCAGCCGGGGCGTCTGCGAAAAGCCACCGTCAGGCTCCAGGGGAGGAAATGCAGCTGGGTTCAGGGAGCCTCACAGCCCCGAGGCCAGCCCGCAGACCCCCGCGGCGCCGCTCTGCGCTTTCATTCCTTGCCAGCAGCGCTCCTTTCTTTGGGGGGCACAGAACCCGACGTCCAGGCGCAGTGAGCCCCACGATTTTTAATCGGCTTTGGGAAAATCTCAGCCACCACGATTCGCTTCTGAAGGCACCTGACAAGGGCCAAAAACGAGGCTCCGAAGCAAGCTCTGCGCAGCAAGCACCTGGAGACACGGTCCGGCCCTGCGGCTGCGCATCGCCCCCTGACTGTCGGGGATTTGGACACGCAGCACGGAGCTCAGACGCGTGCGAAGCTATTCACCGCGTCCGCAGGATCCGTACTCGAAGCAGAGCCACGCGCCGTGGCGGCTCAGCAAACACCTTCCCCAACAGCCCCCGCCGCTCCTGGAGCCTGCAAGGCACCGAGGGTTCGGTCCGAGGCACCCGGTGGGACCCATCGCGGGGCTGCTCTGAAAAATTTACGAGGTCAACCCCCGAGCAAAGCGGTCCCCCAAACCACGCCGCCTGCTCCTGCCAGGCCTCGGCCTTTTCCATTGCGCAAGTTTCCACCGATCCTCACCCCCAGCCGCTAGAGCGACGGCAAGGAGAGATTCCTAAGCGGCGTAAAATCCGCACCCTTTCCCTTCAGCCTCCCCACGTTTCGCTTGAACCACGGGCAGAAAAGCGCTGAAGGCTGTGAGAAAGCGCGACGGGCTGGCAGCCGCGGGGGGACCTTCCAGATTTCCCCGCTTTTAACGAGTCGAGGACGCCTCTCTCCGCAGCTCCTTTTGCCGTTTGCCGCGTTATCCCTCACCCGGACGCCATTTATCTCTGCCTGTCGCTCCTTCCTCCCAGAAAAAAAAAGAAACTGCAAGAATTTTTTTTTTTCCAGACAGAAGCAGACCCTCGGAAACGTTCGGTTCAGCGCAGCAGGAAGGGGTTCCCAGCCCTCCCACTGCTGCCACCCCTGGGGTTACCCTGCTCCGAAGCCAGCGCCGCACCGGTCCCCAGACGGACACGCCGCCAGTCCCCAAATTCCGTGGCAGTCAGGACCGAGAGCCTGGCGTGGAGCACTGCCACACGAAAAAGCCCGTTGAAGCGTTTATTTCTCATTCACTTCTCGTACGTTGACACCAAATTGAATTTCTGAGGAGCCCACGGCGCTCGCGGACACTTGTTCCACTTCCAAGGGTACTTCTGCAGCGCGCCAAACCGATCTTTTTCTGCTCAAAATGAGTTTTGTTTTGTTTTCAGATTTCTCTCAAACCGTAAAAACAAACAAGGGCAGCGAACGCGAGGAGCTGCCTCGGCGAAGCGCTCAAAGCCAGCTCCTCCAGGACGCGAAGCGCGGAGGAACGTGCCTTCACCCGCATCGCTCCCGAGCCTGACGACACGCTTAGTTTTCCCCGGGCTGCAGTACTCGCACGCTGGAGTATTTTGGTCTCCAGTGACGCGAGCACGAAAGCAACGTGGAAAGGCCCAAGAATTTTGCTGCTCTTCAGGTTGCATCTGGAAAAAGTGATATTTACCGTCTCAGCTGGCCAAGGTCCGTTTAATCCCGCACCAGCTAGCCTGGGGCTGGCTGTAGCCCCACGCTCACAGCGAATTACCGTAATAATTAACAGGGAAACGCACAGAGAGGGAGGCCAGCAGCCAGCGATTACTTTTAACAGTGCCAGCGGCCTGGGAGAGAGCCGAGTGCTGTGGAATCGGCTGTTCTTGCCTCTAATTCTGCTTCTCCTGCCCTGACGCGCTGGGGAAGGGACACGGCGCGACGCCACGACCGCTGCGCCCAGGGCTGGCGCGTGAACGAACCGGAGGAGCAGGGCAGCGCTCCGTCAGAGTAAATCTCCGCGTTCAGCCGGCCGCGCCGGCTCCTCGCCGCCCTTCCCCGCGCCCCGCCTGCACCAGGAATTCACCGCGGCTGCTCGATATCCGCAGCTGCCCGTGACGGGACGCATGCCTCAGCAAAACAGCCCTGGCAACGCTGCTTTCATCATACAGCACGGAAGGGCGACGGACGCGAGGGAAAAATAAAAGGCGACCTCGGACGACCACCGGCAACACGGCAAGAAAAACCGCCCCAACACACGGCCGCTCGTACGCTCAGGAGCGATTCTTAAGGGAGGTGAAAGCAAGCAGACGAGTTGTCTGTGGATAATGACCCCTGAAGAAAAAGTTCTTCGTGTAGCTATCGGTTTAAATGGAAACATGGAAAAGCAGGCAGCGAAACGATCTAGGAAGGGACGGGGAACACGAGATCTTTCCTCCAGTACCGGGGGAGCACACGGCAGCCACCAGCCGCCTGCACCCCCGCATCGACGTTAGGATTGACTCCAAGCTCTTCCAGGCTTTTCTCTACTGCGCTCCTTGCATCTTTCTCATCCCAAAGATGCCGATCTCTGCTCAGTCATGTGTAGCGGCTACACAAAGGGGAGCATAAACACATTCCAGAGGCAGAGAACAGCCAAATAGGCAAACTGCCTGTTATTCGGTCTAGTTTTCCTCAGTGAGAACTCGAAAACGAATGTTAACAAAGCTGCGAGACTCCGCAACGGAGCTCACGGTCCCCCCTCACCTTTTCGTTTCACGGTCCCGTCCGAATCGGCGCAGGAAAGCAGCACCAGGCTCCTGCCACAGCTTAACCCTTAAGGCTGACACCGGTGAGAGGAGCCTCGAGCTCCCAGCAAAGCCAATTCCTCCCTCTGCTTTAGAGGGAAACATTTTATGTGTTAAAAAAAAAAAAACAATCCTAAGGGGCACTTTGAAGACGACTAGGCGATTCGTGGAGAAATCCCGAAGCCTTTGGATAACGCTGCAATGGCCTCAGTGGATCCGGGCTGCCAAGAGCCCCTTTTTGCAGTTGGGTCCAAGAAAGCCTAAGAACTGACAGAGATGGGCGTGATCGACTACTTGGGGTTTCAGGAGGTCTCGCCTTGCAGCAGCAGAGAGGAACCCATCTTCCGAGGGTCTGAAGAGCTTTTCACGGTCTTCAACACGAGCCGCTTCCCAGCAAGGAAGTCCCTAAGCGGGTACACATTCTGGAGAACTAGTTCTAAAGGGACGAATCTCACACCAGCTTCTCGCCGCTGCTGAACCGGAGGGATGAACGGATATGGAATACATCACAGTGGCCTCTGGTGCAGTTTATTTACAACATGACTCCGCGCTGGAGAACACCAGGGTATTAACAAGCAGGAAACACACTAGGAGGGAAAGAAGGAGAGGGGGGGAAAAAAAAGGTTACACGTTAAAAATCAAGGTGCTCCCCGAACGTATTTGGCTCTGCGACGCTCTAAATTTAGTAGATTACCCAAAGTAAAACACAGCCAAGAGGAGCCTAGCGTGTAAAAGCACTCAGCAATAACTTGTAAGCTACGTGATAGTGAGAAGCACAAAACCTTAATATATTGCTGCCCATGGCTAGCGAGCCACCTCACTGCCTCCAAGCCGCCTGTGTCAAAGCTGCCGTTGCTATAACCGTTAAGAGCCGAAGGAAGAGAGTAGTGCCTCCGAAGGCTCACAGGCAGCACGGGTTGCCAAATACAGCGCAGAAGCCCTTTGGTCTTCTCACCCTCATCATTTATACATCACCCTACACCATTCCCTTTCACTGAAGTTAAAATACGCAGCCCGCAGCCCTACACTTCGACTGCTCCATCCCTAAAGGCAAAGGATGAAGGGGAAAGAGAAAGGGAAATCATTCAGCAACACCTGTTTCGTATTGCCCGTCCTACAGTATGAACAAATTTTGAAGCTTACAGCTTCTGTGGAAGAATTCTTAGCTAAAAGCAGGACGGCTTTTCGGGACTGCTCACTGAAACCTGAAGGATGATCTCGAAACAGGTTAGTACCTTCTGCGAGTGTGGCCCAAGCACTGGTTTAATTATTACCTTTATGACATTGTAGCTAAGATTTTAGGAGTTTTCCAAGCAACCTTACCAATCGCAACCCACTCACGGCTGCATGGCCAACGCCAGAGGGCTGGCTTCTGTAGCTCGTCACGATAAGAAAAGACAGGAGGTAATTATCAAAAGCCTGCAAAGCGAAGCACGCAGCTTTACCTGCCTCACCTCACCAGCATTTCCTGGCCAAAGCAGCGTGGTACAAGCTGCTTCCAGGGCACGGTGCCTTGCTTATTTAAATAAAAACCTGTTTACTCTGAGTACCACAGAGCTTGTAGTTTTGCCCTCTGGCAGGCTATAAAGAAAGGAATCAGCTAGGTAAGATCTGCCTCCCTCCAAGGAAGGAGGTTTCACTAACACAAGTGAATACCCGAAAAGTTTACAGAGAGCACAGACGTCAAATAATTACTGGCTGCGATTCAGCGCTGTTTGTTTACATGCGGTTTCAGCAGTACGCTGAAACTCCGAGCTACCTCCCGCGCTGAAAGCCACAAGCACACAGGAGGAGCAAGAGCTCTGCCCGAGGACCGCGCAGCCTTGGAGTACAGAACCTTACCACTGGAATCCACCGATGGGCTCTGTAAACCTGTGACGGATCAGGAACGTCGCAACAGCTTCAGCAACCTGAGGGTAGGAAAAAGCGGTCAGAATTCAAAGGGGGTGCGAAGTCAACAAGAAATCCGGGCAGTTCTTGAAGGCTGCAGCAGTTCCAACTGCAGCACGTGGCCGTAGGACCCTCCTGCTGAAGCAAGCTTGCTCCTTTAAAACTAAGAGCTCGGTATAACAGGCTCGGGTCTAAAAGGAGGAGATGCGTGCGTCCACACTTCTACCTTTACTCTAAAACTGATCACACAATCAAGAACTGACAAAAAATTTCAGGAGTTCTAAAATAAAAGAAACAAAAAGCACCACATCAAAAAAAAAACAACCTCTTAAGTTTAGCATGTGAAAAAAAAAAAGGTTAGGTGAAATCACGATATACGTTATTCCTATAAAGGATAAATCAGTGTCCTGACACTATTAATACCACTTGGAAGCCATATTAAAAAGAGCAAATATTGAGATGAAAATAGTTATTTTACATTGGTAAAGAGAAGCACTGACAGACTGAGTTTGGTATTCACAGCGGTCAGCATAGAACAAGCTTTAAAACCAGCTCTGTTTCCGACCACAGGCTCCCCTGGCTGCGCCGCATTCCTACCGCTATCGGGACAGCAACTTCAGCATCACAGAAGCGGCCCTGCTCTGTCAGTCTGTGAACTGCTTCAGCAACATTTGGAAACTATTTGGAAAATCTGAGCCGCCCGGCTCAGCCAAACAGACCGACTCCAAAAGCTGGGACGAGCGGAAAGCTTCGCGAGGGAAGACAGGAGGTTAAAACCGATCCGCGCCCCATATGGGAACAGTTAGTTCCATCACCGCCAGCCTGACAGTTCCATCTACGCCCTAGCCAAGCTCCGCATCTCATCTAACATCAGGCTTTCCAACAAGCTTAAGAAATGTGATTAAATCCAAGCTGTTTTGCAAAAAACAAAAAAAACACAGTTATGGTATCATGCCCAAAAGGTTCTTGCAGCGTAAATCTCTGCTTCGCAGGAAGCAAGGGCCCCTTTCGTATTTAAGCTGCGAAGACCACGATGCGTTCGGCACACCACGTGCGTGGAGCTCACCTTGTCTGGAGCATCTTCATGGACCGCATGGCCGCACTGCGGAAGGACTTGCATCTGGAACTTCCCTGCAGACCAAGAGAGGCATCGTTGGAGCGGCTTTTTAAGCGGTCCTGCTTTCTAACAGCAATGGTTTAGGCAAGTAATTCTCGTGTCTATAGGAAACAGGCACTGAACCCTCAAAAGGGCTGTGAATTTATGAGCTCCTCTTATTAGGATCACTGTATTTTTTATAAACCTCGCTGTGCCTCACTGTGCGCATCTGGTGAAGGAGGAGCAGGGAAGGCAGAGTCTAAGGGAAACTGCACAATACGCACAGCAGCCAGTTTCAACAAAATGCAGGAACTGGACGCTTAATTCATCTTCCCCAGGCGTAACTAGAGCAGGTTCCCAGGAGATAAAACAAAGCCAAACTTCTTAGAGGTTCTCGACAGAGGTTGAACTAACCTTTCAGTTGAAACTGTTACCAGATCTACCCTAACGCGATGTTTATCCCGTTGCCCAATGCTACCTTCCAGTATCAATTGACATGGAAATCTATGAAAACTGGGACCAGTTTCTTCTGCCCCATGAAAACTGGGGCAGAAGAAAAAAATACATTCATGGAGATGCGGCTAGAAACACCGGGAAACATGACATTTTTGGGTGGTCCCAAGTGTTCTAAGCTAGGAACATCGAGAATGTCACTAAAAAGGGGGAAAAAAACAAAACCAAAAAGAAATCCACAGAGAACACCAGCCTGATTCGCCAAGAGAAGTGTGGCAGCCCCACTGCTGGAGACATCAAACAGTAGACTGAACAAAAAGCACGGTGAAAAGCCCTTCGTGGCTTCTAATTCAACCTTCCCCTTCTCAAATTCTCTGCTTTTCCTACAATCATGCAGCTAAGGAATACTTTGGGATTCACTAAGTCTTTAATGCGCATTTGTTTTGGTACAATCTGTACCTGGTAAGAGGCCATTCCAGTGCTCTTGTTCGTGTACCCACAGCAACAAGCTATCATCCAAAAAGAGCGTTACAGTAACGATATCAAATATTTACCTTGCATCTGTCCAATTGTTAGATCTTTATCCAGCCTGTCAACACCTACAATCAAATAAACAGATGTATTGGAGAAGAGCCAGGGAGAATATGGCTGCCTAAGCAGATCTTTACTAGGCGTTTTGAAAGAGACATTTGGCATAAAAAAAACGCGAACCAAACATCAGCTTTGACATTCGCTAGGGTGTTTCACTGCTGCACCTCAAGAGAGTGAAGTGACAGGAAAGAATCCCAGCCAAAAGTGTAAGAACGCATCCTTTCTACAACTTCAAAGGATGTTTGTCTTGGTCATGCGTTGTGTTTCCTACCATGACACAAAAAGGGCCCACAGCTGGCTGCAGAATATTGATAAACTGACTTTCAGGTGAAAGTCATGCCCGCATCTGTAGGAAAATACCGTGTTAGCAGAAGCTATCTTGATACTAGAGGCTCTGAACTGATTCCAGATCTGCACAGTTCGAATGGACTGGTTTACGATATTTCATGATACAGAGAAAAGCCAGGGTGGGGAAAACAGCTCCACTACTCTCAGACAAAACCATTAGCCAAATGCTGACCTTGTTTTCTAAAACACAAGTGGGACACCACTGAATTGAAACAAGACACGTACCAGCTAAAAGCAAAAGCTTTGGAGTTGGACAGCTTAGGAAGAGGTTAGATAACCCCCTGAACCAGCCATCCCAGTACTTCTCTGTTTTCGCCAGTTCAATTCGCCACGTGTATAAGTGCTCCTTCTTTGTCTGCAGGGAGGAAAGAGAGCTCTGCGTTAGCGATCAGTAAAACAGCTGAAATAAAACTCAGTGTCACCTGGAAATGCATCTAAAAAATACTGGCTCCCTCTGGTGGATTACGCACTCCCAGCAGACAGTTCTTGCTCCTTATTTCCTCTCCAAATCACAACCAAAGTACACGAAAAGGGAGCAAGAAAGTCAGCAGGAGCTATACCTACAGACTGAGAGAAGACTGGAGTTTTCAGGGAACTTAATTTTCTGTTTTTTCACTGGCACAAATAGCTCGTGCACTGCCTGTGCCTTCAGATTTGCCTCTCAACAGGTTAGGTGACACAGAAATAGAAGGGGCTAAGCAGGCTGCAATGATTTTCCTTAAGGAATTTTTCATTCTTTGGTCGCAACTGAGCAAAAATACCACGAAGGCTCAGAGAAGAGCAGTCCTCATTCACGACTTAAAGCCCCAGCTCAGATCGTATGCACTAAATCTGAGAGCATCTGAGGAAAGAAAACCAAATACACACTTCACTTCTAAGTGACAACCCAGGATGGAGTCAGTGGAATGAGACCAAGAAGAAAAACAAGAGTCCCAATGTAAGTTTTCCAAGGGAATTGCTCTCATTTATATCAGAGCAATATTTTTATATAAATATATAGATATTTACATCCAAATATGTTTATCTTTGGATAACTATTGGCTACTTTTCTTGCAGGGGAGCACCATGTAAACACAAGCTGAAACACAGCGAGAAACTCCCTACCTCCGTGTCATCTTCCTTCTTCCTTTTGTTGACAGAGCCACCCCCTTCATCATCCTCTTCCTCCTCCTCCTCTTCTTCAATAATGCCCTCCACTATGGCTTTAGGACATTCAGGACTAGCAGCTCCCTCGCACCTGTGAAAATAAAGCCAGGAACTGATTCCCTTTCCAAAACAAACAAAAAAAAAAAGCATGTTTTAAACCTAAAGCAGTCAGCAATTTCTCAAACACTGGCTGAGAAAAATCCCCCCCCATCAGTTTAAAAATAGCTGGGGATGAAAGACAGTCACCAAGTGCCCCTGCAGCACACGCATCCCTGTGCAAACAGAAATGCAAACAGCTATTTAAAAGGGACAGAAGTGGTCAAAAAAGCAACACCACCTCTTCTGAGCAGGGTGTTAGAGACCTTTGTAAAGGTTCCGGGTATGTCACGGATTACTGGCACAGGCAGATCACTCTGATCCCCCCAAACCCACCTCAGCCCACTCCTGAAAAGCAGAATTAACCAATTTTTAAAGGGAAGTGAAAGGCACCATACCCAGAAGGCCAACCCAATGTAGGCCAACGTTTCTGAAGAGACATTAGACTAACACTTACGTCCTTAACGTGTGCAGAAAGGCAGACAAAGAATACACAACCAGCAGCAGTTTATACATATGCATATATATATAAAAATATAAATAACTGTATTACTCCCCTCCCCCATATATATATATATATATGTTATTGTTATTATTTTGAATAATTTAGCTCTTTGTGGATTCTGCCCTACTGAAATTCTGGGCAGGTTCCCTCCAAGTGCCATGACTATGATTTAGTGCTGCTGTGGGTATCCGACTGTGATCAAATGAAACGAAGAAATTTGTATTTGCTAGAAAAAAAAAAAAAAATCAAGTTCAAGAACATTTATGCTCTGTAGGGATGGTATTGCACAACAGACAGGAAGACTTTCAGAGCTTTAAGGAAAAAAATATCAAAAAGCAACCTACTGTTTGACTTGACCGACCATAGAAACTCTAGCAGATTCGAGATTTCTTATTTGTCCGCTTTTAACACTAGAAAAAAAAAGCGAAGAAAGGCAGAAACAGTTACTGAACGCATCAGTGACTAGCAGGCCCAGAAACAGAAGCAAAACCAGGTAATTTTACCCAAACCACCTGGCTCCCAGCAGCTCGGTGCCCACCAGGCCCCCAGGGCCTTTCCTGCCCTGCTGCTGGGACTCTGCACCTCTCCTGGCTGCACCCCACGAGGTTCCTCCCAGCCCACCTCGCCCTCCTGCCCAGGGCCCTCTGGAGAACCCGCTACTCCCCCTGTTTTTGTATAGCTGGGGAGGTGAGAGTGTAAGGAGGAAAACTGACACGTTACGTAAAGTTTGTGCCGTTTAGGAGTCAAGCAAAAATGGCAAGAGATTTTGAGACTGCATAAGCTCGCACCTTACCTCCACTCAATTGCGTTCTCGAGCGACTTGAATGTTTTGGGGCGGCTCCGTAAGAAGTTCTGCATGCTGTTCAGTGCATCCATGGCCGTACCTAAAAATAAGAATTTTCACTTTATGGCATGTGGTGGAATAATTATCGTGTCCTTCTATACAGGACTGGCTACCAGGGAGTACCCTCAGAGAGAGCTGGGGCTCAAAGGGGATTTAATGCAGTTAACGAAAATACAGCTTAGTATTCCTAAGCCTACAGCTGTACCTGCTCCCCCAGCAGAGAATTAATATTTGAACAGGTCGGGCATTCAGAGAGTAGGAAAAAGCAGTAACCACACATCAGCACCATGCACTAAATAAAAAAGCAGCCCTCCTCCGTGCTAACAACAATGTGTAACAACCAAACGATGAGGACAAGAGCAAACAGAGATCCCACCTGGGAGGAGGAAAAGGAGGGGTCCCGCAGCAAAAACTATTTTATGTAGGTAATTTGTGTTAGGAGGATGGAATTAGCATAGGTTTAAGTGGGCAAAACCTCCTGTGTTCAGGGATTTGGGGATAAGAGAAAAAAGATGAGCGTGGAAGAAAGAATCACGCTCACGCTTACCTTCCACAACGTCTATCATGCACAGACCCAGTAAACTTGGCACCAGGTTTGCAACCGCCGTGTGCACCGCAATGGCACCACCCATGCTGTGCCCAATAAGCATGATGGGGGGAGGGAGGTCCCCGTACAGAGCTTCAACCACGTTTCCAACATCTCTGCCAAACGAAGATAAAAACCACGGTCAGCACCTCTACGTTCATACGTTTCTGAAACCGTTCTGGACAACGGGAGGAGGACGTACAGATCCAAGGCAGACGTCTGGCTCCAAATCGTCTCCGCATGCTTATTTAACCCACAGATTGTTGGGACAAGTTTATTCCCTTATCACTGTTCAGTTTCATTGAGGCACCGATACAGGAAATCATTTAAGCCAACACTTCACTGAACAAGCGTGTCATTTCCCTTTTTTATAAACAGAAAGTGCTTTTTTTTTTTTAAATCCCTTAAGCAAACATTTTACATTGGCATTAGATGGTGGGAGTTTTAAATAAAAGGTGAGGAAAGCATCACATTCTCTCGCATGGAAACACAGACTAAAAAATTCACAGTTCTGAAAGGAGAAACCTTTTGCAATTAAATAGAAAAAAATAACCAAGCCCTAGCAACTGAGGCAAAGAAGCACTGAA
This sequence comes from Anser cygnoides, assembly GCF_040182565.1. Classification (NCBI taxonomy): domain Eukaryota; kingdom Metazoa; phylum Chordata; class Aves; order Anseriformes; family Anatidae; genus Anser; species Anser cygnoides. Next base: position 211,232,766 of record NC_089873.1, on the reverse strand, counting down.
CACAAGCAAAGATTGACTCTCTCGGGAGCATAGTTACTACAAGGCAAGCAGAGATTTCCCCTTCTTTTTCGTTAAGGCACCTACTGTAAACTGAAGCTGTCACTGCAGTATGTGAATGTTGGCTGGCACAATTCACACACAAAAAAAAACACAAAACAGCACGGCTAAAGACTGAAACCTAGTAAAGAGCACAGAATTTTTAAGACGGATTCAGAGTTGCCAAAATTGTCTTTCCAATTCAGAGGAACTGAAGACCTGAGCAGCATCGCATCTCGTAAACAGAGAGCGAGTCAAAAGAAAAGCTAGCTTGTTTGTTCTGTCAAACAGCAAATGATTGGAGGATTTAATAAAAGATGAAAACTAGCTATAATTTAAGGCTCCCATTTAAAGGCTAATGAGGAGTAACTTTCAAAATCACTGCTAAGAGGAGAACGAGGTTTAAAAACAAAAGGCAACCTGTTTTCCCCCGTAGCAGTGCTGCCGCAGATTTAAAAATCCCAATTATTTCATACAGCACCTCTTCAGGACGCTGACGGATCAGGACCTGACAAGCCGCAAGCAGCAGCAATAAGGCAGACAATGGAAGTCAGAATACATTTCACACATGGCCTCCCCACAACAAACCCGGTAGATTTGTTCATGCGAAGGTTACAAAATCCTTCGTGATTTAACTGTAGTCATAGGAAAGAGCCTCTTTGTATTAAATGTGGACATAAGGGGACGTACTGAGCTATTCGCTGCTCACGCAGCTTGTCAAGAAGAGGATTTGCACCCCAAAGCAGGTCATGACAATTTGTAAAAGCAACTCCCTCCGTGCTCAAGTCTCAATCCTTGACCCACACTTTGGGGATGCTGCCAGCCCAATGCAGATGCAGTCTGAACGCTCACTAAAAGAGCGGAAGAACCTCCAAACTGGTGTCTTCAGGCTAAAATGCCCAAATTATGTCTGAGGAAAGCTTTCTCCCTTCTATTCGGAAGTCTCTGGCAGGTGTCATTGAGTATTACAGGTTTAGTGTTTGCTACAATGAAGTCGCTGATCTTTAATTTGGGTTTAAAGCCGATGGGGCCTAGAGAACAAGCCCACTTTGGAATATGACTCAGCTGAAAGAGCTGATAATTTATTCACAATAAGTTTTAAAACTGTCCTAAAATGGAAGGAAAAGAAGTGATAGCTGCCAGAATCATGTGAAATGAAACTATTCTTCCAGCTCCCTTGAATGAAGGTTGTGTGCCCTCCAGAAGTTCAAGCAAGAAAGAAAAATAGATGTGTGAAAAGCAAAATACCGAGGGGAGCACGTAAAGCTTCCTTACTTTGACATCGTCTCTGCAGACAGATCTTCAGGATTCCTAACTTTTGTTTCTCCTGAAAGAACAAAAAAGTTAAGATCACTTAAGCTGAAAACCTTCAGACCCCTGAGGACTTTGAGCAGCAAATGGACAAAGCTTTTTGGCACAGTTACGAAGAAAGAGCCTACCTCAGTTAACATGAATAATTAAGAAACCCAGAATTAATAAAAACGTTTGGTACTTTATCACTTTATAGCTTAAGGGTAGGAAACACTCCCCATGACTGTTCCATATTAGCAACGCGTCTTAAAACTGAGCACCACACCTGATTTCTAACAGGAAAAAACACCTTTCGGTTATCAAAATACAGAGGAGGGGGTTGCTGCCAACAGGTAGGAAGGAACAAGTCCACCAGTGCCCCGCATAAATGCGCGGGGAGTCTCAGCTGTTAACGGACGGGGTCAGGTGGCTGCAGAGCTCTACAAACCACTTCCCCATCCCTGTCTTCGAATAAAAATAAGGATGCCTTAAGGATGATTCCTCAGCCATTTTGGGAGGGATTCGTTACATCTCCTTTAAAAAAAAAAGAGAGCATGCGATGAGCTTATGTGATTTGAAATTTGTTATACTTACCATGGCCCCGGAGATCTAAAGCCACAATCCTACACTGAATCCTGCTAATGATTGCAGACTGCAAGAAGGGACAAAGACAAGATAATTTGCAAAGCGCCACACCTCACCTACAAAAGGATTAGCAACATTAAGCACCCCCTGAAACGACAGCAAAGGCTAGGACGGCGTGACAAAACCCTCCACTGCCAACGAAGGGGCTGAACCTGGAGGTTCTGGTCCCACAAAGACTATCCCGTATAAACTACCCTTAATTAACCAAAGCTCCATCCTTTCTACCATTGTTCACGCCGCCTCTGAGGACGTTTATTTCATTGTGCGTTAAGACATTACATGTGCTTCCTAACAAATATGGAATTCAAGCTCTGTAGCACCTCTGAAACACAGCAGTGGGATTACAGCTGCTGAAGCAATGCCCCCCTTCCCCAAGCCCAACGTGTTCCAAAATTAGCCTCAGCTATCCACAGCAGACATGAAGATGAAGCAGCTGCTTCGCAGCACACATTCGATTTGCTCTTAAAGAATGGAATTTTACAGTAAAGCTGGAACGTACAAAATTGATTAGTCCAAAGAGGTTGGGAGGGAAGAAGCGAGGCATCTTTTTAAAGTAAGGCAAGGCTGCCATAGGATGATGCCTCTATTTGTCCCTGACAGCTCGATTTGCATAAGTTATTTCAGGCATCACAGCGATTAAACAGCTTTCTCTGTTGAAAGGAAGACTTTTGTGTTAAGGAATCGTTGATGATTTAAATAATGACCCTGCAGGGTTGGGAGGATTTGTTGAGGGACTGTTAATAAACCACCTACGTAACAGGCAGAGATCCAAAAGCTACCCAGTCCTCATATTTTGGTTGTTCAGCTGTTCAACTCCTTAGCGACTGAAGCAGGTGCTTTCCCAGCAACCTCTGAATCCACAAGGTAATATTTTAGACCCCAAAAGTCACCCTGAAACCTCCCTTCGCAAGGTGCTTATGCACCTAAGCAATAATTTACCCAGTCAGATGAACAGCCTACTGCTAAAAATCAACCCACTGTCACCGGAGAGCAAGGCAAGAGGGCCGTCAACATGATGTGACAGAATGGGAAACCTTCCAGTACTCTGAGTTTTAGCCAAACAGAAATAGTTTGGGCAAGAAGAGCACAAGCACATCACCCAGGAATTTAGCAGGCCGCTAAACAAAAGAAGAAAGCAGCACCCTCCCTCTGCCGGCTATTATTAGATGGTTACATTCAACGTTTCCTAACTGGAGAAATTCTTCTTCTGTCTGTTTCTGGTTGGTTTTGCTTTAGTTTGTTTGGTATTTTAAAGATTGTTTAAGGTCTCGTTCATTTAACTTGACTATTAGGACAAGGCCAGAAGGCCACAAAGATGCTGGGGAAGAGAAGGCCCCGGGGAGAGCTGCCAGCGGCCTGCCAGGGCCTGCAGGGGGGGCAGGGAAGCTGGGCAGGGACTCTTTGTCAGGGCTGGGGGGACAGGACGAGGGGCACCGGCTGGAGCCTGGCAGGGGGGAGGCTTCGGGGAGGCGTTGGGAAGAAATTCTTCCCTCTGAGGGCGCTGAGGCCCTGGCCCAGGCTGCCCAGAGGAGCTGGGGGTGCCCCAGCCCTGGCAGCGCCCAAGGCCAGGCTGCGGGGGGCTGGGGGCCCTGCCCAGGGCAGGGGGTGGAATTAGGTGGGCTTGAGGGCCCCTTCCAACCCACTCCATTCTCTGATTCCACGTCTGCTTGGGACAAAGCTGCTTTTTCAAAGCATGCACAGGATACAATTTAATAACAGCCACATAAAGGCACGAGCTAATTGTGGCAGTGGCTTCCTCCAGATGCGCAGGCAGGTGCAAGGCACAAATCTGTGTGAATCTTCTGTGTTATCTTTGTTAGCTGTCAACAGCAAATTAAAAAGCCAGGAAGTGTGAAGCACAGTATTACAACCGCAATCACTCCACCAAATCCAGCAAGCTTGAGATTTTTAAATACGAAACTGGTAGTGGTTTTGCTACTGGGAATAAGAGGGGAATGGCTTTAAATTGAAAGACAGGAGATTTAGATCAGAGGCCACTAGGAAATTCTTCACTCAGAGGGTGGCGAGGCACTGGCACACGCTGCCCAGAGAGGTTGTGGATGCCCCAAGACCAGGTTGGACGAGGCCCTGGGCAACCTGATCAAGGGGGTGGCATCCCTGCCATGGCAGGGGGTTGGAAATGGGTGGGCTTTAAGATCCCCTCCAACCCAAGCTGTTCTGTGATGAAGGTGGTTTAGCCGTGGGTTACACCATCAGGATTGCTCAGTAGTAGTCACCATTCAAGAGCAGCTGGTATGAACTCTTGTGAAGTGTTCCTTCTTGCTACCCGTCTGAACGTCTCCTTAAAGCCCACTGAGGAGCAAAAAGATAAATATGACACAGCCAGAGGCACAGAGGAGATGTAGACACTTCATCTGTCCAGTCACACTTCCATGAAAGTTGTCCTATCCCACCCTTCTGCTAAGAGTGCTAGATAGCTCAGAGTCCCTGGATTATAAAAGCTCCCAAACAGAAATCAAGTGCTGCAAGCGATTTTACTTTACCTGCAATCCTTCAAAGTTTTTCTTCCTCACCTCTTTTTTGGTTTTGTTTTCAAACACTTTTTTGTTGTTGTTTTTAAACCTTTAGTGAAGTGCTGTGTGGAAGTTTTGGCCACTGTTGATAATTAGAGCCTACAAGATAACCCTTCGCTATGCTTTACCTATTTAATACACAGACGACTTGAGTCAGGTACATACCAAGAGATAAGACACAGTTTTCCGAATTAATTTTCCTCATGCTTAACACAGCTGAATGGCTGAATGATCAGCTGCCTTCCATGCTTAGAGGACTACATGAGCACGCATATATACTCGTATAAGTCAGCAGCTTACTTACAGTAAATACAGCCCAGGAAAGAGCAGAATGGCCTCCACCGTGCAGGAGCAGTAAGACAGGTCCCTCCGATCCACTTTTGTAAATTCGAAAAGTGTATGAACAGTTAAGGACATCTCATAGTTATCTGATGTTACTCAGCTGAATGTATTTTGGAGTCTGCAATACCCGACAGTGTTTTGTTTCCACCCTTGTGTACACAAGGGCTCATCTCTGCCTCTGAGCAATGGGCATGTGCAAGCATAAAACAAGCTAAATTTTGTAGTTAAAGAGTTCTTTTCCTACTGCCCAGGTCTTCTCCTCTATAACCTACACGTCTCCTGCCAGCAACCTTTTTCTTCCTCATGCAACAGAGAATCGAACTGAGAGAAAAACAAACTATTACCAGCATGTGCTGTGGAGCAGGTAGTTTTGATTTGGCACGTTTTCCTGTTACATCCAAGAAAAAAAAGTCAGGTAAGCCAGTAAAAAAGATTCTTAGGGCAGTATAACTACTACCTGGAACATACACCGGTAAAGATGCTTCAGTATGGTAGCTGACATCCCCTTACAGTATTTATTTAGACAGAAAAATCAGGTCAACTATCACTAAAAGCACTGCCACTTAGGGAAAGGCACAGATCTGAGAGTCGTGAGATCTGCATTCAGTGCCCCAAACTGCGACCAAGAGATCAGACAAGTCGCTCCACCTCCTTCTGCTGTTCTTGGGGCGGACAGAAGCGCTCCCCTAAACCTCACCACGCCAGCTGAGGTTCCTGACCAAGCTGTTCGCCGCGGTTCTGCTGAATGCCCTTGAGTGCCCTTAAGATTTCTGGTTATCACCGACCCAAATAGGTCCATCATCCTTTTTATTATTTATAAAGCCTCAGGGGCGCGTGCAGCACTTCACAAGGAATGCAGACAAGGTGCACATCGTGACGAAGTCATAGCATCAGTTGGCACGATTAATGAGAACACAAAATAATGACACGGTGAATAAAACAAGGGCAGAGAATTTTCCTCATTTTAAAGTAGCACATGCTATTGGCAAGGAAGAAGTAATCATCACTGATATTGGGGCTGAAATAGCTTGGGAATTTGGTTTTCTTAACGGCCTCCAGCAAGCTGGGATATGCACGCGTAAGAAATAAACAACTATTAAATTACAGGGTTGCGTTATTTAACCACAGACAAAAACATTTTCGTTTCGCAGTTAGGTCAGAAGACCTGGGAGTACCTCTCAGAGCACTTTTTGTCAGAGCTAACGGGTACAGGCAACCAGTGAACGGCACGCCCAAAGCCAACTGACGGCCTTCGCCTCAAACTGAGCACGTTAAAGAGGATTACGGACATCAGCTGCACTGAGCAGTAACTGGGAGACTTGCAAAAAGGGGCGTGCTTGAAGAGAAGTATAAAAGCAGCACGGATATTTGCGAAGGGGGCAGAAATCTCGGAGAGCAATAGTCAAAACCTGGTCCAATGCAGCCAGAAGTCTCCCTGCTGGCACCGCCACCTCTGCCCGGGCCAGAGGGAGAAGCCTCCCCACCTGCACACCAGCTTGGGGGCTTTAATTTGGGGTGCAACAAGTAGCAACCCACGCTTCTCAGGGGTGTGCATGACTGTGCTTGTCCATTTGCGCACGCATAAAGCAACAGAACTCCCTGGGATCAGTTGTAGAGGGCCTTGGGAAATCTGTAGGTATTTATTAACGTGTAGACGTTCAGTGTTGGGGCCTGGTTTTGCCCTGCTGACGCTGATCCTGAACGTAGAGCTCGCTGACTGCCAGTTAACTACCTGTCGGTAATAAATTAATAATAATAAACATACACGGATAAACAAAGGGAGATGAGAAGAAATAACGTGGAAAAGATTAAGAGAACCCCAATAAACTCGAAAGACACGACACTGAGATTTTCATAATGACCGTGGCAATCTGGGAAAAAGGATATATCCTTGCCAGTTTCGTTTTCTACCACAACGTCCTCCATAGACTCAAAGTACTGGCTCCAAAGCACTGGGGAGAAATCACGCTTTCTTCCAGGGCTGCAAGAAAAAAAAAGAAAGAAGAGATTTTGGTAAGACTTTCATTTAGATTGGCATGCAGGGGTCACAGCATCCACTGAAGAGAACACACCGGTGTTACAGAACAGCGCAGAATTAGAAGCAAATGATACGTAAGTGAAATTCTTACGATATTAATGATTTTATAGTCAGTATGGAAATCCATCTTTTTTCCCCTCTAATTGTTGTTCCTGTTGAGGAGATCCCAAAAACACACAGGAAAACTAATGAAGACACAATGAGGAGAACGCTCTCCTCGTAAAGCAATGCCAGGGAAGACTGACCGAGGGCCAGTTGACTGACAGGGACCTAAAGTCAAGGGAAAAGGAAAAAAAAAAAAAGAACAGGGCCACGTAGAGATGCTGTCCCCCTACAACCTCCCAGTTTGCAGCCACCCACAGATCGCAGCCTTCAAAGTCAGAGGTACCTTTGCGTGTCACGGTCCTTCTCCAGCCCCTGCTGCTGGCAGGGCTGGGAGCGCTCCAGCGCCTGGAGCCATCCTGAATTTATGACTCAGCCCATGAATCATAATAAAAATAACAATAAAAAGAGCACTTCCCCTCTCAGGAGTCACCTTGACGCTCTAGCTGCGAAAAGCAGAGCGTCAGCTGTATGCTGCAGGTTACTGCCAGACTAGCGAGGATATAAAAAATTAAGCATCCGATTAAAGACAAAATTAGCGCTTGCCACGAGAGTACGACTTTCCTAGAAATCCCCCCTGATTTTTGGGAGGGATATTGTTCAAGCAAAGTCAAACTGCCCCAAAAATAGGATTTTTAAAGGAACTTGTATTTTAAATTAAGGGCTGTGATGACAAGACCGCGTAACAGATGCTGACAGCTCTGCCTTGGAAGTACGGGCTTCCAGGCTTCGGTTTGCTCCAGGCTTCGCACTTATTCCCAGGTTAATTTCTCTAACTCCTTTAGAAGTCAGAACCTACCACATGCAGAAAAGCTCCTTTATCAAAAAAAAAAAAGGAAAGGAAACATCTGGCCAAGCACATCGCAGTCGCCGGAGACTCCTGGATGCCTGACGCCACCCAGGCAGCGCCCAGAAGCGAGATTCCTTTTTTCTATCAGACCGTGTGCCGATCGCAGATGAAAGAGCAGGGCACAGGCACAAAAATCGTGCTGGTGGGCACCGGGGGTGCCAGTGTTAAAAATCAACTGGTGACGAAAGATTTGGGGCTTGGGGCTTCAGGCAGACGGCAGCTTCCACCTGCACCGGGGCTGCAAGGGAAGCCGAGCGCCACCCTGCTTCGTGCCCCGCCTGGGGGGGTTTTCCTCCCTTCCCGTGGTATTTTTTCCTGCCCCCACTCTGCAGGCACAGGGAATAACACCGAGGAGAGGCACTCGGACGAGGCCTGCCTCCCCCAGTGACACCTCCAGAAGGCCAGCTGGCGTTCCTCGCCCGCAAGGCTCGCCCCCTCGCTGTACGAAGGCTGGCTGCTGCCGCAGCTTGTCGACGGGCACGTCGCGAACCGCCGCAACGAGCGCGCCTGAAATTAGCGCCACCGATCCGGGGAACTCAATCCCCCCTTGAATTACGGGGCGAGCACAGCCCTGCTCCGCGGACACCACGCGGTCGGGGCTCTCAGAGGCGCCCCGCCGCCAAACCCATCTGTTTTTTTGTTTTTTTTTCTGGTTTTCTGGTTCCATCAGCGGCTGTGCCCCCGTTACTCACGCATGGCTCTGCGCTAAGTTTTCCTGATGACTCAGGGGATGCAAAATCTGTTTCTCAGGCTGACATTCGCTCGCTAGCGCTAACGGAGCGGCGCTTCGTTTCGGCAGCGACACGACCAGGCTCAATTCAAGCCCAGCGCCACGCAGGATGAGTAACGGCGCAGCGCTCCGCAGCATCCCTGCTCCTTGACTTCTGGGGGAGGCAATCAGCACGAAACAGGGAAATCAGGCACGGGCGAGGGGGGCTAGAGACCCTCACAGAAGGAAATCTCCTCTGCTGAAGGAAGTTCCCCCCGAATTCCTGGCTTCCTAAAGAAATAAAGGGACAGACAAAGCAGCTTCTCAGTTCTGTAGAAATAAAACTCCTATTTCCCCCGATATTTCTAGAAAACGAAACCTAAAAGAGCTGCCCCCTGAATGCTCCAAATTCGCTTCTGTGGGTTTCCAGACTCCGGTATTGTTCTTGTCAAGCTTCAGTTAAATAAAACGAGGCGTCACACACCTACACGAACCCAGAAGACATTCGTCTCAGAGAACGAGATGAAGCTGAGGCACTGGAAGAGACGAAAAACCATCTTATTCTTTCAAAGAAGGCCGTAGCTCAAGAGGCACAGAGCAAGAGAACAGAGGCGACGAGCCGCTGTGATATCGGGAAGAACCGAGCACAGGCGCCCAAGCGTCTGGGGAGAGGAGGCCACGTTTGCTGCAGCACTGATAAAACATCCCGCTAGGGGAAAAAAAAACAACTCCCACTGAAGATCAAGACCCAGAAAACTGCAACCGCCGAACTTCACAACGACTCTATGATTGCCTTGATGATGCTACGATTATTAATAGATGGTTTATCACCCAGGACCACCAGGATGAGGAGAGGCGGCGGCAGCTCCATAACGAGGGGAACCCGCTATGACACGCCTCCAGGTTTTCGCCACGAGCACCAAGGGGATCTCCGGGGGCCGCATCCTCAGCGCCAGGCGGTGCTCACGGAGGGCAGTTTCCATCCTCTCGCCACACAAAACTGCTTCCACGGCAGCCGTGACAGCAGCGCCACGAGTCAATTAAGAGCTGAAGCAAAAAGGAGAACTTTGCTTGCTTTTAAGCCCACGCCATCACGGCGTCTGCCCATCCTTTACAATATTAAGGACTGCGCAAACCTCTGTTACATTTCCCTCGCCTGGCCAGGTGCTTTGCCGGCCGAGAGCCCAACTTTATTGATTCCCTCCTCGCCTGGAAGCCATCCCAGCCCCTAACCTGCCCTCTCCATACCATTTCTTGAACTTGGTGTAACGGAGCGAGCAGCCCACGGCTTGGGGAATTCCCCCTCTCCTAGGATGCGCGGTTAATGACAACAAATTTCACCATTATTCTAAAAATGCTGCGTTTCAGGCTTTTCTACAGCGCGTTGCTGCTGATTTCAGGTTTGATTGTCCCGAATAGATGCGTGTGATTAGTGAGTATCGTCACCCACCTGGCTGCAACCCTCCCACGGAATTCATCGAGCTGGTGAACTGCAGGAACCCCCTGGAAACTTCCCTTTTATTGTGAGATCTGGATGTCTGTGCGTGGTTTTTCCTACCCATAATGGAGGCAGGATTCCCACAGGAAGCTGCTGGTTGATCCCGTCACGCCGGATGAAGGCTCCTGGTTGCGTGACAAATTCCTCCTCTTGTGAGAGCAGGGCCACAGCGGGGACAGCGAGCAGCACACAAATGAGAACCGGTTCTGGGGACACAGCGTCCTGCTGCTAGTGCGAGGGCGTTACACCAGCACCGGGTTGTAGAGATAAGAAATCAAAGAAACTGTCAGCAGCACGAATTTGGGATATTTGGAACCAAAACTCAGTTGCACGGCAATGCTACAGCGATGGGAGGTAGCCTGCGTTGTCCCCGATGGCAGCGGGCTCAGGATCTGTCACAAAAGGCAAACCCCAGCCCGTGGTTTCTCCCGATAAGAGCAGACCTCCGAGCACTCACGGCTGACAGAAGCAGCGTTAAGCGCAGCACTAACCGACACCAGCTGCCACGCAGAAATCATTCCCTAATCCTACAAGGCCGAGAGCAAGCTGTCCCCATCCCCGTGGCTCGGTGCCTCACTCCGCCCAGAGCAAGGAACCGTACCAAAAACCCGGGGATCATTCTGAAGCCTTTTGGGGTGACCCGACGCAGCTCCTTCTCCTGGCAGACACCGGTGGTAGGCAAATGGTCGGACCAGACGACCTCGGAGGTCGTTTGAACCCTGATGATTTTAGGATTTTATGGCCCGCCAGCTGCTGCGAGCGCTCGTGCAGTCACCGTAACGCAGGAGGAAGCTGCGCCGCTAGAGAAGATTGCTGCCCCTCCATTCCCCTCTCCTTACCATCTACCTGCTCCCAGTTTTGTGGGAAAAAACAAACGGGGAATAAAAACAAAAGAGAAAAACAAGGGCAGAAGCCAGCGACTTGTTTTAACATCTCCAAGGCCGTTTCTGGTAGCAGAAGTGCAACGCAAGGTCTACTCCTAAAGCTCTGGAAGCTCCACAGACCTCCTCCTGCTGAAGTTCTCCTGCAGGAGGCAGTCAGACGCTAACACCAAGATAAAACCACGATGGATAACTCACGGGTTGCAAGAGGAGCCCGTGAAATCAGAGCCGAGCCGCTCCCTGGGAACTTGCCGCTCCGCTTCTTGTGCCGTTGTTGAATTTCGTGGTGTTAGTAAATGCTCCAAACTCAGCTTAATAAGAGTTAACGCCTCCAGAGAAAGTGTCGTGTCAGAGATGAAGTCTCTGGGACCCATAAATCCTGGAACTCCTGCTTGCAGGAATTAGAGCAGAAAGCAAAAAGGACCTGGGAGTCACAAACTGTCGTCACCTCCGATGCAACTACTGCAGACTAATTGAAATTGCAATACTTGCCTCCAAATAACGCTGGGGAAAAACGCAAGGGGCCTCTGATTTAAACCCCACACAGGGTAAGGCCAGCCGTGGAGCTTTCCACGAGACAGCAAGCCCAACAAGCAGCGGCTGCAGTTTTGCACCTCGCTGTGCCGCAGCGGTACTTTGCCGACCAAATATTTAAGCTGTCAGAAGTAATTACCGCTTTTTAAAGCATCCGGCAGACCAAAACAGAAGCGGCTCCAACACAATAGCTTGTCGAGAACGTGCCTTAGCCTCGAAGCCAGGCAGCCACCACGCGGGACCTGGAATCCCAAAACAAGTTCTGGGCACACTCTGCCGCCGGTTTTATCGTCCCGCGCGGTCTGCCAGGGCACCGGGAGCCCACGCGTTTCACCAAATTCCTCACCAGTCCGCACTGGGCTCTTCCTTCGGCTATTAAAACAAAAATCAAAGTTGTATCGAGCAGGGAGAAGCGTTTTTAGAAGTCCCTTTTTCTGTCGACCTCGACTCTGTATCTACAACCATAAAACCAATTGCAGAACATAGATACTTTACCCTTGTGTTGTATTTGAACCTGACCAAAATAAATTAAATACAAGCTATTTAAGAATCGCCACAGCTGACAAATTGTGTTTTAAGAAAAAAAATATCTAAAAATTGGCCAGGACAGTGTGTTAAGTTCTGCATAAGGCACTGAAAACATAAAGTGTTTCTTTATTAAAGAAAAATCGGGAGAAAAAATGATTAAAGAGGGAGAAACTAGTCACAAGCGTCACGATCAAATTAAGCACATCAGATTCAATCAAGGCCTTCCAGCTAATTAAAAGATCCCGGAGAACATGCATCGTTTTTATTCCCGCGCTGGAAAACAACAGCAAACTCTTCAGCGCCAAATCTCATTTGGATGCTCAGCTCCGATTAAGCTGCGTCTAGAAGGGAGCTAATGAAGAACTTAAGTAAGATGCACACGCAGAGGCTGTTCCAGCTGTCAGGAGCTGCTTCTAGGGGGGTCTCGACCCCTCACTAGTGGTTTTGTAAGCTCCGTTTTACCAAGCCAAGCTGGATTTTATTTCCTTTTCAACCAGGCGGCTCAAGCGAAGACCTCAAGGAGCAAATCTGCCTAATTGCCTGCACGCCTTAAAGAAAACAGGCACTAAAAACCCGAACGCGAGCTCCTCTCACTGGGGTGGCTTCCGTGCGCCGCCCAAGCGAAAGGGAAGCGCCACCTCCCTCCTCACAGCCGGAGGATGCATCCAGAGAGCGCTTAGGAGACGAATAAATCAGGGCAGCAGTGCACGTGCAGCTGGGAGGGGGCTGGAATTTAGAGGAGAGGAGGCAGAAATCGAGGGCAGCGTGCCGCGAGATACAAAGAAATCCAAGCGTGCGCCTCGCACTGCTGCACGAGCCATCTAAGCGCTGTCACAGCAGCCATTTTAGCCACCCGGGGATGGGGTTTTGCTGAAACATTAACGCCGGCGCTGCACACAAAGGGAGGATTCGGTCTCCCCGCCGCCCCGCCGTGCCTGCCTGCATCTTCCCATGCGTCATTTCCCGACAGACAACGGTAAACGTGGAGGAGCCCGCAGGCACAAACAGGGCTAAGACGAACAGCGGCGGAGCAGAGCAGCAGCCAGCCCCACGCGGGCACGGCTCCGCTGTTTGTGTCGGCCGCTCTGATGACCTGAACGAGACTTCCCAGTAAAGGAAGCGCAAGGAAGCGATCGTACTGGAAAACGGCAAAAAAATAAATAAGACACAAACCTACTCTCACCCACGTGAAGGCGGCAGCGGGCGATGTTTTATTTCACCCCGCTGGAACGTAGCGATCTTAACAGGGCACGACAAAAAAGCTGCAAGGATTTATTTTGGCTAAGAAGCCCTCGGCACTTCTGGGAAAAGCTTCTTCACCAAACCGTTAATCCCAAGGGAAGCTGGAAAATGTTTTTTTTTTTTGAAGGAAGCATCCCACCTACCCCCGTAACCTGCCCTTCAAGTTGGGGATGGCTGGTGCCTGAGGCACCTCAGTGCCGCAGTAAATTACGTGCCCAAAGCAATCTCACCTGCGCCACCCTCTGCTCCTTCCCTTTTCCTCTCAGCCACCCCACAGAGCCACGGCAACACTGCCTGCCTGATAAAAGAGAACATTTTTAAAGTTAGGATTAGAATTAAATAAAAAAAATTAAAATTAGGCGGAATAAAAGAGAATCCAGCACTCCAGTCTGAGGCCTGGCGTAGTCGAAGCGAAGCATTCCTCTGCAGAAAAACCAGCTTGCCGGTGCTGCTGGCTAATTAGCGAAAACAAACGCTGATGGCCCTGCTTCCACGTTAAGGCATTCCTAAGAGCCCAGAAACGAAACGGATTTATAAAGACGAGACAATAAAAGCTCAAACAAATCTTCTTCTAATTTTAACTATTTTTGTTCCCCACGAAAGCTTGAGTTTTACAGGACTATTTTGGTGTGCCTGGGGTATCTGCCGGCGCCCTAAGTCGCACAAAGATTTTCCAGTGCCTAAAGTTACGTAGAAACGATTCACACAGATACGGCCGAGACGCGAGCAGCCACACAGCGAAACCGTAGAAGGCGACCTGAGTTGAGAGGTAGTCGTGCCACGAGGAAGAGAGAAATCACCGTGCTGAGATGTGCGCATGAAGTTACCACCCACAAACGCACACGAAATTATCTTCCCAGTTCCCAGCTGTGCCAAAGCCTCTGCTGAAATCCCATTCCCACTTTTGTGCTGCTGTCCAAACCCCAAAACGTCAGATGAGATCAACGGGAGAGGCCAGAGGTCTCGAGGGGAGAAGAAAAGGTTCCAGGCAGCAACACGTCGAGCCCCCAGCCTGAGCAGGCTCAGGAGCGAGCGGGGAGGTGGTGCTGACCCCCAGGCACACCTCACCTGCGGGCTCATCAGCACCAACAGGCCAAAAAAAAAAAAAAAGGAAGGAGACAATCACAAAAACGCTTTGGCAGGTCCCACCCCGTGCAGCCCTGCCGGTGGAAAGCCCACGGGTCCGAGCCAAAGCGTCTGCTACAGCGCCGAGACCAGAACCCATCACCCAGCCCACGTTACCAGACAGGGGCTGGAGCTCTCTGCTGCGCCACCCTACCCGCGTGGGGCGTCCAAAACGTATTTAAAAGCCGCGCCAGGTGCGCCTTGCTCCGCTGTGACAACCCCAAACCCCTCCTCAGCACAGCATTTCCGCCTCCCCGCTGCCCGTCGCGCTTTTTGCCGTCTCCTTTTCGCGTTTAAGCTCCGAGTCTCGCCGTGCGGGGCCGTTCTGGTGCCAGGCGTGCGGTGCCTGCACAGCAGGGTGCCATCCATAGAGGGATTGCCTCGAGAGCAAACCAAGAACACGAGAGTGCTCCGCAGCCACGAGAGGACTGGGAACTACTCCCAGCTGCTTCTAAGGGGGAGGACTGGGGAATTTCTGATCCTCATCCCAACACCGCACTTCGTATCAACATTTCTGAAAGTATTTGAAGGGGAAAAGAGAGGTTGATAGCATCATAAAACAACAGGAAACCGAGTTCCCTTCCTAACCATTTCCCTCTCTAACACCGAGCGTTCAAAAACCCTCCGAAGATCGGGAAGAGAAGGAAGTTACATGAATTACTGTATGGGATCGCTACTAAGCAGCACTCCGCCTGCGTAAATATCACCGAGGTGCGAGAACACCCCACAGACGTACAGCACAAAACCCATTAAGGCCACCTGGAACCCAGTCGTTTACCTGCCACGAGCAAGTGAAGCAGCGAGCGTGAGGGGTGCTGCGCCCGCACCTCATTAAGCTGCTCCCTTAACGGCCTTTTGTGGTATTTCCTACCAAAAATTCTCAGGAGCCTGGGTTTCCAGAAGCAGCGCCGACGCAGCAAACGCATCCCCCAGCGCAGCAGCGTTCTGCAGGAAGCCACTTGCTAAGAAAAACAAACAAACAAAAAAAACCAGCCCGGATCTGCCAGCTTACCAACTCCGAGGTCCTGCAGCAGCCAGCAGGTCGCCCGACGTTGCAGGGAATTAATTTTTGACTTCTTACCCTTACCGCGGAGGCGCCTGCCGCCAGGAGCTGACAGCGGCAGCAAGAGAAACTGGGAACCGATCTTCCTCCTGGCGAAGGCCGCCTCAACGCCAGCGTGAAGCCTTTATTAACGAAGTACGAATACCTAATTGAACAGGCGACGAGACGCGGCGCCTATTTATAGCGCCATCACTGCACGCGCTGCTTTAAGGGAAGAATTAGGGTGCTGGCGAAGTTCACAGCCCATGAACCCGCCACAAATTACATTGAAAACTTCACCGAATAACCACAGGAGGCGAGGCTAAGCTAGGCAGGATAAAAGAGGAAGAAATAAGAACCATTTCTTTACCTAAACCAGAAAAAAATCAGCATTTGGCTTTGTAGAGCGTAAGGGTTTGCTTGCTTAGTCCCATTTTAAAGGGAGCCAGCAGGAGTCAATGAGATATTGAGCATGAAATCTAGCCCTGCGCGCACGACGTCGCCTTCAGCACGCTCCTCCGGAGCGCAAGACCCTCCGCAACACAGGCGGGTGAATTTTTTGTTCGGTGACCCAGGCGCATCACTGCCACACAGCACAACGGCAGGAATCAGAGCCCCGGCGTCCCGACTCCACCTCGGGTAACCGAGAGCCCCGGCAGCACTCCCGAGAGGGAGAAACCCCCTCTGAAAGTCGCTCAGAACTGCTCCTCACTCCCGAGTAATCCTCCAACGCAATTTTTTTTGGGATTAGCCTCAAAGCCGTGCCATTCTACGCGGCTTTAAAATAATCCAAATTAAAAGAAGGGAGCATTTGACGAACATTTGTTAGCGGGGCAGAGTCTAACCGCACCGATTGTATTGCGCCTACTCAAATAAGACAGAGGATGTGATGGAAGAAACATTTTACAACTATGTTTTCAAGGAGAGGAGAAGCAGCCGTCATTCAGATATCTCCCCCATCCCTAAAAACCTAAACATTTCATTTCCGTCGCAGCGGAGTAGCCGTCTTCTTCATTATTTCTTTCAGTTAGCCGATTTCACGCACCAAGGCGACGATTCCCGGCAGGAACTGCGGGGTATTTTTAACCCAAAGCAGAGCACGTCGTGTCCTCGGGAGCTGTGCAGCACACACCCAGCCCTGGCGGAGGCTGGCTGGCACGGGAGGACGGCATTCCTCCAAAGGATCCTCCTTTCACCACACCTAGCTGCCTGCGTGGAGCACGAGCTCCCTCCTCACCCCTCTGGAGATGAAATTACTACTCCTCTTCCAAACCATCCCATTTGCAAGGCATTTTCCTCCCTCCGACTCTTAATTAAAGGGCAAAGCTTTCGCCAAGGTTGTCCTTGCCCAGCCAGTCCCTGACAGCTCCCGTCCACGCAGCCAGGCACCAGCCGATCTTCTCTCACGCTTCCAGGGGACGTTCTCGCTCCCGCTTGAACGATTTGCCATCTTTTTACCGTGTCGCACTGTCCCAGATGAAATATTGTCATCACCCGAAGCACCGACTCGCCCACTGCACAGCTTCACCCAAGCTCCTGCTGCCGGGTGAAGCAGCAGGTACGGGCGAGTTACTACAAGGGTATTTTTGCACTTTTTCCCTTAAAATGGAGGCAGGCCAGGGAACACCGGGGTGTGCTCTGGCTCCCGTAAGTCCCAGTCCCCACAAGAAGCCCCCCCAGCACTGCTGCAGTCACCCTCCCCAGCACAGAGGCACCTGCAGAAGCCTGCTCGAGGCTTCCCCAGGCAGGAACTGGGCAGGAATAGGGCTGGCTTGGGGGCTCGCTGGGCTCCCACCCCACATCGCCACCCACCTTCCTTCCGTGGATATCCACCTCTGAGGGGCTGCACCCCCACCAGACACACACACACACACACAGAGCTCCCTCCGCCACCAGCCCCCCAGCAGCAAACACCCCAAGCCCCCCAAAAGTACGTGCCAAACACCCCCTAAAACCCTTCCTAAAGCTCTCCCAAGCACCTCAAAGCACCCCCCCAAGCCCCTCAACCCCCACAAAGCACGCCCCAAGCACCCCAAACCATGCCCTAAGCCTCCCCCAAAGCACCCCAAAAGCCCCGTCAAAGCACGCCTGAAGACCCCTCAAAGCACCCCCCAAACCCCCAAATACCCCCAAAACACCCCCCAAGCCCCCCCAAAACACCCCAACCCCCTGAAAATACATTCTGAGGCCCCCTAAAGCCCCCCCCCCAACACCCCCTAAGCCCAATGAGCACAAAGAGCTCCCAGAACCAGCCCCACGACGCAGGAGGCCCCCACCTTACCCAAAAACCCGTGGCCTCACCGCCCCCCCGCCCCAAATCCCCTCAGACCCCCCCCAGCCCCCTCCATCGCCCCCTCAGCCCCCCCCCATCGCCCCCCCGTCCCCCAAAGCCGCCTCCCATCGCCCCCCCGTACCCCATGCGCATCTTGGAGCCCGCCTGGCCGCCGCCGGGCAGCGGGGGCCGCGGCGGGAGGCGGCCGAGGTGCAGCTGCTTCTCCAGGGCCGACATGGCCGCCGATACGGCCCGGCCCCGCCGCCCCGCCGCCTCCCTCACACGGTCCCGCCGGAAGCGCCTCAGCGAGGGCTGCTGGGAAATGTAGTCCGCGCCTCCATAGGGGTCAACGGGACCGCGTTGCCTTAAGGGAGATGTAGTCCCGGCAGCGCCTCGCGAGGTCTCCTGGGAAATGTAGTCCGCGCCTCCGTGGGGGTCAACGGGAGCGCGGTGCACGATGGGAGTTGTAGTCCCGGAAGCGGCCGTTGCTAGGCAGCGGCTCCATGGGGCCGCGGAGGCCGCAGGCCTCGGGCCCGGCCTCGGGGGGTTCCCGGAGGCGGCGGGGGGCGGGCGGCGGGGCCCGGGGGGGCTCCGAGGGTCGTCCCGGTGAGGTGGCCGCTTCCACCAGCCTGCCGCCGCTGGTGCGGGGCCCGGCGCGCTGCTTCCTCCGCTGTACGCTGGGCCCGGTGCTGTGGGCAGGCCCCGCGCCCCCCGCCTCGGCCCTCGTCCGCCTCCGGTGGTGGGGGGAGACCTCGGGAGGCACCGTCCTGAAGGTCGGGGGGCCCGGGGGGCAGGGGGCGGCCAGCACCCGCTTCGCTGTCCGCTGCGGGCCCCGGCAGCTCGCTGCCTATCTGACGGGTGAGCATGGAGGTCCTGGAGAGTGTCCAGGGAAGGGCTGCGAGGGGGCTGGGACACAAGTCCTGTGAGGAGCGGCTGAGGGACCTGGGGGGGTTTGGGCTGGAGAAGAGGAGGCTCAGGGCAGGCCTTATTGCTCTCTGCAACTGCCTGAAAGGAAGGGGTGGGGAGCTGGGGGTCGGCCTCTGCTCACAGGTAACCAGGGATAGGACCAGAGGGAACGGCCTCAAGTTGTGCCAGGGGAGGTTCAGGCTGGAAATGAGGAGACATTTCTGCTCAGCAAGAGCGGTCAGGCGTTGGGACGGGTTGCCCAGGGAGGTGGTGGAGTCCCCGTCCCTGGGGGTGTTCAAGGAAAGGTTGGACGTGGTGCTTGGGGACATGGTTTGGTGGGTGACATTGGTGGTAGGGGGACGGTTGGACCAGGTGATCTTGGAGCTCTTTTCCAACCCTAATGATTCTGGGATGCTGGATCAGGAAGGTTTTGTTGTCGCCCTGGGGGCTGGCAGCAGTCCTGCTGGCGGTTGAGGTTTGGGCGGGTCTCCAAAACCCTGCCGCCGCCTGTCATTTCGAGGTCAGGCGGCTGTTAGTAGCATATTTTCCACATTAATTATGCATTTTAATTTCAAAGAGTGTGAAGAACACAAAGACATTCAGATGAGCTTGTGCTGTCATTAAGGTGCTTGCTTTACCCAAGGACCTGCAGGAGCTTTATTGGAAGGCTGACGTCCAGTGCGTGTCCCCCGCTGGCACTACTTCTATGGTGATATTGTAGTCTTTATGTGGTAGAGCAGATCTTATACTTGCTTATTACGCCCTGTTATCAGTGCAGTGCTTTCCCTGCTGTCCAATGCCCAAAGAGCTTCGTGCCCAAAGAATGGAGCTGCTGAAGGCTCTAGGGAATGAGACTTTTTGAGGAGCAGCCGAGGGAGCTGGGGTTGTTTGGCCTGGAGAAAAAAGGAGGCTCGATGTAGACCTTATTGTACTTTATGACTACCTTGGTTGGTTGTAGCGAGTGGGGATCGGGCTCTTCTCCCGAGCACCGGGTGATAAGACGAGGGGAAATGGCCTCGGGTTGCGCCAGGGGAGGTCGAGGTTGGATTTGGGGAGAAATTTCTTTACTGAAAGGGTTGTGAGGAATTAGAACAGGGCCGCCCAGGGAGGCGGGTGAGTCTCCATCCCTGCAGGTGTTCAAGAGATGTTTAGACGTAGAGCTTGGTGACGTGGTTTAGTGGTGGACTTTAGGACTGGGTAAAGGTTGGACTGGATGGTCTCGGTGGTCTTTTCCAACCTGACTGATTCTACGATCCTGTTTCCCAAGTTTGCGATACCGCTCTGTGTTGACCTCTAGCATCTCTTTCATTTCACCCGACAAGTCTCAGCTGCGTTTGATTGTGGCCTTGCCGTGTCACTGAAGTGGAGCTCCTCCTGATTTTTGCAGATATGGGCGTGCTTGTCCTCGAGGTGATGACCAAACTCGACCACCTTCCAACCGGCAGAGTGCAGATCACCCAACTGCCCCAGCTCTCTCCCAGCCACCCGATCGGGGGGTTTTTCACCATACTTTCACCAACGGCTGAGGAACTGGGCGAGCTGCAGGTAGTCCTCCCACCTTTGCTCTTTGTTGTCCTATATAATGCTGTAATGCAGAGTAATCAGGTGTCAGGACCCGGTTGTGCTGTGTATACATCCTACAGACCTGCCCCCTGCCCTAAAACATTTACAGATTAAGGTAGGAAATAAAAAAAACGAGTACCGATGACGTTGACACTGGTTCCCTTGGAAGGATGTGTGGCGTTGGTAGTTCAGCTTGAGTCAGAAGATTTGTGAGGGTGAGTTTTTAATGGTGGATTTAAAAGTAAATGGTTCTGGATAGTTTCTCTGGAAAACGCGGATAGTTCCGATGTTTCTCTAGAGCCCCACAGGGCTGATGTTTGTAAAATATTTGGAAATCTGGAGAAAAGAAGGTGCAGTTCTGTTCTGCAGCCCTGGCTCTGGTTAATTTATGCTGGGAGATAGTTGCCCGTGGTTTGGAAACGTGGAACGCGAAATAAATAGTTGTGGATGTGTCTGAGTTTTAAGATGTTACAGAGCTGAATGATACAAATATCGCTTTGCATGAAAAAGCGTGAGCTTTCTGTGTCGTGAACAGTGAAGTTGAATAGAGTACGTGCTGCACTTAACTAAGAAAAAGATGAAAAACTGTTTCCACATTCTATTTTTCAGGTTTCGCTGGTTCTCGAACCCCTGTCAGAAACGCATGGCACCGGCAGCCCTGTCCCAGCCCCAGAGGGAAGTTTAGATACCGCTCCTGCTCAGGGAAGCAGCAAGCCCCGGTCTCTTGCTCCGTCGCCGCAATCTGAGCGCACACGGGTGACTGCTGCTGGCCGAGAGCCTGCTGACAGTAGCAGAGCCACAACTCCCAGGTATCTTTTCTTTGCCGTGACAAAATTCTGGCTCGCTTTGCATTTCACGCTTCTCTTAAAGCAATGACAGTGCACTTGTGGATTATGGAATACTTGATTTCCTTTGAACACGCCTTTTATGAGCTCCAGCACGTTCAGCATTTAAGAGCCTACAGGGACAGTTTCTCATCAGGTATAAAATTGCATCCTACCTTGACTTGGTTCCATCTGCGCTAGTTGAGGCGCCACGAGTCCTTTATTTACAGCTTGAGTCAGTCTGGCTGATGGGATGAGTGGAAAATGAGGAGTCAGTAAAATGAGATGTCACTTTTCTTTTTGGAGTGGGTGCAGAAGGGAAGCAGCTGCAGTGCTGGGGAGAATTTGAAGAGGTTTGAATCCCTTCACTGCTCCACTTCAAATGGATCAAATGCTGTTTTCTTTTCCAATAGAGGAAAGGACCATTTATTCTTTCAAGAGAACTCTGAAAACATAAAAGACGTTCCTTCTGCTTCCCACCGCCATCTGATTTTACCAGATGAACGTTTAAAAGTGAATCCTCTAAAGCAGCAAGTGTCATTTCCCGCCAGCGCTGATCCTGACGCGCCTCCCGGAACAAACACGCGTGTGTTCTCTTTGCATAACCCAGCTACAAAGGACCTGCTCTCAGGTTTGTATGCAGTTGGTGTAGAGAGATCTAAGGAAAAGTGACTCTCGCATGCTCTTGCTGTATTACCTCAAACAGAAAAGGATAACAAAAAGATGTTTACTTTAAAAAAAATAATATTTTAATGTGCCTGAGCCCTGACCTGGAGGGATAAAGGAAAAGGAATTTCAGCCTCACAGCCTGTTTAATCGTTGCCATATCTTCTGAGATGGCCATCAAAAGATGCCACTCGTGTTCATACAGGGGTTGGGAGGGTTTCTCTGGCATTTTCTGAGGGAAAATGATTTCTTTTCCATCGCCTGCTAATTAATTAGCATCCCTTTTCGATCACGGACCTCCTGGACTGGATTCGAATGAGCGAGTTCCTGTATGTGTAGTCTTTGGAGTTTTTATATTTTATGTATTTATAGAGAGGACTTTAAATTACACTGCTGATGAGGCATCCCAAGGTGACAAGCTACTCTTCCGTAAATTTATCTTGCTACTGGATCTTAATAATGCCTTCTAATGCCTGGCTTGCATGTGCGGATGAGTTATTTGTACAGCTGTGAGTGGGAGACTGACAGAGGATTGCTGTCACTCCCAGCTGTGCTTTATGGTGTGTAGCATGCACTGAACCTCTATTATGTCAAGATCTCTTTGTAGTAGTATAAAATAGAAGGTTCGTGACTGTATCCAGCATGCTTATTGTGTTTACACACAGCTTTTAAATTGCGTTTGAATGCTGAGGTTTCGTCCCTCCACTTATTTCTCAGCTCTTCTGGATCAAGGCAATAAACTCCGCGATGCCATGGTTGTTTCTGCGATGAAGTCTAGCCCGGACATGGAGATTGAACTGAGCGAAGTGCCTCCTTTCGTGACGACGGATGGTTTCAAACCAGCAGCAAAGTGAGCTTGGAAAGGGGGAAGTGAGATTTAGTTCCAAAACGTTAATTTTGAGGCCTTATCAGGAAAACTTGAAATACTGAGATTCACGTGCTGTATTCTAGGATTCTCAGTCAAAGGGGATATTAGTCTTTGTGAGTAAAAGCCTCCATTTTTTGTATTGATTTTAATCATCGTGTAGTAAGCCTTGATTTAAATAATTTTAATTATGTTTTGCACTATTTTTATATATAGTACAGAATTATTTAATAATAAAATATCAAACGTTGGTAAAGAGTAGGAGTATGATAAGGAGCATAGCAAATGAAATGTTACTTGCTCACAGAGAACAGGTTTTCAAAGAAATATAGTAATTAGTGGCATAAAGTGAGTACTTTTGCATATTCTAGTTTGCTTCTATGGGTGCCAAAACACCCATGAAAATTTGCATCTCTACGTGTGTTCTCAGAACTAGCAGTCATTGTTATTTCTGTAGGAACTTTGCTAGCAGATGGGTAAAAATAAGTGTGCCTTTTCAGCCTCAAACTCCAATTTCTTGTTTTGTAGTAGACTTAGTAAACGTTCTCAATCCAGTGAAAGTGAAATTTAGAAGAATTAAGACAAATGCACATTTTTTGCAAGAGAAACGTTGGAAACGTTAAATTCTTATTTTTGGAACACGATGAATAATTGCTTTTTGTTCCACTGTAAGCCAGAAAATGAGGTCATTCTTTAACAGTCAAAGCTGCTGTGCAAATACAATTTAAATCATTCAGATGTGAATAGCAGTAATATTGTGTTTACACTTTCTAAAAATCTTTTGATATTAAAAATATGTTTAAATAGAAAATGCCGTGGAAATGAAAACATAAAAAGCACTGGATCAAAAGTCGCTATCATGTGAAAGACACCTAATGACGTGTATAAAAATTATTGGTGGCTCTCAGTTCATCTTTTGAGGTATAGATGTGCATACGTGCTTTCTTTGTGATGAATTAATCAGAACAATTACACAGGTTGGCGTTCGCCGTGCCCTGAAGAACTCACTGGTTGTAAGACAAGAAGTCCCAGTGCTTTTGCTCAAGCTGTTCATTTTTATTTTTTTTAAGTAGGTGATTTGTTGGACTCTGATTTGTTGGAAAAATTCACAGCATGTCACTTATAAACATCTTACTTGACTTTCTCAAGCCCTCTCTCCTCTTCCTTGCACCAACTGTGCTTAAACTGCAAGTTTGGGCCATCTTGACACGTTGCAAAGTGTAAGATTTTTGGATGAGAAATGTGACTTGCAGCAGGAAGTTGTAGAAAGCTTTTGTGTACCTGGAGGTTAAGCTACAAATTGGAGAAGGCTGAACATAACCTTTGCTTTTTACCCTTTATATGACTGAAATCCTGAGCGTGCCAGAAAGACTTAATACCTTTATTTTTCCTTTCACTGCTCTCTGTGCTGCTACTTGTTAACCAGGAGCCCAAATGTCTTGAACTCCGATTTCGTGCCCGCTCCTGAAGATCCCCATCCCTTCACATCTGACGTCACAAGTCAGCAGCTGGCCCTCAACTCCGAGGAGAGAGCAATACAGTTACTGTTGGGCAAGTGAGTGTAACGCACTGAGGATTACTGCAAATTGTCCTTGTTTGTCCACTTTATACTGAAAAATGCCTTTTGACCCTTCATATTCTCCACACTTCTGGAAACGTGAATTGCATGAGCTAGTGGTGACAGGAGGTGTTTATCAGCTTGCACTCAGCTTTAATATATGACAACCTGGGTGGCTCGAAGTCCCTTGCTGTAAAGACGACAGGAAGATTAATCACAGTCTTTGATAAAATTAATTACTTAAAAGTTGTAACTGTTGTGTCCTAAAATATTGAGATGTACGTAAATACAGTGCTTCTGTGAAGGACTTAAGAGTCTGTTAATTAAAAATAGAGAGGACTAATAGTTATTTCTAATCTTTCTCAGGTATTAAGTTGACCTTTCTCTCTTATTTTGTGAAGAGTAGCAAGAGTATAATCGATGCTTCCATTGTCTCTATTCCAGTCAGGGGTAGGAGGCATAAAGCTTCTGTGTCAGATGTGCTTCAGAATTTCAGTTCCTATGTCCTGTTCCCTGCACTTATTTTTTCCCTACACCTACTGGATAACAGTGAAGACTTTGCAGGTCATAAAATGGCTTTGAACTTATAGCACAGATGGAAAACCCTTTAACCAAACCCTTTAGCCAAACAAAACTCAATTTGTTCCAACCGTGCTTTAAAGATAGTTTTATCTATGTACCGAGACACGGTTTGTATTTGTTTTTGATTATTCTTAAGTATTACTGAGAGCTTGAAGAGACCCAAAAGGTATAAAGAGCTTGTGAATTAGTATTATAGGTAGCTGTTTTCAGATACCTTTCACAGTGAAGGTCATCAGGCACTGGAACATTTTGCCCAAAAGGGCTGTGGAGTCTCCAACTTAGCAGATATTCGAAACCCAGCTGGACAATTTCCCAATTTCCATGCTCTAGCTTTGAGCAGCGGGTTGGACCAGACGATCTCCAGAGGTCCCTTCCAACCTCAGCTGTTCTGTGGTTCTGTGTGCATGTATTCGTAGGCTTTTTATTTCAGATGGGTCCAGAGATGGTATTGTAAGGACTACTAGCTGGGCACAGCGCTGTGCAATCATAGTTCGGCTGTTTCCAGAGGCAGTACAGCACAAATCCAGTGTAAAATAGGCAGCGTTGTCAGAATCTGTATGAAATTGACTGCAGAATTTGCAATGCTATGTTACGTTTCTTTCTTCTGTTCCCACAGTGCTGACTTATCTCCTGTGCGTTTCTGGGATCAGACAGGTTCCCTTTGGGATTCTCTGTCCGTTGGGAGTGAGGTGTATGACAGCGAACTCAATGATCCCCACTACGACCAGAGTCTGCTAGAGAGTCTTTTTTACACGGCTCCTGTAAGTGCAAAGCAGAAGGAAGGTGCTTAATATGCAGTCCCTAAGGGGAAAGGAAATCAGAAGCCTGTATCGTAAATAAATAAATCAGTAGTAGTAAAGTTTAATAAAGTATCCTACAGAAACTCATGAGAACGTTGCTTAAAATTAGTAATGTTAATAATATTAATACCATAAAGACTAAAAAGTCAAGTGTTGAATTTGGAAATTGTGAGGACTTCGGCTGTCCAAGAAGTCGTGTTTTTTATGTCTATGAAAAAATTTGTTAGAATATTATTTGTTTCAAATTATGCAATCCACAAGCTGTGGGTCGCTTTTTTCTTTATGTATCCTTTCTGACAATGATGGCTAACTTATTTTACACGCATTATTTCCATTTCAGAAATCAGACTCCAGTTTAAGTGATTTCCTCAGCGATGAAGACGTTAACCCTTCCAAAGAAATGGGCAAGACAAAAACTGTGAAGAAAGCTGATTCTGTGAATCCACAGAAGGATTCTAGTGCCTTTGATCAGGATCAGAAAGTGACAGAAATTAAGCCCAGGTAAATAGTTGTGACTCCTTTAGCAGCACCTTGCTTGTAAGCTGCTGTTAGCATGAATGTTATGCTATGCTAATGTTATAACTATGTTATCAACTCTGTCATTATCACACAATTTACCAAATAACCATTTTGGTGGGGAATTTTCATAGCATTTCTGGGAATGATAGAACCCAGGAATAGCTGTATGTTGTTATAGAAACTGTTTTAAAGAGGTGTCATTAGTGAAAATGGTGAGTTTGACAAAAATGCAGTGAGCCTAATAATATTTTGAACTGTCGAAATAGAAATACTAAGGTCTGAGCGAGCCTTTTGAACTCTCACCCTGTCTCTTGGAACAGTAATCACTTTGTAACCTTCACCATAAATCAGTCCTTGTGCTGAAGAAAGCAGACTGCAGACCAGCCTTGTACAGTTCTGTGGTCTTGTGTATGTATCAGAACAGCTCGCATCCTGTGATCTGTCTTTGCGTAGCATTTCTAAGTGTACAAAACATGAATCCACTTTACAGGGACAGAGTTCACATCAGCAGAGCGTGTTTCACTGCTGCTCTGTGTTCTCTCCTATATCTGCAGTAAGTAAATTCTGACCTGAGCTAAATTGCTTTTTTTTTTCTCAACACAGAACCAATAAAACTGCAGAATGTTCTGGGATCAAAATTATTCTTTTTCTCTTGTGCTTTGACTTTCCTCTAACTTGGGTGAGGAAGAATGTTCATTTTTGGTTTTTTTTTGTAGTCAGATACACTTTCGGCTTATCAACTAGTTACGAAACCGCACATGCCACAAAGGAGCAAATGTCAAGTAACTTAAATGCAAACCAAAAGCCTGAAATCACAGAATCACACTATTGTTAATATTGAAATGCACATTTGAGATCATCCATCTCAACCTCCTGCTCAGGCAGAGTCACTTGGAGAGGTTCCCCAGGACCATGTCTGGTCAGGCTTTGAATATCTCCACAGGTGGAGACTCCACAACCTCTCTGGGCAACCTCTTGCAGTGTTTGACCACCACCCTCACAGTAAACAATTTTTTTCTAGTTATGATCAAGCTGTTTCAAAAAAAGCTAATTCTTATGAGATTTGAAATGGTATTTCTTTAATGCTGAATACATTTTAAAAGTTTACAAGGATTACGTATTTCCACACGTTTTGTTTAAAGAAGTAAAAATGATTCTAGTTATTTTATGTAATTTACAAAAAGAACCAGTAGCATTATGCTTCTTTGTTTGCTAGTTTGCGTGCATATGTACAAAAGATTCTGGATTCTAGCAAACAGACAGGAGAATTACAGTAAACAACAGTGAAATAGAAGTTTCTCTGCTTTAAGTGCTTGTAACAACATCCTTCAAAAATCTGGTTATCAAGATTTACTAGTACAATACCAACAAGTATTAAGGTTTGGTTTTTTTTTGTCCTAATACAGCGCCAGACAATTATTTCTAAAATTTTTCTTACAAATGCTGCTGTTTTTATATTCCAGTAAAATTCGTATCTCCAGAGGTGCCAGTACAAAACCATTTACAAGTCAAGCTTTAGAAATAAACTGTAAGTGAGATTTTAAATTATGACAAAAATCCTGTTGCTGTTCCTCTGCAGCAGCGATGGATCCAAGCTATTTCTTCTGCTCGTGTTGTGTAGGACATGAAAAAGAAAAAAAGCTTTTCTTTTCAAAGAGTTCACCTACAATAAGCATCTTTCAAAACTCCAACAGCATGGAACGTGCTTTTTTGATTGTTTGTTTTAAGTAATAGACCCTTGGTACTGTATATGGTATGATTTCTGTTACAGAAACCACCAAATTTGTTGTAAAAGGTACATTAAAATGTGTATTTTAATGATCCATGAGCAGTTTTTAAATAACATCCTGCCAAGCTACAATTTTCCCTTTGTACAGTCACGTTAAAAACATTTGCATCGACCTGATTCTCAGTTTTCTCTCTGCAGCTGCTCTCCTCTTAGACAACTCGCTCCTCTGGATGTTGGCACGGAAGAAGTTCGCGTCGCTTCCTTGAGCGTAGACAAGTTGGCTTTGCTGGGGCGAATACACCTGGCCAGAGTCATCATTGAAAGCCTGAGAATCCCTCCCGAGAGCACCCAGATTACACTGAGAAAGAAAGGTTTAATGGGGAAGCCTCCAAGGCCTGCATCAGTTAATAAGTGGTAAGGGGGATTGTTTCTCACCAGCTTCTTACCTGTGCCATGGAGGTAGATTTTCCTGAGGTCTGTTTTGTCACCAATTTTACCTAAGCTCTTCTGACATAATCCCATTTCTCTGGTCGTCTCAGCAAACTGTATGCTATAGATTTCTAAAAAGTAGAGATGGGAATAATTTGCCCTGATGTGGTCTCGCTTCAGGCTGTTTTTTCTAGTGCTTTGGAAAAGTACAAATGTGCTTTGTGCATGGCTGCACACTGCAAACAAAAGGCATTTTTAGAGGAGAATCTGACTTACACATAACCCATTGAAAGAATAAAATAGTTTAATTCTAAGATAATAGAGCAACTTAATAAATTGTGAATACAAAGTTTGTCTGCTATGTTTGGGTTCATTACGTGCATTAGGCTTCAGATGGAGTGTGATCACCCATTCGCTTTTTTATTCGCAGTACCTTCTTCGTTGAGTACCACTTTCCTGTGGGAGCCTCCAAGAACGAAAAAGGACAGGTCTCCGTGACAACAGAAGTGATTCGAGTAGCTTCAAGTAAAATCACTGACGGCGGTAAGACCATTATTTTTCCTCTCTTTTATTTAGTCCTGTTGAGTGTGACATCCGTTAGAAATTAGTAGCATTTTCTTAGGTATTTTCCTTGCTGCATGAAAAATATTCTGTTTTATATTATGCTTGGTGGCACGTCTACAAACAGAGTTAGTGCACTGCAGCTGGTGGAATGCTCCTCTTTGGGAAGAGAGAATTTTTTTTTTTCTTCCAAGAACTAGTCACATTTCTTTTCCTAGGGACAAAAATAGCAGGTCTGTATGTCCATTCCTTCATGTCAACGTAAAACCGATATCCCTTCTGCAATAATACTTAAGATGACAAAAGACTTTTATCTCAAATAAATACCTAATTCCTCCAGGTGCTGAAATATGTCACGTAACATGCGAGAGCTCAGAGAGTCTCCTGGATCCAAGAGCCCCTAACAAGTCCTGCGCTCCAATCAGTAGACGTTCATCTCGTTACTGAGTTACCGCTCCTTGTATCCCTGAGAATGTTTTAGTTTACATTTCTGTCCTTGATGAGTAGAAAATGATGCATGAGCATCATTCTGTGCCCAGTCTTCCCAGAAACTGGAATTCCAGCGTGATTTTCAAATGACTTTCCCATATGGTCGTTCATTGGCTTCGCATCTTTCCGTATTGAATTAATTCTGAGTTCTCCACCTGCGTACAGACAAAACTTCTGAACCTCGGCTGTTTGTACCACAGGGAGAATACAGGCTCCTGCGCTTTGTCTTGTGTAGGTAGATTCCAGCTCTTTGGAACTTAGAAAAATTGATGAGGCCAGAAATAGTTTGAAGAAGCCATCTAGTCAATCCAATGTACCTTCATTTTTCCTGAGAGCTGCTTATCTCATTTATTCAAGATCCTGAATGAGAGAGATTCCTTAGCCTCCCCAGGCAAGCTATGAAAGTTCCTTCCTGTCAGCAGATTTTTCTTATATCAAACCTGAATTTTTGTCATCACAAGAATACTTATTTTATTCATTGTGAACAAGGAAAGCACACTACTTGGTCACTGTTACTGTACTTCTTGTTCTTCTCTTTTCCAGACTAAGCACCAACCCGTTCAGTCTTTTCTTGCAGATAATATTTTTCTCCTGAACCTGTGATTATTCTTGCATCTCAGCTTTTGACTCTGTCTTTATTCAAAGTGAGCCAGAACTGCCCTCCTGCTATTTCCTGGCCGTAGAAAATGAAGAACAGTTCAATTTGGGCTCGATGTTACTAAGTAATGCATAATTAGATGATCGTGTTTATATCGGAGGAGTGATTACCTCCACAAGAAAGCCTATTAATATTCAGTTAATTTTGAATATTTGTTGCTGCTCTGAGAGAGGGAAAAAAAGGTAATTACCCACTGACTCGCAGCATAATTTAATAGGTTGAAATGTTGAGAGATTCTTGGTGAGGGTTCTAGCAACAGCTCTTCCTCTTTCAGCTTCCAGCCCTTCCTGATCTCTTATTGTGGCAGTTGTGCAAGTGCTCTCTGCATATTTGTCCATCATCGCCAGAAGTGCTGTCACTTTCCTCTCCTGCCTCCTGACCTTCCCGTGTCTCTATTCACCCTGCATATTCTCTGCGGAGACTGAAGATTTCTCTGTTTCTGATCCAGCTCGAAAGACAGGTATTGATCCAGCTAAGAGCTCACAAGTCTCTGTCTTCCTTGCAGTGGTGAAATTTCAACAGCGGTTTGTGTTCCCTGTTCGTTTCGGTGGAACGATGATAGAGCACTGGTGGAGCTCTGACCTTGCCTTTAAAATCTACATGAGAAAAAGCACCCAGAAAAAGGTACTTGTTAAGAGTTGCTTATACTTTGTGTCCTGAAAAGCAAAAAAAGAACCTCTTGGTGTTTCAATTTCCTCCGGACAGTTATGCACCCAGAAGTGGCTTCTTTAAGTCTTAATGCAATGCTTCTTTTCAAGTGCTGACATCTCAGCCATCAGAGGCAAAACGGACAAAAGCAACGTGGCTTGACCGGGCAGCTTTTTAACCAACCGTTGGAGGGGTTAGGTAGGGAAATGACACTGTGTGCAGACGCTGTAAGTTGAACTCAGCGCTGTTCAATCTTGTCACCCAGCTAAATGATTTCCTGAGTTCAAGACTGACAAGCAAAAAAAAAAAAAAGCCTTTCCCTCATCCTTAAAAACTGAGCTCTTGCTGTGGAAGCGCATTGGATCAATTACAGACATGAGTCTTCAGAGAGAGCACAGCTCGTTTAGGTGCACAGACTGAGTTAGCGTGGGTGCGCTTGATATCGTTGCTCTGATTAGGGTAAGGGGAATAACGTGAGTTGTGAGAAATTGGCATCTTGTGCATCTAGGAAAAAAAAAAGATCTTTATTTTGGGCAAATAGATGCAAGTAACCGTATTTGCATAATCGTCTGCGTGTGTTAAAAGTCGGCTGTTGGTGTTAACTCAGCCTAGGTTTTGTTTTCATCACCACCAAAGATATCTGGTCGTCAAAGATATCTGCCCATCTGTTCTGTAAGGAGCTTTTCTTTTAATGGATTAATAAATCGTGTCTTTAAGTAGGGAAATCTTGCTCGGTAATGAGGATTTGGAATGTTAATTTTTGTATTAATCTGGAACCGTTTACTGTCGGTGCTGCAAGAATTTTCCTTACAGTTTTCCTAGTGATACTTGGAACTGGAACTAAGGGAAACTTTCCTACAGATCCCTGTAGGTACCACTAATGGTGTAAAGGTGGGGTGGGTGAGTGGCTGACCATGGCTTTCCAGCTCTTTCGGAAGCCTTTTGCTTCACAACATGCCTGTAGTTGTTTAGCCCTGATGGAAATCTTACAAACTAATTTCTTTTTCTCCCCTCAGCCAGTGGCCGTTGGTTCGGCAGTGCTTCAGCTGTGCAAGGTTATTCAGTCGGAGTTGCTCACTGTCAGCGACGAGATACCTGTGGAAAAAGAGGGAGACCAGATACAAGTTGGACCACTAAAGGTATGGTTTTTTTACTACACACAGCAAGAGTTAAACCGTCCACTGTTACTGAATTTGGCCAGATGTTCTCCTTTCTTTTTTTTCCCCCTCTTTCTTTTCTGTGAATTTGCCAGGCCTCAGATATGGAAGTTCCTAAGGCCAATACAAGACAACATGAAACTTTCTTTTTCCTTGGGGTTTTTGGAAAAATATTTAGCACCTTCTCCAAGTCTAAGGATTTTGGTGTGTGAAGTTCCTCTGGCTGCAGGGTGAAACAAGAGTCAATAAGCTAGGGCTTGGGTACAGAAACCACTCTGCCAGCAGACTTTGAGTGGCTCAGGGCTGGGAGGTTTGGCAATATGAGAACAGGAACGCTGCAGCTCTGTGTTCCTTAGCTCCACGCGTGATATGAGCTGAGGCCTCTCCTGCCACAGAGGCCTGATGCTCCTGCCCTTGGTAGCACTTTCTCTCTTCAGGAGTTGCCTTCTTGAGCCAAAATTTCTTCTTGCAAGTTCAGCATCTGATTGAGCAGGTGTAACAGTTCTGCACAGCACACTGGAGAGGTTTGCCACTTCTGAGGATAAAGAGCCCTCTAGATTAGCAAACGAAGGGTGAAGAGAATATTTGGAAATCTTACATTCAGAGCTCCTGAATTATTCCAAGAGAACCTGAGCAAGGATTGGTTCTGTCACTTTGTAGTTCAAGGTGTGCCTGATGTTCTTTGTCACGGGGGCCTGTGAAACTTGTCGGCCTTCTTCCAGAGAAACTATTCAGCTGAGCAGCCGGTAGAGGAGCCACAGGGAAGTGAAACACAAAACATTGAGGTTAGGTGTGGGAGGAGTTCACTGATGGCAGGAGAAGAGAAATGGCATGTGGTACAGGAGACAAGGGAGCAGAACAGGATGTGGAAGGAGGCATTGGAGGAAATTAGTGAAATAAAATTCAATACAAGAATTGTATTTTTAGGAAAATTATTTTTAGGAAAACTGCTTTTGGTCACTCTGTCTCTTAGATTTCACCCACTCAGTGTAATACCTACCTATCATCACCACGTGTGTCCAGCTACTCTGGCCAGGGCATGGAGGACAAGGGATGTCAGCTAAAGAGTCCACATCAAACTTCTTTGGCTGTTTCTGACGGATGGTCTTGAATGCCTCTTCTTTGGATGTGCCTTTTATACCCTTCAGCAATAGAATCTGTTTGGGATCTTTTTTCCCCAATATCTTGTCTCGTTCCTCCTAATTCTTAGTCATTTTTAGAACTCTCAATTCTTGAGTCTGATTATTTTGTTTCCCTTAACTGGGTATTTTATGGCTTGAGCCCTTCCTTTCTTTATCATGCTGCCTTATCTTCTGAGTTCAATTCGTTTCTTCATCCTGTCTTGTGTGAGGAAAAAACAGGAGCCCACAGAAGAGCAAGAACTTAGGGCCAGCTAAATCAGCAAGGAACGTAAAGGTGAAAGAACAGTGAAACAGAACATTGAGAAACACCTCTTTTTCATAATTTTCCTGAGCAGTAATTGCTGTAACAAGGTTTATTTTGCACTCACGGCTGTGGCTTGTAGCCAGCTGTATCTAAAGGTAAGCACTCCAGGTGATGATCTAACGCAGTTCTGGAACAAACCACGCAATGCTTTGTTCCTGAGTTCGTGTTGCTGTCTCTCGTCTCGGCACATCTTCTGATCAGCTCGATTTGCCTTTTTCAATACAGGTGGCGTTAGAGCTCGCCGCTGACAACAAGGACTTCACCTGCACCGCTGCCAGGTCAGCAGTGGCTGCGCAGCAAGTCCCAGCGCACGCCGTAAGAAGTCCCCGGCTGGAATTCCAGGAGCCCAACAGGAATGGTGTAAACGCAGAGAGCTGCGTGAAATTCAGCAACCGTGAGGACCTGCAGAAGACTGGAGCGGCCAGCACGGACGTTGGGTGGCCACCGCAGGCTGTATCAGCCTCTGTGGCCCGTAATCTGCTGGCACAGACACCTGCGTCTGAAGATTACGGGTTATTGCTGCACGTGCTGCTGATGGTGCCTGATGGGAAGGATTTCATTGCTGAGCAGTACGGGCTCCACGCTTCTTGCAACGTGTATTTAAACTGCAAGCTGCTCAGCATGGAGGAGGCAACAAGATCTGCTGTCATATGGGGCACGACACAACCTGCCTTTAATTTTTCTCAGGCAAGTCACCTTTCTGCCATGTTAAACTGATTTAAATGTGCTATTCCACACCGCCACCTGTTTCGAAGATGGTTTTATGTATGTAGGAACCTCTCTGCTCGGCTCTGTCCAATACACTGAAAGTATTTTCAGCATTGTTTTGGCTGCTTTGCACAGTTTGAAATGCAGCTCCTAGAATCACCCAAATAATAAATGAGACTCAAAGTACAAAAGAGAAACAGTTGGAGAAGTTTAGGTTAAAACTGGGCACAAAATTTGACATCTCCTTTCTTCTGCTTTGGAAAGAAAGCATTGAGGACAGCATCCTAATATGTAAAAGTAGATATTTTTTTTTATTTTGTTCCATTCCTTGGTGTTCTCTTTCTTCTTAACAGGTTTATCAGCGCAGAAGTGTGAGCTTCTATCCTAACATGGGCCAGAGCCTTCCCCCAGCAAACAGCAGAATTTCAGATATTTAATAATTCCAGTTTGTGATATTCTTCTCAACATATTTCCTTGGAAAAGTCAGCATGCTCAAATGCGTTTGTTTTGTTTTTAGCAATGGCTAGTGATTTGTGAGACTTCTCGCTCTTCAACTGAAATAGTGAAATGTACAAATACAGCACATGGTGTCTGAAATAGTTGTCTGAAAGGATTTCGCTGTGGTTTAGTAAGCAGGCGTTGAAGTTAAAAGCAATTGTTCTTAAGGTAGTGTGTGATCATACGTTAAAATTTGTATAAATCGTGTTTATTTTCCTGG
Source organism: Anser cygnoides (assembly GCF_040182565.1). Taxonomy (NCBI): domain Eukaryota; kingdom Metazoa; phylum Chordata; class Aves; order Anseriformes; family Anatidae; genus Anser; species Anser cygnoides. The sequence goes on along the minus strand of NC_089873.1, from coordinate 211,198,272 downwards.
CTTGCTCTTTGCCAAGCCTACCAGTTTTCTGACGCTTCCTAGGCAATTTAATTTTTAATTTCCACTTCTGAAGCACACAGTTCTGTACGCTGTGGACTAATACAGTGCTACCGGAACTCTCTGCACGAAGCAAATAACTTCGAGCGTGTTCCGTGTCCTAATTCTGAATTAAATTCTTCCAGGTGATGCCTTTTTCACTGACTTCCAAGCGCTTGGAGCGACTGAAGAACAACGTCATGATTATCGAAGCGTGGAACAAGCTGGGAAGCCCTGGCAGTGACAGGCTGCTGGGATTAGTGAAGCTGCCTCTTCATCAGTTCTACGTCTCGTTCAAGTAAACAGCTTTGTTCCACGTTTTAGCGGGTCGGAAGAAATCCTAACGGGTGCTCAGGGAAAGAAGAGAAGGGTGGCATCTGAGGTGTTGTGGGAGGGTTCTTAGCAATGATTTGTAGCAAAAGGCGTTTTTGTCACGCTCGAGCTCCCTCTGACGCTTCCACGCTGATCAGTGTCTGAATAAATTCTAGTGTCCTGGTACAGAAATAGAAGCAGGCAGTGAGAAACAGACCCTGCGCCGTGCCAGGCTGGGATCCAGGTTAACTTGCGGAACTACGGAAGAGTAAAGCTACAAGAGATCAAAGTGACTGCCCAGGAAAAGCGATTCCATGGGTGATTTTCCAAGGCTGTGACTGGTGGAGTGATTTTGTTCTTGGTTCTGCTCTGCCTGGATCCAATCGCTAGGGATGCTGCCGGTTTGCGTGGCACAGGATCGTGCTCGTGGTGTCACAAACCTGCCTACTGCACGTCTTAATTGTTATTTTACCCAGTGGGTCTCTCCAGAGCTCTTCGTTCTTTTTGCTTCAATGTTCTGGCTTCTCGTTCAGTCAAATAAAACACCAGATTAAAATAACTTAAATTAATAGCAATACCGTACAGAAAAGATTCTTTCCAATGGGAAGGGTTAGTTCCTTTTGTTTTGGTCAGGCTAGTCGTAGGTGGAAATCAGCTGGTGCTGGAGCTGGCTCGCAGCTACATTATTAATTGTTAGTGTGCCGTTTGTTTGTGGCTGGGTTTTTTTTGTGTGTTTTTTTTTTTGTTTGTTTGTTTGTTTGTTTGTTAGTTTTCTTTCATAGAGTCATAGAAGGGTTTGGGTTGGAAGGGGCCTTAAAGCCCACCTAATTCCAACTCCCTGCATGGGCAGGGACACCTCCCACGAGACCAGGCTGCCCAAAGAAGCAATATACATATATATTTTGTGCCTATCTTTTGCTTGTGTGTACCTTCGGTGTGTTATTAAAGGTTTTTGCACTTCTTCGGGAGATTGTCCCCGTCCCTGCTTGTCTTTCTGCCCAAGTCCCATCTCCAAAGGCATACAACTACCTCATAAAAATCATATATGGCTGCAGTAAATTGATAGAGGTCTTGTTCCAGTTCACCACCTTGCTCACAGATCTCTAGGCTGGCTTATGATTAAGGCCACTTTGTTTTCCGAGAGCTCTCATTGCCAGAAATAGCCTTTTCCAGTCAGCAGAACATGGAGCTGGGCTTTATGAGGGCTGTGATGTGATGGGGCTGAATTCTGGGGGAAGAGAAATAGGTTGGTGTCTGATTACATTGAATGTTCCATCTAAAATGAGTTGTGTGATCGTGACCAAATACAGATGGCTCACTCTCACGCTTTGTTGTTTGTTTGTTTTAATCTGTTGTAGGGATCCAAAGATTTCCCACCTGCTCCTGCAAGCTCAGTATCCCGTGGTTGCTGTGGACAGCTACATGCCCGTGATAGATGTCTTTACCGGCAGTAAAAGCGGAAGCCTGCGGGTCATTCTGGCGATGGGGTCAGCGGATCAAATAGTGGCACTGCAAAGGCTAAAAAACGAAGAAGGAATGGTGCCTCCCATCACCCAGCGCCCTGCCCACTCTCTGGACCCTCCTCCCCCAAAGCCCACAATGGTATTGTTTGCTAAATTCCCCTTATTTTTTTTTATATTGCTTTTTTTTAAAATTTTTTTTTTATATTGCTTATATTGCTGCTAAGGACACGTGAAAAAGAATTTTACCTTTGGGTTCACTGACAGACCAGTCATGCCCAATCTTTTTGATTTTATAACCGACTTTTGTTATGGATGATCGTGTTCTGTGCAAAATTATATTGTTTATACTCCTTTCTCGTCTGCTTTGTCTCCAGTCTGGACATTATTCCCCTTCTTACTGCCCTGCATGTCCGCCCCTTCTATTTACATGACAAATGCAGTAAAAATAATTCTAGAAAATCGTAATTTTCACAGCCTAATTCTGTACCATACAGGTTTTGCCACTACGTTTGGGTTGTATACACATAGAGTTTCAAGCTTTTTATGTGCTGTGGTTTTTGGTGTCTGCAGGAAAAAAATACTATCAGGCTTTCAGTATTTCTGTGAGCTTTAGGGAAAAAATGGCAGATGTCTGAGCTTCTTAGAATCTCATGTTCCTAATGCTTGTGTGCTCTTTCCTAAACAGTTTTCCTTTCCATGTGCATTTTGTTTTATTAGCTGTTAGGGAGAGAAGGGGAAGAACTGACGGAGCACGTCTTTGAGATTCACGTGGAGAGCGTGAAAGGACTCACCCCCCTGCAGTCCACAGTCTGGGGGGAGGCTGACTGCTACGTGCAGTACTATTTCCCGGTTCAAGAGCCTGGCTCTGGTGCATTGCAGGGAACTGAACTGCATGAGGATGGTAAGTTTGTTTTATGACACCTCCTTATTTAGAGCTTTACTTAAATATCTCCTCAGAGATCAGCTCGGTACAGGTAGTGACCTTCTAGTACTTGGGCTCGGTCGGTAAATTAAAAGTTTGCTTCAGCTGAGGCAGGTGGCAAAGTTTCCAGCAAAAAAAGGTGCCTGGTTTTCAATCTATTCACGCAGTACATTTCTGAACAGCTTTGCAGGGAATACTAGGACCACGTACGGTTAAATTCAACAAAGACTTGGCATGCACAAGTCTTCTGACATACTCAATTTTTATGGATACACAAGAAAGGACCACCTGTTTTAAATCCTTGGGAGTAGCAAGGAGTATTTAAAAAACTGCAGTTGTAGAAAAAGGACTGCGTTGGCTCGGTGTACTTTAAATCACTAATATATATTTCCTCTGAAAAATGACAGTGACGTTGTTCCATAGCAACTGCTGTGGGCTGTGTCAGCTTCCAGCCACGTTTAACGACAGTTTGCAGCCCGCGTCTCACAGATTCGTGGGTGAATTGCTCGGAAAAGAATTGTGAAGTGAAATTCAGAAGAGCAAGCATTTCGTCAGGAGGCTTTAACTTATCGTCCGTGGGTCCTGCCTCCTGAAGGACTGCAAAAAGGAGAGGGCTGGAACCCGCTAACGCAGACAGCTGAAGCACTAGGATGTTTCTGTGCCTCATGGTGTGGTCTGCACGGAGGCTTCCTGTGCTTCCACCAGCCGAAAGCAGGGAGTTCCCATAGAGCCATACAAACAGAGCAGTTTTGCTCTGATTTTGGCCAGGCTTTTTAGCACGTGTGTGACACTGCATGAATGTGGCCGCATTGCTTCCAGGCCCAGCACTGCTTTCCTGTCCCTACACAGGTCTTCCCAGCACTTCTGATTCTGCATTAACTTCCCCAAAACCAGTTCAGGTGTTTGAAACTTAGACTGTGATTGTCCTCTGATTCTCTGCTTGGATTTGAATTCAGCGGTGGCTGTTTAACCAACTCCGTTTGACTCGCAGGCATCAAGTTAAAGCCTTTTCGCACAGCAACCGCTTTGTGCGTTCCTGATCCTGTCTTTAATGATGAGCGTCACCATTCCTTGTTGGTTCCTGCCGATGTCCCAGTTCAGAGGCTCCTGGTCGGTGCATTTATGGCACCAGGAGCAGTCGGAGGAGGAATCCAGTTTGAAGTCTGGTGCAGGTACAGAATAACATCATATTCTTCGTAGATGTCACAGCAGTACAGATGGAGGCGTGTCTGTTACTGAAAAATCTCTAGCTGTGGTTATTGAATAGTAAGGGAAAAATTGGTTAACTCATCAGCATCTGGTGATGAATAGCTGCATTTAATATTGTTTAAGACATTTGAGCCTTTTTCCACTAGAAGTGCTGATTAGCCTTTTCTTCTTACAAGCTCATTAGCAAGCGTGTGCTGGCTAATAAAGCTGTAACAAGGAAAGGGTAGCATAGGGTAAGATATTTTGTTATTTTTTCCACTTTATTACCAGCATAGTGGTCTAAAAACAATGTTGAAATACTTAGCATGTCTACATTTTAATAGCACCCTGGCAATATGATTGCATTATTTTGTTCTTTTTCCATAATACAAGTCACTGGCTTCAAGAGAATACACCGTAAAATGTTTACAATATATAAATATATCTATTGTTTTGTATTTCTAATATTCTTCTTAGATGATTGAAGAGTGTTAGCTTATGTTTGTGCCTATTTGCACAATGTTTCATGATAAGATGAAATGGTCTCATTTAAGCGAAGTTCAAATCATGGTTTCTTTGGCAGCTGAAGCTAATTACTAGTAACAGAAAGTAGAGAACATAAAGATAGACAACTTTAGAAAAGCCTAATTAAAATAACTCATCTGTTCATTCTGTAGGAAACGAGCCAAGCTATTAAAAATTCCCAGGTTCGTTATTATATGCTGGATGTGTTCACATCAATGTTGGTAATGACCAGAGCAGCTGAAGTTACGAATTGTTAGTACCCGGCATCTCAAATACACACTTTTGTAACTTCAATTTAATCTTGCCCTAACCACTCTCATATATTGGCTAAGAGATTTAGGCTGTTTTGGTACAAAGGAACAAATTACTGAGCTGGAAACTTTTTGAGAATTATGTAGACGTCTTCTTGCCAGCTCGCAATATTTGAAATGAAAAAAGCTTGCCAACAGATCCTAGTAATTAGGGAGGAGCTTAGATTCCAAAGATTCCAAATCATAGAGTTCTTGCTATGACACTAGCAGCATCTTGAATTCCTTCTAGAAGCATGGGGAGGAAGGAGAGAAACCAGCAGGTGTACTACAACAAGGTATTGGGACTAGAAGTCAGGCAGTGCTCCAGCCAGGACTCAAACAGTCTATTCATTGCCCCAAAACGCAAAGAGAAACCCAAGTCTATGTTACTACCACATTACTCAGTCACTGCTGCTGAAAACACAGTGGATGCCTTTCTCCTGGTCTCCTGGTTCAGTAGATACGGTGCCAAACCTGGCTTTAAGCTGAGTGAAGCAGAGTAGCACAGTTAGAAACTGTCTTGAGTCACTTTATACACTCACAAACTGGCACCACAAATCTGTTCCACAAGTAACGTTTTGATTTACTAACAGAAGCTGAGAGTGGGGAATATTGTGTGCTAGATCCTTCTCTTGTTTTCCTTTGGGATGCCAATTTTGAGTAGAGTTTTTGCTAGATGCCTGGCTACGACTAGTACAAGTGTACATGTGTAGCATTATCTACCTTGAGCACTTAGTCTTTTTTTTTTTTTCCTTTGGGAATTTACTTACGTGGGCTTATCCCTTAGCTGTCAGGAGTCTAACAGGTCGTGTTGGAAGACACGCAAAATAGAGTGGACTTTTGTGTAGTTTTGAGAGAAATGATGATCACTTTGTCGTTGCCCAAGCAGCGTGACTGACACTGCGCCTTTGCGTCTTCCCAGGTATTACTACCCCAATGTCAGAGACCAGATGGTTGCCAAAGGGACCTTGCCTTTGTCGCGGCTGTGTGCCATGGTGACTATGCAGCATCGTGAGCAAATAGACATACAGACATTTAATCTTCCGTTGGTCCCAAGGACTGATTCCTCAGAGGAGTTTCATCTGCGGTCTTCAGGTAAGGAAGGCTTGTGCTTTTTCACTCATCTATAAGATGAGAGTCTGCGTATTCACTGCCGAGATAAATTAATATGTATTTGTGTTGACAACTGATAATCAGCCAGGGGTGTTTTTCCTCCCAGATTTCACTGGACTCTTCACCTAGTGAGAGTCAGTGAGAAATATGAGCAACCACAAAGTCCTAGCAAGTTTTAGAAAAGCTCTTCCTATGTATTGACCTGCTAAATTGCCAAATTAGCCTCAGTTAGGTTTCCCATATAAGGTGAGGAATGGGAGGTCTGAAGGAGGGCTGTGCGTGGTATTTGGTATGAGCAGAGACGTCTTTCTGCTCTGCGGTAGTTCTTTCAAATAATACAGACATCAGCACTGGGAAGGCCACTGAGGAAACCTCTATAACCTCTTTCCATCAGAGGTTTAGCATTAACTGTAAAAATGAAAGGCAACTTCTTGGAAAAAGTGGACATAAAAATGCAAAGAAAATCTGTGGTCGCAGAGGGAATTCAGTGTACTTCAGTTATTTTGTAATAAATTAGCCACGTCAGAAAACCTCATGGAAGCTTTTGTCACTGCAGTGCTATTAAAAAGATCTGTTGAAGCACTGCAGTAATATATTTAAAAACTATTACAATAAACGCACACATGAGGGCGCATCTGGGTTAAAGAGGCCGTCCTGGTTTTACTATGTCATAAATTTGGCAGTGAGAAGGAGCCATTACGACCGTCTGATCTGACTGCCAGTAGGTCAGGCTGCAGGCTGCAGTCCTTAAAATCCCCTCCTGTGCCTCCAAATCTTTCGTGCCTCCTGTAGCAGCCCGTAAGGAAGCAGAGCACCTTGCACAGCCGGTTTCAACAATCTTTGATTCCCAGCTAAACCTCTCTGTTTCTTCCATATGGATTTTTTAATGCATTAATAGAGTAAATTTTATATTAAGAGTTACAACTGAGCGTTGATTCTCTTGGATGCGACTGTACAAAAAGCTGACCGTTTCCTTGCTTTCTTTCTTTCACTGAATCCAGGCTTGCTTGATGTGAGCGTGAGATACCACCGTTTTGTGAAAACAGCAGGAACAACCACTCGCGCTGTTTCTCTGTCTGTACAAATACACAGAGCAGCTGGTTTGCAAGCAGCAGCCAGGTAAAGCCTAGCCCTAAAAGAAAGATTATTTTTTTTTCCTCTTAAAATAACTTTATCTGGAGGCAGCAGGCTGAAACATTAGATTAGGACAAACTGTAACTGGCCAACTTTCCATCTGCAGAGACCGAGATTCAAACTGGGTTCTGATCAGAAGTAAAAATATTTTTATACAGTGGTTATTTTTGTCCCTTAAACTGCAGAACAATGTAGTAGCAGTCGTACTACAGCGAGCTTGAGGCTGTAATGTTGAGAATGAAGTAGTTTAGACTTGCAATGCTTTAGCAAAGCGAAGAGCTGGGAAAGACATCATATGGTATTCTTAGAAGCAAAGCTCTAGCCATAGCTTTTGGTCCCTTGGCCTTTTGTGCAGTATTACTTCCTTCCACGTTTTCCAATACTGAAGGGTGAAATAAAATGGTGTCTGTGTGGGCACTGGATCTTGGTGTTACTGATGCTATTTAAAAGGTAGCTAAGACTTGTTTTCTTGAATTTGACTGGGGAAACGTGGGTAAACTAACTGGTAGGTGACACATCTCTTTTCTCCAGAAGGCTGCTGCTGTTACTGCACGGTACCGCATGAACTTAATTCTTGAAAATTGCGCATTCTAAGCGTAAAATAAAAAGGTGGAAGAGAGGGAGTCAATTCTGTAAGCTAAGAGAGGATGACTCCTCCTGTTCTAGAGTACTGCCCACTGATCTTTTTTTAGTGTTGCTGAGCTCCTGATCCTGATTAATTCAAGTATAGTCCTTACAATGAAGATCACTACCATATCGTGCTTGAAGAAGTTCATTTTGAATGACCTGCAAGCTCTTTATACATCAGGTGTATGACCTGAATAATACCTGGGTCTGTTCTATTGTAAAACACCCCATCTGTTAGTTTCACCTCCTTTTGCTTATCAGGTATGAAAATAATTTAGCTTGGCCATTTACTTCCTTCTGGAGTAGGTTCTCTGGGAAGTTATCCTACAGTTTTGTCTACAGTATGGGATGTTTTTCAAGGTGCTGAGTCTCAATGACTTTGGTCTCAGATCCTGACAAGGATAAAAGCACAGCCACCAGTGCTGGACCTTGTCATAGTTACTGTCATCATTTTGTATCTTTTCCTACTGTATTCAGATGAAAAAAATGATGAAAATAATCTATAGCAAAAACCTATTTTGACTTAAAATACAAGTTGTTTTGTCTCATCTTTTTTTTTGCCACAAAGACTTGAAAGCTTTGTATTAATTGAATAATTAATTGAAATTCTAGATTTCTCGTACTTTACATTCATTCTCATTCTCGTTTTCTTTTTGCATGCTAAATGAAGAGCTGTGGCAGAAAAGAACCCTTCGGTCCAGTACTATGCAGGTGTGGGAGTTAACGCTTATGTCTCTGTGCACCTCTCCTTCCTACCTGAGACAGAGAGGCGCAACACACAAGCCGTGGCTCGTACTTTCTGCCCAGAGTTTGAGCACCACATAGAGTTTCCTTGTAACCTCATCATCCAGAAAAGCAGCGGAGAAGCCTCTTGTCTGGGAGAGCTCTTGCAGGCTGCCAATATCGTCTTCTCTGTCTACCATCAGAGCGTCAAGTCAGGTAAGGAGAAAAAGTGATTATAATGACTAAGTGTAGTTGCATGATGATCCAGTCCTTTAATTGTCAGCGTAGAAGACAGGCTATTCTGTGCAGTTGCTAATAGATGTAATTACCTAAATGGTCTTCCAGAGAAGGCTTTGGGGGTACTGTTCCCCTTGCACAAAGAGTTAAGGCTTCCAGTGCTCCAGTCAATCAAGATCACCTTTTAAACGAAAAGATAACAATTAATAGTAATAGTTCTTAACTCTTGAAGCACACTGGCTTTGTATGGGTGTGCCTTATTGCCTTCGCTTTATGAACGAGGTAATGGAGGTTCAGAAACACGACAGCTTAAAATCCTCCAGTGATCCTATGTCAGATAAGCAAGATTCTTTCATAACACGACAACATACTGTAGAATTACTTTGTAAACAAAAGTTATCGAAAGATGACGTTGTTTCTTACTTCTGGGCAAGAAAAGTCAGGAGTGGCATGCAGAGTAACTGTAGTAAAGTACACCGCTAGCTCCCTACTGACTACTTAGTGCTCACCTGTGGAAACATTCCCCAAAAGCTTCTCCAAATTCAGTGGTGGTGGAGCACGTATCCTGTAATTAATGTGCATTGGGAACACTTACAGACGAGCTTTGTTGACACCCCTGGTTCTCACTGAATTTGGCTTCATATTTTCTGCACCGTTTGTTTTTTTCTTTTTCCTTTTTTCATGGATTTAAAGTGTTTGAAGTATGACAGATGAGCTGTTTGCTGTTAAGGCGATGCAGCTTTCTTTCAAAGAAGACAGAGTCTGAATAGCTTCTAAATCTTCCGTTCTAGCTTGGTGCATTTACAAAATTATTTGTTTTCCAGCCACTGACACATTGGCAGCTCGGACATCAAAAGATTATCTTCTTGGGACAGTTACAATTCCAACCAGAGACCTACTGAGAAGAAGATCTGGTAATGCAGCAGTGTTACGCTACCAGCGTTCCGTGTACATGCTATTGTAATTGCTTAAAACAATTTTGATTCTTACGGTATTTTTTAGACTAAAGTTCTCTCAGATACTGCACATCTTCATTAAAAATCCTGTATTAGAAAGCTCATAAATGAGATGTTGCTTGAAGATCAGTTTTTAGGGTGTAGGATCTTGTGCATTGAGTACAACTTACACTGCTAGCATGGATTTTTTGGAAACTGCAAGAGAGCAGCTATTTGCACCTTATTAAGAGTAAGGAACTGTACAGGCTAGAAACTGGAGACACTCATCAATTGACAGCTGAACTGGCTGAAGGAATAGTAACCTGCTTAATACTTTGTTTGGTGCTCTTCATTTTCAAGTTTAAGATGGAAAGTTTAAGAGCTGTAGCGTTCAGCGGAGGACCAGTGATTACTTTTGAGTTGTCAAAGCTGGAAACAAAAGCTTAGATTAAAAGAAGTTGAATTAACTTTTTCTTTTTTTAACTGAATGTAATATACAAAGTAACACTAGGTAGAAGAGGTAAAGATTTTGTAAGATACAAACTAACACCAGATAGAAGAGGTAAAGATTCTGTGTAATATCTTTATTATCCTTCCCATAGATCAGGTTGCTCAAAGCTCCATCCATCCTAGCCTTGAATGCTTCCAGGGATGGGGCATCCACAGCTTCTCTGGGCAAGCTGTTCCAGTGCCTCACCACCCTCTTAGTAAAGAATTTCTTCCTTATATCTAATCTAAATCTACCCTCTTTAAAGCCTTAAACTCCTTGTCCTATCTGCACACTCCCTGATAAAGAGTCCCTCCCCATCTTTCCTGTAGGAAATGATGTTTTCGTTATCATAATGATGATTTTCATTAACATAATTATGTTTTCGTTATCATCTTGTTTATTTCTGCTTTAATTTCAGTGTAGCGCCCATTTTCGCCAACCGTGAAGTCTTTGGTTTATTTTTAAGAAAATAGGAACGGAAATTTTTAAGAAAATCGGAAGAGAGGAGGAAAAAACTGAGAATGCCTGATTTTATAGTTGGAGATTCATGGGATGTAGTTTTATTGTAAAATGAGTATTGTTAATGAAATGGAAAGTAAAATGCGTTTTGGATCAGCACTACCTGTGAAGTTGTCTGAGGTCTAACAATTTGCTGCTTTTTCAGGCTAGAAATGAATTCCAAACTCACAGGAAATAGACGCTTCGAGTACTGGTTCTTGGCTGACGACCAGAGTGCAGGATTTTTTTTGCTGATGTTTTCAGAGGGTAGGAAAAGTCTAATTAATTATGATCTCTTCTCCTGAAGGTATTACAGGCTGGTACCCCGTTACCCTAGCTGAAGATGTAACGCCTTCACGCCGCACAAACATCATGCAGGCCGTTGGGGGAGGACTGGAACTTTCTGTGACTTTTGCTCATCACGGTGACAGAGAGCGTGTCTTGGAGGCTGCGAAGCTTCTGGGATGGAACAGTGAGGAAAGCCCTGAGGACAGTTTGGATGAGAGTGACGAATGGGATCAGAGTGACAGTCCAGTGGCTGTGACCATTTCAACCCCAAGGGTATGGCTGCCTGTGCACTGCGTGCTGCTCGCAGGGCAGGCGCACCCGAACAGAAGCACCTACTGCTACCTCAGGTATAAGCTATACGATCAGGAAGCCACGTGGACTTCCCTTAGGAGGCCTAAATTGAGTGACGACGCAAAGAAAGTCACGGTGAACTTTAAGAAAGCAAACAAAGTGACCCTCAGAAGGAGCCAAGGGCTGATTTGGTTCTTCAGGGAGGAGAAACTAGAAATCCAGGTGTGGTGGGCATACGGTAAAGAAAATGACGCGGAAAGACCACTCGATACAGATCGTCTCATTGGATCCGCCTATGTCGACCTCGGAGCGTTAGCAGAGAGGTCAAGGAAAACGCTGAGCATTGGTGGTAAGTTCATAAAGAACATTGTCATGTTCTAGTCCTCTTTATTGATGTTGCTTAAATCCATAGTGAAGCAAAAAATGTACAGCTTTGTTTTGTCCTCGATGCGATACACGCTCAACTCCTCCTTTCATCGACGATAAACAAGGTTCGGATGCTTGCCTCTCTGGATTCAAAACCTAGCAAGCTTAAATGGGTGCAAAATTGGTAGCAATGAGCAATAACAATTAGCCTAGCTGGATTAATGAGGAATGTTCCTTGAGAATGGCAGTTTTGGGCATCGTAATAGAGTGAGAATAGAATATCTCAAGAAGGCTGAAGGTTTGTAGTCAGAGCAAAGGACTAAGCAAGAGAAGATCGTGTGTGTATGCAGAGGCGCTCTTCACAGGACTCGCAGGAAGTTGACGCGTTTTCAAACAGCAATCTGAACTACCAGTGAGAAAATGAAGTGCACCGTTTGGAGATCTGGTCATTATTTTTACCTTTCCAAGCTGGTATTCTTCACTGTGTGATACCTGGCTTAGAAGTCACACTGAAAATCAAAATCGTTCTGCTGAGAGATCTTAAAATAATGAACTGGACCAGCTTTTTCCAAGATCCTATCCTTTCTTTCTCTTCTTTAGCTGGTTGTTTGTGAATTCTCTTGCAGGAGTTTACCCGTTGTTCAGATGCAATGCTGCAGACCTAGCGGGGGCTGCTGTACGTGTTCACGTTGCCCTTTCTTCCACTTCTGCTGCCCTGACCAGCGGACTTCACTGTGCTGAGGAATACAGCAGTAGTGAAGACGAGAGCACAGAGAAAGCACCCGACCCGAGCCAACAGGTCGCTGAAAATCATTGTCAGAATCTGGATATCGTAAGTGCAGAAATCCCCAGTGAGAAACCACAAGAAGGCGACGTGGAGTTTCTGGAAAACACAATTGCTGTCAATGTCCTCGTGGAAAGAGCAATGCATCTAAGTTTAAAAGGTAAACCACCACCACCTCCCTTTTTGCTGGCGGTGGCTTTGTTTTTGATTTGTATGTGTGTGTTTTTGTTTGGTTGGTTTGTTTCCTGGGTTCTGCTCGTTAGAGGTACTGCAAGGAGCAATTTACAGACAAAAAGCCCAGGAATTTTCTTCCAACTTACTCCAGCAGTGAATGAACGCAGCGGGTTTTGATCTTGGCTCGCAGTATTGCAACCCTGAGACCATTGCATCATAGAAAAAGTAGAGGGGAAGCAGGAATTTAAACTATTCAGCCCCTCTCTATTAATAAAAACCAAAATATAAATGATATAACGTTCACTGTTACAGATGACAGCTGAATTCTGCAGTTAAGAATTACCAGAATAACTTAACCCCGAGATCCTCCTGTCTCAAAGGCTCTTGCCAATTTGCATTTTTAGCATATAATCAATTTGTAAAGCTGGCTTTATTTGTGCTATCTGGAGGCTGCCAGCCGCAGCACGGAGGAAGGGCAGTGTGAGGGCAGAGCAGCCTGAACTCCCCCAGGCTTGTCGCCCTGCTTCTCGCTCTGTACGGTGGGAATTACAGCGAGGTGGCTGCTCACTGTGCTGAGTGTGACCGAAGAATTCCCTTCGCTTTTAAATTTATGCTAAGCATATTAAAATATTCCTTCGTAGCGAGCGATGTTTGCTTCTGGATGTGCAGTAAGGTAACGTGGCGAGTTTCCAGTTTCGGAAGCCTTGTTTGCCTCAAGTTGCGGTCTATAAACGAATCTGGTTTATTAAAGGTGAGAAGTGCCTCACCCTTCACCTTGGGCACCTTTAATGCTGCACGACTTGCTCACTTTGTGTTTGCTCAGCACTCGGAGCGATCAGGTCTCTTTTGGACCGTTACAGATGCAAATATGCGGTGTTACCAAATATGAATAAGGGACTGACTCGAGGTGAGCTTACTGGACATGTCTCCCTTAAAATCAACTAGTTCCTAGTCTAGGTGACATGGCAGAAAAAAGCCCTCAGCATTTTCTGGCATGTCACAGCTAAGAGAGTCAAAGAGAAGCCATAATTTAATTCATTCTGATCCATAGTGAGCCCCACAGGTGGCTTTTTTATAATCAGTGATTCTATAATCCTTTGGAATTCGTAGCCTTTGGAAACTTGATGCAACATTATTTGCCACTGCAAAGTTCTGGGAGTGATAAGGAGGTGTCTTTTGGAGGCGTACGCTATGGCAATGTTTCTGTCTTCAAACGAATTACCTTCTCTTGATATTTTTAGAAGTAACTCACCGTGAGGCAATGGATACACTGGAACAGTGCATATATATAAGCAGGTTACAACAAGAATTTGCATTTACAGATAAAAAGGCTAGAATACATTTCCAGTCCGGTAGGTAATGGATGTTAAACTTCCTGCAGTTTTGGAAGAACTGCTTAAGACACACGATTTTCAAAAATTGAGTGAAGTTACAAAATGTTTTCCCAAGTCTCTTGATATTTTTTGGTGTTCTGGAGTGACATTTCCCGTTTTTTTTTCTTTTTTTTTTTAACCGTCTTCCAAAAATACAAAGAAAAGAACCTACATTTCGTAACGTCAGAAAGGAATGAAATTACTTCTACTTCGACTACAAAAATTGATTATTATTTTTTTGTTAGGTCTGCCTTTACATGCAAGAGCCGGTGAGCTGGTCTAGACAGGTCCTCGTTTCTCTAAGCTGATGTCACATAACCCACGCCTGTGTTTGACTTGCCATGTCTATCGTCTTGCCAAACTGAGAGGATTTCTGTGTGGCATGTTTTAACTGAAGCCATTTTTCATATTAAAAAATATTTTTTTAAAAAAAAATCCTCTTCTTGGTTAAATCTTCACGGTTAAGGGATAATAAGTGAGCGGTAACTCCGTAAGCTACAGCAAACCAATCGCATTTATTTTCATGGCGAATCAGACTGCAGGAAAAAAGAGATTTTTGTAGTTAAATCAGATTCATACTCATCGGTTTTGATCGTTCTGGACAGCGAAGTCTTAGAGAAGTCCAAAGCCACGTGCAGAGTCCTTGGAAAGCAGAGTTGAGGAAGCAATCTGTAACAACAGGGCGGTATCTGATGGCAAAGCGTGACCTTGTTTCCCCTTGGCTAAATCCATTTCTCCTAGCAGATTTTGCCGGCTACCAATTCAGCATCTCAACGGCTCCATTAGCAGTAAAATGCTTCTACAGCTCTGCAAGCCAAATTAATCTCGCTAAAGTGACAGTGACAAAGAGGGTCCGAGCCTGGAGGAAGGGTCGCATGCAGAGGGGAGGTAGCAGGGAGGTAGAAATCTTCTGATTCCTTCTCTGAATTTCCTAAGTGCCTTTGCAGGTCACCGTCCCCCACAGAGGCCCTAAGCCTCCCTTTTGAGCTGCCATTCAGCACGGGTGACTGTATAATTTCTGCATCCTTCATTCAGTACTTTCTAATCCATAATATCCAGCGGCATCTAGGGAATATCGAGCTCCGTCCCTTAATTTGATCTTGCGTTCCTCTGATTATAAACTTCCTGCCTCTAAGTGCAAGCACACCCAGTTATATCGGACTAGTTCATTCATTACGTGTTTTCTCACGAGTGTTTTCCCAGCTCATTTCAGGACAAATGAGGGAGGAAGTGGTCATATATCCAACCCTGAACTGTGCTTATGCAAGGAATTTCCGAAAGCTTTCATAGGTGCATTGCAGAGTGAACTGCAGCCCTAGTTGCTCAGCTCAGCAATCACAAAGGATCCACTTTGGGTAGGGATTAAAACCAAATTATTTAAAACCAAATTAAGTATTTGCTGAAGCTACTTCGTACAACTTCAGCTGCTCCCTGTGTAGCTCCCCGGGCTAGGGCATGAAGGCGATTTATTTTTCCTTCCCTATTGATGTTTTGACCAAAATATTAAGGCCTCATCTACACGAGATTGTTTTTTTTTTTTTCTCAAATTTCCTACTGATGCAGTAGCAGGGCTGGTGGGAGCACACAAGCACTTTCTTAGTGATCGAGTGCTGGAATAGGGTCCCAGGGATCTGGGTATTATTCCTAGCTTTGCCTTTGACTTCTCAGATGATCTTGGGCAAACGTTTTCTCTGTTCCATCCTTAAATATTCCTGTTTCTATTCTATAAAAGGTTCGTGTAACGTTTGCCCCTTTTTGTAAACCCAAAGTATTTTCAGCTCCGCCAGTGAGAAGGAGCATTTCCTAGATGGTGAATTTATTTGTTAATGAACAGTTTTTAACTGCTAATCCTTCCTTTACTTCTTTCCACAGACGTTATTAATAAGCTTTTTATCCTTCGGACAAATCCGACTTTAATTCTGTGTGATTTCAGGGAGTCCTCTGACAGAACGGGAAGTAACAGCACCCAGCAGCTGCGTGACGTTTGCTGTTGCTGGCGCGGATGCTCCAGTAAGCACTTCGGTGATAGAAAACACCGACTCGCCCGTCTGGGACTTTCAGCAGCAAGCGAGGTGCGTGGTGTGGACTCGCACAGACGTGCTCGCAGAGCCTCTGGGTCTGTCAGCCAGTGGCTAGGTGTGAAAATAACACACCCAGTTAGGGGTGCCTTTCTGCTTGCTGCTTTATTTCCTGCTCGTGGGTGTTATCAGCTGTAAGCCTAGACTCCCGTTCATTCAGAGGCTCCAGCTTTTGATCCTGCGAGCTCTAAAAGGTGCTTCGGCCAGCTTTGAGGAGCAGTCTTGTTCAGCTTCTCTCAGCTACAAATGCGTATTTCCATGTTTTACAATTGCCACGTGCTTACCCTGGGTAAAAAGTTACGTGAGGAAGCTTGATCTTAAAGCTAACCTGAGGAAGGGCATTTTGACCTGCACTGAACCTTGGCTCCGCTGCGTTTTTGTGGCTTAAGACCTTGGATGAGTCAGTTTGTTTCCACTCATCCGTAGTTTCTCCATCTAGGGGAAGGGGCTGGTAATGGCTAAAGGCCTCTTGGGAAGATAACATAAAGATTTGATCCAGTTTATTGGCTTTTTCTGTACATTTTCCTTCGTTTTATGCTTAGCAAACTGGCAAATCACTATAGCAAACACAGCTCGGACTGGGGTATCAGAGCCTAGGTTGGAGCAGGTGAATTGACCACTGCAAAGCACCTCAGCTGATGAGTTTGTACCTTGTAATAGTCAGTAATAAACCTGTGTTTGCAATCTTGTTGTTTCTCCAGAGCTTCCATACCAAATCTTAAATGAATGCCAAAGCAATAGCCAAGGGTGTTTTCTAAACGAGGTGAAACAAGTCAGATACAGGCAACAGGAAAGCTTACCTGGTTTATTTTGTCCGTCACAAAACGCTTGCAAATCCCTCAGTCACTCCTGCGACTGCACAGGAGTGGGCTTTTCCTACCAAACTGTTGAGTTGGGTTTTTGGCTTTAGGGAATTGTAATATGAAGGTGAAACCTTTGAAGGGCAAATAGCTGAAGGTTAAAGGTTTGTTTCAGAGGTTGCTTATGCCCCAACTCATATCTGAATTGCTTTAAGCAACTTAAAAGCTGCTCCGCTAAGATATTTTTCATTTCAATGTTCAGGGTTTGGTTTGGTTTGGTTTTGTTTTCCAGAAATCAGCTTTCAGATATTACAGCTTTCAGCCTTAACCCCAGTGTTTTGCTGTCTCTGTACTTACTGAGTCATGAGACTGTTTCTCTTTCCTAAAATTCCTTGTGGTTTCCATGGCCTAACTTCTAAATCTACAGAAAGAGTGAGGAGAGGGAAACACTTCTTGAATAATCAAAAGCCCAAACCATGTAAGATAGTTATGCTTTTGAGGACTTGGTGATCTTTTTTTTTTTGCTGCTCATCACTTCAGGAAGAAACTGACTTGTCTGGGTAGATACAGTGTCACTGAATCTTCTGAGACATTTTACTGTACTTGCTCTTTTTCCTTCTTCACATAACAAAATATGATTTTCTTCTTCACAGATTATCCAAAGAACTTCTGCTGGATCCACAGCAAACCTTGGTCTTCAAAGTGTGGCATAAAGCAGCAGGTAAAATTTGTAGGGCTCTATTGGGAAGAGAGTTTTTCTCCATCCCTTTTCTTGGGTGACTTCAAGTAAATTAAAGAGTGGAATTGTAAAAATATTTTTGGCTTTGCACTAGAAGAATACTGTAGATAAATACACATTGATTTCCTGCCCCTCAGCACCCTTCTTTTCCCCATTAATCTTCTGGCAAGGTTTGGTTCGTTTGCATTTCCATTTTTTAATTTGACAGCATTTTAGAGGCTGGATTTTCCTACTGAACATACATTCTTTACTGTGTTTTTCATCTGCTGTTGCATTCAAATAATGTTATAGTGGCATGGGTACGTTTTAAGAATTATTTTTGTGTCCAGTATTATTTTTTGTGTCCAGTATTAGCAGTCACTGGGTCAGTTGGAGGCCTAATAACAAATACGAGCTTTTTATAAGCATTTTTACTGAACCTTCTATGTATTGTTAAATGATAAAAGTTACTGCTAACGGGCCAAATTGGTATTTGCTTGTTTTGCTGCTAGCCCAGATGCTCCAATATTTAATGGATACCAGCCCAGCACATGTTTAAAAGTCTGTATGTTTATTGTTGGGAAGACAGCCCTGCTTTTTCACTTCAAACTGCTGTGTTGTGAGCTTTAAAATCTGGATCTTTTCCCCCATGTCTTTTCATGTATTAAAGTTCAGCTGGCAGAATTTTTGCTTCAAAAATAAACTTCCTGCGTTAGTCAGCCTTTCTCTGCGTTGTGCAGAGTGCCGTGTGTACACAGCGATTCTCCTGCCAATCCTTCTCCCTGCCCTGGTCTTTCATTGTTTCTGCGGAGACATTTTTAGCTGAACGTAACTGCTAAGATAATCCGAGTGACATCCTCTTCTTGGGTAGGATTGTTTGTTCTGCACTTCAGATAAATTTGCAAGACAGAAAAGACGAAATGTCGCACAAGAAACGAAACAGCGTAATGCCAGTGGGCATTTTTGAAAGTTTAGGCAACACGAGAAGGGAAGAAACGTGAGTTTCTGAAGTGAGAATGCAATTCTGGAGGCAGAATGCGTTTGCTGAGGTCGTCAGATTGGCTTTCAGGTTCATTTTTACAGGCCTCTGGCTGGCTTTTATTTCTAGCCCATTTTCAAACTGAATGTTTTTCACTTTATTATAACCCTTTGTTAACTAGTCCATCTGATAAAGTGTTAGATAGGCTGTGAACTACCCTGATGTCCTTCCTTACACCTGCAGCAAGGCCCCTGTTCTGCTGTGAGCTACCCCAGTGTCAGCATTCCGGTTATCAACAACTACAGTAGGGACAGACATTTTGGCTTATCTGCAGGGACAAAGCTGTTCTAATTGCTTGAAACAATTTTTCCTTCTCAGCCAGACACCATAGGTATCTTAGTTTGAAGGCTGGTAAAAACAGAAATACAAGTTTCTTTTTATTTTCTTAAACCCTATTCTTTACACCACTTTTTTTTTCACTCTTTTCTTGTTCCTCATCTCATGAGAGCTCAGCCTTTAACCCTTTTGTCTTTTTTTTTTTTTTTTTGAGTTTTATAAGATGTCTTTCCCTGTAAAGCTTCGACACATTTCAAGGCCCGTATAACTGACTGACTTCTGGCATTTCTGAAAGTGTTTCATTTTCATACAGCTTAAATTAATATGTGCTTTATATTCCTCTTCCTCAGAGACTGAGCGGGTGATAGGATTTGCATCTGTGGACCTTTCTCCTCTTCTTTCTGGCTTCCAGCTGGTGTGCGGGTGGTACAACATTACAGACTTCAGTGGGCAGTGCCGAGGCCAGATCAAAATAGCAGTTTCCCCCCTTCAAAACATAAATAATCTCAAAGAAGAAAAGCAGGCGAGGATTCGGACCCAGACTCCAAATTCTTCAGTATGTAGCTGAATTTCCTACCCTATGTGTATCAAATTTTATCAAATTAGACTCCTAATAATCAGCACTGACTAGGTTTCTGAAGAAATGAGCAAAAAGCACATAATCCATTCTTTAAGAATATCGCTTTCTAGTTCCTTAGTACCTGCAGGACTACAGTAGTTACAGCGCTCAGTTAAACCTTGGTCATGATCATCTCCAGTGGCTTATATCACTCTGCTGTTACCTGATGGGTGCTTTTTTAAAATTATTATTATTATTTTATTATTTTTTACCGTTAGGAGGTGATTCTGTGGTTTTGGGAGCCTGGCATTGTTCCGTTTGATTGGTAGCTGATGCCCAAAACCGTAATTTAAATTTGCTCTTTTCCCAATTAGGAAATTTCTAATTTGACAGGGATTTAGTTTTCTGGAAGTTTTGCCATTTCACATGTGTGTTTTAGTCTCTCGACTTTCCAGCTGTACTGGGATGTGATACACACATGGAATGGAGTCGCTGTACCCTACTTTCCATCAGTTTCCTCTTTGGTAGGGCAGAGATCCATCAATCCTCACGCTACATGTAACACATGCAGTTACTAAAAACAAAATAGGATAGAATTTTAGGATAGAAAAGGATAGAATTTTATCCTGTTGCTGAGTTAACATTTTGTGTTTTTTATAATATTTTATGATACTATTTTCAGCATGTGTTGTTGTGGTTTTTATTTTCTGTTATTAGCCACGTTTCCCTTTTTTGGATGCCTGCTTTATACAGGAAGGTTGGAACTGGAAAACGTAAATTGGAAGCTGTGGTTACAAATGAACAAAGACTTTAAAACAGACTTCCTGTATTTTGATATTGGAATCTGCCTTCTAATAAATGCTTCTGAAATAAGAGTGTTGTTAAGTGGTAATTTGGCTCAGTGCTGCAAAATCCTTTGAAAATTTAAATTTAGAAAACTTAAGTTTTTATTTGTTAGCGCAGCAAGATAGTACTTTAATTTATTTATTTTCTTACTGTGGAAATCTCACACGTGGTGTTTCTCTTTATTCTAGGTGAAAGAAAGCTTTCCAACGTTGCCCAGTAATGTTACAAGCTTTTCCAAGCAGATGTCAAATACCTTGTCAAAGGAAGTTAGTGTTCCTACTCGAGAACCGTAAGTTAACTGGCTCTGGGTCATTTTGGTCATTTTGGGGGCTCAGAAGTCCACGTATCTGAAAACATAAAGCCCTGTCAGAGGTCTTTCCCTGTGTTTGGACTTAAAGATTTTACCAAATTCCCTTTACCAGTGAGAGGAGCCCAGGAGATGGCAATCTTCGGACATGTACCTTTCTACGAAATCCAGATCTTCTTTTTCTCACTGGTGATTCCTGATTGTTGCATTTCCAGCCTTCTGCTTTAGGATTTACCCTATGCTAAGGCTAAAATTGGCAATTATTTCTTCCAGGCCTTTATAGGAATAAGGGTTTTTTATAGTAAGAAATTAGAAGTGAGTGTTACTGGTGTATCCCCTTCATTTTGCCATACCTCCTGGCTGGTGAAATGCTGTGGTATTGCGCATTCCAGGACTAGTACTGTCAGATATCCTCCAGAAATTCTGCTCAGTGTCCCTTAAAACAAGCACCAGTGTGTACATGTATCTAGCAACATATAAGAGAGCATGTTAATTCATGGTTGGTTTATTTAGCGCACGTAAGAGGTGGTATTTCTCCTGTACGTGTCTTTGAAGTTTAGAGGGTCCATGGGCCAGCATTATTTGGCCTGACCAGCCAGACTGACAGCTGCTGGTGGGCGTTGCAGATTCCCTACCAGCTGCACTATGGGTAGCTGCAGGTTTTTTTTTTGTTTTACTGTAAACCTGGCGCAGTCAGTAAAGGCCATTCTTGATGACGTTTGGAAAAGCTAGTTTCACCCGCCAGTGGCTCTGTAGTGTGCTTAAAGCTGTTGCGTGTTCTTAGTTAGCAGGCTTCACAAAATCAGAGATGCCAAACTGCTTTCTGTGGTTACATGTAGGCCTGTTCCCGGCAGAATGAATTCCCCTAAGACGCACACACCTCGTCATGAAGAGCATATGCAGAATGTGCGCAGGTTTCATGAGTCCTTGCAGCAAGCGGAAGGAAACGCACACCGGGCAGCCAAGATGGACTCGTTATCGCTGTCATCACGTGCTTCTCTTCTAACTGCTCTCAGGTAAGGCAGAGCTGTAGCCAAAATCTTGATGTAGGCGTTCCTGCTCTGGCAGGGGGATTGGACTAGATGATCTTTCAAGGTCCCTTCCAATTCCTACCGTTCTGTGATTCTGTGAAAATGGTAATGCAAAGCCTTACATTCGCAAAGCGGAGCTTGAAACTTAAGAATTCTTGTGTTTAGTTTTAAAGGAAATGAAAATATACAGCAACTGATTAAAAGTTATCAGTGAGATATCTGTAATAACAGCGGGATGAGATGAAATTGGAAAAGCAGGGTCTGGGGGGCAACTCAGCATTAGGACTGAGGTGCTCTAGCAACGCAGTGAGTCTCCAAAGGGAAACAGTAACAGCAGTGTTTTCAAATCTAGATCGAATGCTTTGCTTTATCCATCTCTGTTCATCTGTAACACGGCACACACTAGTAAGCCAATAGTCCTTTGAGTTACTTTTTCACGGATAGAAAAGCAAGCCTGTAAGCACTTTCATCGTGCATGTAGCTGGATGTCCTTTCCCAGCAGGATGCCTTTATTCTTACTAGAAGCACCTATTTATTTATTTATTTTTGACTAGATTCTAGGTTTGTAGATCAGGTCTAAATTTTGGGAGAAGAATTTTCATTACCTGTAGGAATATGGGACTGAAAGAGACTCTGAGTTGTTCCATCCCTTCCCCAGCTACCAGAAGCAATATATCATGAAATCCTTAGAACTTAAGCAGATATAAATCCTTAGATTTTTATCATGCTCAGTCATAAAGTCAAGTAATAACGTTGCCGTTAAGACTTCTGCTGGAAGGTCATTTCAAATCCAACTTTCTTTGAGTGAGTATGTTTAAAACTAGCTCCTTTTTTTAACTTCCAGCCTAAATTTGTCCTTGAGAAAGCTTTGTCCTTTTGCTTAGGTAGAGCACTTACCTACTGATGTGTTTTTCAATAATAATCCTTAGTCCTCTGTTTGCTTATTTACATGCAGTTGACTGGAATGATACAAACAGAACCAGCCTGCCGTAGGTTGGTTGTGGTTTGGGGTTTTGTTTTTATCAATTTTTTACCACTGCTTACAGAAAAAACTTGAGTGAGCTGGATGAGGTTCAGAGATACTTCAGTCAGAAGCTGACCAGGTCTTTTCCTGACTTCAGTTACGGTAACACACCCAAACCAAGCCACGAAGAGCAGGAGAGTGATCATCAAGGCTTGAGGAGCCGAGAAGCGGATCCCAATGGATACCGTCTTCTGAAAAAGTCGAGTCAGTTGGTGTCTCAGGTCAGCAGCCTCATCAATGGTAAGTTGTCACTTGGCCTGGAATTTTTGGTCAGATGCCGCCTTAAAGTATCGTCAAATTTCTCACATAATCGAGGCCAATCCCTGGTGTTGGTCACCAGAATGTGTTAGTCCACTGGGGGAACGCTTCGGAGAGATTTTCAGACTTCTTTTGGTAATGATAATGTTGGGTCGAAACACACTCAGAAGTCAGGTTAGTTGGGAGTTAAGGCTCTGTCAAGATAGCCTAAATTGTACTAAAATTTCAATGGCTGTTCGGTAGAAAAAGAGAGGTCCACAGGATGGTTCTGAGCTGAGTCTGCGGCTCTTTGCTGAGAGGAATTGGCATAGATCTGTTTTCAGGTGAAACTTATGCCTTGTGATGAATAGGTAAAGTAAAGCTCTTAGGATAGGTAAGACAAAGCTCTCGGTAAGCAGCTTAATTTCTATTTATCATATTCATTACATTTAGTCCTTTACAGGCATCGGTGCAATTAATTTTCCATATTATTAGTACACAGAAAGACATTCTTAATAAGGCCAGAGGATGACACAACAGTGAAGGAACTCGTATCTCTTTGTACACCTTGTTTTCAGATCTCTGCTTTTTTCACTTTGCCTGACATTTCTCCCAGCTCCATTCTAACTTTCTTCATTAACTTCTTACTGATTGCACTTAATTTATTTTAGCCTAACCACTCAAGCCGCTGCGATGTTATACCAGAGAGGCACAGTGAACAGTAAAACGACTAAGAAGCCAACTCAATGCTCGTACTTTTAAAATAATCTATCAGAGGAGAGAAGAAGCTGTGGCTCGGGGAGCTGCCAGTTGGAAAGTTAATTCCGTGCTGCTTCTGCCTCTAGCTGCCTGCAGGGAAACGCCACTTCCAGGAGATGGAGCTGGAGGGCACATTTCTGTTACGCCAGAACCTGCCCTTTTTGTATCGCCACCTGGATTTTCTCATGTTTTCTTCTCCAGGGTTTTGCTTTTTTTTTTTTTGTCCCCTTCTGTTAATTGTTTTTACTGCTTCTTTACGTACTCTCCTCTACAACCTGTCTCAAACTCTTCCTTCATTTCCAAATGTCCTCCCCCCTTGCGTTGCCTCGTGGCAAGACTTTCACTTGCCTCAGAGTAGCAGTACTTTCCTGTTTAACCTAACACTGGCAAACTAATTTTTCAGAGAATTTGAGAATTGAATAGGATCTGTTAACTAGGAACCAAAACCAGGTGATCACGGCTTTCTAAAGAAACTGCAAAATCCCCCGAGATATTCAGGATTGCATATATTCTCTTAATGTCAAGGCTCCTAATCCAACCATCTTTTTTCAGAACCTGTGTCTGGAGCACAGGCAGCTCCCCGTTTTCAGTCCTTGTAATTTGGCACAGCAACTGAACAATAGTCCTGAGTGAATTTCTGGTTTATTAATATTTAATTAATAATCGCCTGTCATTTGATTGGAGTTGGGAAGTTGAACTGATTTTCTGCAAAAAGCCCAGGTAAATCAGCTAAAGGGTGAATGGTTGCCCTGTGCACTTACTGATGCCGTTTTCTATTAATCAGACTTACAGACCATCACTAAAAATAGTAAAGACTCTTCTGCTGGGCATCAAGACAACGGCAGAAAGCCGGGTGCTGCTCGTGTACCCCACCAGAAGGCTGCAAAAGCCAGAACTGAAGTGCGTCAAGGCCAGGGTGAGTTGGACTCGACCAATGCTTGCAGTGATACGCGGCTGCCGTGCTCTTTTGGGAGGCACATATTGCAGGAGTTGCTAGACCAAGCTGTCCCTGAAAGCGAGCATCCTTTGCCAGCGGGCTACATCCAGAGAGATGAAGGTGCTTTTGCCATCCAGCCCCACAGCGAAGAAGAATACGAGGAGGATGTTATAGAACCACGAACTCTTAATGAAATAACAACCCTGACGGACAAAACCAGCCCCTGGTCCAGCGTGCTCTCCGAAGTGGAACTGGGAGCTGACCAGCAGCCCATAAATGCGAGGCCTGAAGATCAGGGGGATACAGATTGTTTGCAAAAAGGGAAGAGCGGGCGGAGCAGCTCGTTGTCCAGCGTACCGCAAGGTGACAACCGAAGCGTGCTCACCGCTCTTAGCCCATGCGTCAGCCCCTGCACAGAGCAGAGCAGTCCTTGGGCAGGAGTAGAAGGCTTGAAGAGCTTGAACGGTGTCACAGAAAAATCTGAGAAGCTGCTTTGTTCTGCTCGTTTGTCAGCAGTGCATCAAACAGTTGGTGGCCCTGTAGAAAATGGAAATTGCGACTGGGATAGAACGTTTAACACTAAACAAATAAAGCAAAATGCAGAATTTCGTGCGGCCTCCGAAGAACTTCTGGAATTTCCAGGAGTCATTGGTTTGACCAATCGAAAAACCACAGCGAGAGAGAAGGAAGATGGTGAGGTTTTAGGTGAAGATCATCAAGATGAGGAAAAAACTGGTTCCAATGAGATCTTTGCGAAGAGTGTATCTGCCCGAGCAGGCTCAGAAGGAAACAGTGGTGGCTTTTCTGATGGCAGCCGTGAAGACCCACCGGCAGAGTCAGGAAAGTCTGAGAAACCAACAATTGTTTTGTATCCTTCCGTTTCCTTAAGCACACATTGCATTCAAGGAGCGTATCTTACTGCTTAGTTAGAATTGTATTGGCCTCAGCAAAGAGAAATTCGCTGTGTGGAGCTCTTCCCTGTGAAATAAGTCCAGAACTGATGGCCGGGGAATGGGTGAGAAGTCACAGAATGGTTTGGGTTGGAAGGGGCCTTGAAGATCATCTCATTAAGTCCGTGTTATGTCGTGTTTCAGAGCGTAGTGAGGACTTCCTTCCATTTGTAACCAGTATTCAGTGTTCAGAATGATAGCATGATGATTAAAATTAATGAGTTTCACCGTCAGGGATCCGCTTGGAGCTGTTACAGCGAGGCTCATTGCCCGCCTGCTGCCCTGTCAAGCTGTGTGCGGTCACGCACTGCCAAAGGTTGTTCCTTAACAGCTCTGCTCAGACCTGATCCCGTTGTTGTTCCCAACTTCTTCCTTCCACCGCAGCAGATGGAAGCCTCCATGAGGATGCTCAGCATTTCTTCCCGTCCTTCCACGGTAAGTACGGGGCGTCCTTTCCTTTATTGTCCCAGCTTAACGGCGTCCGACTGTTCGAGCAGGAATGGAAGGACTTCTCCCTTCCTTTGCCTGTCAGCGCTGAGGTTAGAGGTTGTGACAGCTTCCAAATCAAGGAGAATCTCTCTGATACCTCTTCTCACAAAGAGAATCATTTTCAACATTCATGATTCAACGTTCTCAGTGACGCTTGTTCATTTAAGCGGCGTGTTTGTCCATGTAGTCGGGGAGGTTGCTCTTTTCCTCCCCTGGAGTCGGTGGAATTCGCAGGTGCTCCACACTTCCTTGTGCTTTATCATGATGTAGGGTGCCTAATTTGGGGGATACCTGTAATTATGACTAATTTGCACCTCTTAGATTGGGATAAAATAGGGAGTTTGCAGCAGAGAGCACCTCCCTGGGAGGTATTGACTCCTGTTCTTCGATGGAGGGAGAGGGAGTAGTAGAAGTACTTACGCAGGCTGATGATTGCTTTTATTGCTTCATAAATATTTTTGTTTGCATAAACATTTACTTGGTGCAGGAAAGTAGAGACCGTTTTCTTTCCAGAAGGTTTGTGACTCGGTTGTTTTGGGGTCTAACCGTTATTCCTGTGCAGCCACAGCAGGGCTCTGGATGTGGATCTCGGGTACTGCACCATGTGGGCCAAGTGTTTACTGCTCCCAGAACAGATAACGCGTTCACTCCCCTCCCTGTGACCTATGAAACAAATGCTGTAAGGAACATTTATGTAATCAGAAGCAGCTTGCTTGATCAAACAGAACAAAACCAGGCAGGATCTAATGGCTCCGAAGCAATGGAAACTCCTTGCAATTAATAAACATGTTTACAGGCAGGTAAAATGCATGGATTTTTGCTGTTTTGCATTATTAAAATGATTATTTTTCTCATTTACACAAGGCTTACCCTTTTCTAAAGCCTTTGAAACTTGTTCCTGATGAAAATACAGAACTCTATCAGAGCTGTCATGGTCACAGTGTGCTTTCAGGGTCCTTGGATGTAGTTTGACCATAACACCTAGGCTGCAGTATGTCTCAGTGCTCGTTAAGCATACTTTTCATGCTCTATCTGAACACTTCAGATAAAATCCAAAGCAGATCAAATCCAAAAAAAAAATCCAAAAATCCAAAGCAGAATCTCTGGCACGTTTCTCCTGGGGAATCTCCTTTGAATTATGTTTTCCCTTCTGTCCATCCTCGCTCTCTTAATTCACTGCCATGCCCCTTCTTCCACGTTTTGCTTTCTCTGAAAGCTTCTGCTTCTTCCTGGAAGCACCCTGTCCTTCCGTGCGTCTGCAAAGCAGCGCTCAGACCTACGGGTTGATGTCAATGCCACCTTTACTCGAATTCCCTTTCTGTGCAGTGCTAAGCTCGGTGGCTAGCAACACACCCCTGAAAGTGGTCAATAATTAGGGAGAGTATTAGTAAGGCCCCGTTTTGGATATAGCTGACCTTAAACCAGCTTAATTCCGGGAGTAACTAGAGCTAATCTTTTGCAGTTACACTTTGTAGGCATCTGTTGAGACAGGACTCGGTTCTGCCCCGCGCTGCGCAGCCACCATCAAGCGCCCGATGTGAAGAGCAGGAAGTTTTATGTTTATGCCGGCGTTACGCCGCCGTTCAGGAAAGCCTGCTTTCTCGTATTTGTGTTCCTAGCTAGCGCCGAGGACGTCGGTTTCTAAATCCGGGTTTGTTTAGTTTCCGCACAGTTCAGCAAACGCCGAGCGTGACGGCAAGGCCGAAATCTGAGCTGTTATCATCCGAAGATCAGCAGTGCCCTGTCGCTCACATGGCGCTTGGCAAGCCTCCCTCCTGGCCTTGCTGGCGTTCCTGACGCCTCTCCCTGTGGTGCCTGACACCCTGTTTTCCCTGCCTTTCTCCACAAAGCGAGGAAAAACCGGTGAGGAGGCGAAGGGGGCGGTCACGTCAAAGGAGGTGGCAGAATTTTGAGACAAAAGGGCTTTTCTGGGTCGTGCTGCGAGGACTTGTGGATCTTGAGGACTTGAGAGGTGCTGCAGTAGCTCAGGCCACGTGGCAGGGACCGGAATTTTGCAGAGCCTCACGAAATATAAAAAAAAATCAACAAATGTTTGACCTTTTTTCCTCCACCACATCAGATTCATGTCCAGTTTCTTGAGGTCCTTCCCGGCTTTCCCGTTCCACTCTTGTCACCTGCTGTGACCCAGCAGGCCAGGTTCAATTTCTGCCCCTTCTCAGGTTCATGGAGCAGCTTCGCACTTGTCTCCACTCAGCCCCTTTCCCGGCTGTTCCTGATATAACCTAGGGAAAAACTTCGATGCTAAACTTAACAGCATCCAGCACTGTATCGTGGTTACTTTAAAGCTACATCTATTTTTTAATGAACCAGAGCCATCGTGTAGGTGGCCCGGATTACAATCCAGATCTTTTTACTGACCGTAGCCTCTGGCCTCACTTCTCCTCCCTCTTTGCCTGTGCTGCATTCGCATGTTCCGTGCTATTTTATATACCAGGGCTGAGTTTTTGAGTCAAAAATTTAATCTCTCTAGATAACGACCACTCACGCGGAGGGCACTGCAGCGCTGATTCTGGTTAGGGTTTCAGGTAATCATACACTAGAGAAAAAGATAATAATGAAATAAAACATTATTGCAATGAGGTGCTAGCAGGGAAGCCCGTGTTAAGGTTTGCTGCCTTTCAGAGTGACCCAGTCTACTCGTGTGAAGCTGTTTGGGGGGGGAAAAAGGTATTTAAAACCAACTTTTCACTAAAATATCTTTATTTTTTTCCTCACTTCTACGAATATTCCAAAAGGATAAGAAACTTACATTGAAACCAATTTTACTCAGCATAAATAGTTGTTTCGTATGGATGTACCTTCAGTGTAGACTAGAAAGAACACTTTTATAACACAAACTTAGCACCTTTGAGGTGTCCTGAAACTGCAGCTGGCCCGCGAAGGTCCAAACATCCTTTCTTGGTTGTGACGTTTGTTCTTGGCCTGCTCCCCTTTCAGCTGCAGCCGTGGAAGCTCCTTTTTTTCCCCAAGCACGTTCCCCAGAGCTGAGGTTTTTAGCCAGTAAAACTTGTCCTCTTAACCTGCTGAACAGAAATGCTGCTGTTCTTTTTCGTTTTCGTGATCAGAAGCCGTATTCCCCACGTCTGCCTGGGACGGGGTGTGCCGTCTGGGACGGGACGCGAAGCTTTGGCTGTCCAGAAAGCAGAAGTAGGTGCAAGGTCGCTCCGCTGGGGGGGTTGTAGCCTATTGACACAGATCCGTTTCCACTCCTGCGTCAGCGCTCGGCCAAAACTCGCTGTCACGCTTGCTGCGCCGCCGGGGCTGAAACGCTGCTCGCTGCCAAGGTGCTTACCCGAATTCTCTGACCTTGAAACGAGCCGGCCCCCAGCACCTCCAAAATGCCGACAAATCCCTTTGCTTTGCTCGAATCCCCGGCGCACAGCAGGTAGGTAATCCCAGGCTGGTTTAAGCGTCCTGCCGTATCGTAGCCGCTTCTACAAACAGGAAAGCAAAGCACAGTCTTCTGTACCTAAGTCCTCTTCCTCTCGCGTTTTCCGAGAGGAAAACGCGTCCTAAAAACGCAGCGCTGAGGCCAAAACGCCTTGCTAAAAGCTGTGTGTGCAGGGAATTTGCGTATTTCAAAGAAAAATCGCTTTATACAGAGGGAAGCACAGAAGTGTAGCCCTTTCCTGTATCCCCATCCCAAAAACGTTGGTGAAGCTAAACCTGCAGATGCAATTCCTGAGGCTCCCGATCACCTCTGCAGGCTGGGGGTGTTAACTGTGCCTGTGAGCTTGGCCCGTTTTCACGCCTGAGCATGGGAGCAGCAGGAAGAAGAGCCTCTGAGCCTTTCTTACGGCTGGAAGTTCGTGTTTCAAAAGGGTTTGGGTGCACGTGTCAGCGTGTCTGAGTTGCCGCAGGTGGACGCGGCGGTACAAAAACCGGAGCAATAGGATTTGAGGCACCTGCCTGTGTCTGAAAAAGCATGCAAGTGCGGTGTTTGCGTTCTCACCCTGTTTACTGGCAGTCAGGAGCGCACAAACCGCTACCCGTCGCCTTGGTGTCATCTGACAGCAGCGGGCAGCTGCTCTCCTGTCGTATTTTCAGTTTAGGAGCACGGGGCTCCTTTGGGGTGAGCCGTCGCACCGGGGGCTTACGTTGAAAATGTGAGGTGCCGCGTCTCCCTGGCAAGCTGTGCCCAAAGAGTCTGTGTACAGCACAAATGCTCATGAGAGGGGAATTCGGAAGCCAGTTTTGTAGAAGGCAGGTTCTGCATCGTCCAGGGCACTTGTAGTTTCGGTAACGAAATCCCAAAGTTGTCCATCGGACACATTTCCGTAAGCGTTTCCCAGGCTGCAGTGGCTGCGGGCAGGAGTTCGCAGCCTTGGCGGCGCTGGCGGGACGATTTCTTTATGGCCACGGTACCAAATGCCATTTCGTGATAACGTGAAATAGGATGAACTGGATGGTTTGGGGAATGTGATAGAGAGCCCTTGCTACAGTATAAACCCGCATCTGCTGTAGCATCGCACGCAGCTCCCCCGAGCTGTGGGAATTCCTTGCCGTGTTTGGGTTTGTGGGCTTTTTTTTTTTTAGGCTTTCCTGGGTGAAGGGATGAGGCAGTCCGTGTAAATTCCTTGCAGATACATAAAGCTGGTGTTCGGGAGCGAATGCTGCCTTGGTGCACCGAAATTAGAGGCCTTTCGCCAGCCCTGAGCTCTCCCTGTGAACATTTTTCTCTGTGAACAGCTAACGAATGCTGCACAGAGACCAGAGAGCCAGCACGAGCTGGTTGCTGCCCGGCTCCAGCCAACACGAAGGTTTCGGCTGTTTCCCAAACACTTGGCTCGGGGAATGGGGTGGGAAGAAAAACCTACTGACCCGGCCTCTCTGCACGGCCTTGAGTGGGGAGGCCAGCAGGCATCTCTTTTTGCTCGCTTTTAACCTTCTGATGTTGCCAGGTCTGTGTTTAAAATCTCTCAGCATCTTACGTTTGGTGTGGGCCAGGTTATCCCAGAGCAGAAAGAAAAACAAAGCAAGGATTCTCGAAAATATCGACGTGTCTTTTTCAGCAGGATAAAAATGGGTGCTGGTTTTGAAGGATCGCAGGCCCTAGCTATTTTCCTGCGTAGCCTGAAGTCTCTTGTAGCACTATTCATGTAATTTCCAGGATTCACAGGACAAAACTGGGAGCCGGTTTTCAGTTCTGCTGATTTATAGCTAGTTTGTTGTGAGCCTTTTCTGCGCTGCTGCAGAAGACAAGTGAGCCGTTCCCACCCGTGTCGTCCTTTTTCTTGACCGGGCAGCCCGCGAGCAGCGCCGTCATCTCGGTGAGCGTTACCCAGCACAAGAAACAAACAGGCCGCTTGCTCCTAAAAGAGCCGTTTCCCTCCCCAGACGGCGCCCCTCGAGGCGGGCAGCGCGCGGCAGCGGGCTCCGGGCAGGGAGCCGCTCACCTTGGGAGCCCTTCCTGCCGCGGCCGAGCCCGGCGGGGACGGAGAAGGCAGCACGGGGATGTGGGCCAAAGGCCGGGCCGCTGTCAGCTTTCGGAGCCAGCGCCGTCCTCCGGGGCAGCCTCAGCCCTGTGGTTAGCGAGGTCCCAGCCCAGCACCACACCTCCCACACGGGCACCGCTCGCTTGGGCCTCCGCGGGCACCCGAGGCTGGGCCCTCACCTGCCTCAGCACCCGAAATGTGGGGCACGTCGGCTCGTTGGTCTAGGGGTATGATTCTCGCTTAGGGTGCGAGAGGTCCCGGGTTCAAATCCCGGACGAGCCCTGCTTTTTTAGGCCACCAGGGCCAACGGCATCGGGCTCATGTCAGGAGCAGTGCGGCCAGCGGGGCCAGGGAGGTGCTCGTCCCCCTGGGCTCTGCTCCGGTGAGGCCGCACCTCGAGTGCCGGGTTCAGCTTTGGGCCCCTCGCTACCAGAAGGACATCGAGGCCCTGGAGCGTGTCCAGAGAAGGGCTCCGAAGCTGGGGAAGGGCCTGGGACACGAGTCCTGTGAGGGGCGGCTGAGGGGTGGGGAGCTGGGGGTCGGCCTCTGCTCACAATTAACCAGCTTCCAGCCCTGACAGCACGTGAGCACCGCAGCGAGTTCACCTCTCCCCTAGAAGCTAAATGCGGGCACGCAGCCGCTGAAGGAGGGGTTGGGAAGCCACGGGAATGCTGCTCGTCCTTCTCCTCTGCCTTTCGCGCAGCCGACAGCTCCGGCAGCCTGTTCCCCGGCCAGGCTGCGCGGTGTCAGAGCGAAAGGGCGCGGAGGTGAGGGGCAGAGGGGAAGTAATAACAAAAATCAAATCAAAACACTAGAGATTTTCACATTGAAGGTGAAATCATCCGAGCGGTTACAGCAGTGGGATTTCTGTTCGGTGGTTGTGTTTGGAACGGACACGCGGGTAATGTGGGAAGGAGGAAACGGGGACTACTGAGATACTCCCCGAAATGCGGAGCGCTGTGCTCCGAGACCCATACCCAGCCCGGGCCGCGATGCCTCTCAGCGCGCAGGGTGAGAAAAAGCCCTTGAAGAAGAACCAGTGAGCAAGGGAAGACCTCGGGAGGGGGATTTCTGCGTATCCAGCTGCTCGCAGGCTGCAAAAGGCACACCCAGCACCCGGGCAGAGCTCGCAGGGCTGTAAGGTTTTGTTCCTTCTCTCCCCAGAGCGGACGCGGAGCTGCGCTGGGAGGAATCCCGTACCGAAGGCCGAACCGTCCGAGGCCGGCGCTGGCCCCGGCCGCTCTCTCGGAAGAAGAAGCCAAGAGAATCGCCCGCATCTTCTCTGCTCGGCTCTCCAAGAAAGAGTAGCGAGGGTGAGAGCCCGTCCGGAGCGGCTCCTGCCTGCTGTGGGCAAAGGCTGCGGCCTCCTGGGGGGGAAGGAGAAGGCAGCAGTTGGGCTCAATCTCTGATATTTTGCCTAATTGGTATTAATTTAAAGGGAGGTGGAGCCTGGTGGTCAGCCAAGGGGAGCACAGAGGCTGCACCTTGCAAGGCCAGCGCCCAGGTGAGACTCAAGCCCCAGGCTAAGCAGCAGGGCGTCACCTGGCCTTCAGGTGCTCGGTTTCTGAGCTTTATTCCTGTGAAATTTCTCCAGTTACACCACCCCTCCCCTTTTATTTTTATTTTTTAACGAGCTGGGTGAAGCGTCCTATTTTAGGGCAGCTCCTCTTTTCTTGAACCAAAGGAGGGAGAACGTTAAAAATCGGCCGTCCTGGCGGGGAGCTGAGCGCCGCTGCCTCCCTGCCCGCATGTGCTGGGGACGGGGAGAGGAGAGGAGCTCCCTCCCCGCCTCGTACACCCAAAAATCACTGCTGGGAAGCAGTTTGCTGATTCTCCGAGTGCGAGAGGAACGCGTGCGCCCGCGGTGCTTGTGTAAATACGGACCCAGGGTCCTGTGAAATAGCGGTGTGTGTACAGAAGGCTTTTACGGGAAATGTGGCACTTTTATAACGTAAATTATTTTTGTACGTGTTCGTCCGCTACCTTTTGGATAACGGCTTTGATGCAAACCAAGCTAAGTTATTTCTTTGTACCGCTCCCCGACCGCTGTTCGTGTTTCAATAAAATTATGATTTCTTCTCGTCCGGGGCGCGGTGCTCGGCTCCGCGTGGGCAGGGCTTGGTCCCCCAACAGCCTCGGGGATGCCCCAGAAACGCGTCCTGGAGGCTGGGGGGCTGAGGGCGTGCGTGGAGGTCTCTGCTTTGAGAGGGAATCGAGCGTTGCTGCGTTGCCCAAGGCGGACGGTGGAGGCGAGCAAGCGCGAAGCCTTCCTGTCCCCGGAAAAAAGCTGCCTTTAGAACCCCGCTTTCGAGTCAGGATGGAGGGAGACGAAGTTTCATCGTCCCTTTTTTGCTCCCTTCTCTGCGCTTTTGTTCTTCCTAAAGGCGTAATTCGCCACGAAGGTCTCTCTCCTTGCCCCTGCGGGGAGGTGAAACCGTTTCCAGGGCACGCTGAGCGTCAGCGCCGCCCGGGCAGGGAGGTGGAGGTGCCAGGCGTCCCCGTAATGCGCGTCCTCAGCTTCCCTTGCAAGACCAGGAGGGATGCGAGGGCTTCCTCCTCCCCTTGCCGATCCTCCTGGCATCCCCAAAAAGCCCAGGGCGGGGTTGGGAGCTCCGTGCCAGCACGGCCTTGAGTTTTAAGACAGTAGGAAAGGGAAGGAAAGGGACAGTTGTTGAGCTTTCACCCCATCCCCAGCCTCCAGCACTGTCCTGAGCTGC
Organism: Anser cygnoides; assembly: GCF_040182565.1. Lineage (NCBI taxonomy): Eukaryota > Metazoa > Chordata > Aves > Anseriformes > Anatidae > Anser > Anser cygnoides. Next base: position 211,164,280 of record NC_089873.1, on the reverse strand, counting down.
ATCCTGAGCCTTTGCGCATCGCAGCCCTCGAAAGGACAGCGTGGGTTTCATTGCCTGAGCCCGGGCACGGCCACGGAGGGGTTTCAGATTTGGGGTTTACCTCAGCCGCCCGCCTGGCCCCTGCCCTGGGGTGGCTCCACGTGAGCGCAGGGGACACGTTGTAGGAAACCCCGCTGGTAAACAAGCTCAGCGGCGAGCCCGGGGCCCTGACAGCTGCTCAGGATCGATGACAAACGCGCGGCCGGTGCCGGGGCCAAGAGGGTCCCTGCCCTGCCCCATGCTGTGCTCCCCGGCCCCAGGGTCCCAGCCGGGCAGGAGCGTGTTCGGAGCGGGGGCTGAAATGAAGCAAACCCCTCGCAGCTGCCAGGTGGCCCCGCGTTCAGCAGCTCAAATGCCACCGGGGGACGGGGTTTTGCTGTCACCCGACGCCGGCGGCTGCTGGAACGTCTCCCCCCGGGCGCTATATAAGGGGAGGGCCAAGGAGCTGGCTCGCAGGGCGCTGGCTGCGCGCAGCGGGTGTAAGGAGGCAGACGGGGACGCGGTGCCCGGGTCCCCACGGTAAGGCCCTGTGGGATCCGGGGTGGGGGTCAGCGGGCTGAGCGAGGAGGCTCCGTGCCTCGGTTTCCCCGAGGACGCGTGCGAAGAAAGGGGGAAGGATTTGGCTTCTGAGCGTGTCCCAGGGCAGCCAGAGCCGCCCCGGCAAATCGTCACCTCCGTCCCCAAACGGGGAGCCTGGAGGAAGCCCTTCCCGACGCGGCACCCCGCTGCGAACCCTCCCGTTCCCTCGCAGCCCCTCCAGCCATGGTGGGCCTGAAGCCCCCCGAGGTGCCCCCGCCGGCAGCCGTGAAGTTCCTCAGCGCCGGGACGGCCGCCTGCATCGCCGACGTCTGCACCTTCCCCCTGGACACCGCCAAAGTGCGGCTGCAGGTACGGCCCCGAAAACCCCGCTGAAAGCTCCCCGCAGCGCTTGGAGCCCCCACGCGGGTGCGTTTCGGGGGTGGGGGGCAGAGGGTAAGGTGTCACCGTTGGCACCCCGCAGATCCAGGGCGAGGTGCGGATCCCCCGGAGCCCCAGCACGGTGGAGTACCGGGGCGTTTTGGGCACGCTGAGCACCATGGTGCGCACCGAGGGGCCCCGCAGCCTCTACAGCGGGCTGGCGGCGGGGCTGCAGCGCCAGATGAGCTTCGCCTCCATCCGCATCGGGCTGTACGACTCGGTGAAGCAGCTCTACACCCCGAAGGGGGCTGAGAGTGAGTGCAACAGCGGCCGGGACCCTGCCCCGCGCGCAAACCCCTTCCCTGCACCCACCCCATAGCGACGTGCGACCTCCCCGTGACGGGGCAGGGCCCACCCCTTGGTGCCCAACCCCCCCCCCCCCCACAACCCCTCCCAAATCTCACACCCCGGAGCCTTCCCTGCTTGCGGGCTCGCCGCGGGGTTCCCCGCTCGGCCGGGTCCCCAAAAGGTGCGCGTCGTCCCGCAGGCACGGGGCTGGCGGCGCGGCTGCTGGCGGGCTGCACCACGGGGGCCGTGGCGGTGACGTGCGCCCAACCCACCGACGTGGTCAAGGTGCGCTTCCAGGCCCACGCGGCGCTGCCGGACAGCGCCCGGCGCTACAGCGGCACCGTGGACGCGTACCGCACCATCGCCAGGGAGGAGGGCGTCCGCGGGCTGTGGAGAGGTAGGGGCTGACATGGGGATGGGAATCGGAGGATGGGTTTGGGTTGGAAGGGGCCCTAAAGCCCCCCACCCAGCCTGGCCTTGGGCACCGCCAGGGCTGGGGCTCCCCCAGCTCCTCTGGGCAGCCTGGGCCAGGGCCTCAGCGCCCTCAGAGGGAAGAATTTCTTCCCAACGCCTCCCCTGAGCCTCCCCCCTGCCAGGCTCCAGCCGGTGCCCCTCGTCCTGTCCCCCCAGCCCTGACCAAGAGCCCCTCCCCAGCTTCCCTGCCTCCCCCTGCAGTGGGGACAGGGCTGGGACCCCCCCACCCAGCTGGGACCCCCCCTCCCGCACAGGGACGCTGCCCAACATCGCCCGCAACGCCATCGTTAACTGCGGGGAGCTCGTCACCTACGACCTCCTCAAGGACGCGCTGCTGCGGGCGCAGCTGATGACAGGTGAGGTCGGTGCAGGGGGGACGCCGCCGGGCGCCGGCCCCATCCCCACGGCCCTCACCGGCCCCGGCTCTGCCCCCCCCCCCCCCCCCAGACAACGTCCCCTGCCACTTCGTGGCCGCCTTCGGGGCCGGTTTCTGCGCCACGGTGGTGGCGTCGCCGGTGGACGTGGTGAAGACGCGGTACATGAACGCCGGGCCTGGGCAGTACAGGAACGTGCTCAGCTGCCTCCTGGCCCTGCTGATGCAGGACGGCCTCGCCGGCCTCTACAAGGGGTGAGTTTGGGGTTAAAAAAAAGCACAATATCACAGCGGGCACGGGCAGCGGCGTGGCTCAGCACCACCCCCGGGGCTGCCGCCATCGGGACTCGAGGCAGGGCTTTGGGTCCCCGGGGACGTCGCCTCCAGCGCCGTTTTTTTTTTTTTCCCCCGTACAGTTTCGTCCCCTCCTTCCTGCGGCTCGGCTCCTGGAACGTGGTGATGTTCATCTCCTACGAGCAGCTACAACGTGCGGCGGTGCTGGCCCGGCCGGCTCCCCCCTGAGCCCCCCCGGCCCCTCTCGCCAGCGCGGGCGAGGGGCAGGAGTAAATTACGTTAATTGCTGCGGCAGCAGGAGCGGGGAACGAGGCCGGACAACCCCTCCCCGGCCCGATGGGAATGATGACGAGGACCAAGAGGGTCCCCGAGAGGGACCGGCGAGGCGGACGGAGGCGCTGCAGGCGGCCGTTTGCAGGGACGTGGGAGAAAAGGTTTCCGGAGAGGAGTTCAGAGGGGGATTAAAAGCACTTGTGGGGTTTCCAGCCCGGAGAGCATCGCTCCTGGCGGCAGCGGGAACAAGGCGAATGGAAAGGAGAGGTGTGGGCAGGCGGGACGGAGTTGAGGGATGGGGGAAAAATACGCGGTGATTCCTGTGATTTCCTCACCCGTGCTTCAAATAAATCACCCCTACGGGATCTGAGCGCAGCGGGACTCGGGGTTCCTTCACCTTTTGGGGGGGGATCAGAGAATCGTTAAGGTTGGAAAAAGCCCTACGAGCTCACCTGGGCCCCCTACGACCGATGTCAGGACGGGAGGGGGTTCTCTGAAGGAATAGCTGCCTCTGGGGGAGCACGTCCCCAAATAAAACCCAGGAGCGACCTTGTTCTGCCTGGCTGTGGGCGAGCCCGTGAGTGCAGCCAGCGTGTTCCCCAGACGGTGGCTTCTGGGCTGTGAGGAGGGGGCTCCCCGAGTCCCCAAAAAGCTTTCTGCGATCTCTTAACTCCAGCCCCGCGCGGTGCCATCCACGGGGGCTGCGCCGTCCCGTCCCGCTCCGCTTCCCCGCCAGCACCAGCCCCCAGCAGCCCGCGAGGGCAGAGCCCGGCGCTCCTGTTCCCCCCAAAACCCCCTCTGTGACCCCGCAGCAGCTGAGCTGGCAGCCGCCCCGTCACCACAAAGCCACGAGGAGCCCGGGTCCTGGGGGAAATCCCTCGTCCGCAGCGCTGGCGGCAGAGCTTTATTGGCTAGGAGAGCAGCGCGCTCTTCAGGAGCGTTTTCTTGTCGGGCGTGAGCTGCTTGGGGAAGCGGATGTCGAAGGAGATGAGCAGGTCGCCTCTGCGCCTGGGGTCCCCGGGCAGCGGCATCCCCTCGCCGGGCACCACCTTGCGGTACTTGGGGCTGCAAAGCAAAGGAGGGGCCGAGGAGCTCCCGGTCCCCCCAAAAAAAAATCTGCCCTTGCAGCTCTGCCCCGCGCGCCGCAGAGCCCCGGGTGCTTCTGAGCAAGTTGCTGAGGGCAGATTTGCTCCCCCCCCCCCAGCTTCCACCCCTGCCCCGTTCTCCCCTTTCGGCTTCACCCCCCCCCCAACGTTACCAAACCTCAGAGGCCCCCAAAAGAGGCGAGGAGCTCCCCCGGGCCCAGCGCCCTGCGGGGAGGCTCCGAGGGCACTCACTCCACGATGTCGTTGACGGGGACGTTGAGCAGCCGCCCGTCCAGCGTCCTCACCTCCACCGCGCAGCCGACCAGCGCCTGCGGGACACAGCAGGGCCCCCGGGCTGCATTTTTAAGCCCCCCCCCCAAGGGACCCCTTTTATAAAACCGCGCGAGCACCACGTGGAGCAGGCGGCAGCTCCTCGCCTCCCGGCTCCTCACCTTTCCCAGGGGGATGGTGGCCACGTAGGTGAGGTGGTCGCCGGCCCTTTTGAACCTCGGGTGGGGTTTCTCCTGGACAACGAAGGTGATGTCCGCTGGAATGACATTGGGACCCTAAAAGCAAAGGGGAAAAAAAAAAAAAGGTAACTGGAGATGTTACAGCTTTGTACAGGGGAAGGTGACACGAGCGCCTGCCCCCTTCGGTGCTGCTGGCTGGGGAGAAAAGAAAGGGATTTTCTTCATTTAGGGGGGAAAAAAAATGTCTTTATCAAAGTCTCCTGCCGAGCCAAAGAAAACCAGCCTGGGTTTTGCAAAGGTGAGGCCAGACAGAACAACCGCCACCCCTTTCAATTATTTTTATCCTAAGGAAAAAGTCAGACAGAAAGAAAAATACAGACAGAAAGGGCTCTTTGTTTTTTATTATTTTTTTTGCTGTCTTCCTGAGCACAGCAGCACTCGTCTGCGCCGGAGGACTCTGTCGCTTCCCTGCAGCAGCGCAAAGGGCACCAACGGGAAATCTGCGACGAGCGCGCGGCCCAAAACATCACCCCCGCGGCCGTCACCTGGTCTCCTTCCTTCTCGAAGGTGATCCTGGTGCCTTGCCTCCACCCCGGCTGCACATCGATGGTCAGGATCTTGTCCCTGATGGCGCTCGTTCGGCCGTCTTGGTTCATCACCTGCGGGGCAGATGAGGGTGACGAAGAGCTCGACAAGGCAGCAAGGGCTCCCCCTCCCTGGAATCAGCCCTTCCCGGGAGATTTCCGTCAGCTCTCGGGCTGAATTCCTCCCGGCGAGCCAGGGAAGGAGGCCGCCGGTTGGGATCCTGCCCGCATTTCTGGTTTTCAGGGTCCCGTGGTACGGGACCAGCCTCAAAGCTTCGGGTTCTGCCACCGGAACGTCCCGCACCGCCAGGGGAACACCCCAGCGCGAGCCCTTACCCTGCGGGAGATCTTGATCTTCTTGGTGCAGCCGTGGAAGAGATCCTCGAGGGAGAGGTGGAGATCCCGCACGATCGGGGGGTCTCGCTTCAGCGCGCCGCGGCCTTGCAGCCCCCCGAAGGGCACAACCGCCTCCGAGCCGTCCTCAGCAAAGAATTCTGCGGGGGGTAACACGGAGCTCAGGGATGGCAACGCCGAATCCCAGGGTCAGTCGGTTCCCAGGAGAGGGGAGAATAAAAGCTCCCAGCAGGGGAGGCTGGCGTCCTCCGGGGGACTAAACCCCGCAGCACGGCCGGCCTCGGAGAGGCAAAACTCAAGAGGAAGCGCCGAGGGGGGAAGAAGACGGAGGGGCAGAAGCAGAGCTCCTTGGGCGGCAACCCCGGGGCACACGCGGTGCGTTCGGGTAGCTGGGGAGGGAAACGTCCCCGCGAACCGCAACGTTTTGGGGCTGGCAGCGGCCTCGGAGCCACCCCAGGGCGGGCGCGGACCCCGCGGGGAGGCAGCAGAGCAGCCACGCACCCGCGAAGGGGTTGTCGCCGCCAAAGAACTCCTTGAAGACCTTGTCAGGGTTGTTGTGAAACACGTAGCCGGCCGCCCAGGCGTTCTCATCGCCGCACTCTAGGGGGATGCCGCCTTTGAGACCTTCTTCCCCGAACCTGTCGTAGATGCCTTTCCTCACAGCTAGAGGACGAGGAGATATTGAATATTATTATTATTTTTGTTTGCCGTGGAACTGGGAGAGCTCCTCCGGCTCGAGCCCCGCGCACTCACGGTCGCCGAGCACGTCGTAGGCTTCGGCCAGCTGCCTGAACCTCTCCCGCGCCCCGGGCTCGCGGCACTTCAGCGGGTGGCTCTTCAGGGCCAGCAGGCGGTAGCTGCGGGGCGGGAGGAGGAGGAAGATGATGGTGAGGAGGAGGAGGAGGAAGGTGGTGAGGAGGAAGATGACGGTGAGGAGGAGGATGAGGAGGAGGAGGAAGATGGCGAGAATGAAGATGATGATGGTGGGGAAGAGGAGGAGGAGGAGGGGAAGATGATGGTGATGAGGAAGATGATGAGGAAGATGATGGTGAGGAGGAAGATGGTGGTGAGGAGATGAAGATGTTGTGGATGATAAGGAAGATGATGTTGAGGAAGATGATGGTGAGGATGGGGGATGAGATGATGGTAATGAGGAAGGTGATGGTGATAAGGAAGATGATGATGTTGAGGAAGATGATGGTGAGGAGAAAGATGAGGAGGAGGAGGAAGATGATGGCGATAAGGAAGATGATGATGAGGAAGATGCAGGTGAGGAGGAAGATGTTGAGGAAGATGATGGTGAGGAGGAAGATGGTGAGGACGAAGATGGTGGTGATGAGGAAGAAGGTGATGAGGAAGATGATGGTGAGGAGCAAGATGATGAGGAAGATGATGATGGTGATGAGGAAGATGACGATGACGAGGAGGAGGAAGATGATGGTGAGGAAGATGAGGAGGAAGACGATCGTGAGGAGGAAGATGAGGAGGAGGAAGATGATGGTGATGAAGATGGTGAGGAGGAAGATGATGGTGAGGAAGATGAGGAGGAAGATGATGGTGATGAAGATGATGAGGAGGAAGATGATGGTGAGGAGGCAGATGATGACGAAAAGAGCCCATCCCGGAGCCCCGCAGCCCCCCCAACCCCCCCCCACCCCCCAGCCCCCGCCGGCTCCAGCCCCCCCAAGCCCCGCAGCCTCCCCCCCCCCCCCGAGCCCCCCCGGCCCCCCGGCCCCCCTCACGCCCGCTGGATGTCGGCGGCGGAGGCGCCGCGGCCCAGTCCCAGCACGGCGTAGTAGTCCTGCCCCATGGCGGCCCCGTTGCTAGGGGCGCGGCGCGGGGCACGCCGGGAGTTGTAGTTCTCGCCGCCCTGTGGCCGTCCGCCATCTTGTGCCCCTGTAACGGCCTCAGGATGGAAAAATGATTAAAAAAATGCATTTTAAGCGGTCCCAAGATCAAACATCCAGCTGTCCTTGCTCAACACGTATTGCAAGACATATTCTACATATGGTCTCTAGGTATTAAGAAACCACCCGTGGTTATTTCAGGGAGCCTCAAGCTTTACAGGGTTCATCGTGAGATTTAGTCGTGGCTCTGGGCCAACGGATAGAAAACCCCGTTGTAATTCCAAAATTGTGAAAAAACAAGGAAACCTTGACGTAAATAGGGAGGCCTGTAGCTTGGGTATAGTCTTTTAGCTGAGAAAATCAGGAAACAGAGAGACAGCTAGCCTTGAGCTAGCAGAAGTGAGGAAGATAAGGGATAAAAGGTAAAAAATAAGGAGAAAAACAGCTCCAGACTGATCTCTAGTAACCTTCTGCTCATTAGGGGTCATTAACATTTTAAAAATCACACCCGCCAAAATGCTGATGTGGGATTTGGTGTCATTTCCCCCTCCCCCCAGTCCTCTGTAATGTGCAAACTGAGCAGAGGTAAATTAGGGGAGCTGGAATAGCTAATCCAAAGTAGCCCAAAACATAATTTTCACAAGTTTGCTGTGTCTAAATAACAGCGATTGAAGTCAGAGGTGTGCTTGCTTTGCAGAAGATCACTAAGCACCTGACTCTGCAGAATTACATATTTTATTAGTTAATTAAAAGACCTTCATGTGGATTCTGACTGTGTGCTTCTTGGCATGGCGCACCAGGCACAAACCTACAGGCAACATCTCAGGCAGTGCTTCATTTTTTTTTTTTTATTTTTAAAGTTCTCATGAAAATGTTGTTCCCCACACACGTTACGAAAGCACTTGCTTTATTTCAGTCCGTAACACAGTACAGTCATCGCAACCATCCCACCCAATACCAGTTTAATCCCCCCTCAGAAACAGCAGTTACCTACACAATAGTTTAAAAAAATTGAAAAAATTGCTGCAATGCCAAGAACCTAACACCTCAGAGACACTTACCAATGAAAAAACAGAGTTGTGTTCTAACAGGTAGCCTCCTCCCACAAAAAAACTCTATTTACAGCCTGGTCATCACAACAGCCTCAGACACTTTTATTTACACATCTCACACGCACTGTACAGGAAAATAAGCTTGGAACAGCTATTTCAGCACATCTCTCTGCTATTCTGTGATCACAACGCCTAGAGGTCAGAAAGCTGGTATCTCCTCACTATCCCGTCTCTGCAGCATGTATAAATCTGCTTCTCCCAAGAAGCCACCTGAAAGGAAAAAAAAAAAAGAGAGCGGTATTTGAGCACAGTATCCTTCAACGTGACAGTTAAACATAAAAGAAGAGATGGTCAGCACCCTGCAGCTTCTCCCAAGAAGAGCCTGGATGTCTAGAGAAGACACGTGGCACCTTAAACTTTCTCTCTCAAAACAGATCTCTTCCATCAATCACCAGTCACCACCATCTGGCAGGAAATGTTCCCATCTCCCCTTGGTACCTCACAACTCACTGAAGGACATTCACACATAGAGGAAAAAGTTCATTTCCCTCGGATTTACAGGCAGCCCAAATAACCCTCTCCTTCATCCTTAGAGCAGTCCTGACAACCAGCTCTGGCACTTGCTGACAGAAATCAGGTTTCCTTTTTGGACTTTTTGAAAAAAAACAGAGGGAACAGCAGGTGACCATTTCCTGAAACAGCATTAGCAGGTTTGTAAGGACAGTTCGAGACTTCACTCGTCTCAGAGGTGAGCAGGCAAGTGCTCACATAAGGGGTCTTCTGGTAGATCTGAAGGGGAAAATGACTGGGTTTTGCTCACATACAAATTCTGCAGGTCAAGTTGCAGCCTCAGAGCGATGCTGCACATTAACATGTCTTTCTAGGTCAGAGGACTGCGCAGCTAGGACAGTGTAAAATTAGGAGATAACTTCCACCAGTAACACAAGGTTCAGAGCCCAGGGAACCCAAGTCACGCTCCCTGATCTCTGCAAGCTCAGCAGAGCTTCTGGACACAGAACATCACAAGTACTTTCTGGGCTCACACTGCCAAGGAGCAGAAGACAGGCAGCACTATGCCACCAACTGTTGCTTTTACCCTGATAATCTTCCAAGCACAGATCAATTCCAGCTTCTTTACAGAAACACGGCTCTGTAAGATCTACTCCAACAACGAAGTTTTTCCGCTGCTTTGGTTTTACTCCTGCACAGCGGAGATAATGCTACCACGTACCGCAGAGAAACGCTGACGGGATTTGCTTATGCAAAATATTAAGATTATTCAGCTCGAAAAAAAAAAAAAAAACAAAGCTGAAAAGTCAACTGTGCGAAGGAACCCATTGCGTGGGCTGCCAACTCCTGAGATAAATCATAGAATCAAATAAATATCAAATAAATGCAGCTGCCTGCTACCTGGCATCGCCTTCCCCAGCACCTTTTACCTTCGTCAACGTACCACGTTCCTTACCTTGTACACAGGGTCACAGTCAGCTTCGGTGAGGTCGATGACATAGTCAAGGTCTTGCTGGATGATAAAGCAGGTTCCGTCACCTGGAAGCAGAAGAGACACCAAGCAAGGAGGGTGCGTGGATTACTGACATAAGCCACGCTGTTTCTACAGCCAGGACTACAGGCCGAGCAGAAATGCCCAAGAAAATGGAGACACGCTGCGAGAGTGAGATGGGAAAAGGCTCTAATGGTTGAGAAGCACCTCGGATACCCAATTTTGGAGGAACACAAGAAAAAACAAAACAAAAAGGCAAGAAGCAAGCACATAATATAATTCCTACTGCGTTCCCTTTGTGCCATGGAAACTGTCCTAGCAGCTCAGACGCCCAGCCAGTGCTCATTTACGAGGGCAACCCACCGAGAGCACGGAACTGCTCAATTCCATTACACAACCCGTACTGCCACGACACAGCACCCGAGTTACCTTGGCTGGCAACAAATCCATCCCGGTAGGGAAGCAGAGAAAGCACTGGTGCTCCTGATCTCTGAATGACCTGGATTGGAGCGCTAGAAAGAGAAACAGAAACAAAAATGATGGTCTGTAGTCAAGAACCCATTCCAGTATGTCAGTACTGAAAAAAAGAACGTGAGCTAGCAATTAAAAGATACATGAGCAGAACGTAAGACACGGGGACTTGATCAGAAGTTAGCAGCCTGCTGTCTGGATGCAGAGGAAAGACAGCACGGTTGTCCCACAGATGTTGTCACAGAAGTGGGAATAAAAAGTGAGCTAGCAGGCAACCACCAGCAAGCCTCCCTGCAGGATTACAGACAAGGATTCTCCTTACCAAAACACATCCGTAAGCTCAGAGCTTATCCAGCATGAAAGAATCTTCAGACTTTTATGTGAGCCTCTCCACCCAAAAGCACCATCTGGATGCTTCCCACTTAGTGCTTGCTTTTGACACTGATTAAAAACTGACCTCAGCAGCTGTCTGCTGCCCTACGCCGGCACGAGGAGCAGACTAAAGGGGTAAAATCCTACACGCTTAGGTCTCGGTGGCAAAAAAAAAAAAAGGAAGGGAATGTGCTTTTGGTGGGAGAGATACCGCTGCTGGAAGTCTTATGGTAAATCTGCCTGTATGTACGCAGACATCAAGAAAAGGTTCTTCACCGAGAGGGTGGTCAGGCACTGGACCGGGCTCCCCAGGGAAGCGGTCGCAGCACCGAGCCTGCCGGAGTTCCAGGAGCGTTTGGACAACACTCAGAAGTACGGTTTGATTTTTGGGTGGTCCTGTGTGGAGCCAGGAGTTGGACTCCGTGATCCTCGTGGGTCCCTTCCAATTCAGGACGTTCTGGTGATTGACAAGAGAGCATCCCACCAGATCACTAACACCAGACAAAAGCATCACCCTCGGCGCTCCCCAGGAGAAAGAGCCGTCCGCGAGGTGCTCACACGCTCACAGGGCCGTTTTCGGGGCTGTACCCACCCTTCAGACGAGGCGCTGTCTGCCAGCACCTGCGACCTGCCTCTCCTTCCCAGAGGAAAACAAGAATTTGCCATTTAAACACCCGCAGCCCCAGGCGGGCACTCACTTTGTGTTTCTCACGTCCAGCTGATAGATGTTCCCATCCTGAGTCCCTGCTAGGAAATAAGTACTCGAGAGGAACGTGCAGCAGTTGAACGCGTCGGATCCACCAAAGAGGAACACCTGCGGATGCAGGACGAGTGTCAGAGGCTCACGAACGGGGACAAGGCAGCCAAAGGACACGCAGGAATAGGAACTGATTGATTTAGGAGGTCAGCACGGTCGTTTCTGCGAGTCACGGCACGAACTGGCAAACCCTGAGCTAGATTAACGACCCCAGGGCTCTGCTCCAAGATGCACGGGAAAAACGTGCTCCAGGACCGGTCCGGCCAAGCGTGCGACGCTGATGCCATCGGTGAACGCTCCTGGGTCCCCGCTGGAGAACAAACGCGCCGCGCAGCGGCGGGCAGACCCACGCCGAGCTCAGATTTGTCTCCAGACACGCACGGAGCAGCGGGACCAGGTTGGCAGAGGCCATTCCCTTCTCACAGGGCCGCGGTCGATGCCGCGAGCTTTTACCAGCTGGGCCTGTGGCACACGCTCACCGAGGCTGGTCAGCGGGAGCGGCTCCACCTGATTTTCCCTCCCCACAAAGGCCAGAAGGAATGAAGTCTGCTACAGCAGGAGGTTCTGTCCTACTGCCCAGGAGAGCCCCGGTATCAGCAGCCGAGGCCTGCCAGCTGCCTTTCCCTCGCTGAGGAGGGAGCACGCGAGTAATTCTTGTTCCTCAATATCCCCCCAACACACACACACCCCAAACCTAGCCAGCAGGAAGGAGGGAAAGGATCCTTTTATCGCTCTGGGGTTCGGCCTCTCCTCCAAGGAATAACTACGGAGGAGGACACCGCAACGTGGGACCCCAGAAGAAAAAGCAAGCTTCCCTCCGCCTCCGGGCAGCCACTTCGCATGCCGCACACCAAACACGAGCCGCGTTACCACCAAGCCCGGCTTAGTTTTAGCCTGGTTCTGTCCTTCAGCTGCCAAACCGAGGAGCAGCTGCGGCAGAAACCAAGGGGGCTGGGGCCCCGGAGACGGATTTGTAAGAGCAGCTTTGCATCTCGGAGCACTCACTGCGGGTGGCAACAGCCCCACGCGCACACCGCAGCCCTGCGCGGACCTCCTCCTCCTCCTGCAGGCGGGGTATTTCGAAGGGCGCTGCCGCGGCTCGGGCTCCTTACCGGCTGCCTGCTCTGCAGTCCCACCCCTTGAAGCTTCTTGTCTTCTCGTGCCAGCAGCAGGATCTTCCCTTCCGTCCCGATCTCCCGCTCGCCTGACAAGAGGGGAACGGTTAAGTCCAGCAACACATCCCCGCAGGGAGACGCGAGGGCAACAGAGCCTGAGAGCTGTGCTCGCCCCTGCTGAACCCGCAGTAAAATTTCCTGCTAAAATGGCCTCCAAGGCACCAGAAGCAGCAAGGTGGGCCAGTCATCGAAAAGCCCCCAGCCCTGATCACTCAAGTTGCTTGATAAGGCTTAATTCCTCCCCAGGGCCGGAGCGAGCTCCTCTCACAACCCTCACGAGGGCGCGCGGCAGCACGCCGTGCCCTCGGAATTGTACCTGCGACACCAGGCCAAAAAAAAACCCCAAAAACTAAGAGGAAAAAAGATCGACTTCAGAGAAAGCTCCTCACTGGGGGTTTTTTCCGGAGCGCCCAGGTTCACCGAGTTGTCAGCAGCGCCCACGGCGATGCCGTTGACGGGGGAGCCGCAGTCAGCCACGACAGCCAGGCAGGCGGACTGCCCGCAGTCCCAGAGCCGGGCGGTGCCGTCTCTAGAGCAGGAGAGGACGTTTCTTCCCCGATCCACGATGGCGGTGTCCAAAATACCTGCACCGGAGGAGAGACCAACGGTCAGAGGCGGCACAGAAGGCAGACGGAGGCCGAAGAACATCTCACTTCCCAAGGCAGCCACGCGCACTCGACGGCGAGGCCTGAGGCGCTGCTCCCAGGGCGCCAGCAGCAGCGCAGCGGGGGCACGGAGGCTGCAGGCAGGCAAATTGCGGGGGGGCGAAACGTGGGGGCACGGAGCCACAGCCTCTGGAAAGAGGTACGCGGAGGGCAGCAGCTCCCGAAGACTACACGGAGCAGGAGCCCTGCACAAGGGGGAGTTATCGTCAGCGAGACGATCGGCAGCGCCTCAGGACTGAGCTGATACTGCAGCGGCTGCCAAGTTCCTACCTCCAGAGCCATCCTCTCCCTTGGAAAAGAAAAAAAAAAGAGTCTGGGCCAACGCTCTTAAGATGTTGCCAGCTCTGGATAACCTCAGAAGCTGCACGGGGCAAGCGGCAGCACCTGAGGAGCAGCCTCAGCGGACGCTCGCGTCCCCCAACCACTCGAATTCTCTGCAGGCTGTCGGGTTTGGGCCCGGAAGGTGACCCCGCGTTTCTGCGGAGGGGAACAGTCAGACGGTTCGGTTCAACCAGCACTTCCCCTCCAGGAGCAAACGTTCGACATCGCAGGCTCGAAGGGCGGGACGAGCCCAGAAAAAGCCAGCGGAGCGACGGCAGCAGTTCGGGCTGGGGTTGTGAACAAAAAAAAAGTCGGTGCCGGAGGCACCAGGAGCCAGCCAGGGTTGTTCTGACCGCAGCCGCCGCCCTGCCCCGTCGCGTTTCGCTTACTGGCCGTTTGTAGTTCAGATCCGCGCAATTAAATCCCAAAAAACAAGGGCCGGCTCAGCGCAGAGCAAGCTCAAGTCGATCGGGTTTTCGGCAGGCAGCCACCGAGCGCCCCGTGAGACAACAGCAGCACGAGCAGAGCCGCGTTATCTGCTCAAGGAGGAGGGAACTCGGGCAGGGTTTGGGGCACCTGACGCTGCGTCCGAAGCTCCCTCGGGCTTGCTCGTGAAGCGTTCGGGTTTGCAAACAGGATTAAACAGCTCAAGAATGAAGGGTCCTGGCAACCAAACCCTTTCAGAGATTGCGTCAGGCTCTGGCCAGGAACCTGCTCTCAGGAGCCTTTCTGGTAGCTCCTTTCCCATCCCCTGCAGTCCTTCGCTGCCCCCTGAGCGGAGGGAACAGCGCTCGACTCGCCACAGGAAGCGACCTGGGTATCCTTCACGCAGGAACACCAGGAACATAAGAAATTTACTCTGATTTTCGGCAGCGAGATCGCCAAGGGGGGGCAGAGCTGAACACCTGCCACCAGCGCAGGGGCGAACGAGCTTATCCCAGCCCTTCCTAAGGAATAATCGCCCGCGCGCAGCGAGAGCAGCTGCCAGGGTGAGGTAACCGCCTGCCCGAGCTCTGCACGCCCCCAACGAGCTGCTGCGCGCTCCTGTGGGCAGGAGAAAAAAGAAAAAGAGGAGGCTCTGGAGTAACTGGATGTAAGCACGGCGATCTGGGAGCGAGCAGGAGGCAGTCCCAGCGCAGCAGAGGCAGCAAGGCCACCGAATGCAGCTCAGGGCTCTGGAGAGGCAGAAACGCCCCAGAAGAACAGCGTGCCCTCCGCCTCCGGCAGGCTAACGGGCTGCGTCCTCCCCCTCTGCGCCTTAATCCGCGAAGGAAAACGCAGGTCGCTGAGAGGGGCGGCTTCAGCTGGCTCACGCAGCGACCGCCGAGCTTTTCGTTCACACCCCGGGGGTTTAAAAAAACAAAAAAAAAGCTCCTCGGGACGCCCGCGCGGCACAGAGCGCGGCAGGCCGGCGGCCGAAGCCCTCCCTCAGCCGCACGGCGCCCCGAAGGCCGAGCGCCCCCCGTACCTCCTTTGTGACCTTTGAAGGTTACGACGCAGCTGGCGTCTTCCGCCGACCAGATCTTTAGCTGGGCGTCCATTCCCCCGCTGAGAACCACGAGGCCCGAAGGGAAAAACCTGCAACAATTCACATCATACACATGGCCTTCCAAAAGTCTCTGGAAAAACAAAGAGCTCCGTGCTAGTTCCGTCGTCGTCGTCGTCGCCCTTCCGCCAAGCGGTTCCCGAGCCGCGACGCCGGAAAACTCGGGTCACGCGCGGGGATGAAGCTCAAATCCTCTGGTTGCGGGCAGGCAAAAAGAAAAAAAAGGCAGCTGGCACGCTTCGAGCCTCGCGCTGCCGCTTGGGCAGCGAGGGGCAGCACGTTTCTCTCTAATAACGCCTTAAAACGCCTTCAGCCTCTGCCCAGCAGCTGCAAGAAATGCCCGAGCAGAAGGCAGCCAGCCGCGACGCGGTTAATCCGTCAGGGGGCAAGAGTTTTCTCTCCCTCTCTCTTCGTTTCAGAGGGAATTCGGTGCTCGTACCAGGCGGGCGAGGAGCTGGCAGTTACCGCCAGCACCCCGGCCGTAAATCCCAAGCACCCTCTCTCATTTTTCACCCCGGGGGCTCTCCCCCGGCCTGCTGGGCTTCAGTTCTTTTTGGGGGAGGCATGACAGAAAACCTCCGAGACGTCAAATTTCTACGAGCTCGTCAATCAAAACCCGAAGTCTTTTCCTGCCCCAGAAGGCGGTGGGGGAACGGCCTGACCAAAGCCGTGCCTGAACGATTTCGGCAACATCTCAGACAAGGTTTAAGCACCAAAGCCACCCGCTCTTACTCTTATTTCTCCGTTCGCAGCCTGCCAGATTTTCATGGTCCCATCCGTGCTGGCAGACACCCCGAGCCCTCCGCCGCTGGAAATGTCAAGGCAGGTAACCTGCAGGAGGGTGAAACAACAAATAGCGGCTTCAGACGATTCTGTACCCAAGTATCTCTACTCAAAAGCATTTTGCTGGACTCTTCACAACACAGAAAGTTTCCTTACATACATTTTCAGCCTGGTAACATCCTCCTAACATTTAACACCCTTCAGCAAGGACGCACAGGCTCTCCCCCCTCAAACCCTCAACGCGTTTTCTGAGATTTTTAACTAAGGCTTCCTTTAGGAAATCAAAACCCGAGCGGATCCTGAGCACCAGGACAGCGTGAAAAGAAGCCCCCCCCCTGATTTATCTGTTGCCACAGCTCGCTGCGCTCCGCCTTCGGGAGCGAGCCGCTGCTCCGGGCCGAGCTGCAGCCAGCGCCCAAATGAATTGGGTGACCGGGACCCGGCACAAAACCCCGCGGATTTCTTGGAATCGCCACAAATTTGACAAAGAAATTGTTGTTCTCTGCCCGTCTCTCTGCAGAGATCCGCAAAGCGGGGAGGGAAAAGGAACGCCGAGTCAGGAGCCCGCAGAGAGAGCGGATGCGCCGGAGGTTTGCCCCAGGTGAAGCAGGAATCCGGATCTTTCTGGCAACTCCTGTAGGCAGCTGAGAAATAAGCTCGAGATATTACGAGTGCCCCGACTCCCGAGCCTACAGATATCCTCGCGGACGTTGAGGAAGCCAAAGTCTTCTGAAACGCTGAGCGAGAACTGACTGCTCACGCAGGCGGGCCGGCTCCTCGCAGGGTCGGACTCACCGCGGGATTAACGTCGCCCCGCCGCGGGATTAACATCGCCCCGCCGCGGGATTAACGTCGCCCCGCCGCGGGATTAACAGCCGCCTGCTCTGCCGGGCCACCTGACTCCTTCGGGAGGCAGACGTCGAGCTGCCACGCCTGCCGAAGGATCGCCTTCCCCACACCACGCAACGTTTACCGCTGCCGGTTAAGAAAGGCAGGGTTTTTTTTTTCGGATACGGGTAAAAGGACGCAAGGCGACGGGCATTCTGCACCCTGCAAGTGAGATAATTTCCAGTACGGGCTGCGGTGACGCTGAAGGGGTCGGCGAAGCGCCTGCTGACCCCGTTAGAACGGGGTTAGGGGCAGGGGGCGCACCGGCACCGCACCCTGTAAAAAAAAAATAACCCGCAGAACCATCACGGCTCCGCAGAGGAACGGCTGCCGGGCCTCGCGAGATCCCGAAGGCTGCCGGATCCACGCTTCGTCACCTTCAGAAGCCGGATCCACGCTTCGTCACCTTCAGAAGCTCCCCGGTGAGCGCGCTCGCGCTTTTGGGGTTCGAACGGACTACTGCGGCGGCCGAAGTCAGGGGCAGAAGCGAGGAGCGCTGAGCCACCACGGGCAATCGCCCCGATTAGCGAGGGGGCTTTGCTGAGGGAGGCGATCGATACTCAACTTAAAAAAAAGCGGGGTTTGAGAACTAAAACAACTAAAAAAAAAGCTTCAAACCGGAGTTGGAAGCACGAGGCAACGGCTCAGCCGTTACAGGAGCCGTTAGGCACGCTCACTTGCAGCTCGTTACCGTTTTCTTGACCCGACCCGTGGCAATTTGCTCCCTCTCAAGCAAAAAGCAGCCTGCGGAGGACGTTTAAGCAGGAAGGAAAAACCCTCCCGCCGCCGTTTGACGCACCCGCGAGCTTTCCGGAGGGCTACGGACGCGCAGGAGCACTCGGAACAGGAGGCGGCAGGTAAACGAGACGAGTTTTAAGCTTGGCTTTAAGCACGCCAGCTTGAAGCTCAGCCGCCTTGCAGAGGGGAGAGGCGCAGCTGTACACACCTCGGTGTACGTCGCCGCTGAGCTTCGTTACCGCGCAGCCCACCTTTCCAGAGCTTTCTGCCGGGTTTAGCGCAACGATTCGCTCGGTAAACCGTGGGGCAGCTGGGCTGCAACGGCCCCGGAAGCCTTCGGGGGACTCCCTTCAGCCCAGCTCGCTTTTCCTGGGGGCCTTTTCCGCCTTGGCAAACGCAGAGCGCTCCCCAGCGGGGCCGAGCTACGCCTACTCCGCGAAAAAAAATTAAGTTTTTGGTCTGAACTGGCCGTTCCGCGGCACCGCTCAGCGAGGAGCTGCACCTGGTGTATGCCCAGATTGAGCGAGGTGCAACGAAAAAGACGATTTAAAAGAAAATGATTTAAAAATGATTAAAAAAATGATTTATGAAATGATTAGAAAATGATTTAAAAGAAGATTTACTTCTTTTATTAAAAAAAGCGCCAAGTTCGTGCCCTGTTTTGTTTTTTTCAAGCGTGCAAGCTGGGCTTTTCTACTCTTTGAATTCTACTGTTTAAATTCTTGATGTTTAACAGACGATTTTATGCAACGTTCGAGCCCTGAGCACTCCACTGACCCTGCGAGCAGGAGCTCAACGCGGTCGTGTGGCAAACATCACAACTTTATTAGACGAGAGCAGGCAGGCCCTACAAACCGGGGATGGCTTTGACCAGGGACGAAGAGCTCGGCGCCCGGAGCCTCTTGGTTTTGCCTCTTTTACTGAAACGCGCTCGTTTCTGTGATTATTCTCACGGGTCGCCCTGTGATTACTGAAACGCGAAGAACAAATGCAAGAAAACGCTTCAAAAAAAAAAGGGAGTTAACTGCGAGTGCCACAGCTGGTGCCTGCGGCGACGGGCAGCCCCTCGGACCCCTCGACAATTAATCCCTACTCCATCCCCTCGCAGGAACGCGCTAAAATATACTTCAGCGCTCACCTCGAGACTTTAATAGGAAAAAAAATACCGATATCCTAGGAAATACAGGGAAATCGGGATTCTCGTGGCTTGAAATCGCTTGGGATTTTCTTAAAAAAAGATTTTTAGTCCCAGCCCAAAGCCAGCCCTCACTACCGGTCGCGTTTGAAGGTCTGGCTTCTTACAAGTTCGATCCTTCAAAGCTTCCAATATCCTAGAACCACGCGCATCGTGAGTAGCTAGAAGAATAAACGGGTTCGTTTTGGAAATCCACGCGAGCGTCTAAAGGATCTCGGACTTTTTTTTTGGGAAGTTGAACCCCGATTACGTGTCTGAGGCCTGGGAGGTTTTATCAGCCGTTTAAAGCCGCCGCCGGGTTCCCCGCTCGAGGGGGGCACTCACGCTTTTCTGGTGGATCCTGGAGAAGGTCGCGAAGGGCGCCAGGAACTTCGTGGACGCGTTTTCGTGAGGGCAGGAAACGAGAATGCTTTTCTGCCGGGGGGGAGAAGAGGAGAGGGGGAAAAACACGACCTGTTAGTGCTGCTGGAACGCTTCCGAGCGGAGCGGCTCCAAACCAGTCACCGCCTGCTGCTGGGGAGGCCCCGAGCAGCTCGGGATCCCCCCGGAACCCTCAGGTGACAGGTTTTGGCCGTCCCCCCCCTCGCCCCCCCCCCCAGCCCCGGCACCTTGGTGACTTCCCCGACCACGAAGCCCTCGGAGGCGGCGATGTCGGGGACGCCCTCGGCGCTGAGCCCGCGGCGGGTCAGGCTGCCGTACAGCGTCGGCTTCCCTGCGGGGACAGCGGCCCTCAGCTCCAACTGCCCCCCCCCCCAGCCCACAGGGGCACCCCCACACGTGCCCAGCCCACAAGGACCCCCCCCTTCAACCCCCCCCGCCTTTAAGGACCCCCCCAAGCCTTCCAGCACCCCCCCCCAAGCCTTTAAAGCCCTCCCCCCCCCCCAAGACTCCTGCCCCCAGTCTTTAAAGATCCCCCCGCAGGGCCCCCCAAGCCTTTCAGGACACCCCCCAGGACCCCACTAGGCCTTCCAGGCCCCCCAAAACCTTTAACGGATGCCCCCAAGATTCCTCCCCTCAAGCCTTTAAGACACTCTCCCCCCCCCCAGCCTCCAAGGACCCCCCCCAGGCCCTCTCCCCAAGCCTTTCAGGACATCCCCTAAGGCCCCCCCAAGCCTTTAAGGACCCCCTCCAGCCCCCCCCCCCACTTTAAGGGCCCCTCCTCCACCCCCCCAATCTTTCAGGACCCCCCCCCAAGCCTTTAAGTACACCCCCAGCCGCCCCCCCAAGGCCCCCCAAACCTTTAATGCCCCCTCTCCAGCCCCCCCAAAACCTTTAAGGCCCTCCTCTCAAAACTTCTCCCCCCCCAAGCCTTTAAGGACACCCCCCAGGGCCCCTCCTCGCCTACAAAGACCCCCCCAAAAGCCTTCAAATAACACCCCAGCCCCTCCCCAACCTACAAAGACTCCCCCCAAGCCTTTAAGGATCCCCCCCCCAAACCCTTAAGGGACCCACCCAAATCCCTAAGGGAACCCCCCAAGCCCTTAACCCCCCCCCCCAAAGCCCTTAACGACCCCCCCAGCCCTTAAAGATACCCCCAGCCCCTTAAGGACCCCCTCAAACCTTTAAACCCCCCCCCAGCCCTTAAACACCCCCCCAACCCTTTAAGGACCCCCCCGAAGCCCCTAAAGACCCCCCCAGCCGCCCCCTTACCCGCTCCTCACCCCCCATCCCCCCCCAAATTTCCCCTCCCCCCCCAGACCCTCCCCTCAGCCCCCCCTCAGCGCTCACCCGGGCTCCTGCAGCTCAGCCAGGCCTCGCCCTCGTCCCTCCTGCGGACAAAAAGCAGCGGGTTTGAGCCGGGGGCCGGTCCCTGAGGGGAAGGGGCCGGAAGGGGGGGAAGGAGCCGGGGCCGGGCCCGGCGCCCACCTCAGGGCCCGGCTCCAGTCGCTCTGGATGCGCAGCGCGGCCGCCATCTTGGCGAGGCGCCCTCCTCCTTCCCGTCAGCCCCCGCGCGGCGGAAGCGGGGCTGCGCCGTCCAATCAGCGCGCGCCCCTCCCCTCCCCCGCGGCGGAGCCCCGCCCCCGGCGGTGCAACCCGGAAGCGGGGCTTAAAGGGGCCGCGCCGCGCTGGCTCGGGTGCGGAGGGGGGGCACCCAAGGGTGGGGGAGGTGCTGAGCACCCATGGGGGGGGGTGGGGGCGGGTGAGGAGCTCAGGGGGACGCTGAGCACCCATGGGGAGTGCATGGGTGCCCTGGGGGGTGGTGGGAACCTATGGATGCATGGGGGAGGGTGCTGGGCGCCCATGGGTGTATGGGGGGTGCTGGGTGCCCTGGGGGGGGGCTGAGCACCCATGGGTGCTTTTGGGGGTGCTGCGTGCCCTGGAGGGTGCTGGGTGCCCTGGGGGTTGCTGGGCACCCATGGGTGTATGGGGACGGTGCTGGGTGCCCTGGGGGGTGCTGGGCACCCATGGGTGCATGGGGGGTGCTGGGCACCCTAAGTGGTGCACAGGGGGATGCTGGGCACCCATGGGGATACAGAGGGTGCTGGGTGCCCTGGGGGTGCTGGGAAGCTATGGATGCATGGGGGAGGGTGCTGGGCACCCATGGGTGCATGGGGGGTGCTGGGTACCCTAGGTGGTGCACAGGGGGGTGCTGGGTGGCCTGGGGGGTGCTGGGCACCCATGGGTGCCCTTGAGGGTGCTGGGTGCCCTGGGGGAGTGCTCAGCACCCATGGGTGCCCCGGGGGGTGTTGGGTGCCCGGGGGGTGCTGGGCACCTATGGGTGCCCTAGGGGGTGCTGGACACCCATGGGTGCATTATGGGTGCTGGGTGCCCTGACAGGATGCATGGGGGGTGCTGGACAGCCATGGGTGCATGGAGGGTGCTGGGCGCCCTAGGTGGTGCTCAGGGGGGTGCTGGGCACCCATGGGTGTATAGGGGGTGCTGGGTGCCCTGGGGGGTGTTGGGCACCCGTGGGTGTATGGGGAATGCTGGGTGCCCATGGGTGCATGGGGGGTGCTGGGTGCCCTGGGGGGTTCTGGTCACCCATGGGTGTATGGGGACGGTGCTGGGTGCCCTCGGGGGTGCTGGGCACCCATGGGTGCATGGGGGTTGCATACGGGGTGCTGAACACCTATGGGTGCATTATGGGTGCTGGGTGCCCTGAGGGTGTGCATGGGGGGTGCTGGGCACCCATGAGGATAGAGGGGCTGCCGGGTGCCCTGGGGGGTGCTGAGCACCCATGGGCGGGGTGATGGCAGGGTGCTGGGTGAGTGCCCCCAAAAGGCAGGGCTCTCACGGGGGGAGGCAGCACCCCGACACCCATCCCCTCCACCCCCAGCCCGCCTCCAGCAGCGGGGCGATGGCGAAGCCCGGACACTCCTGGAGCCGCCGCGGGTCCGGAAAGGAGAAGAAAGAAGAGGAGGAGGAGGAGGAGGAAGGCGAGGACCCCGTGGACGCGATGATCGCGCGGACGGGCTGCACGGCGCAGCACTGGGCGCTGCAGGAGTGCATGGCGGAGCAGCGCGACTGGCGGCGCTGCCAGCCCCACGTCCAGGCCTTGAGGCACTGCATGGCCCGGTGGCAGCGCCCGCGCCCCGAGGAGCCGAACCCCGAGCAGCCCCAACGCTCATCCCCGGGGGGACTGAGAGACCCCCCCCAGGGCTAAAACCCCCCCTGGGGATCCCCCACCGGGCACCGGCACCACCCCCAGGTGGGGCACCCCAAAGACGCGGGCTGTGCTATTCGATGTTTTTTCTCTTATTTTTTGTTAAGCGGGTTGCCGTCGTGGTTAAATCCGCGTTTAATTTTAGGCCGGGAAATTAAATTGTGGTGTCATTCGTCCTCCTGGCTCCTGTCGTTCCGCACTGCTCGGGCGCGGAGGAGGTTGTGGCGATGTGGCGATGCAGGGCTGAAATTGGGGGTGCGGTGCACATTTATAGAATCCCAGAATCATTAGGGTTGGAAAAGCCCTCCAAGATGACCTGGCCCAACCACCCCCCTACCACCACTGTCCCCCACCAAACCATGTCCCCAAGCACCACGTCCAGCCTTGCCTTGAACACCCCCAGGGACGGGGACTCCACCACCTCCCTGGGCAACCCGTCCCAACGCCTGACCGCTCTTGCTGAGAAGAAATGTCTCCTCATTTCCAGCCTGAACCTCCCCTGGCACAACTTGAGGCCGTTCCCTCTGGTCCTGTCACTGGTTACCTGTGAGCAGAGGCCGACCCCCAGCTCCCCACCCCTTCCTTTCAGGCAGTTGCAGAGAGCAATAAGGCCTGCCCTGAGCCTCCTCTTCTCCAGCCCAAACCCCCCCAGGTCCCTCAGCCGCTCCTCACGGGACTTTTACTCAAAGATTTACTCAAAGCACTCGCTCCGGGGTGGCCGGCGATGAGGCAGCGGGGCGCGTCGCAGCCCAAAGCATCCCAAAATGGCGGGTTCACACCAGGCCACGCAGGGCTTTGGCGCTGCCCTGCTGTGGATTTCCCTCCTCTGCACCTTCCTGAAGCTGTTCCTGGCGGCGATAACCTCGTGTACTGTGGGACGGGGATTTGGGGGGTGCCACCTTCTGGGAAGCCCCAGGAGGGAAGGGGCTGGGGGCTCTCATGGGGCCACGAGCCTTCCCTCGTTCCTCCTGGCACAGCAGCAGGAGCTGGGTGGCCTCAGCCCCACATAACACCACCTCGAGGCCCAGAAGCTGTAAAAAACAGACTCAAATCTTCCCCTATGATATTGAAATGGGAGTGTGCCCCTAGCTTTGGCCCCGGGGGAGCTTCCCAGGGAGGGGGCTGCAGAGTGGCTGCGTTTCAGCAGCCCAAACCCCAAAACCAGGGGAAGCTTTTCATTCCTGGTCAAGAAACCTTAGTGAAGCCGGTCTTGAGAGCGGTGCTGCTGGAGGCAGGAAGGCACTGCCTTCATCTGCTTCTGGAGATTTCTCTTCTCATCAGACGTCCCCAGATACAGCAGGGAAATTGCTCATTTCCCAATGAAATGCATCAAAAAATCCTATATTTTCCTAACTTCCTCTTACTATCCATCAAGTCGGGGCTCAGACTTGTTTATAACGTACTTACCGAAAAGACGGCATGATCAGATCCCAGCCTAACTAAAAACAGCCTTCGCCACTGGCTTTCACGATTAAAAACACAAGGAAAGGAGCGAAAACCCGGGTGCTGTGACCCGTTGGTGGGTTTTACAGGACGGCCATACCCGGCCGAACAGCCCAGCCAAATTCGGGACACCCTCGGTCCCGCGTCCCTCCGCCCTGCTGGTGCTGAGCTAGGGCAAGGAGCCGGGCGGTCCCTTGTTGAATTCCAGCAGCGTGGCAGGGCTGATCAGTATTCCTGTGGGGGCGCAGAGCTGGCGGGCTGCGGCTCTGCGAACAGCTTTCGTCTCGTTCGGCTTCCCGAACCTGCCGGCAGCTCCCGCAGCAGCTTGGGGCGCTGGGAGAGCATCGCCGGCGCGGTCTCGCTCCCCGCGTCGGAGCCTAGACGCGGTCAGAATAAAACGCTCTGGCTTTCCTGCTGCTGCAGGGCTGAAATTCTCAGCACCAGGGAGCTCCTGGTGAAAGCAGCCTGATTTTCACACGTGTGCTCATTGTAAGAATGAGGTCGAGTTTACAGGTCTGGAAACCCGTGAACTCGGCCTAATTCTGCCTTCCCAACAGCGGCACATCTCCCCCTAATACACGAGAAGGTTCCCT
Source organism: Anser cygnoides (assembly GCF_040182565.1). NCBI lineage: Eukaryota > Metazoa > Chordata > Aves > Anseriformes > Anatidae > Anser > Anser cygnoides. The sequence goes on along the minus strand of NC_089873.1, from coordinate 211,140,138 downwards.
GGCACAAAACAAACACAAGAAGGGAATCAGACTTGGATTTACTTGCCCTCCCTGCCCAAGCGTGGACGACAGGCACCGTCCTGGGGAATTCCCCAACCTTCTTTGCACTTGGTCCTTTCGAGGCACACCCATTTCTCCCCTTCCAAAGGGCTGTTGTAAAAAGAAGGCTGACTTCAGAGATCCAAGGGAAAACGCGTCCTTTGTGGCGTGAAAGGCAAATGAGAAACGGAGGAGTGATTTTGCACACGCTGCCTGCCAAACGGCTCCAACCTTCCTGCCTCTGCCCTCCGAGGCTTTTTGCTGTTACTCAGTGATTGTTCAGCTGCTCGGGGATGATCATCCCCAACCCTCCCAGGGCTCCGAGGCTCCATTCATGTTGGCAAAGCTCTGACTGAAGCAGCTGTACGAGAATAACGCCGTGTTCCAGCCTTCAGCTGCAGTAAAGGGCAGGATGGCCCCTTCCACGTCAGTAGCATCCGGGAGAATTTGCTTGCAGCGACAGAGAGTGGCTGCAGGAGTCTGCGTTTGGGCTGGGAGGACAGGGGCTCCTCCTCGTAGCAAAGTCCCTGCTGGCTGCCACCTTTTTGACTGACAAAAGGCAACCGGTTCTCCGATTCTAGATCTCTAAGTCATGAAGTCTAAGCCTTTGATTCTAAATTCGAGCAGAGATTTGCCTCAGCAAGCAGTGCAGGTTAGCACAACGACCTAGCGATTTCTGCAGCCCTAAACCTGCAGAAACGTTCACAAACCAAAAGCAAAACATGCAGAAAAAAGCTGAAGAACTGAGAAAAGTGAAACATTTCACTGTGGACCCCATTCCCCCAGAGAAAAAAAAAAAAAACAGACGGTTATAAACACGTGTATTTCTTTTTATTGAGACGGGATGCTTGACAACAGGGGAAATTTCTCTGAAGTCACAAATTTATCAATACAGCGCTCGTAAAGCCACCTTCTGGAGGCTCGAGCAGCTGAAGAGGAGAAGCATCACGCTCCCAGGGATGGCTCTGAAAGGGACGGAGTGTTCTTCCTCCTCTCAGCTCATCTGCGCTAGCAGCTCCTCGAGTTCGGGTCGGGCTTTCAACCGGCTCTTGAAGTCAGCTTCTGTGTGCTGTGGAGGGAGGTGAAAACCAAGCAGATCAAGATCACCTTGGTTACTTTTTCCGAGTCAAAAGGAAGATAAACCCTCTCCTGAAGAGGAATCGACGAAGAGTAAAATGAAAGAAAGCCAACTGAAGCCAGCGGGACGCCTTCCTGGCAAGCACCAGGCCGTGCGTCGTCACCGCGCGGCCGCTCGGCAGTTCAGCCTCGTCGGTCCCTCCTCACCCAGCTACCTGCCGCAGGTCCGCTGAGGTGAGGAGGCACCAAAATTTACCACCGGGTAAACAGAAAACTGGGGCAAGCTGTTGACCGTGTGTTAAGTGCAGCTACCAAAGCAAAGCATGCTTTTTTCAAGCGAGAAATTCCATTTTGGAAGAGAGAGCACTGGTGTCGTGCTCAAGAAGTCAGCTGAAGACGTCCAGACCTGCCTCTTTCTCCAGAATTTCAGAAGAGCGTCCCGAAGCTCAGATCTCTTCTGCGTTGCCAGTCTCACGGAGCCAGCTTGGGTCTTTCCCAAGGGCTTCCTGCATCAGACCGCGATGACTTTGCAAATGGCACAATGTCACAGCTCTCCCTCCAGAGGCAGAGCCATCAGCCAAAATTTAAAAAAGAAAAGGCAGTCCTAAGGCAGGGATGGGACTGTGACCAAAGCAAAGCAGATTACTGGACTCGAGAGACCTCCTCCTCTACTCCACTTTGCAGATACGGAAATAATTAAATATGCTACAAAGGCCAACGAAGGGAACTGCTTTCACATTTGAATTTAGCATACTGCTTTCCCTTTCCTGCTGCAAAAATCTACTCCCTGAATAAGAAAAAAAACCTCCCCTTCTGCAGAAAACAAGCAGGACCCCTTCCAGAACTCCCTCAAAACGGGGCGCAGTATTTGGCTTTCCCATCTCAGCTTTGCTACCAACTGCTCCACGCAATTCCTGATGATTCCCAGACAGGCGGCTGTGGATTCTGACTCGCAGGGAATCCGCGCGAGCGAAGGAAAACAACTTGTAACTTGCCATCCCCTACAAATCTCTGGACCTGGCTGGGAAGGCGCCTTCTGCGGCACTAATTCTAGAAGGCTAAAAGGGAAATAAAACTCAGCAGGTGTTAGAGGGAACAGCTTTTGATAGATCAAGTGAAGGCCTGGTTCTGGGAGATCTTGGGTGTCCGTAAGTCTCGAGCAGACGCTGGCAGCCTCGGGAAACAGGTCCCGTGCTTTTCCAAGCAAATTCATAGCAAGCACCACAGCCGCTTTGTAAACGCGGAGACGCCAGTGAAACGAAACGTACCTCTTTCACTAGCAGATGGACCCCTTCGGGCTGGTTGCTCTGAACGATTTCCAGCAGTATCGGAGCAAACGTTGAACTCAACCCGCTGACCTGAAAGGATAAACGAAGTACTGCGGGAGCAGAACGCCAAACGCAGAACGGACTTGGTTGGTTTGTTTTACTAACAGCACGGGAAGAGTCCACTCCAGCGCGCGCCAAGGGCTGTCAACCACTTCGTTACGGAAGCAGGCTGTTTCACGTGCTCACCCCTCACGCGCGGCACAGCCCCGAGCTCTTGTTTTGGCTCTCCTCTGTGAACGCCGTGCTTCCCGTCCCCCTCCTCCACCTGCGTGACAGCTTTCAGCCCCGCAGGCTCTACCGCGCTGTTCACTCTCAGTGGAAGCACGCTTCTAGCCCCTTTTCCACGTTGCGCAGACGCGTGGAAGTAGATGCAGGGAGTCTTAACCACGCACGAAGGTCGTCTTTACTTCAGGTGAGGCTAATAAAAAGCCGCTGGGGCAAACCCGCAAGCTCCAGCATTAACCTCACGCTGACTCCCTAGAGAAAAAGTCTGCCTCAAGGTTCAGAACGTAATTCTAGAGCAAGGAACACACTACACAGGGGGAAAGAATCATTTAGCAGAAGTGCTTATCTCAATCAGTTGTATAAATCTGAAGCTGATCCTAGCAGTATTTTTCCATTTCATCGAGTTTGTCCAATTGTTCACCCTTAAACATGATTTTTCTACCCCTTCTGTCAAGCACTGTGCATAAAACAGGTAACACATCTGGCTGAGGCAGACAATCCAGGAACCCCTTCTCTGTCTTCTGCTTTCTGAGTAGAAATGCCAAGAAATCTAATTAGACTTCTTTGCGCTTCCATTTATGCGGAAATTACACACAAATGACACAAGTTTGGGACTTAACTCCTGCTGTCAACGGGATTTTGAGCGCCTGAGACAGGAGGTGCCGTACACGGACCGCAGCGCTGGAAACAAAGCCCAGCTCGTACCTGGATGACCCTCTGGTGGGTAGTAAGGACGGCGTCCAGCTGCATTTTGGAACCTCGCTCTTCCAAGAACAGCACTTCGTTGGTTTTGGTGGGCATGGCGTAGCTGCAGAAAGCACAGGTCAGGGCTTAGGACGGGGGGATCGGCGCTACCTCACGGGAATGAATCAACTTCCAGCAGCGGAGAATGTGGAAGGAGATTAACTTTTCATGAGAAATTAATTATGCAAACAGCGTATCGTGCAAATCAAGCCCTGGCAGAAGCTGGGGGTTTTACTGGAAAGAGATAAGGGGGAAGCTTGCAGCACTAGAGCCAGAAGAAACCTCTTTCAGCTACAAACACCAGCACAGGAAGAGAACTTTTAATTTCTTTATAACTGAAGGGGAGCTTTCAAGCAAAACTTCTGGCTGAACCGCCACACCTGCCTCTGATCTCCCGCGCCACTCCGAGCACCACCTCACAACCTCCGCCTGCTCCCATTTCTCACCCGGAAGAATATTTCCTTCTCCCCATTTTGCCTCGCCGATTGCGAGGCTTTCAAAGCACAGATCGTTTCTTTCTGCCTACACTGAACTTCGCACATCGAGTCCGGCCTCAGAGGGCACAGGCACGAGGCGAGGCGAAGACACTTCACGCTGGAAGTGCTTTCAGTGGCCTGAGGCTGGGGGATTTCCCTGATTTTCCCTTTCAAGCACATCACCACGGACGGCGCTAGAATTTCTTCAGAGTTGCTGCGTATCCCTCTTGATAGATGCCTGGGAGACGCTGACGTGCCTCAGCTTTTAGTGCACGAGGTGTCACAGAGAGACCCCAAACAAGCGATCTGTGAATTCCGGATTTCAGATCCACGTCTGTCAGTTCAGCACAGTGGATGAACAGGAAGAAAAATGACTTTTTGGTCTTTTTTAACCAGCACGAAGCCTGAACCACCGCTTATACTCAGAGGTACACCTGAAGAGGACATTTCAAGTAACTGCCACTAGTATTTTTACTTCCTTACAACAACATAGCGTTTCTCTCGGTGACTACAGTTCCTCAGATGCACTGCAGAAGCCAAGAAGCTCTGTAACACTCTTCGAACTCACTCAAACCACCAAAGCTGCCATCAGGGGTGCACCTGCTACAGAGATCTGCTGTGCAACAGAAGCATCCTTTACTAAGGCACCCGCTACTGAGCTAACGTTGCGGGTAGCTCTCCCAAAACCTTCACCCTGGGTTTCCCAAGCTCACGCTGGTTTGTTTAGCACCACTTGCTTGTTGCACGACGTACGTGCAGAGGGACGAGCCTGGATGAAACGCTACAAAGAAAAAAAAACAGCAGCGGAAGTCAGCAATATTTATGCCCGCGTTCCTGGGCTCAGCACCCCCACGCTTTAGCTTTTCTCTCAGAGGAATGAAGCTACACTTCTTCCCTGAGGTTTGTTCAGTGCCTGAACAGTTCTGTTTCAGCCTCCCATAAATAAAAAAACTCCACAGACAAACAAGAGAGCTAGCAGAGAACACCGGGCAGATGACATAAGGTTTGGATTTGTACGTGGGAATCTATCACAAGGATCATCTCGTGCCCTTTGCCACAAGGCGTCGTCATCTACAAGCCTCACGACGCACCGCGATTGCGCGGGATGACAAACGCACAGAGCCACGTCCTTTGTACCTTTCGCTCACTCTGACGGAGAACTGGTTGCAGAGTTTGTGCACATACTGAGCAAAACGCTCCACGAGACACATATCATAGGAAGTCAGCTGGATATTGACATCCCCGTACTCATACTCGGTCCCAGCATTTATCTCTTTCATCTGTACTTTATCCTTTTTCCTCTTTGGAACCTGTATTAAGGAAAAAAATAAATAAGAAAGCGTCTTTTTTCTGAACGCGGCTGGAAATAAAACACATTAACCCTTGCCAAACACAGGAGACTGCCCTACTCTCATCTGACAAAGGTTTGCTGAACTGTGCTGAACACATCACAGCCCATCTGTGCTCGCTTTCCCTAGCTATAAAACCGGGCTGACATTATCTTAGCAGATGTTCTCAAGTTGAGCAGTTCAGCTCTTGGATGGCAGAACCACAGAAGCCGCAGAAAAAATACGTGCCTACCATGATTAATTTCTTCTTCCAGGAGACACCAAAGATGAGAAAACAAACTGCTTTCATTTCAGCTCCCGCCTCCGAGGCAGCTCCCTGGATGAGTTATCGTTACCTCATTTTGCAAAAAAAAACTGTCCTCCTTCCAAATTTCAGGGAATGTAAAAAGTTTAAATGCAAATAAGAGCTGCTCACAACGCTCGGCAACGATCTGAAGTTGGTTTGTCAACTTCATCATCAGGAAGACCTTCCTCCCTCCCGGGCTACTCGTTAATTTAAACAGGAGCGTGGTGGACAAAAGAAAGTATTTGGGCAGCATTGTACTTCATAACAGTTTCTACTGAGAGATGTAGCGGTAAACTGTTACCTGCCTCCTTTTTAATACCGTTCACCAGCCACGGATTTAATAATATCAACGTTTTAATCAGCCTGTAAATAGACGGGTCGGTGAAAGCAAGAAGAGTAAGGGAGTTTTTATGCCTACCTCCTTCGGGAGTAGATGTTTATACTTCCCAATGCCATGTGTAGGACGGGATTTGTACTGTCTGTGGCAGCTCACGAGGGCACCACCTTAAAATCAAAGCAGAGCAAACACGTTTTCTGCCAAACAGCACACATCCCCTCTTGGAACAAACAGCCACGGGTGCTTCACAAGCCCAGAATCCTTGCTGGGGACAAGGATTTCTCCTTAGTTCTTTGAGGGAAGGCAAAGGCAGACCAAGGCTTCAGCGGTCTCTACCCCACGCGAGCAGCCCGTGTAGCCCATCAGGCTTGCTACAATTCACAGTCGGTTACGGGGAGCAACCCGTAAGGGAGGTAGAGATTAAAAGTGACTCATTTCCCAGGCAAATTCTCAAGCAAACAAAACGAAAAAAAAAAAAAGAGGCAGGCTTGTCAGCACCAGTGGATGGTGAGGATCCTAATGAAACGTTGCATCTGTCTCCTCTTACGTGACAGCAGCGATGTTGTTATGATGGATCTGAGCCCGCTTAATTTTAAATCCAGCCTGTTCAAATATTCATATGCTAGGAAGCCAAATCAAAATGGCATCAGCTTTTATTTATACTTCCTTCTCCAGAGTAAAATGAAACCCTCCACAGCTTTCATTTTAATAAACGAAGCTCAGAACAGCAAAGAGAAGCTGAGCACCAAGGATCTAAGCCACTTGGTTACACTTTGCCTCCATGTCAAAATCAAATTCTACTTCAAATTTAAACAGAGGACTCCACCAGCTCAACAAATGTTAAAGTGGAACCTCCTGTGGGTATAACTCACTTCCTGGGCAGCAGTAGAGCAACAGGGGCTGGCTGGTGCCACCCTGCAGCGTAACGCCATGAACAGGAGCATCTGCCCAGCCAAGAAAGGGGAAACAGGAGAAAAGGTTAGGGGAAAAAAAAGGTATAGGTGGAAGCGCAACAGCACGCGCTGGGGTTATTTAACCAGCCAAAATGTGACTGACAAAAAAAAATCAAAAGGAGACGTGAACACTCAAATGTGAAATATTTATGTAGATAAAGTTTGTCTTGCATGGGATTGATGAGAAGCCTTACCTGCAGCACACAGACGGCTTTCTCGGGGTGTTGCTGCTCTGTAGGAAACAAGACAATTATTATCTGTAGGAAACAAGATAATCATTAAAACTCCAATCTCACACAGCTATGGAAACGCTACATATCTGGCCGATCTCCGCAAAGCCTCAAATCCATCAGCCACGGATCAGATCCTGCTATCAGAGACTCTCTCCTGTCCTCATCCTAGAGGTCTTTCACCTCCCTGATTTCAGCTGAAAGTCTTCCCTCCACAATCAGAAAACTTTCCTTATCAAGAAGTACTTTTTAAAATCGCGTATGTCTTCTGACCCAGTCTGTAGCAGCGATCAAGTGTTCTTAACCCCTTATGCTGTGTTTTGTTTAACAGATTTGATTTCAAACCACTCACCTGCTAAGAGCGAACACCTGCTTCAGCAGCATTCCCTTCTTCAGGCACAGCACCTGCACCGCAGTCACAAAGCAAGCTCGGTGAATTTTCAGCGGCGCCTCCCAGAACATACCCCTCGAAACAACACCCCAAACCCTCCGAACGCGCCAACAAACCTCCCGATCCACCCACGGCTACCGCTCCCCACAACACCACCGCCACGCAGAGGGAAGTGACAAAGGAGGAGGGTGATGGTGACTACGACGAGGTTCTCCCGCACCCCCCTCACCTTCCTTTGAAGGAGTCGGGGTTGGAGATCCTCCTCCCTGCGGTTACAGATCCCACTCGCCCCTCGCACCGCCCCAACGTCTCCGGGCTACAACGGTCACGCGAACAACCCTTGCGCTTGCCCCAGCTCCGCGCGGACCAGCGACAACGCAGCTCGGCCATGGCGGAGCGAAAAAGGGAGCGTTGCTCTGCCGTCACCACAGCCCTGGTGGGCTGCATCTGGTTGACACCCTCGCCTCGCCACCAGAGAGATACGGCGTGGGGAGGACCGGAGAGCTGAAGGGTCCCCGATGGTGGTGACAGGGCTGGGGGCTGTCCTGGACCCTGTGGCACTGGGGTGGTCCCTGGGCTCCCAGGGAGGGGTGGGGAGGCCCTACACCTCCAGACCCATCACCAGTAACAGAATCTGGGCCTGTCACAGAATCATTAAGGTTGGAAAAGCTCTCCAAGATCATCTGGCCCAACACCCCCCTACCACCACTGTCCCCCACCAAACCATGTCCCCAAGCACCACGTCCAGCCTTGCCTTGAACACCCCCAGGGACGGGGACTCCACCACCTCCCTGGGCAACCCGTCCCAACGCCTGACGGCCCTTTCTGAGAAGAAATGTCTCCTCATTTCTCCTAATTTCCGACCTAATCCACCTCCCACCCCATTACCTTGGACCCCGCCGCGCTCATCCCCACAGAGCCGCGTCCGCCGCCCAAAGCGCTCCCCCCGCACCCCGCGGCCCCCGCCCCGCGTTCCGCCGCCTGTCCCCTTTCCTTTTGGGGCGTTATAGGGCGAAACCCCGGCGGTGGGGGAGCCGCAGGGGGATGGAGGAGGGATGGCGGCAGGCAGCGGGGGCTGCGTGGGGAAAATGTCTGCTTGTGCTGACGGGGGAGGGCAGAGACCGCCATAACGGGCATTTGTACAGCGCAGGAGCAAACAGGGGACACTCCTGCTGCGTAGAAGGGAAAACACACTATCCCTGTCCCTATCTTTGTCCCTGTTTTTGTCTCTGTCCCTGTCTTTGTCTTTGTTCCTATCCCTGTCTTTGTCCCTATCCCTGTCCTTGCCCCCACACCAGGGCCAGCGCAGCGCACCCAACCCTGCCCGCTCGCCGCTTCGCCTCGCTACCCGCCGCCCGCCCCCGCGGTCTGATTGGCCCTCCTCCTCGCTTCTTGCAGCGTGATTGGCCTTCCCCTCTCTTCTCGCAATCCGATTGGTTCTCTGCTGTGTCCATCAATACCAGCCGGACGCCGTTGCGTCGCGGCTCGGCGGCCATGTTGAGTGTGGCACGCTGAGCGCAGCCAGCCAGGCCCCGCCCCAGCGCCGAGCGGCGGCCATCTTGAGTGTGGCCCGCGCGGCGGCGGCCATGTTAGGGCGGCGCAGGGGCGCTGTGAGGGGAGCGGGGCTGTGGGGCTGGCAGCCATGGGGTCGTCCCTGTCAGCCCTCAGGCGGCCCAGCTCCGTCCCCTCCGGCTGTAGGATCACAGCCAGCACCCAGCAGGCTCCCCCCAGGCTCCTTCTCCTGCCTGAAGGGCGCTTGGGGTCGTCCTGGGCTGAGGGGATGCTCCTAAAGCTATCGGGGGCAGCCCTGCTGCCCAGAGCACAGAAAAGTTTTATTTTTAGTGCTTGCAGAGGCAGGACCGGACCTTAGCCCTTAGTAAACATCCACGTAGCAGTTACAGGGTCAGCTGTGTCCACGCTGGCAGGAGGCCAGGGGCCTCGAGCCTGAAGGAGGAGGATTGAACGGCACTGGGGGCCTGCAGCAGGCACGCGTGTGGCCTGTGGGAGAAATAAACACGATTTTATTTTTTTTTGAAGCAGGGTGCTCTGCTGAGGTAAATCCTGCCTTACTGCCCGCACTTTTACCCCTGTTTCTGTCCCTCTCAAGGCAATTCCCTAAAATATTTTAAATGGAAAGAGTGGGGCTGGCAGGAGCCTCTCTGATTTATATATAATGCCTGTTTATCGCTGAGGGGAGGTAGGCGAGGAGGTCTGCCTGGAAAAAACAACACAGTCACACCTTGATTCCTCTTAAACAACAGCAAAGAAAGGTATCAGCTCCTTACAGTTTAATGGAACTGAAGAGACCCTCGCAGGGTCTTGGCTGTCCCTGGCACCCTTCTTAGCCCTCTGCTGCTCCTCTTTTTCACCAACCCAAACCTTAATTTCCCCGAAGCTCTTCCCCACACTTCAACCTGGCCCCAATTTCCCCGTTCTTGCCTGGCAGACGCTCCTGGGGCTGAGCCCCCATCTCAGCGCCCTCCCTCCCGGGCAGCAGCTGCCTGGCAGCGTGGTTTCAGGGCAGGATTTAAAGCCCCGCGGACCGATCGCTGCCCCGATCGCTTTTGGCTGGAGCTGGCAGGGCTCCTGATGGACTTTCTCACTCTCTCTTTAGAGTTTCATCAGCGTTCGTTGGCACGGCAAATCTCCGCAGCCGAGCAGACTCGCGTGTCTGCTTCCTGCTCCGTCATCCACCCTGCCGGCCCCTGCCCTCGCTTGCTGAGCGCACGGAGCTCCCAACGCGCCCTCGACACCCCCAGGTATGCATGGAGGGAGGAGGAGAAAGGTGAGAGAACAAGGTCCACGCAAAAACAGAGCCCAGGTGGGCTTTATGCCGTGCGCAGGGCTGTTCTGTCCCCTCCACCCACGGTCTGGGCTCAGCACCACCTTCGCGTTCAGCCTGCCTGCTTTGCGAGGACGCGGGCTCCCAGACCTGAGCCGTGTTTTCGTGGCACTCCCTGGACACGACAAAGCTGCTCGTGTGGACCAGATGTTGTCCTGCCCTTTGATCACTCCTCCGCAGCCCCAGGCAGGGCCACCTTGGCAGTGACGCTTGTTTGATAACCCCAAGGCGCTTTCAGCGAGGAGCGCTGCTGGAGTTTGAGCTGGGTTCAGACCTACGCTCCCATTCCAGGAGGGCTGGGCTTCTCCTCGGGTAAACTTTGAAGCCGTGGACGCAAGGCCGTGCTTGAGGAGGGACGGCTGTGCCTCGAGGGGAATTAACCGACCCCATTAATTTACGGGGTGAGGCCGTGACAAGCGCTGCAATTACGAGCGTGTCGTGCCCACGATGGTGCTTTATTCCATGGCCTCAAATGCTGGATGTTCCTGGAGGGGAGCTATAACCCCCCTCGATTCCCTTTAATACCTCTCCCCTCATGGGCACTAACCTTTTGGCCATCCACGACACATTTCTGAGCATGGAGCATTGCCCCAGACCGAGCTCGGGGTACAGCAATCCCTGCGAAACACACAACAGGAATCCCCCCCCATCTCCTAGCGGCCTACACGTCTCAGGGAAACAAAGAGTCCACCCCTTAATTGCAGAGTTTCCACGAGGTCTGCCTCAGACTGATGAATTTTAAGGCCAAAAGGGACTGTTAAATGACGTAATCTGGTTTCCTGCAGGTTGCAGGCTATAGATTGCCGCAGCCTTACAGCTGTATGGAAGCAGATCACCCCGGGTTTGACGAAAGCATCTTTCTCACAAAGGCTCCTGCTCTTGATTTCGCCTGGATACAAAGAGAGCTCTGCTCCTGGCAGCTTGTTCTGCCAGCCGAGAGCGCACTCAGTTAAAAACGCGGCCCTTATTTCCACCGTGAACGTGCCCCGGCTCCTGCTCCCAGCCGCCGCTTCTTGTCGTGCCTTTCTTTGCCTCGTGAATCGTTTCCGAGCCAGGTAACCCAACACCTGCTGAGGCTGTTTCCAGGAGCGGAGCCTGCTTTGCTTTTTTTTTTTTTTGTGACTGTTGGAAAAAGAAACAAAGGTTTTCGCATTGTTCCTTTCCCCCGGTGGGGGACTAAACCCAAAACTCTGTAACCCCCTTCTCTGTACATCCTCCCTTCTCTGTTTCTAAAAAACCAGAGGCTTAGGGCCACCTGTAGGGCCTGCAGGAGTCGGTGGACGATCTCCCGTGGCTTCGATGAGCGGAGCAGGTCCCTCAACTGCTGGATCTCCGAATCCTCATCTCGGTCCCCTGCCAGTCCCTCAGGCCGAAACCGCTCGGGCAGGCAGTACGAAGCGTTTACTTTGCCCGCCATAAAGGGATGCGGAGCCCGAGCAGGGCTTTTGGACAGAGCAGCCATCAAAATAATCGTTAGCAGCAGTCAAGATTCATCCCTGGTGGAGAGCCTTTCCCCGGGAGCAGAGGGAAAGGTCCCGGAATCCATCCAGGCACGTAAACAAGGGCAATACACAGATTTAAAATGATGTTGAAATGATTTAAGTCAAGCCTCTGCCGGTCTAAACGTCCTTTCCTCATCACGTCAGAGAGCAGATGTAACGACCAGCGCTGCCCAAGGAGCGGTCCCAGATGCCGAGCGCAGAGCAGAACGCGACCTCCTGCCTATTAAAGCCTCCCTGAATTTAACCACCAAACTTAAACTTATTTAAATTTTAAATTTAGATTTAAATTTAACCACCAAAGGCACGTTTTCTCTTTCAGTTCCCTGGCAGTTCGAGGCCTGGAAGAGAAAAAAAACGACTCGGGAGCGGTTAATGGCGTTAAGGGAATACAAATTAAATAATCAGAAATGGAAAGGACAAACTAGGTTTTTTTGAAAACACCTCCTAATCCCGCGCCTGGGCTGCGGGTGCTGCTCGGGGTGGGATTCGTGGCAAAACCCAGGTCCCCGGAGCAGGAAGGGTCAACGAGCGTTTGCGTTCGCATCCAGAGGACGTGCCGGGAGACCCCGAAGGACGCTCACGGCCAGGACGACCTACCTGCGGGTAAATAAATAATCGCCGGGACTTTGTGCCCCCTTCAGCTCCGCGGGCCGCGTCCAAATCCGGGACAGCCTGAGGCGGCTGGGAGCCTCCTCTGCTGCTGAGCCTCGAGGGCGAGGCAGCCAAAACGGGGAGAAACGGGCAAAAAACAGCTAAAGGAGGGCTTGCCCTAGGTTAACTGGATACGGTTCATAAAAAAAAAAAGGAAAAAGGAAAAAAAAAATGGCCCAGGTTTCCCTCTTTTCCTACAAACGAAGACATTTTGATGAAACCAACTGGGGGTGGCAGCTTCCTGGAGGAGCCTCTGGAGACGTTTTGGGCCGTGTTTTTCGTTTCCTCGGGACCTGGAAGTGCCGAAGGTCACCAAGAGCTTCCTGAATTTCCGCACGCGCCGCGGCCGCGGCGTCGCTCAGGGCCCAGGCACCAGCTGAGGCGCCCGAGGAACCGCCGCGGATTTCGACAGGAGCGAGAGGCAGCGGTAGAGGCGTGAGGTTTCGGCGTCCGCTCGCAGCATCGCAGCCGGACGGCGGGGGGAGGATTCGGTGTTTCCACGCGGGGAGGGAGGCGGAGGAAGAGGAGCGCTTGGAGGAGAGTATGGGGAGCGCTTTCCGTGCAGCTCCACGCTGCTTCCAGCCGTCAGTAGGATCCAGAGTGAACACCTCCCCCCCCCGCTTCCAGCCCTCGTTAGGCTCCAGAGTGAACACCCCCAGTATCCAGGTCCCCACCATCGTTAGGCTGCAGAGTGAACACCCCTCAACACCAGGACTGTCCTCTGCCATCGTTAGGCTCCAGAGTGAACACCCCCAGTACTGAGGACCACCACTCCCCACCATCATGCTCCAGAGTGAACACGCCCAGTATGAGGACCACCTCTCCCCGCCATTGTTAGGCTCCAGAGTGAACACCCCCAGTATCCAGGACCCCTGCCTCCCGCCATCATGAGGCTCCAGAGTGAACACCCCCAGTACTGAGGACCACCTCTCCCCGCCATCGTTAGGCTCCAGAGTGAGTACCCAGGACCCCCGCCATCATTAGGCTCCAGAGTGGACACCCCCCAACATCCAGGACCACTGTCCTCTGCCATCGTTAGGCTCCAGAGTGAACACCCCCAGTATCCAGGACCCCCGCCATCATTAGGCTCCAGAGTGAACACCTCCAGTATCCAGGACCCCCGCCATCGTTAGGCTCCAGAGTGAGTATTGAGGACCACCACTTCCATCCATCATTAAGCCCAGAGTGAACACCCCCAGTACTGAGGACCACCTCTCCCCGCCATCGTTAGGCTCAGAGTGAACACCCTCCGGTATCACTGTCCTCTGCCATCATTAGGCTCCAGAGTGAACACCCCCCCCCAGGACCCCTGCCATCATGAGGCTCCAGAGTGAACACCCCCCCCAGGACCACCCCCCTGCCATCGTTAGGCTCCAGAGTGAGCACCCCCCAGTATCCAGGACCCCGCCATCATTAGGCTCCAGAGTGAACACCCCCAGTATCCAGGACCACACTCCCCACCATCGTTATGCTCCAGAGTGAACATCCCCCAGTATCCAGGACCCCTGCCATCATTAGGCTCTAGAGTGAACACCCCCCAGTATCCAGGAGCCATCCTTAGGCTCCAGTGTGAACACCCCCAGTATTGAGGCCATCGTTAGGCTCCAGAGTGAACACCCCCCACTATCCAGGACCACCGTTCCCCACCATCGTTAGGCTCCAGAGTGAACACCCCCAGTACTGAGGACCACCTCTCCCCGCCATCATTAGGCTCCCGAGTGAACACCCCCCACTATCCAGGACCACTGCCATCATTAGGCTCCAGAGTGAACACCCCCAGTACTGAGGACCACCTCTCCCCGCCATCGTTAGGCTGCAGAGTGAACACCCCCGGTACCCAGGACCCATCCAGGACCACTCTCCTCTGCCATCATTAGGCTCCAGAGTGAACACCCCCCAGTATTGAGGACACCACTGCCATCATGAGGCTCCAGAGTGAACACCCCCAGTACCCAGGACCACCACTCCCCACCATCGTTATGCTCTAGAGTGAACACCCCCAGTATTGAGGACCACCACTCCCCACCACCATTAAGCTCCAGAGTGAACACCCCCCAGTGCCCAGGACCCCTGCCCCCCGCCATCATCAGGCCCCAGAGTGAACACCCCCCTCCCCCATTCAAGCCCCGCCCCCCCCGCCCCCTGATTGGCTCCGCGGCCGGGCGCCGAAGGGCGGGGCGTTAAAGGGCGGGGGCCGCGGCGCGCATGCGCAGAGGAGGAGGAGGAGGAGGAGGGGGGCGGTGACGGGCGGGGCCCCGCGGCGGCTGCGTGAGGCGGGGGCGGGAGCGCGGCCCTGAGGGGAGCGGCGGCGGCGCCTCCAGCTCCGGCACCTCCCCGAGCCTCTTCCCGGGAGAGGGGGGAAAAAGGGGAAAAAAAAAAAAAAAAAAATAAAATTAAAAATAATATAGCCGGGGAAGCAGAGAGCTCGCTTGGGGGGGGGGGAAGGCTGCCGGCGGCGGCGGCACCAGCAGCGGCACCATGTCGGCGGGCGGCGACTTCGGGAACCCGCTGCGGAAATTCAAGCTGGTCTTCCTGGGCGAGCAGAGCGGTGAGGAGCGGGGTTTGGGGGGGGGATCTGGGGGGGGGGGGGGGTTGGGGCAGATCTGTGTGGGGAGTGCCCCTGGGGGATGGGGGTTGGGGGGGGATTTTTGACGGGGGTGCCCCCCCCCCCCCCCCACCCCGAGGGGGTATTTGAGGGGGGCTGCCTCCGGGGGGAGATTGGGTAAATTTTGAAATAAATTAAAATGTAAGCGTTTAGGGTTATATATTTGTATATATATTTATTTATTTTTTTTGGGGGGGGGGTCCTGTAATGGGTCCTCCCCCCCCCCCCCATCAGCTCCCTTTCAGGGGAGCGGGGCCCGGCTGCTGATTCATCAGCCCTTAAAATCCTTCAAATTCCAAAAAAAAAAAAAAAAAAAAAAAAAAATCCCTGAAATTCGAGCCAATGGGGTTCTTTTCTTCCTGGCCTTGTGCATTAAAAAATAAATAACTGTGCTTCTTCCTTGGGAGAGCCCCCCCCCCCCCAGCGACGTCCCCGGGGCAGCGGTGAGTTTTTGGGGTGCCCCTCGTGGGGGGTTGGGGGGGGGGCTCGGGGCCATCCCCGCTGATTTTTGGCACGGAAACAAAAAAATCTGCGGGTGTCAGGGTGGGGTGCTGCCCCCCTCCCCCCCCCCCAGCCACCTTTGGTCCCTGTGTGGCAGCAGATGACGAAACACCTCGGCTTTTCTCCCCCAGCGCCTCGCAGCCCGGCGTTTCCTTGCCCCTGTGGAGGTGAGCCCGGCCATAAAGCTGCTCCTAAACCCAAATATTTTCATTTTCCACGTACACCGTCGGTTCCCTTTAGCCTGCTCCTTCCACCCTCTTATTTTTTCCCCTTCCCGTTAGCGATTCAGGGAGCACGAGTTCAACCCGGCGATTTCTTTTTGGGGGGAGTCGCCGGCTCGGCTCGGTGCTGCTCGGCCAGCCATTTTCTGAGGGTTTGGGAAGAGGGGCATGTGTAGGGGATGCTCTCGGCTTTATTTTTGTTTCCCCTCCGAGTGATTCGTTAATCTGAATTAAAAATCAGCCGTGCGTTCGCAAAACGCTGCGTTTTCCTGTATTTCTGAGCCTCAGTCGAGGTTTGGTGCATCTTAAATCTCAGCAGCTCAAGGATTGCACGTGAATTTCTCGGCTGTCTGTTCCAGCAGCCGCATCTTCAGACAGCTCCTTCCTCCAGCCTCGCCGTGGTTTTCTTTTTTTCCCCCTCCCAGCTAATCGTCTGGAGCTCGTGAATGATTCCCCTTGATAGCCTCAAATCTGGAGAGATTTGAGGGGGGGGGGAGAGACGGGGCTTTACGGGTGTAGCGTAAGAAAATGCTGCTAACGAAATACCCGGAGCGCCGCTGCTGTGACCGGCTTGCAGATGCCTTCGAGCTGGCTTTAACGTGGCCCCGCTGGCGGCTGCGCTGCGGGATTGAGACCTGCCTTTGTCTGGGCTCCTGGGCGCTGACCGTAGCGCAGCGGTGCGGCCCCGCGGCCCCCAGGTGCTGCAGCCCGGCCGTGCTCCCTGCCCCGACGCCGTTCTCGGATGGTTCTGGCACGAGAAGGGGGAAAAAAAAATGCCTTTTTTTATTTCGGGGCCGAATCTCTTCGGGTGGCGCTGGCGTGATGTAATGCTTTTTTTTTTTTCCTTCCTGGTGTCCAAAGCGTGCCTAGCTCCCCTTAACGTGCGGTTCCTGGAAGAATAAACGTCCTAATAATGCACCTCCGTGTCGTGGAGGTAATTCAGGAGCATCTCTCGTTCTGCCAGGGATTTCGAGCGGGTTTTGCTTCCACACACCTCCCTCATTTGCCATTTTGAAGGTTAAAGGAAAATGTAGATTGTTTTTTTTTTAAAAATAACAGCGGTTTTGTGAACCTGCCCGTCTCTTTGTACAACTGTTGCGGCGGGTTGCTGCGTTCCCTCCCTGCGCAGCCCGAAGGTTGCCTGCCCCGCTGGAAGGCCGTGATTAAAGCTCCCCTCCCGCCGCTCGGAGGGGTGCTGGGCGCTTCTGCTTCGTTTGCCTTCGGGGACCCGGCGGTGGCAAACAAAAACCTTCCGAAGGGCTGCGGTGCCGCCGGTGCCGCTCCGGTGAACGTCTGCGGTACGGTTAAGAGATCCTTAACCCGAGCTTGGCGCTGCGCAGGCGTTTCAGCCCCGCCGTGTCTCTCCCGACCTAGATGGTTGTGTGGCACAGGGGGCCACGTAGGGGCTGGAAGCGTCGCCGGGCGATGCGACTGGAATCTTGAGCCCGCTCGGTGGCTGCCGCCCGTGCTTTCTGCCCCTCTCCTCGGCCATATTGCGGGAGCTCCGCGCCGCTCGCGCGGACTGCGGTGATTCCTCCTCGTTATGCAGCTCACCGCTAGCTGCGGATCCTCTCCCCCCGTGCCAAGATGATGGTTTTTTGTGTTTTTTTTTTTTAAGAAACCTTTCTCCCCTCGTTGCCCGAATCCCTCCCAAGCCTTTCCCTCGCTTTTTTTTTTTTTTATTGTCTGCCTCTCGTGCCTTTTATTGCGCCAGCTCCTCGAGGAAGCTGCCGCCCCGCTGCAGGGA
The DNA here is from genome assembly GCF_040182565.1 of Anser cygnoides. Taxonomy (NCBI): domain Eukaryota; kingdom Metazoa; phylum Chordata; class Aves; order Anseriformes; family Anatidae; genus Anser; species Anser cygnoides. Next base: position 211,122,634 of record NC_089873.1, on the reverse strand, counting down.
GGCAGGTTGCTCGCCGCTCCCCCCCCCCCGGGATTTCCTGCAAGTCATCGCCTCGGCTCCGCGGCCCCCGCGCCGGCCAGCGAAGCCTGGGCTCTTGCCGCATGCACCGAGGATTCATCGCGAGCCCGCAACGTAATCCGCAGCCAGCTCGAGGAGAAAGAAGGAAATTTCTGCCTCCTTTTTATTTATAAACTTGTAGTACAAGGGTACGGCAGCGGGCAAGAAGGCAGCTTCGGCAGCGCTTGCCTTAATTGAATTACTTTTTCTCAATGATCGCGGCTTACAGAGTTTAGTGGCTTTAAATACGCTAATCTTTGCTGAAAAGGCAGAGAGCTCTGCGCTGGGGGGATTAGATAGAGCTATTGTGTTTAAAAAAAAAATAAAAAATAAAAATGGTGTGCTTCTTACTGCCTTTGATCTTGTTTTATCAGGTGACTTTCCTCAGCCCTAATGCCTCAAGCTTAAGGGATTCTGATTCCTAGGTCGCATCAGTGAGTGCGCCCATCACCTGTGCCAGGGTAGCTCCCCATAAATACGGTTTACACTCAAATATGACATATTTAATTTTATTTTGCCTATGAACGCCTCTCCTCTGCTCAATTTTTGACGGAGGGGGCAGAGCCGGCCGCTGGGGCGCTGTAATAGCGATATTCTCTCCTCACGTGGCTTTCTGATGCGGCTTTTATTGGCGAGCGAGTCTGAAGGGCACCAGCGCGTGCAGAAAGCAAAAGAAGCCCCCGTCGCCTCGTACCGCCTCGCGTAAGATCCCAAATAAATAAAAAAAACCAGAACCAAGCAGCCATTTTTGTCGGGAACCGAGATGTTGGCGCCGAGAACGCCGATGGGTGCGATGTAAGATCGGGTAGGACGTAACAGTTCGGAAACCGCTGCTGAACCACGCTGTTACGCAATGGTGTTGGTCTGGGCAGCGCCGAGCCCGCTAATTAATTAGATAATTGGAGAACTGCGGGTGGTTTGGGTGCGAGGCTGGCCCAGCGCTGACCGCTGCCTGTAAGACGGGCGTCCCTGGGTGACTTGCAGCTCGTTTTTGGGGAGTTCTCTGCCTTGCGAGCTCCTGGCGGCCGTCAGCTTGTCCCTTTCCCAAGCGTCTTGATTTTCTCGCGGCCGTGTCTCCGTGCGCTTGGCTTTGCGTTCGGGCCCGACGCGTTTTTGCACAAGTCGCCGGGCTTCGTTTTCTTGGGCTCTCCTGAATATCGTCGTCCTCTTCTCCGTCTGTGAAATAACCTTTCCAAAAAGCGTGTCGGGCCTGGAGAAAGAGGCTGGAGTTCTTCGTGGTGCTCGTTCTCCCGGTGCCTTCTGATTCCTGCCTATTTGTGGAAGGAAGGGGAGTGATCTGAAGGAGCTAGATCCCTTCTTCAAAGGAAAAAGAGCCGCACCTCTCCGCATTTAAGTGTTTTTTTTCTGTCTGCATCCGAGAAATAATTTGTGAACTTAGAAGGATAGGGTCTTCTGATCCCTTGGCGTCAAATAACGGGGTTTTATCTGCAGCTCTTCGTTTGGTGCCTCTTGGCACGCAGTCCAGGTCCTGCGAGGCTGATGGCCGAGCCTTTTGCTGAAGATGTAAGCGAGGCTAAGGGAGGAAGGAAGGGTGAGGAACATCACCGCTAGCAGATCGCTTAGCATTTGGAAATGCCTGCAGTTCTCGGTCATTTTTGGAGGCTTCGCCATTCCATAAAAATCCGCTTTGCGCAGTCCCTCTTTGAAACGTGTACCTCCCCATTGACCACGCGCAATTCAGGTCTATTATGGCATCTGCTGATTAAAACCAACCAGCAGAAGAAGCAAAACGCCTCTCAATGGTGTGAAACGTGGCTCAGAAATCAAATTTTTCTCTCTCGACGTGAACGCTGTAAGGCTTTTTTTCACGACAACATCTGAAACTCGTCATTTGAGTCCTGTAAGCCGCAGGAAAAGGTTCCTCGTGACACAGGCATGTTTCTGAAAGGGGTGTAGGAGCTCGTTTATCTCTTCTGCTACGGGACAGGGCAGCACGAAATACAAATGTTATTTGGAGATGAATGGATATGATCAGAATTACGGGTTTGACTCATTAGTGTAAATTATTTATGCAGGTCTAACAAAAAAAAGTCTCATCGGATGACTGACAGCCGAAACACGGACCGGAAGGGAAAGTGGGCTTTGCCAGCTCTGATTTCTTGATGTATTTACTGAGCTTACGTGGAGTTGAAAAGCTAAATGGGTTCTCTTCTCCTCGGCACAGAACAAACTCCGCTGGATTCGAAAATATTGAGGGGCCCAAGGACAGCAAATGATCAAATCAGCGTACGGCAGGCGTTTTCTTTCCTATTTGAAGCTGGATAGGCTGAATGTGTTTTTAGGATATTCGAGTAATGTTAACTGGGGCAGGTTTTTGGTGCGTTTCATTCAAATTCTTCTTACCCAGATGCAGCTTAGTGCATCGCAAAGTAAAAAATGCTAATCTGGGAAGGAAATATCGTATCCAGCTAAACTTAAATGGGTGTTCTTCACCTGTGTGAACGAGATACTGGTTCACACAGCTTCGGGCTGCCTCCTGTTGGCTTTTTTTTGGCAGAGCCCGGTCTTCAGGTGAGGAAGGAGCTCCTGGTTCCTCTGCGAAGCCCAGCAGGAGCGTTCGCTTAATTTGACTTCAGAAGCGGGGTGTAACTTTCTTTCTGTTCCCAGCTAGCCCTTCTTTCTGCTGGCCTCCTGTTACGCCGCCGTGAGTCGGAGCTGCCCGAGGGCCGCTGCACGGTTTCCCACTCCCCTGCACGCCTTGAAAAGGCTCCTCGGGCTCCCGGCGAGCGCGGGGGACGCCGCCTGGTTCAGTTACGGCGCGCACGAGGGAAGCTGAGGAACACCCTAGGTACTGTCCAGAGGTTTGAGTTTTATTGTAGTTTTTTTTACAGAGCCAAACCCCAAATCCTTAAGACTTGGTGACGATGAGAACCGGTTAAAACGAGCCGTTTTTGGCCACGTCCGAACTTCTTTAGTCCCATCGCCAAGACCGGAGCTGGCAGTGCCACCGCAGTGGGTGGCTGCGGGTGGATCCCGCGTGGCCCTGGCTCCTCGCTGGAGTTCCTTGCTTTCGCCTCGGTGCCTGGCACTGGGGCGTACTCGTAGGAGTTTTCCGGCGATGCCAGTATCCCTGGAGATGCCACTCAGCTCTTCTGAGACTGGTGGGCTCGTAGCGTTCTCATCCAGACGCGTGTAGGAGTCATCAACACGCAGGATTAAGGCTTCGGTCGAAGTCTGAAGCATATTTGCCCAGAACTGAACAGAGTCTGGAAGAAATCAGCTGTGTCAGGGGAGGTGCGGGCAAATCTGCTGCTGAGAAAATGTTCTTCGCTTTCCCTCAGTCTCGCTTAGGTCTTGAATTTCCTTAAACCTTTGTGCTGTTAATGTTTGTGACCGTATAAACGGGCACTGCTCACCCTGCTAAGTGATGTTTTTTAATGATTTGCTTCTAGGAGAGCCGTCAGCTATTGCTGCGGCACAACCCCCCCTGCTCCACCGGCCCTGTAATTAATGCAGGGGCCGGTTTATTCCATTTCTCTAAATGCTTCCTGTTACGCTTCCTGTGCCTGCCTCTGTCTAGGTTTGAGTTACGGCCAATTCATTTTCTTAATGTTCGTGATACGGGCAACACAAAGGGAAGGGAAATGAAATCTGGACTGGATGTGCAGCTAAAACGAGAGGGGCCCTCGGAGGGTGTAGTCTCGCTGGCGGAGCTCCAGGCAGGGGCTGATGCAGGACTGACGACGTTCCTGGGAGAACCGGGTCCCTTTATCCCTGCCAAGGGGTCTGAGTAGCTGCTGCTGGGGTTAGGGAGCGAATCCGTGCTGGTGGGGGGGGAGAGTCGGGCCCTGCGGAGGCTCTGAAGCTGTCTGCAGAGAAACGGGCAGGCACCGTTGCGTTGATTTCACTGCAGAAGTGTCCTCGCAGCTTGTAGGGCTGGGAGCTTCCTTTGTTTTAACGAAGACGCTGGCTTCTCCGGGAGGAGAAAATACTCGTTACTGCCTCTGCCCTCTTCTGCCAGCGCGGCAATGGCTGCGAGAAGCCCACCTGTCAGGACAGGGAGATATTTTCTCCGTCTTGACAGAAAGGAAGGCTTAGCAGAGGGAATCTGAGCTGGATGGGTGACTGAATCATCCAGCGAGCGGCGGAGGCGGCGGAGGAAATGGAGAGGGAAAAAAATTTATTGTAAGTGCTGTGAGCAAAAGCGTGGTGCGCACACAGATCGATAGGTTTTTGGGGAGAGCAGCGTGAGCTCGGGAGCAGGAAAAGAGGGCGTTCGGTTAGAAACGCAGGTAAGTGGAGAGCGCTTTCTTTGGGAAAAGCAACTGAACCTGCAGGTAATGTGACTGCATCCATCAGGAAACTATTGTGGAGGCAGAGGAACAGGGCTTCACTTCCACGGGTAACAGAACTAATTGGCAGTGAAGCACCGTGCTGCATTATCTTCTCATTCAAAGGAAGTTCTGACCTCTTCTTGACTTTCCTAGACAGGAACAGGCACGTCCTCCTGCTACATGTTCACGGCCTTGTATTTATGTTGTCTGTATTAGCTGATTTTGTCCCCTCTGGTTTCACGCTGATGCATTTGCTCTTGAAGCAGTTTTCGAGCGTTGTGTGTCCTTGGCGCTCTCAAAATGGCTGAAAATCACTTCATGGCTCCGGAAAAGCTGCAGTGGCTTTACTAAAGCCGAGCTTCTCCTGCTTGCTTGGGTGAAGCCAGGAGCAGCTCTCAGCGTAGCAGGCGAGCGCAGCAGGAGGAGGCTCAAATTAAAATGGCCGTGGAAAGTTTGGCTTTGGCATGTCATCTCAAGGAAGCACTGAGATGTTTTGCCTCTCCTCCTGACCTCCGAATGCCTTATCGTAGAATATCCCGAGTTGGAAGAGACCCACAAGGATCATCGAATCCAACTCCTGGCTCCACGCAGGCCTACCCAAAAACCAGAATGCAAAGAACTGCAAAAATGGAAGGAATTGCAAAAAAGGCCTTACAAACAAGGCCCCTCAGGCTGGGGCTCTTTCCAGCCCTGTTCCCAGCCCCAGCCACCGTTTCGAGCTCCTGTAATGCCTTCTCAGCTTTCCAAGCTGCCCCTTCATGTCTGTCCTTTACGTATTGGATTCACAGTCGCGTTCCCATTCTTTCTGTTCTTCCAACCTTCTCATTTTTTTTGAGTTATCTCTTGCCTCTTTGCTAAGCAGTCGTTAGAGTGCCTTTTATCCGCCACCATGCAATTAACGTGGTGACCGTAGGCCTTTTTCCACTTCTTTATTTTTAGCTGCCTTTAAACCTCGATGGCCCTTGGAGAAGGGGATAATTTTTTCTCCCGAGTCCGCATAAACAGCAGGCAGATCATAAGGTTGTGTGCCATAAAACGTACCCCTTTATTTGGATGCTGGAGTGTCATAGCAGACTTGAAACCAGCTTTTTCTCAGTGAAAGTATCACAATATTGTAATCATCTGCTGGTCTGCTGTTAAAAATTTTCCCGTTTCTCTGTGCAGGAGTGCAAGAGGCTGATAGGTTGCATCTGTTTAGCTGTGTCTGCAGGCTTTGTGGGCTGCTGAAGCAAGTAATTTGCTGTTAGTACAGTCTTGGCCTTAGAAATTCCACAGTTTTGCTTCAAATTACGCAAAGGGTTTTTTTTCTTCTGTGAAATAGAGCTGGATTTCTCACCGAATCGTCAAAGTGCAGAATATAGAATAAACTCAAGGGGAGCTTTGTGCTAATTACTGCAGCGTTTCCCACAGACGTTCCTGACTTGTAGAGGAACGCTTCCCTCCAGGATTGTGAGGATAATATTTCCAGTGGTCCTGGTGGCTAGTGCAGGACTTTCACAGGTAAGAATGAGCTGGGACTCGAGAGCTGGCGTTGCCTGCTGGATTTCAGGTTAGATCAAGCCGCCTTTTTTCTGTTGTCACAGTCGGAACCAGGAGTATTGAAAGGTGGAGAAGCCGTGTACCCCTACATCACAGTATTTCTGCAGGAGATCCTAGGAAGAACAAGGCTTTCCATCCAGCTTTGCCTTTCGGACAGTGGAGGAGGGGAAGAAGTGCCCTGCCTGAAGCGTTTAAGGAGTTTCAAAACAGCTCTGTGCATTTTTTTGGTGATTAGATGCTTCCCAAGCACTTGCAGGTTCTTGAGTCAGGTATTTTAGGCTTTTATGCTTTTTTTTCTCTCCAAGCTGCTTTGATTTTTTGGTAGGTGATTCCCCCCAGCCACCATCAGCCACATAGTGGAAGGTGACAAGCAGGAGTCGTGTACTGCTTGGTGGCAGCTCTTTTGTGCATCTTAATGGCAAACAAACGTGACCTGTGGTTTTGATAGTATTTCTTTGAGGCTCTCAGGGAACTTTGTGGCGTGCTTAAAGCTGGCTTTGTAGGTGTGACAGCCTGAAGGCCCCAAATCGTCCTATGTGCTTGGTTATAGAAGTTTCCGAAGTGGGAAAAAGTCTTTTAGTTATATCTCGGAGAGCAAAAATTGCAGTTAGGTAGAGACTTAACTAGTATGCGTCCTTCAAGCCCTTATATGAATGAATTTAGCATTGTTGTTCCTGTGAAAAATACTGCAGGAGGAGAATATTTCAGGGTACTGTATTGCAACCAAAGCGTAGATAATTCTGTTCTAAACAATTCCCTACTCCAAACCCAACTTCTCACATAAACGCTTTTTTTTTTCCCCGTTAAATCCTGTAATTTGTCTGGAGTAAACTTTCTAGAAAACGTCAGAATTAAAAATAATACCCAAGCACTTGTTTCGCTGACTACTTGTAACCAAATCCCTATCTCTTGAAGTCTGTTTTTTATTTAATTCTACCAGCTGAATTTTAAACCTCGGGCCTGCAGACCCCTGTGGCTCCGTGGCCTATTTCCAAGGCATTTGTGAAACGCAGCTGAAGGGGGGGAAAAAAAAGTTTGTCAGCTGGCTTAAACTCCCAACAGAGAAGCCTGTGTCTCACTTAGGAAGGTTTTAGAGGCCTGCACATTGAAAGGGTGGCAACAGTTGTGCAAGATTAACGTTCCTTCCTTTGCCAGGTTGACTGTTTTTGCCCAAAGTCCTTCCTCTGTAGGGCCGGAGGAGCAGGGGTGCCAGGTGTCCGTGCTGGCAGCCTCCACGTGGCTCAGTGCTGGGTCCTGCACTTTGGTCACAACAACCCCATGCAGTGCTACAGGCCTGGGGCAGAGCAGCTGGAAAGCTGTGCAGAGAAGGATCTGGGGGTGTTGGTTGCCTGAACACGAGCCGGTGGTGTGCCCAGGTGGCCAAGAAGGCCAACGGCATCGGGCTCGTGTCAGGAGCAGTGCGGCCAGCGGGGCCAGGGAGGTGCTCGTCCCCTTGGGCTCTGCTCTGGTGAGGCCGCACCTCGAGTGCCCGGTTCAGCTTTGGGCCCCTCGCTACCAGAAGGACATCGAGGCCCTGGAGCGTGTCCAGAGAAGGGCTCCGAAGCTGGGGAAGGGCCTGGGACACAAGTCCTGTGAGGAGCGGCTGAGGGACCTGGGGGGGTTTGGGCTGGAGAAGAGGAGGCTCAGGGCAGACCTTATTGCTCTCTGCAACTGCCTGAAAGGAAGGGGTGGGGAGCTGGGGGTCGGCCTCTGCTCACAGGTAACCAGGGATAGGACCAGAGGGAACGGCCTCAAGTTGTGCCAGGGGAGGTTCAGGTTGGAAATGAGGAGACATTTCTGCTCAGAAAGGGCCGTCAGGCACAGGGACGGGTTGCCCAGGGAGGTGGTGGAGTCCCCGTCCCTGGGGGTGTTCAAGGCAAGGTTGGACGTGGTGCTTGGGGACATGGTTTGGTGGGGGACAGTGGTGGTAGGGGGGTGGTTGGACCAGATGATCCTGGAGGGCTTTTCCAACCCCAATGATTGTGGGATTCTTTGAAAGCTGTCGTGGTTCAGGAGCAGAGCTGTGAAGGAGAAGCAGCGTGCTGTCGGGATACACCCCTCTTGAATTCTTAATACCAGGCATTTATGGCCGTGGATCGCCTGGGCCTGTCTGAGGAGCCAGGAGCGTGCAGCTGCCTAAGCCGTGCTGCTCTGGAGTTCTGCACGTCTTTGGCTTCTGTTGCTAGAAACGAAATGTCTCAGTGGGGTTTTTTGGTGCTGAAAAAGCAGGGCCCTGTGCAGTTCTTGTAACACACACACAGGTGTACATGCTCTGATCTGCTCTGGCGCCGAGCTTTCCTCCTGCGTTGCTGTGGAGTTGCATCATGTAGGCCAACCTCTGTGTATTGTTGTGCAGAGGATTTTTTTTTTTTTTTTACGTCCGTGGTTATTTTTGCAGCAGTCCCCAGGTATTCTCCGCATCCACGCTTGTCAGCTTGGATCAGCAAACGCCGTCGGGATCCGCGCTGGGCTTTGTGGAGGTCTGCGCTAAACGGAAACACGCAGGTTGTGCTCGGTGTTTTTCCTACAAGCTGCCTCCTCGGGAGCCAGGCTGCGCCGACCTTAAATCAGGACTATTTTAAGATCATCTTCGAGCTTCGTTCTGCAGAAATACTCACCTGTGTGTCTGTCTGAAACACGAGTTTGGGAGAAGAGAGCCGTTGTGGAAGCTGTTCTGCTGCTCTCGTGTGGAAAGAGTAAAGCTCCCGTCTTAGTCCTTCCCAGGCCCCTTCCTTCTCGCCGAGGAGGAAGCTATGGGGAGCTCACTTCTTTATTTTCTTTTCTTCGTCTGTCCTTCAGGCAAGACAAAAGTGGGTACAGCGTCAGGGGGCAGAGCCTTCTTTGGGGCAGCGTAGGGGAGATAGTCACAAAAGGAGGGAACAGGGGAAGTATTCACCTGCTTTCCAGGTGGATAATGGTGGTGGGGAGATGTTGGGCAAAACTTAAATTAGGTAGAGGACGGAGGGTAGGGAAGTCACTAGTAAGTAAGCCCTAGGGTTTTAATAGTCTCCTGAAACTTCATCATCCCAAAACCTAGAAAGGCTGACAGCATTACTCGTTGGTTTCTAAGAGCCAAACATATTTAGGAAGGCAGTGATAATTTCTCTTAAGTGCTCCTTCCAGTTTGTGGCACAGGGAAATGGCAGCTGCATTCCTAATCCTAAACCTGTGCTGGTTTAGTTTGCATCAGGGTAACGTTTAGCGTTGAAAAGAGTAGAACCCGTAAGTGTTTCACTCCAGAAATGTGTCCTCAGGTGGCCGCCCATTTCATCTCCTCCTTCATGCAGCCGTTTTCTGCCTGAGGTTATTGCCACCTTAATGAGACTTGCAGGAGCCATACAAAGTCTCCTGTGTTGTGTACCCTGATACCATCAAGCAGGAATTTCTCCTGCAAGACAGCCCATCTTCCCTCCCCGTTGCAGTACGCTATATGGGATTTTATCTATTTTTTTCTAACTTAGTGGGGTTGGTTGTATCTCATAATAATATTTTATTTGGATTCACCTGATTTGAGCTCATTAAACTAAACAAGTAATAGTTAGGGCAGGGGTTGGGAATGTGGAAGCAGAGAGCAAAGATGGAGACGGTGCTCTGCATACTTGTGTAGAGGGGAAGTTGAAAGACAGACGTCTGAAGTGGACTCGGTTCAGACTGCACACTGCAACAGGGACCAAGATTTTTATGTCAGGCTTCCTGTTTACACAAACAGCTTCTGGCAGGAGGAGTGTTGGTATCCACGTTTGCCGAGCTTGTGGTTGGGCTGACGAAACTTTCTGCGTGTGCTCCTAGCGCTGTAAATCAAAGGATTGACTCTGAAGGGATCCAGCTGTGCCCGGGCAGTGCAGAAATACGGTGTCAGGTAATTGGGGCTCGGAGGAACCTAGGTGAAACCTGTTGGGTTGGGAAGAAAGGGCCAGAGCAGAACAGTGCTCAAGCACAATGACAGATGTAGGGGTGAAAGATGTCCTAAATCTGCGCTTCTAGCGATGTGCAGAGTAGGGTTTTATTAGGAAGGAATCATCTGTAGGAAAAGGAGATGGATCAAGTTTCAAATCATCGAATATTTTTGGGAAGGAAATTCAGGTTGAAGATGCCTGTTTAGCAGAAACAGGACAACTTCTCTGGGCTTTCTCCAATGGCAGTAACATAGGGAGAGACAGGCGGGCTGAGCTTGGGAAATTCATAGTAACCCCATCACAGCAGTGAATCTGGGTCTTCAGAGAGAAGATGTTGAAGACAAAACAGCTTTTTTTTAACCCGGAGTTAAGTGTATTGATCTAGAGACCCTCTCCAGATGGCAGAGGATGGAGATGCGTTGACACCAACGGTGACCATATGGCATTGAGGTGTGGGCACGAAGTTGGCTCTGGATAACCAGGAAGGAGTTCAGAGGTGAGAAAGAGAAAGTCTTTCTAAGAGAAAGACTTGCAAAATGCAAAGAAACTTCCGGATACTGGAACAATTGGGCTAGTGATCTGGGAAGTGCTTTTGTTTGGCTTCTGCATATATATATATATATATATAGCTATATATGTGATAGCGTAACGTGAAAAGCAAGGCTCCAATGCACCGAATTCATCCAGCTGTTCAAGAAGAATTTATTAGAAGCCTTTCGATAGTGCTTTGCAGGAATTTACCCCCTGGGCCCCGCTCTCGGGTGGCCCCCCCTGCAGCGCTGCGTTCAGCTCTGGGCCCAGCACAAGGACACGGAGCTGCTGGAGCGGGCCCGGAGGAGGCCGCGAGGACGCTCAGGGGCTGGAGCAGCTCTGCTGTGGGGCCAGGCTGAGAGAGCTGGGGGTGGGGGGCCTGGGGAAGAGAAGGCCCCGGGGAGAGCTGCCAGCGGCCTGCCAGGGCCTGCAGGGGGGGCAGGGAAGCTGGGGAGGGACTCTTTGTCAGGGCTGGGGGGACAGGACGAGGGGCACCGGCTGGAGCCTGGCAGGGGGGAGGCTCAGGGGAGGCATTGGGAAGAAATTCTTCCCTCTGAGGGTGCTGAGGCCCTGGCCCAGGCTGCCCAGAGGAGCTGGGGGTGCCCCAGCCCTGGCGGTGCCCAAGGCCAGGCTGGGTGGGCTTTAGGGCCCCTTCCAACCCAAACCATTCTGTATTTGTCACAGATTATTTAACTATATAGATGTTTCCATACCAGTACAGAAAAGTTTTCCTCATTTAGCACTTCTAGCGGTGCTTTGGGCAGCTATTAAGTGGCAAAGATGAACTTCAGTAGGGTTAGTGACTGGTATCTCTGTGAAGATCAGGGCCCATTTCTGCTATACAGACACTATATATTCAGGGCAAGGTATAGTAAAAATCTTAAGGTCTTGTGGTCTTAACCTTTCCTATTAGAGCTTCCCTGGCTGTCATTGTGCCACAGCTGGTTGCAAGATTAAAATGGCCTTTGTGCAGAGCTGCTGTAGCGCCGTATGTCCACCTTCACTAAAATGGCTGCCACTGACTGCAGCGGGAGCTGTGGGGGACTGGCTTGGACGTAATCTCGTATCAGGCATTTGTGTTAGCGCGGGTGAATTTTACCCCGACTTTTCCCCATCTGCAGTGGGGACGGTGTTACCGTGCTTGATAGGCATTAGGAGGCTGATGTTTCCTGTCAAATTTACGTTGTTTCATGGATTTAAAACAAGAATTCCTTGAACAATGGGCATCCTTCCGGATAGCTTTCTCAAATCCCCTCAGTGGAGGTGTGGTCTTCAACATGCACAATTCCTGTATTTCTTGATGAATTGTCCTAGCACTCCCTCTACAACCCCACAACTATCCAAAAAAAAAGGGTAAGCTTTCCATTTCACATTATTGAGGTCCTACCACGGAGTCTTTAGGAGTAAATGAAGTGAATGAGCGGTCTGTTAGCTTACAAGACCTCTTGGTTCGGTTTCCTTTGTCTGGCTAGAACATTTCCCTAACAGTTGCTTGATTCTGCTTTTTTTTTTCTTGTCAGTTTACTTCCACGTTAATCTGGCAGAAAGCTTTAGGTTCGAAGCTGTGAAGGAGGTGGTGAGGGATGTTTCATTGTCCAGAAATGTGGGTCGTTCAGCTACAGTAGTTCGCTTCTCCCGTACCTGAGATACGACCTGCAGATATGATAATTAGCTAATGGAAGCTGGCTGTCTCCCTGTTTATCAATAGCTCCAGGACAGGAATCAGCTTTTTGTGGTTTTAGAAGTCTGAGGTTGTACGCTCACTGAAACGGGACAGTCCCATGCTTCTGGTTTGCTCTGAGCTTACTTGAACAGCGGAGCTGAATCATCCAGATTCCTGTCTGCCATTTTGTCTGAGCATGGGATACCCACTGAAGTGTTCGTGCAGCGCTGTCCCAAGACCTGTGGAGGTGTCCAGAAATTTGAGCTGTGCATCTCCTGAAGACCACCACAGTGACCTCGCTTACGCGGAGCTCTTCCAGGTTTTTATTCTTGGCATTCAATTTCCTAATGCACTTGCCACTTCTAATTAGTACCTGCCTAGGTGTTTTGTAGTTGTAAACACCTCTTATGATGAGTTAATTAGTCAAGTCTTGAACTGTTTATTAAATAGAGGCGTTTTCCTTGCCCTGTTTGCAGTATCTAGTGAGTGCTTTCAGTGGGAATCTCCTTAGGTTAGTGAAAATCTTTGAACCTTGTGATTCGGTTGGAGTATTGCTGCTGGAGCTGGTTTGCCTGGATAATTTTGGAGATAAAAGTATCCTTTTGTTAATAAAGGATAAACTTTGAGGACATGGTTAAAGGTTTGTGAAAACAGTAGAAATAGCTGTCATGTGTTGTCCTTTTTCTTCCCCAGATGAATTGTTTTCATGCATTCTAGTTCAGGAGCAATCCCAAAGCCAGACCTCCATGTCATTAGTGCCTAATAAATGAGCTTCTTTCCTTCTTTGGGATGATATTGAGTACTCTTCTTTGGCTGCCCTAGAAACAGGCATTTTCTGGTATCAGCAGTCGTATACCAGCAATGTTTTGTGTCCTGTTCATTGAGCTTTCAGGTGGGAAGTGTAACAATTCAAAGCAGAAGGAAAAACAAGAAGCTGGAGGTTAAAACCTGACTGCTCCATGTGAAGTGACAGGACATGAGGTGTCCCGAAAGATCCTTGCAGCAACGCTATCCCAGATGGGCTAGCTCCTGAACTGGACTTTTCTAACTTCACTGGAAACCTGTAATGCAGCCACCATTCAGTGTTATGCTTTCTTAAAGAGAAAGCTGGAGACTTTGTGAAAACTGGAGATTTTTGTTCATTTTGCTTCAGGCGTTCTGAAAGCTGAAGTTAAAGTGACACTTTTAGAAAGCTAAGTTTTGCTTAGCAGTGGATATTGAACTTCATCCTGATTTCTCTGCTTAGTTTTTGGCTATCTGTATGGTTTTTGGACAACTTATTGGGAAAAGCCATAAACACTGCGTTAAAGTCTGAATTCAACCTTCACTCCTAGTTAAGCAGGTCGGTTATTTGACAGCAGCTGAACATGTCCTCAGCAGGAATTTCCACCAATGTTGAAATAGATGAACAGCGTTCACTGACTTTCAATAAATGTAGGTTAAAGAGACTTAATAGGGGGCAGGCATTGGTATGCCTTTGCAAAAAATCTGGGAATTAAAATGATTTTAAAGCTGATTTTTTTTATCTTTCTCCTTACATAACTATCTAGACTTTGCAATTCCTTTCCTCCTTGTATGTCGATTTTCTGCCTGTGTTTTCTGCTCTCTAGAGCAGATGTGATTCCTTTTGTTCCTGGTGGATACAGCTTTTCGTGCACGCTGGTATAATCCAGGTGGTATTTGTAGCTGATGATGCTGTTCCTGTTGGATAGCGTTCCCAAAAGCACCAGCATCTAGACGACATTGGACTGACCATCCTTGTTTAAGCCAAGGCAGATTTCTCCAGAGTGTACCTACTCTAAAACAGCAGGAGTAGATTCATGTCTTGGTCTGGGGCTGCACGGAATTTTTGATGAAGACTTGTTGGGAAGAAGCCTCAAATACGCTTTATCAGTGGTCAGTTTAGTGATATTTTAAACTGTGATTAAACACTTAATGTAAAATGGTGTGGTTGTGTTCCTAGACCACTCAAGTTGCGGTTTGTCCTCCTTAAATTAAAAAATGCAAGACCACCGGTGTGGGGATGCTGCGATGGTTACGGTGAAAAGTAACCATCCCAATCCTAGGGCTCTGCAACGAAGGAAAATCAGAGGCAGTGCAGGAAGGAGCCCAGCCAGCAGCTGGATTCAGCGGTGTCAGGTAGCAAGTCATTAGATGTGGCAAGGAGTGCTTTGACTGATGTCATTTCTAGTGCATGTCATACTATTGCCGTTGTTAATATCGAAATCTCGGGGGAAAATGAGTGATGCAGAGAAAAAGTCAGGATTTCTGAATGTATTTAAGCACTTCTGCATAGGAAAGAGGAATCTCCCTTGTTATTGTATTATGTTCCTCATCCTGTAAGATTTATTTTTGGCGGTGGCAGGGAAATGGACATTACTCTTTGTGGTGCCTTACTGCAGAGATAATGAAACAGATAATTTTGCAGGGAAATGTCACCAGTGCAATTGAATTTTGAAGAATCTAGAGGAGAACTTCTTGCGTTGGATGTTCTAGCCTGTCATTTTGAGCTTATCTTATTTAGTTTTGGAAGACATTGAGGATTTACACGCAGATTCTTGCGGAAACTGGCTGTAAATATAGTTCATTTTGGAAACAAATACTGTATTGAAGGTATTTAAGCTAGAAGTTCGTGATTATCTTGTGTGCCTCTTGTTTCCACAATGCTGCTGCGGCAATTAGTTTCTTATTTAAATTAATGTAAAAGAGGCAGTAGAATTGGGAAATCTGCTTGAAGAGCGCATTTCCTCTTGATGCTTTCTCATGTCTCCTTCAGTAAATATGAACATACTTCATAGGTGCATAGATTGTATTTTTGCTGATGCTCCCCTGAAGCTGCTTAATCCTGGAGAAGTGGGATGAAGCTGTGAGTATTCTTACTCCTAACGTGCTCGTTCCAAAACCAATTGTAATCACACAAGGAGACAATCGTGTTGGCCCTGGCTTGGTATCCAGAGCGTATTTCTGCAGTAGGAGGTGTCATTTCGATGATGACTCTTTTTTCCTGAATCCCGTGGGCAGGGAGAGGAGCTCCTGACTCTTCCCTTCGTGCAAGAGGACGTCGGTGCAGCACCGGTCACGCCACCAGGACCGCTCCTTGCGGGCACAGCAGCGCTTCCAGCGCAGCCTGCCTGAAGTGCCTTAATTACCCTTGATCCGTGTGTGCAGCGCGTTACAGCTTCCAAGTGTTTGAAAGCAGATAATTAGGTATTTAAAATACTGGGATGTAAAAATTGGATCCGATGAACGATTAATTACTTCACCTCTCCTTGTGGATTTTTGCTCGGTGTTGCACTTGTTTTTAATAAGGCGTCTGAACGATAGAGCCTCTACGTAATACAGGCTTCAAGTGAATTTGTCTCCCTGGGCTTTAACTGCAGCCGTATATAACGAGTATTAAGCTACCCCTGCATGACAATAATAAAACTAAATACTGGCTGTAAAAATACACGTCAGTCGGATCTGAAATTGTAAGGGAAATTTTATGTCACGTTAACGCATAAAAGCAGAAATAAAACAAGTGGAAACTGTCTGTAAGCTATTAGAGAAACAAGAGCCAGGTTTTTCTCTGCCTTACAAAGTGTTGATGCAATTGCCTTTCTGCCTGGACTGAAGGCGTGAGGCCGAGATGTCTCTAAAAGCCTTTAATTTGTCTGAACGTGCTTGCAGGAAAGCTGTGGTTTTGGGCAAACCGGAGCAAAGTTAAGCAGATAGAGGGCAGATAGCTGTTCTGAAACGCCAACCCAAACAGCACAATCCAAAACGGTGTCAGAAATCGCATTACCAAGGAAATCCGTAGCCGTAGTGTTGCTGGGACCTTTGAGGCACTCACTAAGCAGGCTCTTTGGGTAATAAGTGATACTAAAAATTAATCTTTCTCCAGTCGGGGTGCCTGGGACCTCATTTCACATGCTCGCTTCAGTGCCGTTTTCCCTTCAGGAGGGGAATTGTGCAAGATTTCATCAGTCCCTTATTTTAAGCTGGATCCTGTAAGTCCTCATGCCCTAGCTCGGGTTAGTTTGATAGCGGAGCACTTCTCCATGCGCTGCGTGCAATCCAGCTTTTAAAAGCGGAGCAGAGTGCAGAGGATGAGACTACCAGAACTCCGCCTGCTTGTCTTTGAACAAATCACTCCTGGATGTAGGAGGAGCCTCCAGTAGCATCTCCTGGGTGGCGTGCCCTCGCTTCCTCATCCGTGCTGGCCTCTCTCGCACCACCTGAGCTGCTGGGAGAAGGTCAGCGTGATGTTCTCTTCTTTCCGTCCTCTGCTCACCTTGCCTTGCTGCTGGGAAGTTTGGGGGAAAGACCTGCGATCCCATGGGCTTCTCTGCTGCCGGGTATTTATTCTTCCTTAGCTTCCCCGTCCAGGCTCGATGAGAAGATTCTTGGGATGCGTTTTCCGGCATCTCCATCTCTCGGTTTCCTGGAGGTGCTGCTTTGTGTTAGCAGTATTTATGCTGAGGCATTTTGGGAGCAGTTGAGGTCCTCTGGAGAACGTGTTCAGCCTAACTGGAAACTTGTTCAGCAAAGGTTTAACTACGTGAGATGAGAGGGAAAGCTAACTTAAGGCTGTCGTGAAAAACAGCTGCACGAGACGCTGTGCTGAGGTTTCTTCATTCCCGGTAAATAAGGAACGACTCTGCAGCAGTCTTTGAAATGCAAAGGTGACCTGTGAGTACCTTCAGTTAATTAACTAGGCTGTACTGCTTGTTTTCCCCCTGCTTCTCACCCAGCGAACCAGAAAGCCAGGAATGGAAGGCGCTTTCCCCAATCCATTTCTGGGGGCTGTAGCTGTGGACAATTAGCGAACTAATGCAGACCATTGCAGAGGAGAAGGGAGCTGTTTGCTTCTGGTTGAGCAGATTCCGCTCTGAGATTTCACTCTCAGAGCACTCTGGCATAAATCCTCCTTGTGTTCATGTCCTCGGAGGGGTGCAAGGTAAGTGCCCGAGCGCTGTGGCCAAAGCTGCTTCATGTCATCCGGAGGACAGGACGCAGTATGGAGTCCTCGCATCTCCTGGGTTTTTTGGTTTTGTGACGCCGAACTGGTACTTGTGGGCTGTGTTTGCACCGCCTCAGAGTGGTTCTTTTCGCCTTATCTCAAGTTTGTTCGTCCTCTGGTTGTTTGAATGAAGCCACGCTTACCACAGCGTGTGGCAAGAGCGTGTGCAGGTCTCCTAACCCTTCTTCTGCTGATGCTTGCTCGTTTGCACGTGTTCAGCTGCATACTTTGTGCATACCGTCTCAGCATCTCGGTTACAGGTCTGTACAAGATTATAAGAGACTTTTCCATCGATAAAAGCTCCTAGCCTGCTCTGCTGTACGCAGTACAAGACGGTTTCTGACTTCCACAGCAGCTTACAGGGTGTCAGTCATCCGGAAACAGCTTTCGGCTGCTTCAGATCCAGCTGCATTTCAGTTTAGGTCTTGGCAGCGTTCAAGTTCCGTTTTTTCTGCCTCTGAAAGATGGTCTTTGTACCTGCAGAATGCGTGGCTCAGGAGACGGCAGGATATTTGGCCCTCTAGTAAAGGATTTTGGAAGGTTCGGAGATCTAAACGTGAGCAAAACCAGCTGTTCTGATAGAAAACTGGAAGTACTAAGTGCGAAACGGCGTTGTGTAACTTCTCAGGTGCTTGGTGTTGCACCAGCTGAGGAAAACTGAAATTGCCAGAAGGCCGTCGGCTTGTGACACTAGTTCTGGCTCTGTTTTTAGAAACCCTTTAACCAGCGAAACTAGCACGGGCTGTGTTATGTGGCTGGCTTGGAACTCCTCTGCAGAAAACCAGACAAGCGACTTCATCTTCCGAACACCAAGCCTGTATTTTTTAAATCTGTTTTATAGCAGTGCTGGAGAGGTAGAATTTCCATGCTTTTTTTTTTTTACTGTCTTGACAGAATAATCAAACAGTCATGTTTTGCTTTCTAAAATGTTAATAAACGTCCAAAATTTTTAATGTATGTCTTAATGGATTCTTAGCTTTGGATCAGAATGATTTCGAGGGCCGATTACTGCCCGTCCATCTTGAAGCCTTTACATTTTTCTTAGTTTTTTTTTTTTTGAATGTGGAAGGTTATATAACTGCCTGAATTTCAGCAGCAGGACTTCTGAAACGGCTGAGCGCAGGGGAGCTGTGAGCGTGCTTCTGAGTAAGCAGCTCCTCAGAGCACCTGCCTTCGCTTCGGAGTCCGCTGTGATCGAAACTGTGCCCTTGCAAGGAGGAAGAGCGTAGGAGCCGAATGACGTTCCCTAGAAAAGAATAAAAAAGGGGTAAAAGTGCATACGTCTGTGCCGTAAACCTTTCTCTTCCTGCTCAGCAGTGAGTGGCTGACTCTTGTGTTCTCCACCTTAGTGAACGTGGTGAACATGGGGTTTTGTATGAAGATTTCGCAGTGTGCAACTTTTTAATTCTTTAAAAAAAAAATAAATAAATCACACCTGCAGCATCTGTAAGCTGCGTGGTGCTGAGCCGGCGCCTGAGCGCTGACCCGTGTGCGGTGTTTTGTTTCTTCGTGGCTGCGACCCAAACGGAACAAGATTTTCCTTTGTGCTCTTTCCTACGTTTCCCGTTTGGGGAGGAAAAGTAATTACCAACAAGAAAACCCCAGGGGTTAACGAAGCTCTTTATCGCCGCATATTTTTGTCACCGTCCCAAGGCAGCGTGTATCCCAAGGGAAATGTCGCCCACCCGTTAATAATCGGAGCCGCATTGGTTTAAGTGCGCCAGCCCTCGTTAGGATTTACACAGCGGAAAAGTCTCACGCGAACCGAAGCCACGTGGTGATAAAAAACACAGGCACCAGA
The DNA here is from genome assembly GCF_040182565.1 of Anser cygnoides. Lineage (NCBI taxonomy): Eukaryota > Metazoa > Chordata > Aves > Anseriformes > Anatidae > Anser > Anser cygnoides. Next base: position 211,103,850 of record NC_089873.1, on the reverse strand, counting down.
CCCCAGGTAAAGCTCACCTGCATCTCCCCCAAGGGAATCTCTCTCAAACCAAATAAAATGGGGTTCTGACGTGTCTAAAGAAAGCAAGCAGCTACTCTTGAGTAAAAAAAAAAAAAAAAAAAAAAGCTAATAGAAAATACATTTTTCTGCCTCCTCCTTTTCCCTCTAGCTACTGCCAAACTTAAGTACAAGTGACAATTCGTTGCTTCTCTTGCTGGTCTTAAAATGCCTAAGAGACAGCCTAAAACGCATCCATATGGCAGTGAGCGCTGAGATCAGTGGGACAGCAGATTTTTATCCAGTCATCCTCCAGCATCTAGCTGTCAGCTGTAAAAATCAGTGTGTTTTTTTCTTTTTTTGTAGTGTGGCATTTAGCTCTTGGTGGCTTGGTTACATAAAAAGTAGGATCCTTTAGGAGAAATGCTCCCCTGCTGGTTGAAGGCAATTCCTTGCCTGTTTTTTTGTCACCGGGGATCACGTGTGTGAGGTTTAACACGGGCTTAACGTTCCTTAGTGCACCATGCGATTACACTGGGCAGCATACGAAGTTTTTGAGGAGCTGGAGCAAGATTCGGGGTGTGCTCGGTCAAAATGTCCTCAGGATGTTCTCGCAGGTGTTGTACAAAAGGACCCCGGCACCAGAAAGGGCGGTGGTTCGTGTGCAGGAGAGCTGGCAGGTTCTCCTCTGCCCAGCAGGGAGCCGGTTGTCACTTCTTCGCGCACGATGATTGTGCTTTTGCTCTCCGGGGATCTGCCCTGTGACGCTGGGGGTGTTCTCCGGTGCTTCCTGGTGGCTGAGAATCGCCCGTTCCCTCCATGTTGCAGCGAAGAAGCGTTCCTCTGTGTGCCACCGCCGCAGCCTGAAGGCAGGAGAGGCTCAGCAGCCACGTGCAAGGACGGTATTTCTCGCACCTTCTGTGCCCCATACATCCCCGGAAGGCTTCTGGAGGTATTAATAGATGATCTCCGTCGGAAGATCCCAAGTTCAGGGCACGAAATGCTCGAACATACGCTTCCGTAGAAGAGCAGTGTGAAAATTTGAGCAACCTGGAGACGCTTCGCTGTTAAAATAGAACAGCGAGGCAGCTCGGCTGTGACGCGGAAGGAGTCTTCTAGCAAGATGGAGCCAACAGATTGCTCTCAAAGGGACGAGAGGGGCTTTTCTTCTCGGTGGTGTATCGGCCTGCATCTCTGGCGTGGCAAAAATGGCGCTGTTCTTAGCTGAGCTGCTCCCCGAGCTTTTACATCGATGTTAGGATTAAGAGCAGGTTCCTCTGGGGAAGGGAGGTCTGATCTTTTTAAAATGGGAAAGCAACCGCGTTGGTACCGACTCGTTTGCTAAATACGTACAGCAAACTGAAATAGCGTGCACCAGGAATTAGCCCGGGAAAAGGTAGAGTGCAAAGTTGAGAATAAAATAATAATTTAAGGAAAAAGAGTAGTCTATTAATAGCTTTCGTTGTCTAGCTGTGTGTTCTACACCACAGAGACGAAGACGTTAAGAGTGCTCAATTAGATTGAAATGCAAATGTGCATCCAGACTTGAGTGTTTAGCTAATCCAAGGCTGAGAGCTTCGCTTTTGAGACACGAGGCAGCCTTGAACTGCTAGGTTCTGGAAATCTTTTCTACCCCCTTTTTGGGGTGGGTAAGGCGGGGCGAGGGAATAAATCACAGAATCGTGGAACGGGTTGGGTTGGAAGGGACCTGAAGTCCTCAAGCTCTGCTGGGTTTCTCTGCATCGCGCTGCGTTGGCTTTTAGTTAAACGCAAGGCAGGGCAGAGTTTCACAGAGCGGACGTTTCGTGCGTATCTCCTGTAATAAAACCGGAGGGTTAAAAAAATCTGGAGCCGAAATCCGACACAACCCAGTTCTTCTGTTGGCGCAGATGCAGAACCTCTTAAAATCCCCTCAGCTCGAGGGCAGATTGAACTCAAAGGCCGAGTTCCTCACAGAGCACGGTACTCCTGGAAACTTCCTTTGGTTCATCCACGTGCGAAAATACGTTGGAGATTCCCTCTGGAAGACAGTCGCTGTAGGCAGGGCAGCTTTTCGGTCCTGGGTTCTGCTTCGCCGAGGTCCCGATCCCTCTGAATGAAGGGCCTGGAGCAAGTTCGTGTATCAGAATAAATTGTCGGCCGTCTGCAGGGTTTTAACTAGCGAATGAGTCTTGTTCCTCCGCAGCGGGGCAATGAACGAAGCGGCTGCTTGTCCCTGGCAGCGCACGTCGAAGATCACGCTTTGCTGTTGAGGCGGCACCCTGTCGGAGTCAGAGCTGGTGCTTTCCACGCAGGAATGTAAAAAGATGGGAAGAAACTGGAAATCTCTGCTTTCGTGTGACATCATTGTCTAAGCAATGCAGGCCTTGCCAGTCGTAGCCGTGAGCGAAACCCTGGGGAAAAAAAAGCGCTTTTTAGGTCAGAGAAGTGCCTCAGCTTCCATTTCCTTCTGTTTTGGGTGAAGTGCTGTGGCACAAGCAGGGCCGAGCTGCTTCTGGTTGGAAAATAGCACCGTGCTCCTTCTCTTCTGAGGTACTCAAAAGAAAAGACGGCATGAAAATGAATGCTAATGAGCTTTTTCAGACGAGCCTGTATTTTCATAGGCATCCTTTTTATAAGGCAGTTACCGGCGTGTTAATCATTTGATTACTGGTTGTTGTAGATAAGGGAGTAATTGGTCCCTTTTTGTAACTTAGGGGAACGCTTGACAGGAGAGAGCAGCGGGCACGACAGCTCTTGTTTGCGTGGGTTATTGCCTGGAGAGATTGCCTGAACTGCAACCCTCTGCTCCGACGTCTGGGTTGTGACAAAATTGTGTTCCCTGCTTGCTTCTCCGATGGCAGGGGCATGTTTTGCAGCGGGGTCGCAAATGCTTGATGCTTTCCTCGCTTTGGCCGTGGCTGGAAGTGCAGATGCATCAATTTCTATTAGAAGCCATTAAAAAATTAATCTTCGGCTCGGGCCGGGGAGGAGAGCTGAATCTTCGCCTCCCGAATGACAAACAGCTTTAGTGCTATCTGCTGTCTGAGGACATCTCACTGAGACAAAAGGGACTTAAGGAGCTGCAAATCTCACTGCCTTCCCGGGGCCATAACCGAAATAGATGGATATTTTTGCAGGAACTCTTTAAAATCCTTTTGGAGGATCGTATCGTGCCCTCTGTCTCGGCGAGGGAAAGCATCAAGTGTAACAGGAACGTGTGTGAGATGCGGGATCACTGCACCTCCTTTATATACTTAGTGTTTAAAATTTCACTACGGTGGAAATCCGCTTGCTCCCTTTCTTTGTGTCCCTGTTACTGTAGCATGTGAGAATAAGCCGCAGATGATATCAGCCATTCACATAATAGCTTTATGTGCGCTCATCTGCTAGGTAGGTGTCATTCCTTGTTAGATCACGCTATTTCACTCGGCTCCGTTGCTTCCCTTCCTGCTGTTCTGCACCAGACAGTCATAAATATTCATGCACGCTTCTTACCATCCGTTTAGGCTTGTATACCTAGCTTATGGCCTCCTCGAGTTTGTTAAATGCAGGGTGTTGGTTTTTTTTTTTTAACGCTGGAGTGCTGAAGGCTGTCTGGTGAGCTAAAAGGCTGATGTCACAGCTTCTCGGTGGTGGAGCTGCCGAGATATCGAGGCTTTAAAATATTTCGCTCCGTTCTTCCGTGACAAATACTCGACTGAAAGTCGAATGGCAAAATGAAAACTGAAATTTCCTCGGCACCAAACCTGCTGGCCGTGCTGCTGCTCGCTTAATTGCAGCGATCAGTACAACCTGTCTTCGCACCTTAAGCGGGTGCTCAGCTGGAACAAAAACTGTCTCAGCTTGCCTTGAAAAGACCGGTTTGGGTAAAATGTCTGTAAGGATTAAGGTGATCTAATTCCCAGTGAGAAAATAAGCAACGCTTGTTGCATCTTTTATTTCATACTCTAAAATACTCATGGCTGTGCGCTGAGGAGGGAGGGGTCGGTTATCGTGCTGGCCATTTCACGGTTTGGTTCGCCAGATGCTGGATCTCCGAGTTCATCACCATCATGTGCAGGGCTCTTGGTTTTCTTACCTGGGGCGATGCTATTCCTGCTGATCCATCAGGGTGTTACAGCCCCTGTAAAACGTGACTTTGTAGGAGGCTGAACCCCCCAGCACCTCACCGGGAAGGGAAGTGGGAGATGAGCAGTGCGTCTTAACCTGAGCCCGAGGAATGGGTGTTGATTTTACTTCAGGCTGTGAATTTGGGATTTCAAGGTTAGCAAAAATGTCGTAATTCTAAATAATGTCCAGTACTATGGCCTGAGATTAAAAAAAAAAAAAGAAAAAAGTTGATGTGCTTGCAGGATTACCTCAGGCTTCTGGAAGTCTCTTTTTTTACCTCAGGCTTCTAGGAGTCTCTTTTGTCTTCCAGGTGATTAATTTCTATAGTTTTTTTTTTTTTTTTTAATTTGCTCCTGGTATAAATAGTCTTTGAACAACCGTGGTCATGGCTCTCGTACGTTACTTCATATTATTTTGCCAACCGGTGACTAACAAACATAGACAGAAAATGCAAAAATGCTCAGTGCACCTTTTCCGTACGGTTCCCTAAGGCGGCTGCAGGACCAAATTTCAGCTGTGGGAACTTCTGGGGTCTCATCGGGGATTGAAAGTCCCAATAACACGTCCCATCAGTCTGGGGGATGTGAGATGTCCCTGCCAGTGCTGCAGCCCACAGTCAGGTGAGAAAGGTGCGTAGGGTGAGGTGAAGGGGAGCCCAGACCGGGAAGGGGACGTCCTCAGAGCTGAGGAAAGATGTTTAGGGCTTAGAAAATCCCGATGGACCTAAAGCTAGTGAATTTTAATGTGTTTTACTGGTGGTTTGGTGCCTTGTCACTCTTTTGATTTGAGGAGGAAAAGGAAGAGCGGAGGTGTTGGAGCAGGGGGCTGCTGCTGGCAGCTTGAGCTGGCTTCCCGCCCCTCAGCCGTAAGAGGCCGCTCTGAGGCGGCGGCGTTTGGTGTGCGGTGGCCCTCTGAGGATCCCAGAATCATTAGGGTTGGAAAAGCCCTCCAAGATCATCTGGTCCAACCATCCCCCTACCACCACTGTCCCCCACCAAACCATGTCCCCAAGCACCACGTCCAACCTCTCCTCGAACACCCCCAGGGACGGGGACTCCCCCACCTCCCTGGGCAACCCGTCCCAATGCCTGACCGCTCTTGCTGAGAAGAAATGTCTCCTCATTTCCAACCCGAACCTCCCCTGGCACAACTTGAGGCCGTTCCCTCTGGTCCCATCACTGGTTACCTGTGAGCAGAGGCCGACCCCCAGCTCCCCACCCCTTCCTTTCAGGCAGTTGCAGAGAGCAATAAGGCCTGCCCTGAGCCTCCTCTTCTCCAGCCCAAACCCCCCCAGGTCCCTCAGCCGCCCCTCACAGCACTTGTGTCCCAGGCCCTTCCCCAGCTTCGGAGCCCTTCTCTGGACACGCTCCAGGGCCTCGATGTCCTTCTGGTAGCGAGGGGCCCAAAGCTGAACCCGGCACTCGAGGTGCGGCCTCACCGGAGCAGAGCCCGGGGGGACGAGCACCTCCCTGAGGGGACAGCTCTTCTTCAGGCACCTGCTTCCTTTGAGCCTGGATCCCAAGAAACCCATTACCACGTACCTGCACCTTGTAGGCCTTACAGTGCTGGTTCTGTACTTTTTTGCAGGCTTGTAACCACTGATTTTTGATGAGCAGAGCATACTTCGCTGGAATTCTCCAGCAGCGTGACACAAACGTGGCAGTGTAGTTTTTGTGTACCCAGGGGCAGGTCACAAGCCAGCGATTCTCCGGCTGGGAGCTGCAGGCTGCTGGCAGTCCCTGAAGCCAAAGGAATCGATCCAGTACTACGTCTAACAGTTTTCGATAGTGCTTTTAATTAAAAAAAAAAAAAAGAAAAAAAGACATTGTTGGGGTGGTGACCTGAAAAGAAATTAAGGCTGGGCAGTGATTCGTTGGCCCAAAGAGGCCACGTGCAGTTGTCTGGCACTGTCATCGATCGCGCCCGCCTTTCTAGGACTACTTTTCGAGGTAGGATGCCATAAAAGCTGCACACGTATTGCCAAAAAAAAACCCTTCTGGCTTGGTTGCTGGCCTGTCCGTCCTCCTCCCCCTGCTCAGCAACGCACGAAGCGCTGGCCTCTGCCGGCAGCAGCCTTGTTGCTGCTTTTCCCCATTTCTGCTCTTCACCAAGCGACCTCTGCTTCCCTGCGCTGCTGCACAGGGGGTTTGTGGCATCCAGTCCTGCGCTGCCTGGTCTGCTTTTAAATTACTTTTTGCATTTTAGAAGCATCCTTGTGATGGAGCACAGTTTCTCCTGAACCGCCGAAGAATACGTGTAAATAAATACCGGTGGTTTGCATCAGCGAGTTACCTGCAGATCCTCGCTGGCTCATGGTACCTGTGTAGAACAATAACATAGCCACTGATTTCGTCTGTCAGAGAGGCTGTACGAGTGACAAAGCTGCCAGGAGTATATTAATTAACTTTCTAATCAGAGAACGCCCGCTGCTGAGGGCTCTGCCGCGTTTCGCTCGATCTGAAGGTGACAGGTTCACTGCACGTGTTTTAATTTCCTTCGCTGATCTCCGAGCGTGTGATCTGGGCTGCAAGCTTCGGTTCATTGTTCATTCAATTTCAAGTGAATATCAAAAATATAATCAATTAACATCAAGGTGAGTTGCCTCTGTTCTCTGGGATAAATGGAACAAATATGTTTTAAGTAGAAAATGATGGAACGTCTCTTTAAATTACTAAAATTACCTAAAACTCACCCTGCTCTTTGGTTTTCTGCGTCTCATTTGTTTCGCTTTCGCTCTCTGGATACTCTGAGTTGACTTCCTAAAGAAAATCTTAAACTCCTTAAAGATGCAAATCTGTTTAAAAGGACGAGAGTATAATTTATAAGTTAGAACTTTAATTAGGCTGGGAATAAATTATCTTAAAAGAGGTTATTGGAACCATTTTCTTTGTGCATAAAGAAGCTATTGCTGCTTTGGAGTAACGCAAGGACCACTGAAGTAGTACGAAAGCGACTTGCACAATTTTTATAGTGTTAAGAGCACAAAATGTTCTTATTGCCTGGAATCAATGGGGCAGCCATTTCAGCAGCAGGGCTGGGAGGGCGTCTAAAGCTCTGGCCAGCTTTATCCTGGGTAGCCAAAACAGGCTTTGAAAATGTCTGCTAAATGCACGTGTAGCATTGCCTTTTGCTCTTGAAGTAAAATAAAAGCTATAGCCTTATGGTTCTGTTAAAAATAACTGATCTTTTTTTTCCAGACTCCGTATTTTCAGGTGTGACCAAAGCTACTTATTGAGGGGAGAGCTGTGGATGTTTTAGGGAGTTTTCTGCTTTGCAGGCTTTCTTCTGATTTTTGTCCCGGATTTGTTTTGATTTATTGGACACTTAAGGATGGCAAGTATTGGATTAGGTGGTCCTTTGGCCTGACCTTGTCTGGCATCTCGCAGCAGGAGAGAAACGGTAAAATAAAAGAGGTTTGACAGCGGAGCACAAGTGGAATCAAGGGAGAATACTTCAGGGTAAACAGTTCTTTAATTACAGCCTGGAGGTAGCGTGCGGAGGCGAGACTGCACCAGCTTCTGCTCGTACCTCTGCTCTCTGCGGCTGGACCTGGTGCTGTCCCCGAGTTCCTCAGCTCCGCTGTGGGTGGACCTGATCTCGCTGAGAAGCTGCTGAAGCTGCAGTCTGGCTCTGTCTGTGTCTTTGGGATGATGAATGAGCTCTGTTTCTTGCGCTGGGCGGACCGGTTAAAATTTCCATAGCACGACTGCGAAAAGCAGAGGAGGATTTTTCTTAACGAAGCTGCTTTAATCACTTTAATACAGCATTTCTGTTTTAAGAGCTCAGACTGACATATCTAAAAATACTCCTCTTGATTACTGGTTCGTACAGATCATTTTAAGTTAAGTATGAGCATCCTTGTTCCAGGGCTTCGTCTTAAATAACAACCTAAAAATGGTTTTCATGCGTTCATAATTCAGTATATTGTTCTTAGCAGTGCTTTTTTCGTCGCGATGCCTTGGGTTGTTTTTACCAGAGCTGGACTAGTACGTTCGCTGATCCTTGAGCGTTCGATCCTTGAGTTCCAGTGACTTTTAAGTTTTGGGTCTCAGGTACCAAGAAATCAGGAGGTCTTGGAGCTGGGACTTCCCCTAGGTGCTGCCCTGCCAGCTGCTTTGAGTTGAGGGCGTTATTACGGAAATACTTCCAGTGAAGGTTTTGGGGGGAGCTTCTCTGGGAGAGCAAGCTGTGTCGCTGGGGTTTGTTCTTCAACCAAATCACAAAGGAATCTTGCCGATTTGGGGATGATGCTATTACCGTCTCTGTGATGAGAAGCTTTCTTCATCTTCCTCTGCCTCATTTATCCTCTTAGAAAGCTGCAGCTTTGTTAATGGGACCTGCCACTGAGAACTTGGAGAGGTTAAGTCTAGATGTTTGGCTTTACAGTGAAGAGGCTGGATAGATCGGTGATTTTTGAGATTTTTTTTGCTTTACAGATGTTCCTTCTTACTGACTGTGATTTGAAAGTGCTAAACAACAACCAGTAGGAATTCAAATTAGAGGAACTCAGACCTAAGTGTGACTTTTTTGGAAGAATCCTTGGACCAGACGCGACTCCCCGATACAAGAGGCAAGCTCTAAAGCAGAAGTACCACGTTCCCAAGTTCTTTTTCCTTTGCAGGTCACTCCTGAGCGTTGCCTGAGCTCTTTGCAGACCCCGCCTGGTGACAAAGGACCTGGTAATGCCGCGTTGGCGGCGTGCTGTCCCTAGCGGGTCTCCTCCACCCCTGGCTCCCGTGAGAGTCTCCCCGGGGACTTGTTACCGCGCGGAGCGCCGACAGCAGGTATTCCACAGGCTCTGGCACCGAGGAATTACCGGTACCCGCTATTAATCAATGTCGTTAGCGGTGCCTGGCACTGGACGCACGAACCTCCGGCACACGAGGCTCCATCAGCAGAAGAATCGAATGAACGACCATCAGGAATCAGATGGACGACCTTGAAATCTCTCCGGTAGCTGCTGGCAGATCAAAGTCGCCGGAGCTCTGAGATTAGCGTATCGATCCCATCTCGCAGATGAATGCTCGGCCTGAAATGAGTGCCAGGCACTGGCTCAAGGCTTCCAGACAAAAGAGTATTGATCGGGGCGACTCAATTAGCTGCTGGAGGCTTCGAGTTTGGGCCCCCGTCGTTAGCGGCAATTTCACGGATAGAAACTTCACAAGTTCCCATCTTTTAACTCAATTATGGCTCTTGGATGCTTTGGTGTTAGCCTCCGCTGATTCAGTTGCTGGGTTAGAAGGATGCTCGTCTTTGGGCATCTGCTTGTCTCCGTAATGAAAAAGGGATCGAACCTCTCTTTTTAGGAGCTTCTTATTCTTGTGTAGCAGAATAAAAGCTTTCTTCCCGTCTTGTGGGATATTAAACCATTGCAGTTTATCAAAATTAAGGCAAATGAACGCTTCCACTTACTGCTTTGTCCAGTAAAACTTCTCTCCCCGGGAAGAAGCACCCCACAGGCTGTGTTTTTTTGGGTCTAATGGTTTAGGGGATGGGTCAGGGAGGCAGCTGGTGAGAAAGTGCAGTGCAGGAGCCGCCAGGCATCTCTCGGTCCAGACTCATCTGGAGCTGGTGTAGCTGAGGAGAAACCTGCGAGCAAGTCAGCGAGCCCCGAGCTTAACCATTGCCGGCGGGGTTGGCTGCCTTTCCATCGATCCGGGCACGTAAGCGGCGGTGTCTGAGCCGCGGCGGTGCGATTAGGAGCTGGCTCGTGAGCGCTTTCTGCTCCTTACATCAAAAGCTTAAAAGGAGCAGAAAACTCCCCGGATGAAACCCACGGCGCTGCTGTTGGGCAGCTGCTTGGAAAAGTTCCCAGGATCGACGCCCAGCGCCGGGACAGACGGGATTTTTGGTTAAATCGCTTCTTTTCTTGGCTTCTCGGCGCTTCAAAAAAGTTCTCGGGTGCCTCGTGTCTAAATTCCTTGCGGCGGAATGAATGGCATCCGACAGCTCTGCGTGCCGAGGAGCAGGGAATGCGCTGCCCGGCTGAATAGCTGCTTTCAGACTTGAATTACTCGGACTTTTGAAAGCGTGCGCCTTTCCCGGTAGGGCTTCGGACTCGCCTTTTAGCTGGTAAGGTCTTCATCTTCCAAGGGAGAAGAGGCTGGAGGACGACCTACTCGTACCACTGAGGCGCTCCTCTGCTCTCCGTCGCCTCCCGGTAATCCGCGCAGGCTGAGGTTTCGTGCCAAAAAAGCTCTTCCTCAGCTCCTGAGCCGTTCAGAGTTTTTTCTCATTTCCCGTAACGGAGCTTTAAGTGCCGCCGCCAGAAGCTCCCTCTGCTCCTCCAGAGCCCCTGCACGAGGGCAGACCTCCTGCGCCGCTCTCCTTCCCCACCTTTACTCCTCCAGGGACAACGTTAACGCTTATTTTTTCTTTTTTTCTCTTGTCCCAGCAGCATACCAGAAATATTTTGGCTTGAAGGCCGTTGTCTGCTACTGCGCCGCCGACTTAATGCGGCCCTGGACGTGTTTGCGCCTTGAAACTTTTCCAAGAGATTAAATTAACCCAGCAGTGCTTAACGAAACGAGGCTGGAGGCTTGGGTGTCTGCTTTGGTTGTAACCCCCAGACTGCCTGCCCAGTTGTTTGCAGTCTGTTTGAGGCAGTCGGGTATTCTTGTCTGAGCCCTTTCCCATTTTCCCCTTTCCCGTTTTCCCCTTTCCCTTTCCCCTTTTCCCCCTTTCCCTTTCCCCCTTTCCTCCTTTCCCTTTTTCCCTTTTTCCCTTTTTCCCTTTTTCCCTTTTCCCCTTTTCCCCTTTTCCCCTTTTTCCCCTTTTTCCCCTTTTCCCCTTTTCCCCTTTTCCCCTTTTCCCCCTTCCCCCTTCCCCCCTTCCCCCTTCCCCCTTTTCCCCTTCCCCCTTTTCCCCTTCCCCCTTTTCCCCTTCCCCCTTTTCCCCTTCCCCCTTTTCCCCTTCCCCCTTTTCCCCTTCCCCCTTTTCCCCTTTCCCCCTTTTCCCCTTTCCCCCTTTTCCCCTTTCCCCCTTTTCCTCTTTCCCCCTTTCCTCTTTCCCCCTTTCCCCCTTCCCCCTTTTCCCCCTCCCCCTTTTCCCCCTTCCCCCTTTCCCCCTTCCCCCTTTTCCCCCTTCCCCCTTTTCCCCCTTCCCCCTTTTCCCCCTTCCCCCTTTTCCCCCTTCCCCCTTTTCCCCCTTCCCCCTTTTCCCCCTTTCCCTTTTCCCCCTTCCCCCTTTTCCCCCTTTCCCTTTTCCCCCTTTCCCCTTTTCCCCCTTTCCCCTTTTCCCCCTTTCCCCTTTTCCCCCTTTCCCTTCCCTTTCCCCCTTTCCCTTCCCTTTCCCCCTTTCCCTTCCCTTTCCCCCTTTCCCTTCCCTTTCCCCCTTTCCCTTCCCTTTCCCCCTTTCCTTTCCCTTTCCCCCTTTCCTTTCCCTTTTCCCCTTTCCCCCTTTCCCCCTTTCCCCCTTTCCCCCTTTCCCACTTTTCCACTTTTCCCCTTTTCCCCTTTTCCCTTTTCCCCTTTCCCCTTTTCCCCTTTCCCCTTTCCCCTTTCCCTCTTTTCCCCCTTTCCCTTTTCCTCTTTTCCCTCTTTTCCCCCTTTCCCCCTTTCCCTCCTTTCCCCCTTTCCCCCTTTCCCCCTTTCCCCCTTTCCCTCTTTTCCCCCTTTTCCCCCTTTTCCCCTTTCCCTTTCCCCCTTTCCCCCTTTCTCTTTTCCCCCTTTCCCCCTTTCCCTTTCCCCCTTTCCCTTTCCCGTTTTCCCCTTTCCCCTTTCCCCCTTCCCCTTCCCCCCCCATCTAAGTACCGTTAACCCATCCGAGCATCCGTTCCGCTCACAAAACGAGGCGTTTTGGTGCCGGCTGGCCCGGAGGCCCGCGCTGTGCCTCTTTGCGGGAGGAACGCGAGCGACCCCATTGCCCAAGAGATTCATTTCTGTGCTTCCCTTCCCTGTCCGGGGCTCTGAACGGGGCGCGTAGCGGCGTGCCTTCCGCGGGGCAGCGAGCGCAGGCATCGCCTGGGTGTGCGGGGTCCTACGGGTGTGCTACGTCAAGACCCCCGCTCTGTTTTGGGGGGAGAAATGTCTTAGAGCCGGAGCACGTTGAGAAACTCGATGCGAACGCTGGCTGAAGCGGTTACCGAAACACGAGCAAGCCAAGCTGCACCCCGTTTCCCTCCTCTCTCTGAAATGGGGGAAGGTCGGGGGAGAAGCCCGAGGAGCTCATAGGCACCCCTCCCAGATTTTCTTCTCTAGACCAGGCTCCCTCCAAGACACCTCAGCGCGTGGTGGGAAGGCAGGTGACTCGCCGGAAGATTTAAAAACGAAAAAGGGATTTACCAAAACGAACCCTTTGGTGGGTTTGCTTGCGTCCCCTTACGCCCCAAAGAACTCCGTTTACCCGGCCGCCTCGGTGGCCCGGTGAGGACGAGCCAGCTTGCTTGCGGTGCTGCAAAGCCGGCGCTAGGATTTGTACCAAGCGCTGCGGCGGGGAGGCGTGGGATTTTCTCGTCTTTTTCCTCGTGGGTTCTTGGTGTTGCTGGGTCTGGGGTGAAACCTTGCAGCCCGTGGCTGTTCGTCCTGCAGCGCCTTGTGCTGTCGTTCGTCGCAGGGCGAATTGGAGCGCTGGGTTCAGGAATCCCGCCCGTCTTGAGACGCGTCGCTTCCGAAAACCTCGTGGAAGGGAGTTGGCTCCATTTGCGAAGGCAGCTTTTTAACTGGGGGGGGGAAACGTGGCTGTGCCGATGGAGCTGAACGTGCTGAGAATTCGCGGAGGAATCCAAGTTCTGACCTGGGAGCCTTTGCTCCAAGGTTGTCTGCTGGATCCCTGCTGGTTTAGCTCCCCTGCAGCTGACGGGACATTGGAGGTGGATTAAAATGCTGCTCAAGTGTGATAACTTCTCAAGTTTTTGCATGATTTTTTAAAAAAACAACTTTGGCTTAAATTCTCTTACTCTTAATGGTCCCTGCCACCCTTCCCGAGAGCGTACACCCCTGCAGGGGGACTGTACAAGACAACACAACCTTTTTATCCTTGAGGAAATCCGTTTCCTAAATGACCTACCTGCAATTAAGAGTCTTCAAACACATTGAGCTGAGGCAGCTTCAAGTGTTCCTGCATCTCTGGGCGAAGGTGGGATGGGTTAGGGAGATGTCTGTTGGGTGTGAGTGAGGTTTTATCCCAGCTCCGCTGTGTCGTTGGCCTTGCAAAGCGTGGAAAACAACTGTTGTGGTGATGGTTGTTCTGAAATGAACCTCCGGTTACTTGGTTTTTAAGAAAAATGGGATTACGAGGTAGTCTGAGACCCCCCAATGCTCTGGAAGTGTTTTTAACTATATATATGTGCGTGTATATGTATACATATGCATATATACGTACATATATGCACGTACGTACGCATAAACACACGGCTTATGTAGATCCTGGTTATGAAATGAGCGGCTTGACAGTTCTACACACCTGAGGTTTAACGGGGCCGAGCAGATCTGCAAGTGGAGGAGCGGCAGTGTTGCAGACGGCTGGGTTTTTGGGCAGCCAAGGTGTGCCCGCAGCTGCTGCGGTGCCGCCTTCTGAGCTCGCGGCGCCGCTGGCTTCCTGAATCCGCAAAGCCTGGCCCGGCGCCCCGTGGATTTAGCAGCTGCGGCCGTGGCTGGGGCGGATAACGGCAGCTTTGACAGCAGGTCAACCTGCTTGCGCGAAAAGGAGTGGTGGACGCCTCGTTCGGAGGGAGGGTGAAGTTAACGGAGCGGTGAGGGTTGCGGGCGTCGTGGGCAGATGGGAAGGAAGCCTCGCGGGAGCGTTGCGAGAGCCAACCCTTTTCAGAAAAACGTGCACGTTAGCGGATTTGCAGTTTTAGAGTCAAATAACTACTCTTTCGTTTATAGGAGGCTTAATTGCACTAAACGGGTCTGCGGGACTCCGCGTAAAACTCAGCCCGAAACCATTTTAAAACCACTCGCTTAAAACTTGCGCTGAAATAGCTCCTTGAACCCGTGTTTTCTTCTCTTCTTGTAGTGGGGAAGACTTCCTTGATCACCAGGTTCATGTATGACAGCTTTGACAACACCTACCAGGTAAGCCAATCCACGTTATCGCCTTCTCTGAGGCCAGGAGGAATCCATTTGAGTGCAGCGGATAATAGTTAGTGCTCTGACCAGACTCTTAGCTGTTAAATCCGTAAGCTTTATATTTTAATAACCTTTCAGAATGGCGTTTCAATGTTAGATTCTGCTCGAATAGCTTATCTGCTGCTTGCAGCAGGATGAGCTGGGCTTTGGAAGGCCTCGTAGGCCTCTTAGGTGTACCTCAGTGACAGCAGCTGTGAAGTCCGCCCATTTTTTTCACTGTTTTCTACCAGACCATCACAGATCTAATGCCTCCGCGGGGAAAATGTAACGGGTACCCGACTCTTCAAAAGAACAGGCAGAAGGCTGAACTGCAAGAGGTGGTGCGGTGGGGTGAGCGGGGACTTGAGGAGCAGAGAGCACTGGACTGTAGGGCTCGGTGCGTTTTAGGACGCTATTTTATGCTGTCTGCTGAAACAAAGACCACAGGAACTGGCTGTTAGGCACTCATTCCCTGCCCCCCCTCCAATTCTGTGACTGTTTACCATGCGTGTTTATTATTTAAGCCAGGTTGGGGTTGCAAGGTTGGGGCTGGAGCAGTGGTCGTCTCTTCCAGTTGGCCCTGCAGCCCCGTTGCTGTTTAAGGTTTGGTGACGAGTCTCTTCAAGTTGGTGCAAGTTGAATTCCAGAGGAGCGATTTTTGTCACCTGCTCCCAAATTTTATAGCTTGCCACCTTTCCGGGCTCATCCTAAAAGCACTTTAGCTTCATAAACTGAAGACTTTAGTTTCATATTTAGTTCATGAACTAAAGTGGGTCTTCTCCAAGCAAAAGCTTGCTTCGTGGCTTGATTGCACTTGGTGATGTTCCATATTTGCTAAACTGAGAAAATCTGTTCCCTGACGGATGTGAAGGATTTTTTAGGGAGGTGGGAGGAGAAGGTGATGGGAAAAAGGCACAAAAAAGCTGTGTCTCTTTTGTTACTTAGTGTCTGCCCGAGTATCTCCTGATTAAATCTCTTTACCCATTAATGATTTCCTTCCTGCCTCCTCAGTAATTCCTCACTGCTGCTGCTAGGCAAGTTGGGCAGAGCGAGATGTAAGTTCTCACTTCACGACAGGAAAAGCGAAGCTTCTATGGTGTAGGAGGGCAAGAGTACACATCATTGCTCCCAGGGGAGCAAACATCCTTTCAGATTCTACCCACTGTAATTACATGGACATGTGAATGCAGTTCTTTTATTTAATCTGTGTTGTGTTTTTTTTTCCCCACAGTATTTTTCTTTCAGGTCCACTCCTTTTTCTCTGCGGAGCTCGCGTCCTAGTTCTTTCTTGAAGAGGTTTGACCCTCTGTGCTTTATGATAATATTGTAGTCTCCACGGGAAGCTGGTCTGACATAATATACTAAATGATTGCAAAATGAGTGAGTGGGACTTAAAACAGTGAGAAATCTTGAGGATTTACCATACAGCTTCGATTTTGCCATCACTGGTGTGCGCTTATTTTGCGTGTTAATGTACTTGGGATAGCGTCATTCATCCAAAGACCTCTGTTCTGCTGGAGTCATGACCGAGGTAGGGAAACATGTCCTATTTTGATAGAGCTGGGAGAAGGAATGAGTCATAAGGATGGAAGTAATTCAGCCAAAATCACGTCATGTTAGTAGCACCTCGATGCCCAGGATTTTATAGAGACCTCTCAAAGCCAAGTACTCGACCGATAACGTGTATGGAAAACTGTACGTGGTTAACTGCAGCTGTAGGTTAGCTGATGGATGATTTGCTCTTTCTGGTCATTTCTGATAAATTTTGAATGCGTGTTTTCCGAAAGCTGCCACAACCTATCATTTGAACAAGGCTTTTTGTGTTCAGCCGGTAAAAATAGCAAGCTGCCGTTTAATAAATTCTGTGCTGTACATTGCTTTCCTTTTCGCTTGCTGCTAGATAAAAGGAGTTCAGCTGTTGCCCATATAGCTTATTAATAAGCTGTTTTATGAAAGCAGCGTTTGTGAATGAACCAAGAACTCGCTGTACTGCGTCGAGCCCAAACGCCTGGAATAAAATCGTGCCATTGCTGTTTGCTGTATTACCAGGAGAGATTCTTCTCCGCGGACGTGCTGGGAGAGGTTTCCCTTGTTCTGTGGCACTGTGTGCGATGCATAATGAAAGGCCGGCGCTGGCAAACGCGATGACTCCGTGTTATGCAAGAGGAAAATTAGAAGCCACGCTTCCCTTTAGCTTCAGCCTCTTGGAGGAAAGGAGGGGAGGACGCTGCTGAGTTGGAGCGCCGGCCTGTGACTGGGCCTGGTTCTTGCTTCGCCTCAGGCTCCTCGCGTAGTCTTGGCTCATTCTGTGTCAGCAAGTGTAGTCTATAAAATGGTGTCCTCCTTAGGCGGTAGGGATGTGAGGATAGCTGGATTAAACACTGCTCTGATGCCCATCCACAGTGTGGCCCACCTGAGCATCTGTGTTGGGCTTGTAGTCTTTGGACTTCCAGTTGGGCCTCGCAGTACCTCTCATGCTTAATTATTGTTTGTCCTGCGTACGCAGCCTTTCACAAGTGGATTAAACCCGCCTCCCTCTTAATTAGGGTAGCTAGCTTCATTTCACAGAACCATTTGTGACAGCGGTTTTATGTCCGTGTGTTTTGTCCCGTCGGGAAGCAGTCTTTTTCTCCACTCATACATTGCCCAGCTCTTCCTCACAACCGATCTGTGAAGATTCCCCAAGCTTCTCTCCTCCTTTTTGTCAGGACTGTGACAAAATGTCTGTTGGTAGCTTACCTATTTTAGTACAAGTCTGGGGTGGGGGGTGCCTGACTCCTCTCCTTGCCATCTGCTCCTGGTTCTTCTCCGTATCCTTGCGGGACGCTCAGAACAGTACAGGTGGACACACGCATCTGGCTCTCAGTTGTGTGATTCTTAAATGCAATTATTAAATGTAATTTAATGTTCATAAATCTCCTGTAATTCTCAGAGCTGGTAGGGGCTTAGAAACAAGAGCTTGGTCGCAGCCTGGAAGCGAGGGACCTGCCGGCCTGTTTTCTCAGCACGATCAGCGCAAATATTTTCGTTGCCAGGATCTGAAGTAAGTTTTGGGCCTGGCCTTTCTGTCCCATCTCCCACGTTACGAGTGTCCACGTGCAGGAGTCTCGCTGGCCTGACGGAGCTGTGCAGCATTTCCAGCAGGCACAGGGGGACTTGTTACGGCGGTGAGGAAGCTGCTGGGCGCGAGGAGGGCCGAGGCAGGGGCTGAGGCAGGTTCGGGCCGTGCAGCTGATGTCCCAGCTCTTACTGCGAGCAGAGAAAAATCCGAGTCTGAGAGCTCGTCAGCCCCAACGGGATGGTGACTTGTGTGGTGTGACATCCCAGGGGCTTTGTAGCTTTTTTTCTGCGAAGGCAAATCAAGTAGCCGCAAGGGAAAACAGAAGCGTCTTTGAGGCAGTCGTAGAGGAGTACCCCGTCCCCAAACAATACAACACAAAAGCAGAAGGGAGGCATATTGCTCTGTTAGCCGTGTAAGGCTTCTCGTGTCCATCTTTCAGTGCCGTCTGTCTGAACTGGTAATGTCACGGCTCATGAGGACGGGTGAAAATCACTGGGTAGCCACGTCGGGACCCTCCAGGTTTTGTTGTTCCTGCCTGCGTCTCTTCAAAGCTGCCGTCCTGATCCAGCCAGGAAAGTTTGCTTTCAGATGTGTCAGGCTTAGTTGCAAGTGGAAATTCAGGTCTGTTTGCCCTCAAGCAGGCTGGCTGGCTCTATTCTTTATTCCTACCTCCTAAAATATCTGACAGAACACAGGGACTTAATTATGATAATATATAATGATGGCATAATAGAAGGCTAACAATATAAGGCATATACAGTAAAATAAACTCTCCGCTAGAAATTCCTGCTTCAACATGGGAGAGCAGGGAAGTCAAATCTTTTTGTCTTAGCTGACACTTGTCTATTATTATTATTTTTTTTAAAATCAATTTATTTGGATTAGCTTTTAGGCTCTACTGATGTTGCTGAGGGTGCAGCTGCCTGAGGTGCTCGGTGTCCTGCTAAATCCTGGGCACCCCTTTAGCCTCAGCTCAGCTGTTTCCCTGATGCAAACGAACCCTTGGAGCTCGGATTTGCTCGATGCAGCCATGAAATACGGGGAGAAGATATTTAAAAAGCAGTTCTTGAAAGCACTTAGTAGTGCTTTCCTCTTTTCTTTCTCTTAAACCCATTTGGATGTTCTACGCGGAGCTCCCACTAGCGTCTAGCAGCTCGGACGCAGTCGTGCTGCAGTGAGCTGTAGGATGAGCTGGACGTTATTAGAGAATTGTTGTGTGCATGCATGTGCTCTTGTGCTGCTGCAGATGTGAAGCTGCCCACCGTAGCCTTGATGAAAAAGGCTTGAAGTGAAGGTACGTGGTTCAGCTGATGGACACTAGAATACGTGCACAGGAATCCTTGCTGATCCCCGTATGATTGTGTGGATTAAATTGTCAGATAAATTAAGGTTAAGGTTAACAACTTCTTGTGCTTACGATACCGTGCCAGTTACGGATATTAAAGAAACTCCTAAATGAATCTTAGTGCAACATCCTGAAAGTAAGAAAACACATTTTTTTTCTGCAGATCCACTACAGTTGTGGCAGAAATGCTCGCTCCCCTGAAAACTGCTGCAGTTATTCTGGTACCTAATTTGAAGTTTTTTTCTTTTTTTTCTCTATTTCCCTCCAGGCAACAATTGGCATTGACTTCTTATCGAAAACCATGTATTTGGAGGATCGAACAGTGAGTAAGATTTTCGTTGGCACTGCTCTGTGTACGGTAGGAACGAGGATCAGCATCTGCTGTGACTGTGCAGCACGCGGTTCTGAGATCGCTTGGAAGGACAAGCTTGAGCCTTCACCTACCAGCTGCTTCCAGGCTGACAGGCGCTGTGCAGACAGCTCCCTTCCCTCGGTGGGGAAAGGAGAAATCGCCACGGGCTCGTCTGCGGAGGGCTCGGGAGTGCCGGTTTGCAAGTGGCAGAAGCTGCTCTGCTGTCTTCTTTTTTTTGGAGAAAGCTTATGTGGCTAGCTTGCATCATGGTGGGAGGTCAGAGAAGGGGGCCACGCTTAACCCCTTCAGCTTTTGAAGGGTACAGTACAGTTTGCCAAATGTTGCCAGTTTGTAGCTAGCTCATTAGTCCTCACCATGACTTATTTTAGGAAAAGGTTGCCTTCAGTAGTAACCCACAAATTATGCCTGTTACTTAGCTTGGTGCAGCTCTCGTTCCTGAAATTAAATCACCGCTCTCTGGAAGAAAGTCTGTGGTTTAAAATTAGCTCAGATCCTTCATTAAGAAGTTCCCTTCATTAAGAAGTTCGGTTCAGCTGCTTGCAGAAGCAAGTTGAGCAGTGCTGCATAAGCTTACGGTTTTGTATAAACTCACAATGAATGTGATTGCATTAAAAGTGCTTCAGTGATGAGAGATGGTCTTTCCGTAGCAAAACGACTCTTGCACATCTTCCCACACACGTTGCTTGTAGTATTTCTTGCCTTTTCTTTCAGAACCTTGCTGGTAAGAGACGTTAAACCTCATCTGTGCGCATGTTAATTTAAAATGTGGCTAAGGCTTGAATACAGAGTGCAACTAGCATTTTATCCTCCTTGAAAAAATTCACGTTAGTAGCTTCTCCAGTGCTTTGGCAGCAGCCGAAGGTTTTTCCTTTAGAAGTGTGGTGTGGGGCTGGATTCTTCCACCAGCAACCGTCCTCCAGGCTGCTGGAGAGTTACGTGCTCGAGTCCCGCGGGAGGATAGCAGCAGAGCATGAAAACCTTGTGTAGGCAGAACTGCAGGTGAATATTTGCCGTGTTTACCTTGTTGCTCCTTTCCCTTTGAAAGCTGAGCAATCCTGTTTCTCCCCTTCTGGAAGGAAAACGTTTTTGAGGAGAGAAGAGAGCAGAAAGGGAAGATAGGTGCACGTCCGCCAGTTTGGCTACTACAGGTGCTTGGGAGAGATTGCTGCAAAGGAGGAGACAGTTCGCAGCTGCTCCCAGTCCCCAGTCATCTCCTGCATGAGTTTATATTTTTCTTTAGCTTTTTCAAAAAGTGCGATTTATTTACTCTTTTATTTTTAGTGGCAGTTTGGCTTTTTTAATTTTCTCCCACCCACAGATCAGGTTGCAGCTGTGGGATACTGCGGGTCAGGAACGTTTCCGTAGCCTCATTCCCAGTTACATCCGTGACTCTGCTGCTGCTGTAGTAGTTTACGATATCACAAGTAGGTATATTGCACTGGGTTTGACCTTTTTTCTTATTTTTCTTGCTTGTTTGACTGATTTTGTTAGGTACGGTTGCAATTATGGGACACAGCAGGTCAAGAACGGTTCAGGAGCTTGATTCCTAGCTACATTCGTGACTCCACTGTTGCAGTTGTTGTTTATGATATCACAAGTGAGTGGGGGGAATTCTGCATTTCTAATACTCTGCCCTTTCCATCCTTTAGCCTAGCTTTGCATGTCCTATCACAGCCATGTGCTTGTTCTCCATTCTGGCATGAAAAAAAAGACGTTTTCTTTCATCGTAGCTAAGTTTTAAGCTAGCCACCCAATCACTGCTGTCGTAACGTATGAACTGTCTCATAAACGCCCTCGTTTTGTAACCCTTTCCTATCACATCCTCCTGAAGCCTTGAGTCCTGGCTGGTCTTGTTGCACTTTTACCCCATTTCATCAGCTTTTCGATCACGGTATGACCTGTGATTTTTGGTCTCAAACACCTGACTCACGTTCGCAGATGTCTGAATTCTCAACTTAGACTTTGCACTGGTAGCCGTAGCTTGCTTCACTCCATCTGCCCCCCCCCCTCCCCACAAGGTTTGGGCATGGGCTGGGGGGAAGGTGCATTAACCTCACATTTTCATTTGAATCAATCACGTTCACGTTTCGCAATATGTGCGACTTACCCCTAAGCCCTTACCCTTTTAACAAGTGCTCTTTCATTTCTTACTAAGGTACGTACATTTTTGTGAACTAAAATATTAGTGCTTTCTTCAACTCTTCTCCTTCTGTCCCTCCCCTCAGTCCAGAGACCCCTGATTTACTAGGGTTCAGTGTTTTCAAAGAGCAGAAATTTGGTTTAGAAATAAACCTGTAGACATTTTGAGTTCTAAACCAGAACTGACGGAGAGCAATGGCCTAGATCTCTACAAATGCAAAAGAGCTTGTCCTTTGATTTATAAATATTAGAAGATTATAGCAGGAATAAGGGCTTTACCTATAAAATCTTTAGTTGTTAAAAATAGCGCTTTCACTTGAGCTAAAATTGCAAGTTAGCTGTGAACCTCGGAGTTTTTTCTTACCGACCTAGCAAATTCAATATTACTGAGTAGTAAAGAGACAAATTAAGACACTGGCAAATGATCAAGCCTTGCCTGTCTGGCATGCAATATATTACGATGCAGTAGAAGCCATTAAAAAAAATCAATTACTGTCGAGAACTGCTGCAGAGCCCCCATTTTCTAAGTGCTGAAAACTACTTAGGCAACTCAGATGCTCTCGGGTGGCCGACTGGCAAATGCTGAGCTCTGTGGCAGTTTTCCTTATGGGAAAAGGAAACATTTTTACAAGCGTGCTGTCTCGTTAGAGCAGGGTAGCTTCCTAAAATTACCTTCCCTCTTTTGAGGACGTATCATTAAGAAAAAGTTCCTGTGGACACGTTAAATTTCTGTTTCTTGTTCCATGCAAACGAACTATTTGGGACTCAGTGTTCAACAGTGCAGGAGTTGCTGGTAGGGTTTTATAACCCTGATATTTCCTGGGGAAAACCCTAAACCTAGCAACTGAGAAGTGATTCAGCTGTACAAAACGCGTAGCTGGTATTAAATACCTTTGAGAGGCAGTGAAACCGTAGGAGCCTCTTGCTGTAGGGGCATAAGTCATGAGCAGTTAAGAACGAAGGGCACCATCGTGTTGACCTCTGTACAAAAATCTACACAAAATTTTTGTTCAGCTGAACAAAATGGGAGCTGGTCTAAAAGAACAGTGAGACTTCTCATTTTTGATGCTGTCAAATCCAAGTCAGAGATCAACTCCGTTGGTTCGAGGTGAATTCCAAGCCAGGGAGCCAAGTTACTAGCCCATTTGAAGTTAATGCCAAAGCTTTCCTACACGTCAGCGTGGGGCACTTAGGGTTTCGCTTGCTGGTTCTTCATCACCTTATTATGCCAATTCCAGAGAGTACGAAGCTTCTGTATGAGACTTTGAGATGTGTTAGCGGTGAAATGTGAAGGATATCTGCAGTGATAATCCTCTCCACTGTTCTCCGTTAGATGTAAACTCGTTCCAGCAGACAACAAAATGGATCGATGATGTCAGAACGGAAAGGGGCAGCGATGTCATCATCATGCTGGTGGGAAATAAAACAGATCTAGCAGATAAGAGGTACGGAGGAATAACTCATCTTTTGGATGCTTTTCTTAGCCTGATGTTATTTTCTCCAAGATGATTATTTTAAAAGGAACGCTTCTATTTTCTTCCAAAATGCTCAAGTTTGTTTTAACTGTGCTGGAGGTGGCAGTGACTAGATAAACCCAGATCTTTAAACTCCTCTCTTTCGGGCAAGCCCAAGTTTGCAGCACGATGCTATGAATGAGTGAGAAACTGTGACCCAGTTGTTCAGGTGTCAGGAGAGAACAGGACGTTAAAAGCAACCTGCATCAGTGAATGAATAAGCTAAAGTGGTTACAAATACTCAGACTTCATAAATTTGCTGCGGTACAAGTGATAGGTGCAAGTAATCCTCCCATTTAAAAGTCTACAAGGTAAGTTTTCCTAAGTTGGCAGACTGAAATATTTTTATTTGAAGGTGTGCATCCTCAGCTTTAGCTGTGTACTCTGCTGATTCTGGGTTTATGGTGCTGCTAACACGGAGTTAAAAGCCATAAAAATGTAAAAGTAAAGCATGAAACGGAAGTATTCTGTATTTGATTGGAATCCCTGTTTTCTCAGAATAGCTTGTGACCCTTCAGATTTATAAAATCTATTATATAAAATCTATAAACCTCCTATTAAAAGCTGTTCTCTTTCTCTCTCACACTCACACACACGCACAGATGCCTCATGATTTTTGTTTGGAAGCTCTTGAGACAAAGCTTTCTCCAGATTTTAGCAGACTGCTTAATTGGGGGGACACCTGGGTGGGGGGAAGACAACAAAAGTCGTTTGATATGAGATGGTTGTGCTTGGTTCTCTGTTAAAATAGTTCTGTAGCCTGCAAGTTGATGATTGTTATTGGGTATCAAAGTCTTTCAGTTGCTGCTTTTTCAACCATAAAAGCACAGCTTCCTGGACAGGGACTTAAGGAGCCTCACTGGCCCTCCCAGCTGCTTTATTTTGGGAGCCAGGTGTGCCACTGAAGTCCATCTGATACAATGAAATGGTTATGGTAGTGCAGAGCTATGCTCAAAACGTGGCATCCGTGTGCAGGGAAAAGCATTAAGTGCTTTGAGAACTGTTAACGTAGGAGCCATCTCCTTGGGTTAAAGACAACAACCTGAATTCTCAAGGCGTCCGTCTGTTTTTTCTGATTCTGTGTTCTCTTCCCCAGACAAGTGTCCATTGAGGAAGGAGAAAGAAAAGCCAAAGAGCTGAATGTAATGTTCATCGAAACTAGTGCAAAAGCAGGATACAACGTAAAACAGGTGAGTAACGTGGTGCCTGCATCCAGCCCTCGGACGTCTTCTGTCAGCGCACCAGTGTGGAAATAAGATCGGCTCCTAGGCATCGGGAAGTCTTCGCGTAGGGTGTTAGAGGGACGTTAGGAGTTCATGCATAAAAAGCAAGATCTGGGAGTTAAATTGTTGGCTGAAGGATCCCTGACCTTGCAGCAAATGACTTGGAGCTTCTTTCCTCTTAGAAAAGAGGAATTAGGAAGGAGCTTTGTGGGTACAAAATCATGCCTTCCCAAATTCGTGTTGATGCGGCCCCTAACGGTGTTCAGATTGAAGGGATTTAAGCACCAACCCAAACCTGCTCAGTGAATGAACGTGGGCAAACCAACGTAGGAGGAATGTGATGGATTAAAATGCTCATACCATATAGTGAGACAGCATAAACTGGGGTTCCTGCTCTGTTGGAAGGCACTGAAGGTTCGAGCAAATGTTCTTGGACGGCTGAAGCTATTTATTTTCGTTAGATGATGAGTTGCTTTTGAATTGGGGAAAGCAGTGAGATGTCTTGTGAGCTGATGCAACTGCAGCGCGACTCGGTTTTGTGCTGCGAGATGAGCTGCAGCTCTTCAAACTCCATCCAGCAGGTCAGAATTTAATCAGTTGCGCTAACGAAGATAAATCACCCGGCAATCTGTGAGCTGGTAAAAGCAGTAAACACTACGCAACTGATCTGGTGTTTACATGCCAGGGTTTTTGTTTAGGCTTGTTAGTTATGTCAGCAAATATGCTTACTGGGAGTTCCTGCGTACAGAGCCAGAGCCGTCCATCCCTCCCGGCTCAGCGGGGTACTGCGTTTTCATTGATCTTGCAATTTCTCATACGGAGCCATGCCCACTAAAGCATTTGGCAGCCGCTGTTACGGCAGGAGGAAATAACGACTGCAAGCTGCAGAAGGCTTTCGCTCTCGGGTACCTCCACAGGGCGAGCACACGCACACGTGTGTGCATAGATAAATACGTAAAAAATATAAATATATGTCTTTTAGAATCGTGGGTTCAGGTCGGAAGGGGGCCTTATTTTATACGTGTAGCTACTCGAGTAGCTCGCGTACAGGAGTTTGTAAGGAGCTGCTAAAGCAGGTTTATAAATTACTTTGAGTGTATGTTATAGATGGGACGAAAGGGTCTGTTACTAAAACGTCCCTTGACCTTCCATATTAGTAGCAAAATTATTCCCTCCGTAATGGAATAATGAGATGTGTTAACTCAGCGCTGCCTTTCCGTGCGTTAGCGAGCGTAAAAAGCGTTCGGTTCCAGGGTCCCCCAATTATCGTGCCACAACACAAAGGCTGCCTTGTAATTAAGGCTTGGATTTCCTGCTGGAGCCCTTGGTGTTTGCTCGGAGCGGGGCGTGCATTTGGGAGCAGTTGGCGCTGAGAGGAATGGCGCTGCTGCAGCTCTGCTCCCTCTTTTCTTGAGGGAGCTGCCGTGCACCTGCCACGTCCCCAGAAGCGTGTCCAAGCCAAGGTAGCTTGGGGCTTTTTTTGGGGGGCCGGTTAACGCTGGTTGGGTTGGGGGCCTGATGATTTGAGACGCGAAAGGGGGAAAATCCAGTATGCCCGTAGTCCATCTTAGCGTAAAATACTGTCGTTTAATGAAACGCGCGCTTTGTAAAGCCTCCGCTGCCTTCCTTAAGGATGGTAGCTCCATTTAATGCGTGACGAAGGAACCGACTTCACCTCCTTGCGTTTTGTGCTGAAGCCATTTAGGGATTGTGCTAACGAGCTTGTCAGAACACAAAGCCATTTCGGTAGCTGGAGCCTCACTTGCACTCTCTCTAGAGAAAAGTCGTCGTCGTATAACGGAGGTCTAGACACGTTATGCCTCTGATTTTAATTGCCAGGTTACGTGCTGTAAGGAAATAGGCTTGGTAATTCAGCTCCAGCAAAAAAAAAAGGTGTTAGCGGGTAACCTGGGGGTGAGTTCCCTCTGTTAAAGTGCAGATTTGGTGTGCAGAGATGTGGTTCTTGTTCTTCGCTAACATCGTCAAACAGTACTATCCAAAAAAACCCGGGGCTGCTGCATATCCCTGCATCATAATCCGTGGCGTGAAGCCTTGTCAGAGTTGGACAGGAGACAGATTTTAAGTGACTTTATCCTCTGTGCAAGATACCAAAACAAAAGATGTGAGTACTTATTGGAAAAGAACTAAAAGTGGCTTTTTCTTCTAGATTCCGATGGCTGTATTGCGGACACGGACTGTGATTTTTAGGGCCTTCAGAGCTATTTTGTACTGTAGAATATTTGAAACCTTCATTTTTATTAGCTTAATAAGCAGTTATTGAAACAACTCTCAATGGATAAGGCTTAAACCAGTAATCTAGTTCTTTATTTTCCTTGCAGCTTCTCTGTTGAATAGTCTGAAATTATTTTACTAACTTGCCAACAGCTTCTTTTCCCAGTGAAGCAGGAAAGTGTGGATACAGCTGCAGAATGGTACCATACCCGTATAAAATCTTCCGTTAATAAGCTGAATGCAAGTTTGACTTCCCCCTAAGGTGACAACGTCGTTCCATAACACATCCTGATCCCGCAGAACAATTACTGTCCGAGTTAACTTTCGTACGGGATTTTTAATTCGGGTCAAGTTATTTTGGAAGGAGTCCGTATTTAATGAGACATGAACGTACAAATTACGATCGCTTCGTGCCGGATATCGAATATTCACATAGAGGTGAAGCTTGGACCGGTGACAAGTCATCGGTTCGTCCACTAGGTTATGGGTTAGGATTTAGCAATTACCGTGCAGCTTTCATACTAGATATGACTGAGATATGAACTGTTTTTTCCCTTCCATGCAAAGCTCTTGTCTGTCAGTATTGAAACGTCTCAGGCTGCTGAGGGAAGCACTGACAACCCACCTGGGCAGCCCAGAAAACTCAATAAAATGCTTTTTTTTTTTTTCCCAGTGCCCTCTCTTCCCAGCACAACGTCTGTCTCCTGGCCCTAAACGCTGTGCCCTGCTTCAAAGGCAGTGAACTGCGGAGCTGTGGTTCATGCAGGAGGTTTGGGACGGAGCTGGATCCCCAGTCCCCCGTTGTTTCTTTTGAATTTCTATCCCTTTCACGTTAGGGTTTTGGGTTCTCTGCAGTGTTGGACGTGTACGTCTTGATGTTACCACCTCCAGATCTGTCTCATTTCGCTCTTGTGTGCCCCTTGGACGGCCCCCCCACAGCCTCCTTGCTTCCCATCCTCTCCAGCATGTAGCTCTGGGAGTTCCAGCCTCACTCGTGTGCCTGAGTCCCGGAGACATCGCTTGCAGCCCACCTGCCCTCTCTGCCCGATGCTGCCTGCGAGCTTTGCACATCAGCGTTTGCCTCACTGTAAGGATACAGAAGAAACTTAAATTTCTTGTCCTGCTTGGGGAGAATAATGGCCGAGGTATTTTTTTCACCTCCTTGGCTGTGGCACTGGTTTGCTGGCCTTCGTTCCGTACTTTTGACCGTGGGTACTGCTTCTGGCCTCTCCTTCATCCTTTCCTGCAGGCGGGCAGCACTGAGGAGAGGGAAGGGTGCTGTACCACAGCTCTGAGCTCGCTGTGGCCATCCCACAAATCCAGAGTGGTTTTATTGCGTGCCTCTAGAAGGCGGGTTGCACCAACACGCAGTTCAGTGCCAGGATCTTCCGCCAACAGAGAAATAAAGGGGAACATGCTGAACATACTGCTGAAGATGGTGAACCTACAGGCTTTTTTAACTATTCCCCTGTGGGATGAGAGGAAACAGCTCGCTGGTGGTGCTGGGGGCCGAGGTGAGATGAGTGACCTCACGGTTTAGAGGCTTGGAGGCAGGTGTGCATGCAGCCTCTGCAGAGGGTTTGCGACCTGTGCGCGTGCCAGCTGAAGCCAGACACTGCAGGCTTTCATTTCGTGCCTTCTCTGTCGTTTCTGTTCCCCGGGGGCTGATCTGATGAGCTGCTGGGGCCAAGTCTCGTCTCTTCTAGCTGTACCAGGCAGTAATGGACTGCCCTCCTGTGCCGCTGGACCTCTTAATGTACGGAGACCCCGAGCTCCTGTACACCTTCTGCTCCTTCTGGCCGCGGGGAGGGGGTGCTGGAGGAAAAACGAGAGGATGTACGGAGTGAAAATGGTGATATTATTGTCCTGGGGTTAAATAGATGCAACACAGGGAAAAAAAAAAATTGGCTTTTGGATCCTCCGAGTTTCAGCTAGGAGAGCCCTAAGACTGAGGGGAAAACTAGATAGCTCGCTGCGGTTAACGCAGAGAGTCACTCCCTGCTTCAGTTGGTTTGTCAGCCCTGAACGAGCTTTAAAAGACGCTGAGATTGGTGCTCTGTCTCGGCAGCCCGTGTTTCGGGGCATCTTCTTGTTAGCCTGGGGACTTCATGCCCAGAATACGTCAGGGTTCGTTTTGCCGTCTCGTGGAAAAGAGATGGGGGGCGGAGAGCCCTGGAGGCCTCCTTCCAGCAGTACCTGGCACGCTTCACGCTTCTGCTCAAAGAGCCCCAGTCTGGGCATGGTTTTTGGCAGGAGAACTTTCTCACGGCTGAAGGACCGTGGCCCCACGGGTAACCCTTTTTTCACGGAGCTGGCTGCATCCAGCAGCTCGGCTCTTCCCCCTGTCCTTTGCTTTTTTTGTCTGCTGGATGGGCACGAGTTACTCGGAGTTGCAGAGCTCTCCTTGGGGAATGAGAATTAGGGAAATACTTCGCTCGCTTTGCTCCGGGGAATAGCTTTCGTGTGGCTCTTAGCCTTTCAGACGGCTGCATTTAACTCCTGCTGTGGGAGAAAAGTCCCAAATCCTCACCAAAACGCGCGGTTTGTGTGTTTACGTGTACACACGCATGCACAAACGTATATGCATGTGCACACCGCGTTATATCGGTGTGTAGACGTGCCGCTGCCTGTGACATTTTCCAGGGAGATAAGAGAGCTGGCGTGGGTCCCGAAGGTACTGCGGAGCAGTAAGGTCCCTAACTAGAAGGCAGCTTTCTGCCCATCCTAAAGTTTCCCTAATTGGATTTGTTCGCGTATGCTGCGGCTGATAAGCAGAAGGTTAATAAGAAAGAAAGTTGATTTTCGTAGTTGCCAAATTCCTCTTTGTAGTCAAATAATGTAGGGCGAGAAATGCAGCGAAAGGCATCAATTTTATTCCCGGTCTTCACGTTAAAAAAGGATTCTTTTATTTTGAACAGCCTTTCTGGCAGCAGTTTTGTCTAAATGCAGTGATTCCAGTCAGTTCCCATCATCTCAGGGTTTTTTTTAAAGCATCCTCCCCCTTCCCTTCCGTAAACTGCCTCCCTGATTTGCAGCCTTTGGTGCTGTGCGTTGTAAAAGGGGGAACGGAATGGTGATGTCACCCTTCAAAACGTGATTAAAACTCCTTTTTGCAGTGCTCTTTCCACCTAGGATTTTCCAAGCGTGTGCCAACAGCAGAGAGACCTGAGATGTCGCGTTTCCTTCTGTCAGAGCGGAGGTGTTAAGCGAGCGGCCTCATTTAGGGCCAGGACTCTGCCAAACCTGCGTATCCCTCTTTAAAACGGATCGGGGGGGGACTCGCCCCCCGCCACCCCGCGTCGAGGGCTGGGTCAGAATTCCTCTTTCAGGCTCTGCCGCAGGATAAGAACGAAAAAAGTGCCGTAAGTTGTCCTGGTTTTGGCTGGGACGGAGGTGGTTCTCCGTGTTGCAGCTGGGATGGCGCTGTGTTTTGGGGTTAGGGTGGAAAAGGTGGGGGCTTCGCTGTCCCTCTGCCATATCCCTCCCACTGCTGCTCTGCATCGGAGGGGCGGGAGATCGAACGCAACTTCCCCCGCAGAGCTAGGTGCCCAGATGATGATCGCTAAGCCGTTTCCCTTCGTAAAAATGAACCTGAAATGGCTAAATATCAAATGTTTGGGGAGCAGAAATCATTTCAGGGACAGAGCTCGGTAAAGGGGGAGAGTCAGAGCCTTCTGTACCCAAACGTGGTAGAGTTGGGAGGTTTGTCCAAGACCATGAAAGACAAAGCGTTGAGATTGCCGAGTGTCGTGGATTCAGATATAATGCTAAAACTTCAAGGCTTCCAAGGGAAGGTGAGATGGAATCTAAATTACTTCTTGACCATCTTCGATGAGAGGGGGGAAAAAACATAAAAAATGATAGTGAATGGTCTAGTTCCGTGCCGAGTGAACAAAAAACCTTCTGAAAAGTCACACAGCTGAGGGTGGCAGAGCTCTGCCAGTTACCTGGTTGGAGCGGCGAGGAGAAATAGCGCCGAGCACGGGGATACGGTGGGAGGTCGCTCTGAGAGTCTGCAGCGTCTTTCTTCCCCTTTGTTTCGTTCTTAAACCCTAAGAGATCGCGTCTGGTTTTGGTTTTGAAGCGTCCTGGAAAATAGGTCAGGCTGCTTCTTCCAACAGAGCTAGGAGGGCTGCTGAGACGGGGGAAGCAGAGCAGATAACGCGATGGGAAGCGTCGAACCACTCGACGGGACTTCTTGGTACAAGGATAACGGTTAGGTCCCTGTCTGCCTGCCTTCATTTAATTCTGACCACGAGGTCCTCGTTGCCTCTACGCTTTTGGGCGGTTGGGCATCCCTGCCGGCTGTTCAGCGTGGAGGGCTTCCACAGTTCAGCCCCTGGAATTTTGGCACACCTTCATTATTTTCTCGTTGACGTGTGAGGAAATGACGTGTGGTTTTGCCTGAATTCTTCAGCGAGGCCGGGCGGCTCAGGATGATGGCTCAGACGCTTGGGTGAGAACGCTGAGCTTCGAAACCGTTAGCTAAAATCGGCAAAATAAATCAAGCGTTGGCTTCGGCAGACCCATACCCCGGGCTCAGTCCCAGTTTCGGTGTACTGCTGCTGGTGAAAAAGGAGCGAGGATGCTGGGGGCTGTTTCCAAAGCAGTTTCGAGGGAGATGACGGGAATCACAATGTGCTTCGCCTCTTCCTACCCGCCAGCTTTGTCCTCTGCTCACGTAGGAACCTCTTCGGTCAGTGGCGAGGAGCGGTGACAGCACAGGTCAGACCCCGATGAGCACTGCGTGTCTGCGGAGATCGCGGCCGCAGAGATCCGGGGGTTTGCTCACGGTTAATTTGTGCGGTACTCATCGAGCCAGAAGGGTTTTCCCAACGTCTTCCCGGCGTCGTTTGGGCACTCGGGGCCAAATTGGCGCGAAGCGCATGGCCGGAGGTCCCTACACCTGTAACGCGAACGGACCGACGGGGGCTGGCTCGGTTTGCTGGGGAAAGTGGGTCACTGGGAGCGAGCGGTGAAGCTTCGTGTCGTTGAAAGAGAGGGCTGAGATAACACGAGATAAGGTCGATTGAATGCCTTAAAGCTGACGTCAGACCCGTGCCGAGCTTTTGGGGAGTCCTGCGCTGCCTTCGGGCTCGCACCGGGCTTTTATTTATTGGGCAAACCCTGTCCAGAGGGCTGGCTAAATGGCATCTGAGAGAATCCCTAGCTCTGAGCCTCGCTCCACAAGAAGGGAAGGGGCAAAGTAAGGAAATTAGGAGAGGGCGGTGGTTCTTCTCAGCCTACCTTTTATTTCAGCATCCTTCAAGCTGAATAAACCTGTGAAGTTTGGAGCTCGGCTTTGCTGGGGAACAGCGCTCACGGGATGGATGAGTGCCTGACTCCTGTGGGGTTGCAGGAGCCCCCGGCACCTGGTTTTGTTCTGTTTTATACCCACGTGTGGGCTGGACACACAGTAGCGATGCAGAGGATACTGAAAGTTGAGGGTGCTAGGAAAGGATAGGGCAAATTCCTGGAAAAAAAAAAAAATAAAATATCCTTTCTCTGACTTTCGGGCCACACAGTACACGGAGCCTGGAGGGTGGCGTTTAGGGGCTGTCATTACTCGTGTGCCCTGTTCTGGTGCTTTTGTGGGTGCCGGCTTGGCCGCTGCTGGTGTAGGTGATGCCCCGCGGGGGTCCGAAGGCTGAATTTCCAGCTGGCGTGGGGAAGTTTTGGGGTCCAGGTAAAGCCCGGGGCAAAGCCAAGCCCGAAATCCTGGGTTCCAAGCGGCAGAAATGCAGAGGTGCCGGGAGGTTTGCTGCTCGGAGGCAGCGACGTCTCGTCCCCAGTAACAACAAAACCGCGCTGTGCCGTTCCTGAGGAATAAAGGTTATGTTCGGTGTCAGGCGTTCGGGTGCCAGCAGCGCTCAGGGATGTATCGGGTCATTGTTTGAACCGGATCAACCGGGGTGCACTCTTTAAAGTCCGATTGTTTTGATCTGTTCCCTGTGTTTTGTTTTTTGTTATTTTTTTTTTACAGCTTTTCCGACGCGTGGCAGCTGCCTTGCCTGGAATGGAAAGCACACAAGACAAAAGTAGAGAAGACAGTATCCTTTATGCGCCCGTGGCCTTGCGGTGGCAAAGCGCCGCCGGGCGTCGCCGCGGACGAGGAGGACGCAGGTCCTGAATGACGGGGGTGAAAGAGGAGGGAGCAATATCTGTCCCGCAGCCCTCAGGCAGCTTACGGGCATCCCAAAAAGGGGGGCAACAAGGGCAAGTAGCCCCCGAGCTTTGGTTAGGGGAATGAGGCTCGGTGAGATGGATGGCTGGGGCTGCGGGTAAGGGCAGAGGCTGCTGCGGTGAAGCAAAGGCAGCGGGGATGGTTAGGGGTAGGAGGAGGCGTGAAAGTGAGGTGGATAAAGCTGAAGGGAGGAGAAGGGGAAGGTGCAGAGGGATGCAGCCAAAAGGGATGATTTGTGGAGGGTTTGAACAGGCTGGGTGTGGAGGAGCTGGTACGAAGAGGCTGACAGAGATGGAGTGGAGTGGCCGCGGTTGCTCGCTGTAGCCCTGAAGGTGAACGAAATTTCTGCTAATCGAGCCTCTTGCCACCCTCGGCTCCGCCTGGCTGCCCACCTCGGCTGTCTTTGGTGGAAGGAGGCGATGGGGGAGCCAGAGGGATGCGGCAGGGGTGGGAGCTGAAGGGACAAAGGGGGCGAAATCGCGGCGGGTGCTCCCAGGGGGGAGCGAAGGGGTTGCATTAAACCTCGTGGGAGTTAGCGAGGTGCCAGAAGTGAGCTGGAGAGGAACTTCCCTGGGGTCTTCAGGTTCATTTACAGCAAGGATCAGCCGTATCGCTGGTAAGCGGCGGAGGGACGGTGTTTCGGAGGAAGGACGCTGCGGGATCTGTAAGAGAGGACAGATTCAGGGCTGGAACTGCATCCGTAGGGCGTCTTACGGCAGAGGGGGAGATTTGGGAGGCTGCGGACCGCGGCTGCTAAGGCACAAGCTCCGTGTGACGTGGTTCTGCTGATCAAAACTGGTTCCTGAGGCAGGTCACCAAAAGGTTAATGAGCAGCCACCTTCGTTAACGAGAGGATGAGGGCAGGCTGCACGAGCCAGCGGCCGACGGGCCCGCGGTTGCTCTGTCGGGGGGGTTTTGATCACCAGTCCCTAAACGGGAGGCTGATAAGGGCGCTTTGAATTCGGCTTCCTGCAGGCTGCAGATAGCAAGGGCTGAATGCGATTGTCTCCCAAACAGCTGCGTTGGGATTAGTTTGGGGGGGGGATTTTCCATGGGCTTCTTTTCACAGAGCACCGAGGGCTCACTGATCTCGAGCTGCTCGTGCTCTGGCGGAGCTGGCAGGGCTCGTTTTGAGCATCTCCAGCTCTTAGCTCTCAGCGCGTGAGCCAGGTTTAAACCAGCCGAACGGGCGGATCGGATGTTTGAAATGAATTCTTGCTCTCCCCTTTCCACGTTTTTCTCCCAACCTCCGTAAAGAGCAACTGGAATCCCCCGAAAAGAGAGGAGCTGGAAGAGCCAGCTGTGTTCGCCGATAAGAGGGACACTCGAGACTGGTGCCGAACGCCCGCAGGTCGATGGGGTCGGGATCAGCCTTCCGGGCTCTCGGGGTAAAAAAAAAAGCTGCCGTAAGCGCTGCGACTGCGGGGCACGGGTCGGGAACTGGAGCGCCCCAAGGGGAGCAGCTTATCGGGGGCAGGCTCGGGGTGACCTTGTGTCACCCAGAAGCCAGGCTGGCCCTCCTGCTGGGTGCGGACGGGAGCGAGGAGGAATTATTTGCCCAGCTGGCACGAAGCGTAGGGGAGCAGGAGTTTAAGAGGTGAGCTTCCTCCAGAGAAAGGACCTCGGGGCTTTCCAGGACGGGCTCTGACCCTGCCGTGTTCCCAAACGTCTAGCGGAAACGGTGCCGGGGCTGCTGAGAAACCTGTATCGGGGCTTTTGGTTGAAGCTGGTCTTCACAAGAGCACAACGAAGTGTTTTAGTAGGAAACGCGGGTACCGAGCTGAAAACCCCGGTAAAAAAAAACCCTGCCTGGGTAGGGAGACCGAGCTGACGTCTGTTCGCCTTAACTTAACTTCTTCCAGTGATCGACATAAAACTGGAAAAGCCTCAAGAGCAGCCTGTCAGTGAAGGAGGCTGCTCCTGCTAATACCACGTGGCTTCTACCTTTCTCCAGAACATCACTGCTTCCCCTCCCTTTACTCTTCATTGACTGCAGTGTGAATATTGGCTTGAACCTTCCCCTTTCAGTAATAACGTATTGCAGTTCATCATCGCTGGCTGTCTCGTGGAGATGATCTATTAGCTTCACAAGCACACACACACACACACACACAAAGAAAATGTCAGTGTCTTCATTATTTATAAGAAAAAAAAAAAAAAAGCCAAAATATTCCAGCGTATTCTAGTTATAACTTTAAACAAAAAAAAAAAGAAAAAAAAAAAAAGAATAGGTACAATTTCTTAATATTTGTTCCTTTTTTTAATATGTTATGATATTGCACTTTGAAATGATGGGAACCGAGTAAGTTTTGAATTGGACTTAGACGAGAAGTACGTGCAGAAGAAACGCTTGCAAATCTCACCCACTTGATCTCTCCGACCACCCGGAGATGGCCAGACAGCAGGCAGGAGTGCAAGCGGAGGGGGCGTATGCCGAGGGTGAAATGCTGTCCTTAAACAATAATAAAAGACAACGACGACTAAAACCAAGCCCTTAATCTTTCCAGCAGAGATAGTCCGGATGGTTTTCAAACCCCAGAGCTTTTTTTGGGGGGGTTCGATACCAGGACAGGCTACCGGGATTTTTTTTTAGTTCTGGCCGAGGCGACGTGAGCGCATTTCCAAGGCGGCATCCCGAGAAACGCAGAGGGGCTCCGGATGGGGTAACTGGCTTCCGAAGGGGTTTTTTTTTGGGGGGGGGAAAGGTGGAAGCGCGTTAGCGAAACACTTGCAGGAAACAAAACAAGCTTGGAGTGCAAGATCGAGTTTTTAGGAGCATTTTTTCCTTTTACGTAGAACAACAATAAAGCAAACGATGGCTGCCCGAGAGATGGGAACGTAACGTGTCAGCCGCTGCGGGGGGAGAAGGCGTTCTGCTTCCTTTTTTTTTTTTAAGTAAGGGGAAAACCTTAACGGGACTGGGGGCTGGCACCGAGACCTGCCTGGGGACCTTTACGTCTGGCAGAGGGACAGCGGAGCGGCGCCAGGCCGGGGAGAGAGGGGCGGCGGAAGGGGGCTCGCGCCCGCGCCTCCACGGCGGGGGGCGGCTGGGGAGGGGGCGGCCGCTTTGGCCATGCAGAAATGTAGCTGGGAAGACCGTAGAGGGAAAGGGAGGGAGTTCGTAGGATGGAAACCAACTTACGATTATGCAGATTAATGCCTTTATTTTTTAGCGTTTTTTTGTTGGTTTTTTTATGTTCCGTCTTCCAAGTCGGGTTTAGTTTTTTCACTAGAGCTGTATAGTTTGGGTGAATAACTAGTCGTTTAGTTTTCTATTTAACTAGGCTTACAATTAACCGTTTTTCTTTGATATTTATTTCCTCGCTTAATTTTTTTTTTTTTTTTTACAATTTCCAGTAATTTTTCTTTTTTTCCGTTTTTGCTGAGGAATCCGTTTAGAGCTTTGCTGATGTCGCGAGGTGTAGCTACCCGAGAAACACAGAACCGAACACACTAGAAGTGCACCCTTTTAATCTTTACTAGTCATTGTGAAGTTGCTGTGTAAGTTAATAAACACAATTGTAAATACATTGTTTGCTGGGCGAATACGGCTGAGTTACAGTGCAGGAAGGAATTCGCGAGCCTGGCTTGCGATTGCTGCTTAAGGAACAATTGCAAGCAAATACTCAGGCTCCTCCTTCGTTCCCTTCTGCCCCTCTACCACCTAAAATTACCAACCGGGGAAGAGAAGGGAATCGTCCTCACCACCGCTTTCACCAGGAAGCGGGCATGAAAGGCTTTGGGATTCTTCATTCCTGAGACGAATGCTAGGCTCGTGCCCTGCCCTGGGTTTAGAGCAGCTCTGCACACCAATAACTTAAAGGCAGGAGGAGATGTAAAAGTGCTTTTATAACGCAATATTAAAGGCGAGTTTTTTTGACGTGGCATGTCTTGAAATAAACATCAATGATATGTGACCAAGGATCATTCTTTATTTAAAAGAAACTCTTGAGGGGAAGGAAACCTGGCTGCTTTTCCTGTATTGTACTGTTCTTAACTGTGCAAAAGCGATCCATCTCGCTGCTTTTTTTACCCCCCTTCGGTTCTCCATGCGGTTCGTGTTGGTCATTTCATTGCTTTCCACAACCACGTGCGTTTTTTTTTTTTTGCTTCTGACGTAACCCAAACCCTACGTTCCCTCGTAGTCCTGAGCTTTAAGCACTGGATTTGCAAGGAGCTGGCTCACCGCACTGGGTTAGGTGGGCGGGCAGCCCCGCCGCTGCTCGGGGGTGCCGCTTTTGGAGAGCAGGCTCGGAAGGCGGCCCCGTTACGACCCTCTCGAGAAAAGGTCTCGCAGGGGGTGCGCCCGACGACACGGTGGCCGCAGGCACGAGGATGAGTTCCTGGTCCCCGAGGTCTGCTCAGGACCACCGGGTGCGTTTCACTCCTGCTGGTCCTGCAGCCAGTGCTTAACGCGACGGCAGGGACCGGTCCTGCCCTTTTACTTTCCCACCTTCCCAGGGAAAAGACCTCTCCCAAGCGAGCGCAGGAGCAACGGTCTCTGTAATTTTTTGCACCCTGATGCCTCGTGCCATCTGTCTCTCGGTTTTTGGGTTCTGATTTTATTTTGCTCCATCGGCGTGGCCAGTAGGACCATGGGACCAGACTTCTTTTGTGACGACTTTGAAAACAGCGAAGGTTTCTGCTCTGTTTCTTTTCTCCTCCCCACTCTGGCTTGATTGTTGTACAGTACATTACGCGGCTACCCATTACTCACTTTTTGTCTTGAATACAAGTAGTTGAAGAAATTGTATAAGGGGAAAAAGGTTCCTTTTCTTCATGTTGGAATGTCGCTGGTACCTCAGCTCTGTTTGATAATATGAAACAACGAAAAATTCCTTAGCGCTTGAACTAAATAAATACCTGTCTCATTGGAAAGCTCCGGGTCTCTTCTCTGTCCACATCCCTCGGAGCATGGGCTGGGGGGGGGGGGTGAAGGGTGTCAGCGGCTCTGATTTCTTCCTCCTGCTCCTGCCTGTCGGCCTTGGAGAGTTGGAGGAGGGTTTTTTTTTGCAGAAAGGTGGTGGAGGACGAGGGCTGCAGGAACGGGTGGGTGAGTACCGGTAACAGACGTGCTCCTTGCCGGCCTTAGGGGACGAGGAGAAGGCTCTGGTCGCTGGGGGGGCTCCTGCTCCTCCTGGCGCACCCAGGTCCTGCCGGAGCAGGAGGGAAGGGGCTGCTTCAGGGCACGGCACGGCCCTGGGGCACTCAGCCCCAGCTCCCCCTCGGGAAGCGTTCACAAGAGGCAAGCAGAGCGGCTCGAGCCGTGCGCGTATTGGGAACCGAGTCAGACGGGGAGCATCCAGCTGACTGCACGGTCAAGGACTGGGTTAGGCGGGTGCTGCCGGGTAAATCTGGGCTGGCTTTAGGCTTGGCGGCCTCCCCTCCGAGCACAGCGTCCTGGTGGTGCCCGCGGGGCTGCTGCCGGCACCGTCCCCTTGCTGCGTGGCGCCTTGCTCCCAGCGCCCAAATCATTAAGAAACGAGGCAGAGAGGGGTCTGCCTGAAGCAGCTGGGTTCCTTTTTCCCCCCTCCTTCGCCACCTTCTCCTTCCCCACCCCGTGTAAACCCCACCTGCAGCTTTCTACCAGATGAATTTTGGGATCCTGAGCGCCACGGCTGCCGTGAATCCCGGGAGCTAAACGCTGCGGGCAGCTCTGCCCGTCCCCACGGGAGGCGGCGCGGGGCTGCGGCCCCCCGGGGATTTTCCTGCTGCCCTCGCAGGGACGCGCTCTCCAGGAGCTGCCGTTTCCCGAGCCGAACCTTGCAGGTTCCCATTTCCCAGGCTTTGGGTGTAAATTAAAGCAATTCCGAGCGTTCGCTGCCAGCCACCCGGAGCCCAGCTGGAAGGAGGACGGCTGCCCTCGTTGCGCTAAGGGCTCGATCAAAGTTACCGGTGATTAAAGCACCGAAATCACCGTTTCCCTCTGCACCCCGCGTGCTCAGTCCGGGTGCTGCTGAGGTCGGTGAGATACAACGGGTTTTCAGCGCCGCTGGTGGTGGCTGGGGCGTGCTCTGACCTTCCTGCGTTTATCTCGGCTCAGGAAGAGGGGCAGCGGCGGGGAGAGGCGATCCCGGCCCCTCGCGAAGCCGGGCACCACGCGGTGCGGCCGCTTCGTTTCCGAACAAGCGATTTGGGGGCTCAGTGGGAGCAAAGCCAGTGCCAGCAAATTGCTCGCTGCGACATTTGGGGTCTAACCTGATGGGGCTGCTTGCGGGCGTGCCTGGGTGTTAACCTCTCGTCCACTAACCTCCCATTCCCAGTTGTCGCTGTGCATCCCACCGCATTAATCCTCATTTCAGATTTTTTGGGGGGGGTTTTCGGGGTCTCAGCCGGCGTGAGCAGCTTTGGCAGAGGGGGCGTTGCTCGTGTGAGGCCGTAGGAGCGGTGAACGGCGCGGGCCAGCCCTCGTTTCTGCTCATTTTGTGGACGCTGGCCTGATGTTCGTGCCTCCAACACCCGCGTATTATATTCCAAATAATTTGAGTGCGTT
This sequence comes from Anser cygnoides, assembly GCF_040182565.1. Taxonomy (NCBI): domain Eukaryota; kingdom Metazoa; phylum Chordata; class Aves; order Anseriformes; family Anatidae; genus Anser; species Anser cygnoides. The sequence continues at coordinate 211,065,148 of NC_089873.1, read as the reverse complement.
CGGCTCCTTCCCCCAGCGTGGAGCCCCCGGGGCATCGCGACGGGAGCCGCCGGCCCCTTGCCGCTGTGCGGAGTCGCTCGGGGCTTTCGGAGAGCAGCACCAGCCCTGGGGAGGAGAGGGGCAGGATCGGCCCCGGGACGCGCAGGTACCGCGGGCGGCGGGGGCGCGGGGCTGGGGAAGGGGCTTCCGGGGGGGCAGCGGCTGGATGCGGCACGGGAAACGAGCCCAACGCTGCCACGCGCCCAGGCGTGGAGATCCTGGTTTGTTACTGGCTTTGCGCAGGGCTGTGGGACGGGGGGAGGGGATAAACCCTAAGAGGCGCTGGTGATGGGGAAGGCGCCGCGTGCTCCTCAGGACGTCCCCACAGCCTCGTGCCCCGTCCATCCCATGGGGCGCGCCGCTCTCGGTGACACTCATCCCTCTGTGTGGGGGGCTCTTGGGGCTGCCGAAGTCCCCGAGGAATGGATTTAGGGGCTGTCCCTCTCCTGGCGACCCTGCCACCGCGCGGTGCCGCCTCCCTGCCCAGCCCCGTTGGGGTGATGGCGCCGGCTCTCGCGCGCGTTGTGCCCCCCGGGGCGCTCGGTGGCAGGTGGGACGGCACCGGGGAGGCTCCATCGGCACTAATTAGCGGTGAGGCTCCATCGGCGCTAATTAGCGGCGGTGGCACGGGCTGGGGGCAGCCAGGCTGAGAAGAGGGCTGGTGGCTCACCTCCGCCTTTGGGATGGGGACACGGGGGCCGAGGGTCCCCGGGGGCTGCGGGGACAGACGGGGGCAGGTTTGGGTGGAGGTGAGGATGGAAACCGGGCTGGAGGACGGCGAGAGAAGGGGCAGGGGCGGCGTGGGGCCGGATCCTGCTCCCGGCTGCTCTGCGAACAGCCGGGGTTTGTGTGCCGGGGGAGCTTCTGCTGGCTCGGAAATCCCTGGCTTAGGGAAACGCTCGGGAGTGGGAGGTTTTCCTAAAAAGCAGGGGGCAGCAGGCGCCAGCTTCTCTTTCTTCGCACGCTGAGGAGCCCCAGCGCTGAGTTAAGCCATCTCCAGGCTCGAAGTGGGGCCGGCCGCGCGCTGTCCTGCACCCGGGGTGGGTTGCGGTGGGTGCCAGCCGGAGCCTCTGTGGGTCCCCACGTGGAGGTGGCTTCGTCCCACGGGTCCCGGTTTGGGGCTGCGGAGCAGGGACGTGCTCACGGCTCCTCGGGCACGCGGCGCTCGGGTTCCCAGCCCGAGGACCTGCTCCTCGCCCCGAGCCATCTCTCCCCCCCCCCTTTTCCCCCCCCTCACCCCTCTCCTCCCATCCCACCCCCGGGCTCACCTGGCCGTGACGGAGCGGGATTCCTCGGTGCCTCCTGCTGCCCTGGGGACCCTCGTCAGACCCGGCACCACGGGGACCCCACCGCGAGGGCCTCAAGAAGCAGGGGACATTTCCCCCGATCCCACATCCCCCCCCCCCGACATCACCCAGCTCCCGAGGGGCTCCCCCACCTGCTGCCCCCTCCTCACCCCCACGCGCCCGCAGGCTCGGTCTGGGTTCGGCCGCCTTTATTAGTTCGCCTTTGGGGTTTTTTTTCTGTGTTTTTTTTTTTTTTCTCCAAACCTCGATGCACTTCGCAGGACGGGGTTTGCAGCAGCAGCGACGCGAGGGAGGCCGGGGGGGCGGAGGATGGGGGGGGGGGGGGGGGACATTTGGGGACGTCCCGACCCCCGGCGTGGAGGAGCGGGTGCGGAGATGGGGTGGCCTGGGGCAGAGAAAGCAAAGCCCCCAGGAGCCGAAGCTTCGACAGCAAGAACCGGGGTGCTGTTGGGTTTCTAAATTTTGGGGTTTTTTTTTGCTTGTTTCTGTGATTTTTGAGCTCCTCACTTAATGTCAGAGGTGGCTCCAGGACGAGGAGCCTCTAGGGGCGATGTCCCAGTGTCTGCCTGGTGCTGCCCCGTGCAAAAAGGAGACCCCCCCTTGGTGCCACCCCCGCATTGGGGCCACCACAGGTGGCTGTCCCCACACCCCAAACCCTTTTTGAAGCCCACGGCTTGGCTGCCACGAAGGGGCTCGGGGCCCGGCGAGCGGCGCCTTTGCCTCCTGATGCTTCCCCTTCCCAAAACCCTCGGTGCTGTGTGTCCCCCCCCGAGCCACTGCTGCGCGGTGCTGTCCCCCTCCTCCCCGTGTGCCTGGGGGCTCTTCCAGCCCCAATCCTTGGGGCTTCGGCCCCAATTCCCAGGGGTTCGGCCCCAATTCCCAGGGGTTCGGCCCCAATTCTCAAGGGTTCGGCCCCAATTCCTGAGCTCGATCAGCCCCGGGGGCTGGTGCAAGGCTGAAAGCCGACAGGGGCTGGACGGAGCCCTTGGGGTGCTCGCCTGTGTGGGGGGTGATGCAGAGCGGGGCCGGGGCTCTCTGGTTTTGGGGTGAAGGTGGAAATCCTTCCAGGTTCTCATTTCCCCCCTTAATCCTTCCGCAGCCACACAGAGCGGGCTCTGGAGCCCCCTCCTGCTTCCCCCTGGCAGCATTTGGTGCCCGCGTCCCGGCCTGGCGCCCAGGGGCAGTTGTGGCTTTGCTTCTCCTGTCCCCAGGGGAGGTTTTGCGCCACAAACCCCCTGCTCTGGGGGAAAGCAGCACTGAGCATCCCGCTGTGGTGCAGGATCCCCCCTAAAAGACCCTCAAAAAAAAAAAAAAGTGATTTTGCAAGAAAATTTACCTACCTCCTGGAACTTGCTGGTGGGGGCAGCACCCCTCCCACCGTCCCCAAGCCCAAGGTTTTGCTCCCGGCACCTGGAGGTTTCGGGGTGGTGAGCGGTGCCGGGGGGGGGGGTGGTGGTGGCGGCGTGCCGGGGGCAGCTTCGGGTCTTGGCTTAGGATTTCGGGTCCCTGGAGCCGCGTGCGGGTTCTCGGATGCAAAAGCCGGGAGCGGGCGGGATGGGGAAGCGAAGGGGCCGCATCCTGCGGGGTGTGTGTGTGTGGGGGGGGGGGTGTGCTAAAACCAGCAGGGCATCCACATGAAGGAGCCCAGGGCGGCGCCGGTGGCGGCCCCCGCCAGCAGCCCCAAGGCCATCTGGTCCCCGGAGACGCGGTAGGGGTCCTCCCGCACGATGACGTGGGTCACCCCGGGGGCTGCAAGGCAAAACGGGGCTGGGGGGGGCACCGAAAAAAGGTGTACCCCCCCCCATCCATACACACACACACACACACAAAGCCAGGGCTCCCCCAAGCACCCTCGTTCCCCCCACCCCATCCCTATGGCACCCGGTTTGCCGGCTCTCAGCCCGCCCACCTCCCAAAACCGGGCGTAAAGCCCCAAAATGCGAAGTGATCGTGGGGGGAGGGACGGGGACCGTGCCCCCAGCCCAATTCAGCACCGCCAACCCCAACCCCAAAATCGGGGGGGCCAGGCAGAGCCGGTGGAGGGAGGGGGTGAACGGGGACGCGGCCGATGAGCCGGGGCCACCCACCTCCGTACTGGTGGCCGTAGTGGCCGGAGCTGATGTAGGCGGTCTGGTGGGAGTCGATGGGCACCGTCTGGTAGTAGTCGTCGTCGTAGGGGTCGTAGACGTGCACCTGAAGGGGGGGGGGCGTGTGTGAGGCTGGCACCCAGGTGTGGGGGGGGGTCCCGCGTGGCCCCACACCACCAGCGACCTGCCAGAGCCTGGTCGCGGTGCGGCCGGGCCTTGTTTTCCCCAACCCACGCGCGCGATCGGGGCTGAGTCCCTTGGGGTGGGGGATGCGAAGTGGTTTTTTTTTTTTTGGTTTTTGGTTTTTTTTTTTCCCCCTGTGTGGCTGGCGGAGGTGCCCACGGTGCCCAGCTGCTGGGGGGAGCCTTTGCTGAAGCACCTCGGACACCTCCCTGATCTTGGGGCCCCTAACCATGCCCCTCGCCCTAAGTGCTGCCTCCATTCCCCTTAACTCTGCCCCTGCTCCTCTTAACTGCGTCCCCATCACCTGAACTCTGCCCGTGCTCCCCTTAAACGTGTCCCCATTCCCATTAACTCTGCCCCCATCCCCTTAACTCTGCCCCCATCCCCTTAACTCTGCCCCCATCCCCTTAACTCTGCCCCACTCCTCTTAACTCCATCCCTATCCCATTAACTCTGCCCCCATTCCTTTAACTCTTCCCCCTTCCCCTGAACTCTGCCCCATCCTCTTAACCCTATCCCATTCCCCTTAACTCTGCCCCCATTCCCATTAACTCTTCCCCATCCCCTTAACTCTGCCCCCATCCCCTTAACTCTTCCCCATTCCCCTAAACTCTACCCCATTCCCCTTAATTCTTCCCCCATCACCTTAACTCTGCCCCCATCCCCTTAACTCTGCCCCCATCCCACTAACTCTGCCCCCATTCCCTTAACTCTTCTTCCCCTTAACTCTGCCCCACTCCCCTTAACTCTGCCCCCCACCCCCGTAACTCTTCCCCATTCCCCTTAACTCTGCCCCATTCCCCTTGATTCTGCCCCATTCCCTTAAATTCTGCCCCATTCCCTTAAATTCTGCCCCCATCCCCTTAAATTCTGCCCCATTCCCCTTAACTCTGCCCCCATTCCCCTTAACTCTGCCCCATTCCCCTTGATTCTGCCCCATCCCCTTAAATTCTGCCCCATTCCCCTTAACTCTGCTCCATCCCCTTAACACTCCCCCATTGCCCTTAACTCTTCCCCATCCCCTTAAATCTGCCCCCATCCCCTTAACTCTGCCCCATCCCCTTAACTCTCCCCCATTCCCATTAACTCTGGCCCCATCCCCTTAACTCTGCCCCATCCCCTTAACTCTGCCCCACTCCCCTTAATTCTATCCCTATCCCCTTAACTCTGCCCCCATCCCCTTGATTCTGCCCCATTCCCTTAAATTCTGCCCCATTCCCCTTAACTCTGCCCCATCCCATTAACTCTTCCCCATCCCCTTAACACTTCCCCATTCTCATTAACTCTGCCCCATCCCCTTAACTCTTCCCCATCCCCTTAACTCTGCCCCCATCCCCTTATCTCTGCCCCATCCCCTTAACTCTGCCCCATCCCCTTATCTCTGCCCCCATCCCCTTATCTCTGCCCCATCCCCTTAACTCCCCGGGGGCGCAGGTAAGCCCAGACCCACGCCCCGAGGCCGCCCGCTGGGCACAGGGCTCGGGGTCACCCCCACATTTGTGGGGCTGGGGTTGGAGCCACCTGAGCCCCCCCCCCCCCCGATACCCAAAACCCGTGCGGTGCCGCCGTTTTTTGGGGGGACGAAGGAGCCTCACCGGGGTGGATTTCGCCTCCAGCACGGCCATCTTCCAAGCGCTGCGAACGAAGCAGAGGAAGGAGGGCTGGGGGGGGGCGCGCAGGGGGCACCCGGCGGCTCCCCTGGGCGCACGCGTCCCCCTCCCTCCCCCGGTGACCTGGATCGCTAATTGTTAATTCCCGATTAGCCGGGGCTGGGAGGGACCCGCCGGCACGGGGATGGCCGTGCCCTGGCTGTGTGGGGCAGGAAAATGACTCCTAAATTGGGGGGAAAAGCGGAAAATTGGAGAGTTTCCATCCAGCGGCGATCAAGCTCGGGTATCCCAACACCTTTCTCCACCCCCTCTCAGCACAGCTTAAGGGTCCTGACTCAAAAATAAAAATAAAAGCGGAGCGGAGCTGACCGTGGCCGTTTCCTCCTGCTGGGCATGGCCCCGATCCCATGAGGATTCACATTATTTACCAGCAAACCCCGACAGAAACACTCCTGCAGCTACCCGTGGTCGGCCGAGAGGTGGTTCCTCAGGCCACCGAGGCCCTTTTTGGGCTGGGATAATTCGGGGGCAGAGCCCGCCGAGGGGCTTTGGGCGCTTACACGGCGTCGTCCTCGCTCTCGGCGCACAGCGTGGTCTTGGAGCCGTCGCGCAGCACCACGGTCAGCAGGCACTCGCGGCTCTTCCCCTCGGGGGGCTGCATGTCTGGAAGGCAAAAGGGGCAGGCTCCGGCCTCAGCGAGGGGCAGGGACGCCCCCGTCAGACCCCACAAGACCGCTCGTGGGGAGCAGGTTGGGTTTTCACCCCAAAATCCCCGCTCGCAACTTGGGGTTTCGTTTTTGTCTCCCTCTTCGCTTCGGTCGGGATCTCAGAGGTTGGACGTGAGCAAAGGGCTGGGGAGCAAACCCTTCTGCCCCCGCAGCAGAAAAACAAGGGGGGGAAGGACAGAAAAAATGCCCAAAGACAGAAAAAATGCCCAAAGACAGAAAAAATGCCCAAAGACAGAAAAAACGCCCAAAGCGCCGTTGAAAGGCGCTTTGTGCGGCGGCCGTGGGCTGCCGGGGCCGCGCCGAGCTCTGCCTTTTGTTCTCCCCCGTGTTTGTGCGAGACGGCGGCGGCTGAGTCAGGGCCGTGGGCTGCCTTCCGCACCAGCGCGGGGTGGGAGAGGAGACGGGCTCCTGCCTTCCCTCCCGTCCTGGCGCTGGACAAGGACGCGGCGGTGCTGGGTACGGGCGGGAACGGTGATAATTGTGCACCCCGGCAGGTTTTTTTTGGCTCAGGCGCGTGCAAGCACCTTTGTACGCTCCTGGAGCATCCATGGAAGCAGTCATCCGCGCAGGGAGGGACACGGGGCTTGGGGACACGGGGTTTAGGGACACGGGGCTTGGGGACACGGGGTTTAGGGCCACGGGGCTTGGGGACACGGGGTGTTGCTCGCCTCGGCACTCGCGGCCGGTCCTCACGTCCCGGCAGCTGAACTTGACGTGGATGCGGCCGTCCATGTCGCGCTGCGTCTCGTCGTGGTAGTAGACCAAGCTGCCGTCCAGGTAGAGCACGAACCAGTTCCTCTTCCAGCGGCGCAGGATGGAGCCTGGCGGGGGGCGAAGGGGGGCTGAGGGATCGCGGAAATCCCCCCCCCCCCCCGCCATGGGACGCGGCCAACGCCGTCCCCAAATCCGCAACCGGGTCCCCGCGGGGCGCCTGGCATCGGCGACAACCCCGGCGGCGCGGCCAGGTGGCTTTAGCTGAGCGCTTCCACCAACCCTTGTTAAACCTAAAGGGCTGCCAAAAAAAAACCCAAAAAAAAACCATAAAACCCCGCGGGGAACCTCCGTGCTGCCCTGTAGGATGCGGAACAGCCTCGGCCGTGGGGCAGGGGGCTCCTCTCCGCTCCGTGCACCCACGGCTGAGCCCCCCCCGTGGGTAATCCCCGATGGCAAAACCTCGCCTCGCGGGCTCCCGACTTACTCTGCCGCCAAAGCCAGCCGCTCTTCACCAGCGCCATGGCCACGGGAGGGTTTTCGGGACCTGCGGGACCAAGGGCGAAGAGCGGGGTTAGGGGAGCAGCTCCCCCTTCGCCTGCTGCCCCGCGCTCCCCGTCCCCCTTTCGGGGGGGGACGCGGGGACGTGCCCGGGGTTAATCGGGGGCAGGCGGACCCGGGGGGGGGTTTCGTAATCCGGGAACCACCGAGGCAGGGAGGGCTCCGGCCACCTTGCTTTGCGCCTTTAATCTCCTCAGGATTTAGGGATTATCATCCCGTGGAGGTAAAAACGGAGAAAGCCGGGGCCGCGCGTGGAACGAGGCCGTAACTCCCCGAGGACCCCCCCCCGCCCCGGTAACTTTCCACAGCCCCGCTCGTTTGTTTTCCCTGCCTGGGTGGAAATTAGTCCCTAACGAGGCCGTGAAGTCATCGCTCCCCGAGTCCCCGAGCACCGCTGGGTGTCCCCCCCCCCCCGTGGCACAGAGCCCCCCCCCCCCACGGCCGCCCAAATCCTTGGGCATCCGCACCCCCCCGGTGCCCTCGTCCCCCAGAAACCGCGACCCCTGGTACCCCAAACCCCCCGAAATCGCCGTGCCGGGTCCCCACACATCCCAACACCCCCCCCCCCCCCCCGCCTCATGAGCTCGCATCCCCCCGGTACCCCCCAGCCCCTTATTTACAGCCCCCCCAGGTACCCACATCTGGTGCCCTCGTCCTCCTGTACCCCTTGGGCACCCCCATTTTGGGGCACCCCCTTTCTGCCTCCCCGGGGTACCCACATCCCCCTCTACCTGCACCCCCGGTACTTTTATGCCCTCCCCCCCCTTCAGCACCCCCATCCCCAGTGCTGCCACCCCCCTGTACCCCATCCCCTGGTGCCCCACTCCCTGGCACCCCCATCCCCCTGTACCCCATCCCCTTGTACCCCCATCCCCCTGTACCCCCATCCCCTTGTAACCCCCCCCATCCCCCTGTACCCCATCCCCCTGTACCCCCATCCCCTTGTAACCCCCCCCATCCCCTCGTACCCCACCCCAGTACCCCCACCCCATTATTCCCAGCCTGCTACCCCCATCCCCTTACATCCCATCCCCTTGTACCCCATCCCTAGCACCCCTATCCCCTGGTACCCTAACTCCTAGCAACCCCACTCCTGCTACTTTTATTGCTTTATACCTCCCCCCATCCCCTTGTACCCCCTCCCCAGTTTCCCCCATCCCCCTGTACCCCATCCCCTGCCACCCCCCTCCCCCTGTACCCCCACCCCTCTTCACCCCATCCCCTGGTACCCCATCCCCGTTGCCCCCATCCCCTGGCTCTCCCCTTCCCTCTCCCCATCCCCGTTCCCCCCCAGAGCCCCCCCAGACCCTCGGAGCCACCCCGGGCACCCCCTCACCGAGCGGCAGCAGCGCGGCGGGTCCCCGCTGCAGGTTGCGCTCCGCTCCCGCTGCCCGTCCCTGCCCGCACGCACGGGGCGTCGGGAGCTGTAGTCCTGCCCGGGGAAACGCGGCCTAAGGAGCTGCGGAGTCCCCGAAGGACCACGGTGGGGTTGGGTTTGGGTTTTGGGGGCCGCCGGGCACGGCGGTGCCGCCAGCAGGGACGCCTTGGGGCCGGTGGTGCGGGGGGACGCCGCGGTTGGCACGCCGCGCGGGGACCCCCGCATCACCTCCGGCCCCGAGGGCAGCGGTGGGCTCGGGGTTGGGCTGAGATTCGCCTGCCCAAATGCGAGGCCCCAAAAAAGCAGGGCTGGGAGGAGGTGGGGGGGGATCCACCGAGGAGGTTGCAGCTCCGAGCCCTGAGCCTACCCCCCCCCGGACCTCCCCGAGCCCCGATTTCCCCCTGCGGCGCACGTGGGGAAAAGCTGGGGAAAAAAGCTGCGGGTAACGCTGAGCCAGAGCCCCCGGCTCGTGGCACGGGCGCTGGGGGGCTTCGGGGGGGCTGTCGCTGCTGCTGCCACTGGTGGGGGTCCCGTGGGTGCCGTAAGCACACATTGGGGGTGGCAAAGTGGGGGCCACAGCCCCAGCGCCGTGGGGAAATCACGCCAGGGGATGCCGAGGCTGAGGGATGGGCTCAAGGAGGCGTTTAATGCCTCGGTGCGATATTACGGCTGGAGCAGGGACGGGGGGAGCCTCCTTCTGCAGGGAATTCCCCCCCCCCCCCGCAGGGAATTCACCTCGCTGCAGCGGATTTATGGGTCGAAAAGCACGGGGTGGAAGAAGCTCCCGTACATAGGAGCGAGCCGGGAGCAAAGAACCGCCCGGGACCCATTTCTGTGCCCGGCAGAGCGCCGGTGGCAGAGGGACGCGGTGCCCAGCCCGCGGGGTCTGCGGGGCAGATTTGGGAATCTGGAAATTTGGAAATCACGGGTGGGGGAAGCGCCTGTCGCATTTGGGGAGAGGGGACGTGAATTATTCGGGGAGATCGTGGGCCAAGGAACACCCAGCTCCTCTTATCCACTGCTCCTTGTCCGTGAAACATGGGCCGTATATAGGCACGTATATATTGTATATATTCATACCGTGCAGGTGTTAAAATCCAAGGTTATTTATAGGCGGGACTGGGCTGATAATTAAGATGTTTATTAAGCTTTTGGCAGCCCTTAATGCAAAAACCTCATCTATTCCAGCAGGCTTTTCAATATAAAAACCTTTCCCCTCCCCTCCCTCCAGCGCTGGCTTTACAGTGTTGAACATCAGAAGGAATTAAATTAATCCAGCAGCTTGCGGGTTGATTACCAAGCACCTAAATCGCGATTGCCCATGCAATTGCTCTCTGCGGCCAAAATATGCTCAACACTTCCACGCCGGTTATCGGCCCGCAGAGCAGCCCGGTCACGCTAAGCCTTTCAGAGAGAGCCACGTGCTTGGACATCAGGCCTCAGGGCCCGGCCAGCTGCTTTGTTCTGCAACAAATTGATAAAATTTGGTAAAAAGAGTCTCTTAGAGGTCAGACTTTGGTCAGACTTTGGCTGAAATTTTAATTCGCTCGAGGCTGATGCTGGTGTTGGTCGGACCCTCAGCCAGGCGCTGCGTGCCGCTGTTCGGTGTGGTCGAGCCCAAAGGTTTTCTTCTGCGTACCGTGGGCTCTGCCACAGGGCTGGAATGATTTGTCTCCTTGACAGCCAAAGGACGTGCCGCTGACTGAAAAGAAATAGATGCTATATTTAAAATGGCAGCGGGTTTTCATGGAGTTGAAAATCCATAGCACTACACTAATGGGTTCTGGTTGGCTGCAGCACCCGGGTGGCTGGAAGAGAAGACATCAAGTTTATGCCAAGAAGAGACAAGAAAGGGTGGGGAAAAAGCAGAAATACAACCTGCAGGGAGCAAAAAAAAATCAATGCAGCAGTGCAGGAGGCAACGGCAGGCATCGCGACCCTCAGCCCAAAAGCAATGCCATTAAAACATCCCCAGATCACTCAGCCTTCCTCTGGGGAAGAACGTGGTGCTGGTGCAGGATTTGGGGGGCCCGATTTATTTATTTTTTTTGCAAACCGTCCATTTTTTATTATTATTTTTAATCTGTCTGGGATAAATTTGGGGCATGCTGGACGGAAACGGTGATTTAGGGAATCAGGGTGGGGGTTTAAACTTTTCTTTACAGCTGGCAAAGCTGGGAGGGTGGAAGAAGGGAGGTGGATGTGGGATGCAGTGTGGAAACAGCCCCACATGCTTTTGTAGGAGGACAAAGCATGGCTTTCTCCTCATTTTTGTAGTAATCAGGTGGAGCTTGTTAGGAAAAACCCTTTTGGAGATTTCCAGCTTGCTCTTCCTCCAGCTAGGCTTCGGCCGCATGGCGCCTGGGGCTGTGTTAGTGATGCTCTCCCAGCAGCTCGGGGCAGATCTGTGCCGTGCTTCCCACAGACTTTGATTTTTGGGTATAAAACAAGGGATTTCTGAAACCGTTCACAAATCTCACACGACCAGGTGGTGCGGCTGAAGGAGCGGGGTGGGATTGGGATGTTGTCCCTTGAGGAATCGCATTTGTGCCGGGTCTTTGCACCCCCAGATTTCGCTTCAGCCTCCTCGTGCCCCCCAGGGTCAGACCAGGAGCCCTTGGGCAGGTGAGGAAGGGACAGGAATGGGCCCGAGGACCTCGGTGGGGTCAGGACACCACAACATTTGCTCTTTTTGTCCCATATCTTTATTGATGATTTGGATGAGGGAACTGAGTGCACCCTCAGTAAGTTTGTGTATGACACCAAGCTGGGGGGAAGCCAGCAGGGCCAGGGAGGTGCTCGTCCCCCTGGGCTCTGCTCTGGTGAGGCCGCACCTCGAGTGCCGGGTTCAGCTTTGGGCCCATCGCTTCCAGAAGGACATCGAGGCCCTGGAGCGTGTCCAGAGAAGGGCTCCAAAGCTGGGGAAGGGCCTGGGACACGAGTCCTGTGAGGAGCGGCTGAGGGACCTGGGGGGGTTTGGGCTGGAGAAGAGGAGGCTCAGGGCAGGCCTTATTGCTCTCTGCAACTGCCTGAAAGGAAGGGGTGGGGAGCTGGGGGTCGGCCTCTGCTCACAGGTAACCAGGGATAGGACCAGAGGGAACGGCCTCAAGTTGTGCCAGGGGAGGTTCGGGTTGGAAATGAGGAGACATTTCTTCTCAGCAAGAGCGGTCAGGCGTTGGGACGGGTTGCCCAGGGAGGTGGGGGAGTCCCTGTCCCTGGGGGTGTTCAAGGCAAGGTTGGACGTGGTGCTTGGGGACATGGTTTGGTGGGGGACATCGGTGGTGGTGGTGGTGGGGTGGTTGGACCAGGTGGTCCTGGAGGGCTTTTCCAACCTTAATGATTCTGTGATTCTATATGTTGGGACAGGTCAGTAACCGAGAGTGAATAAAACCCACGTGCACCCACAGCGTGCTGTTTATAAGTTCCCAGATCCTGCTGGGTGCTGCTTTGCTACAACACTTGGCATCACCCCAGAGCAAAATCCCCCAAAGGGGCATTGCAGGAGGTCTGGGAGCCTCGGGCAGGACATGGGGACAGAGATGGGGACATCCTCCTACAGCTCCAGTCCCTGCACCAGGGTCCTGAGGCAGGTGGATACCTGCAGGGATTTCATTGCCCACCTCCTGGATGCCAGCACTTGCCAAAAAGCGTTTTGTGTTTCGTGATTTTTAGGCAAGTGCTCCGGCCCTAAAAGCGGGGTGCTGTGTACCGGGGGGTGCTGTGTAGTGGGGGTGCTGTGTAATGGGGGTGCTGAGTACTGGGGTGCTGTGTGCTGGGGATGCACTGCACTGGTGCTGCTGGTCCTTCCTAAAAGGATGAATTTGTTTATTTATTTATTTATTTGTTTGTTTGTTTACGTATTTATTGGTGCCCGCTCCCCCAGGAAGGAGCCCCCCCCCCTCCCCTCAGCCCCCCTCAGGGCTCCCTGCGCGGGGCGATGCGGGCCAGCCGCCGCACGGGGGGGTTAAAAACACGATTTTTCACTTTATTTCACACGCCTTTACAAGCCTGCCCGGCCTCCCTGTGAGCCGGGCCGGGCCGGGCCGGGCTCACTCCGGCTGCCCGGGGGCTGCGGGCGGTGGGGCTGCGGGGCCCGGCCTGACGGGGCCCTCACGGCCCGGCCACCCTCGGCGGCCTCCTCAGCGCCGCGCGAACTACAACCCCCATCATGCCCCGCGGAACTACACCTCCCGGCACGCCTCGCTGCCCGCCTCCTCCGCACTACACCTCCCATCAAGCATCGCGCCGCTACCCTCCCCACTTCCCCCCTCGTCTCCTGCGCCAAGACTACGCTACCCATCGCGCCCCGCGGCGGGCCGCCGGCAGCCGGGCAGCGCCTGCGGCGCGCGGGGCGTGCCGGGAGCTGTAGTCCGGGAGGCGGCTGTAACGGTCCCGCAGCGGTTCGCCGCCCCCCCCCCCCCCTCCCCGGTCCCCGCCTGCCGCCGCCGCCCCCTCCCCCAGCGGCTGGCGGCTGCGGGCAGAGGCAGGAGGCGCCTCGGAGGCAGCGGGAGCCGGAGAAGCCGCAGGTGAGGGAGGGGGGGGGGAGACACGGAGGAGACCCCCCCCCCCGGGGCGGCTGCGGCGAGTCCCGGGGCGGGGGGGGCGAGATGGGGGAGTGGGGGGGGGCGAGGATGAGGTGGGGGGGGCGGGGGGGGGCGACATGGCGGGGGGGGGGACACACGCACAGGTAGGGCTGGGACCCGTGAGGGGAGGCGGGGGGGAATTGGGTCTGGGGGCTGCGGGGGGGTTTGGGGGCAGAACGGTGGCAGAATTTGGTCAGCGGCAGCCGGGGACGGCACCCGAGGGTGCTTCGTGGGGGGGGGGGGGGGGGGGGGGGGGGCAGGGGGTGAATTGGGAATTGGGGAGGGGGGAATTGGGGTGGGGGTGTGGGGGGGTCCTGGTCACAGCCCTGGCCTCCCCCCTCTAAGCACCCCCCCCCCCCCCAAGCCTTTGTGGCAGGGTTTGTTCGGAGCCCGGCGAGAGCAAACGGGTCCGCTGCCAAAATTTTGGCTGGGAGCCATGTTGTGTGCGAGGGGCCCGGGGGGGGCGCCCAAGGGGGGCTGAGGGCATCCAGGAGGGTGCCGGGGGCACCTAAGGGTGCTGGGGGGGGTACCCGCGAGGGTGCTGGGGGGACAACCCCGGTTTGCCCCAGCAAAACCCCGCCGGGGCTGCTTGGACCTGGCGGGGCGTGCGAGGAGCCAGCGCCAAGCCAAGTTTCACCTCTTCCTCTCGTGCCAGGAGGGCGAGCGAGTTGCGGGGTTCCCGCCTCGGTTCGTGGACGAGCCCAGCTCCGTTCAGACCCCGCGTTTCGGCGCGGTGGGCTTCGGGGTGTCGACACGGGCGGGTTACTCGGGAAGGCGGCGGGATGCTCCCGCTTCGCTCTGCTCCCGCTTCAAAACGCCGAGAGGGGCTCGCGGAGCCGGGGACCCCGCCGCCGATGCTGGTCTCTAAAGCCTCCGTTACCCATAATATTCCCGAGTCCTCTCGCACGGCTCGGCGCGCTGAGGTTGGGGGGCTCCCGTCCCGCTCCCCGTGACACCGCCGCGGGGTCGGGGGCATCGCCGCGGGACATCCGTAGCCCGCAAGCAGCGAGGCCGCGAGACGCGAGGCCGGGTGGGTGTTGTGCCCGTAAGAAATAGGTAGGAGATGGTGTTTGTTTTTGGGAAAGGTTTGGGTTTTATTTTCTTATTTTTTCTCCTTCGGGATCGTTGCTTTAACCCTCGGTGGCTGGCGTTGCGGCGTGCGGGGCAGTTGGGTTGGGGGTTAAGGACGCCAGGGAGGTGCTGAGCAGCGGTCCTTCGCGCGTCGGGCAGAGGAGCCTTGACATATGGAAATGAGAGAAACATCCCTCATCGAAAAAGGTGTTGTAATGTGTTGGGTTTTATTTATTTATTTTTCAATTTTTCTCCTTTTTTTTTTTCTCTCCTTTCTGCTCCTCACGGTGACGAGCTCGCAGGTTGTGCCTTGTGTTTCCGTACACCGAATTTCGTTCAGAAAGCGTTCTTTTGGTGCTGAATTCTGTCAAATGTAGAAAAACGAGCAGGTCGAGTGGTTTTTTTTTTTTCTCTTTCCTGGACAAAGGCATGTTGTACCAACCAGAGAGAAACCCCAAGCGATTCTATTTATGTTTTAATCAAAATATGATTTAAGATGCAGTGGTATGCTTATTCTCGCTGCTAAATAGCGATGGAGGAAGCTTTTTTTTTTCCTTTTTTTTTTTTTAACAGGAACGAGGGTGATGGAAACATCTTTAGGGAAACATTTTGCTGGACTTGATTGCACCAGCCGCATTATTTCGTGAAACGTTAACTGTGAAGTGGTTGTTGATTAGTACTCAAATCGAGTGGAGATGTCGAGTGATGTAAAGAAAAAGGAGCTAACACTAGGAGATCAAATGCGTTTTTTTTTTTTCTTATTTCTTTCTGATTTTGAATTTTAACAGTTCCTTGGATTGTCTGGACCTTTATGGCTGAGTACATGAAAACAAACAAAACCACCACAACTATGTGCTGAATATTTATCCTTGCTAGGTGTACGCAGTCATTAAAAAGACCGATAGCAGTTGGCTGTGTATATTATACACAGATATATTATATATATTTTAGATAAAATGCATATTAAGGCTGATTTTGTTCTGGAAGTTACAAATATCTACTTGCCTACTTTCACATTTCAATATATATATTTTTTTTTAACGAAAGGGAACGTTAACATTTTTCTGAAAGAATCTCTCTCCGCCAGGTGATGTGGTTCTGTGGATGTCACGTTAATGACCGCGTGCTGGGTGTTTCGGGTACTGTCATGCTTCTCGGTCGTGTCTTTGCTTGATGAAAATCCGTGTCCCTTTTTAAGGATGCACTTTTTGGAGGGATAAATGCACAAACTTCTCCTTTGGAACAAAGGGATGGGAGAAGCAAGACGTTTGCACGCTGTGGGGTTTTTTTTTTGGGTCCGTTCAATAATAGGAAACATTGCGTAGGGTGGGAAACCTAAATAATACACCTCGAAATTCTGTGAGTGCCCGTGGGGTGCGGGGAAGGACGTGGTGCTGAGGCCCTTTCTGGTCTCAGGTGGCAGCGGTCAGCCTGCATTGCAGTAGGCGAACTCGACGGTGGTTTTTAAAGTTTATCTTTGCAGTTAGGCTTTGGTGCCCCCCCCAAAATCGGTAACCCACCGCGGAGGTAACGGAGAAAACGGGAGAGGAAGGAAGGTGGTGCTGCTCCCGGTGCTTCCAAATCGTTCCTCAGGCACGTGAAAATGCCTCGCAGAAGCATTTCTGTTGAAGGCCTCCTGTACCTCAACCGAAAGCGTAATTAAAACTCTAATTCGATTGTGTCTAAATTTAATTATCTGATCTGTCTGGAGGAGCCCGGAAGCCTCCCTTTGGATGCCCAGGTGCTTGAACGCCCACTGTCGGTACGGGCGGCATGCGTTTAGCCCAGGTTAGCGCCTGCTTTTGGGACACTGTGGGTGTGACGGTCATGGATCGGCCTCGACCATGGTCTGAGGAAGGGCTGGGGCACGTTTTGGGGTCACCCGGTCCCCTCTGCAGCTGAATTTGGCAGCGCCGGCACGGACACGGCCCAGCTTTGTGTCAACCTGGCAGAGGACTCTCTGAGTCCTTTATGCCTCCCGTGGTAGGAAACCTTCCCGTTTCCACCCCTAAGCTCTCAGCTGATTTCCAGCCATCAGGCAGTCGGGAGCAGGAGCTGATGAGGTTGTCAAAAGGGAAATACAATTTTTATTTCTTCCTTTCTGAGCCCGCTCTTTCCTTCAGCCTGGGCTACGGTCTTCATTTGTCTTCCAGCCATGCCTTTTGGGCTTGATTGTATCCGCAGAGGCCCTGATTTCCTTTTCCGCAGCACAAGTGCTCTGTGTACTTTCTGTTTCCTCTGTAATTCGTAAAAGTCTCTCCGTATACTCTCTTTTCTGGGCTGTGGATTGCGGCAAGGGACTGCCTTTACTCGTGTCCTGCCTGCTGCCCCGCGGTACCCGGCCCGGGCGGCAGGAAACCCCTTCGGATGGTGGAGCCTCCTTTCCTCCCGCGCCGGAGCCAGGCACTGCAGAGGCGATCGCCCCATCACAAGGTGAGAGAAACACAACGTCGTGCCAGTCTCCTCCTCCAGGTGCTGGTGTGACAAAGGGGCATGCGAAGGGACCCCTCGAGAACCAGCTTCTTAGCCAGCGTGCTCAAGAAGGAGCGACCCCAGCGTTGCGTTCAGGAGCAAGAAAAGTGCAAACGACTGGTGCAAAACCCAGCATAATTTTGGAGCCACGGTGCTGGCTTTCATTTACTCGAGGTGAGATCGTGCATCCGAGAAAAAGCTGGCTGGGAAGGAGAGGTTCTGGCCACGACGTGCCTTAGGTGCATCGGTCTCATTCCCTAACGTACCGTCATCTTATCGATGAGGCTACGTTTTGCTGCTTGAAGGTCGTAATTCGTCGTGTTCCGCCCCTAGAAGCCTTTGATCCAAAGTGATTTAATGAGAGAAGTTCTCCTATTTTATGGCATTTTTCAGACTTAGGCGGACGGCGTCTTCTGCTGATTTCAAATGGTAGCCAATGAATCTCGCCTGATGTTGCTAGGTTGTTGTATGCTGCCGTGGGTCTGTTCAATAAACAGATGAAGATTTTGTTTCAGTGCAAATAAATAATCCACCTCACCATTTTTTGCCTGTTGACAGTCTCTTAACTCCTCGAATTAAAAACTATTGGCTTAATCTGTCACTATTTAGAACTGGGAATAAATTTTCAGGAATTATTTCCATATGACTCTGTTGCCTCTCACTAAAACAGATGCAGTTCTCCAGAGGCGTCTGAACAGCTTTACCTTCTTGGTTCTTCAATTAAACTGCATCATTCGGTTCCTATTTTTGTTGAAAACGTAGCACTGAATTGATACCACTAAATCTGAGAGGAGAATGTCAGTGGCAGTGTTATGTTTATTTACACAAATACGCGCAAACCTGATTTCTTGAGGAAGTAAGGATTATGTGTTTGTGCTGCCTGCCTGCCCACCAGTAATTTTGCACTCCAGTTGGCAGCTTCATCCGAATCTCGACGGGCCATCCAAGTAGAAAACAAAATAGCTTCATTTTTTTATTTTATTTTTTAAAGTTTTGAGAAAGTTGACTGTTGGGTAGAGGGCAAAGGATCAAATCTGCGCTTCTACCGAGGGAGTGCAGGTGATAGCATTTATATTTCCGCTGGGATCCTGGGCAGCTCTGTAACGTTTGGAGCCCTTTGCCAAACTAAGAGACAGGGGCTGTGGAAGGAAATCTGGTAGAAGTCCTGAGCACCTGGGGAGGAGCTGGAAATATTCTGTAGGTGGTGGTTAATGGTCTTCATGTAAAAATCAATAGGAAACGCGTCCTTGATAGTTAGTCTTGTTGATTTTTAGAAGAACATATGTAGGGCATGTATTTTGTGTTATTGTGCGCTGATATATTGACACTTTGCTTCGTTGGGTGGGTAATCTTGATCTGGAACCGTTGTTTCTTCACTTGTTGGTTTGAATCAACAGCAAAAGGAAAAAGCTGGGAATTTTCAGGGATATTTTGCGAGTCAGGGCCGCTCTGCCATGGGTGTCTGAAGCAAAAATCCCAGACCCCTACCTACGATGCCAATCAGGGATCCTACTTTGGAGGTACACAGAGCCCTTGCAGATCCCCTGGAAGTTGTGGGAGCTCTGAGCGTGAAGCAACTTTGAAAACCAAACCTTTCCTTTCTTTTTTTTTTTTTGTGTGTGTCTTGGGCTCCAAACAGGAACACGAATGCACAAATCTGAGTCATTTCCAGATAGATGCTTTCTTGTGTGTCTTCTCTCCTTCCTGTTGGAGCTCCGGGGGGAAGCGATGATGGCGATGATGATATTGATGGCGTAATGCTTTATTTTTCAAAGAAGCATACAGGGAATGAGGTTCTGCTGGGGATGACGGAGATCCATTGGTTTCCTCGCAGTGTGAGTGGGTCTTGAATCATTTTTAAGAAGTCCTGAGTATTGTTTAGTACGGATGTGCCGAAATCCCTGAGCACTGCGAAGGAATTTCAAGTGACTTTGTGCTTTCTGGGAGGAAGAATGCAGGCCTGATGATACTCTACAGCAAACCACGTAGAAGATTATTGCTGTAGGACTGGTAAAAGCTCAAGGAACGTGCCCTTCTCCTCTGCTGGAGATGCTGATTTGCACTTGGACGTTCTCTTTCCTTTCTTTCTCTCCTCTCCTTGAGTGAAACGGTCACCTGGAAAGCTGACGGGTGGGAAAACGAAAAGGCAGAGCAGAAAAATGGGGTTTATTGTAGCTTTAATCTTCCCATTGAGAAAGTTACCATATGAATGCTGAAGTATGTTTGTAAACTGAAAATTTCTGGCTTCCTTGTCTTAGCAAGGGTTAGAGATTTGGGAGGATTATTGAAGGCAAGCTCAGAGTATTTTAGGAGAGAAAAAGGAAGGCAAGGGAAGAATAGATGCCGTCGTGCCTACTAGGCATGTCTAATTCTTTGATAAAATGGATGAAGACTGCAGACTGCAGCAAAAGTTAAAGCGGGCTATAACATCTTGGATTCTGCAGGTTTTTTCTGAGCTTCTAATTTTCCATTGAACTTAATCAAAAAGATCTGGCTCTTTTATGGCATCAGCCCGTTCTGATTGTCTGTCAGGAATTAAAGCGCAGCAGCTGAGCTTTAATGTTCTTTGTTGTTAGGTACACAACTCTCTTAAATACGTTTGAAATACGGATGTTCCCGTTTTTCTGTTGGAAATGCACGATGAGGACTAGAGGAATTTAGAGCAAAGTTTGTCTTTCCTCTTTTCCTTTTGGTTCTTTATATTTGAACGTTTACGAAGCATAGAATCATGGAATCATGAAGGTTGGAAGAGACCTTCAAGATCATCTGGTCCAACCATCACCCTACGACAAGATGGACAACTTGCGTTTGTAAGGGACGAGCGGATTTCCATGGTTAGTCCCGACCAGTTTCCGATAGTTTCTGGATCTCCAACAATTAATTCGGCTTCTGTTCTTTAGGTCATCCTGTTCAGTGCAAGATTTTGGACTTAACTGCACCCTCCGTCTGTGTGTATGTATTTTACGTACGAGACAACGCGTGTTTTTATTTATGGAGAAGGCAGAGCTGGAAGTGATCCCTGGCAAATGTCTACGTTAAACGTCCCTAGCTGGGGGCTTGGCTTAACCCCTCTCTAGAGGTGCTGCTGCTAACTGGAGGAGGTCTCCAAGAACCTTTTGAGTTTGTCCTGCCCGTTAGGTGGACAAGGAAGATGGCTCGATACCGTTGCTGATTTTTCAACCAAGATGAGCATGATGTCTACACAGACAGGAAGGCTCTGAGGGCTTGTCCCTGTTGAAAATATCCTGAATTAAGCTTGTGAGACTTTAAACTGCAATTACTTTGGAATAAATGTTATTTATGAAACAAGTTATTTATTCCGTTTTACGGAATAAAATGTTTCCCATGTGAACATTTATTCTGTAGTCGTTCATTCTGCAAATTATTTTCTTTAGCTTCCTGTGTAGGCATGTCGTAACTTAATAAGGCGTTTAAAGGCTTTTGTGAAAACTGCAGCATGTTCCACGCGTTTCCCAGGCCCGGCGTTGTGCAGTATAGGCACAGAATATAATTTCCAGTTGGCCTGAGATTGTTTGGAGGAGACTTGTCCCATGCTTGCCGTGCCAGCGGAGAACAGGACCTGCTCAGTGCTCTCCTCCCCGTCGCCCTTGCGTGTTGTGCTGCGAGCGGCAGGTGAAACCGATGCAAGGGCATCCAGTGCATTGGTTGGAGCCTGAGTTCGCCCTCGATTCGTCTTATATCCACAACAGGGAATTTTCAAAGTCTTAAAATGCGCTGCTGTAAGGTGGAGAAATGGTTTCCTTTCCTTTATTGCAGCGTCCGCGTCCCGCTGCTGAGCTTTGCGGTGTGGCTGAGTGTTCTGCATAGGGACTGCTCTCATGGGGAAGCTTGATAAAATCCTTCATTCTGTAAGAATTGTTTCACTGCCTGTGTGTAACACACAAATCTAAGCTGTAGAGAAGATCTTTGGTTTGGGTTGTCTTCTTCTGTTGACTTATGTTGTGGGCTCCAGAGATAAATCTGGTTTCATACATGTGTTCATCTGAGTTGCAGCTTTTCTTTCTCAATTCCCAGAGGTTTAGCTAAATGTTTGATTTTATGTACGTGACCGTTAGAGTTACCATCAAGAAATAATGTCTTAAATGGCTTTAAGCTTTGCAAATGGTGCTGGGGTGACGTACAGCGGATCAGTGCTACCTAGAGCTTTTGATGGCTCACGAACCAAAGCCCTCATTTCGGAAGCGAGTTAGCGTTACGAGCAACTTCCGAAGAAAAGATGTAAAACTTTAAGAGTTCTTGGTTGCTTTTGGATTGCCGTTTAGCAAAGTGTCCAGCATGAAGCATTTTGTTCTCTTCTCTTCTACAAGACAGTGGAGGCAGTGAAGAAGGGCGATGCAAGCGATGAGCCCTTTCCTTTCTGATGCCAGCTCCGTCCGGTGACCTGCAGCTGTGTATGCCATAAGGCTACTTCTGTCTCAGCTTCTTGAAAGGTCTTTGCCGACCTCCCTGTGTAAGCCTCACAAGATCCTTGTGTGTAGACGTACTCCCTCTGTTTTCCCCATGGAAAACGGGAGCCTGGGATTTCTTGCTGATGTACGGACGGGCTAGCTCAGGAGGTTGGACTAGCCTCCCAGAAACCACAGATCCTTAGGTTTTCCCTGACAGTGACTATATTTTGGGCTCCTGTCTCTCATCTTGGTTTGAAGATGTTAAGTCATGAAGAACCCGCCACTTCTCTTGGTATATTTTCAGCCATTAAGTACTCTCTCTGATTAAAAAAACGAGGTCTAAATTGAATTAGTTTCCAACTATTGCTCTCAAAAGCCTTTTTTTGGCTAAATTACAAGGTCCTTTGATACCCAGTAGCTTTTCCCTTTGGAGGGAACGCATAACTCCGTAACCAAGTGGCCTTTCAGCTTTTATTTTGGGCAAGATAAATACGTGGGGTTCCCCGGGTCTCTCTGCGGTCCTTAAACGATTGTTGCGCCCTGCTCATTTTTCATTATTCCATTTAAATCGTGGGCTGCTTCTGCGATGTTCCCGTGAGGGGAGTCTTACCAGAGCAATCTGCAGAGGCAAGATTGCTTCTTTATGCCCGAAGTAATTTTCCAGATCAATAGTGGACCTCTGAACACCACCGGGCTCTTTATCAAGCCCCACAGAACCTTACTGCAGCTAACTTCGTTGATGGCGATTTTCCACGGATGGCTGCTTTCAGTGATCTGTCAGTTGGCCAACTCGAAATCCGTTTAGCGCGCGATGTTGACACAGTGTAGCAGTAATTTTTTAATCAAAATGTCATGCTCAACATAAGTTTGTCTGTTGCATTGCAGCGGTTACCTTTATCAACCTAATTTTGAATCTCAGCTAAGAATGAAATAATCTTTTTTTTTTTTTTGCCGAGACCTATTTTCCATAACATTGTGTTGACTGTCGTCAATTTTGTTCCCATTCTTTCTAATTCTAGATCAAGTCTGATTCGCTTTTCCCTTGCTTTGTCCAGAGCTGATGGCTGGCTAACTCAGTTAGAGTTACTCGAGTCATCTTTTTGCCCTCTTCTGATGTTGGGGTATTATAAACGCTTGTCTTTGAGTTTTCTTCGGTGTTCCAGAAAAGATTGAAGTAGAACCGTCAGGGTCTCAGAAACTGGAAGACTCTTTGAGGGCTCACAGACAAACCATCCTGGGTCCGAGACACTTCTTGTCATTGAAATGTGGAGCTGGTAGAGCGCTCACAAGACTCTCCGGTACGTTCCCCTTCTCGAGGAAAGCTAGTGTATCTCTACAGCATCCCTCATGGGTATTTCTCTAATTTTTCCTTAAAATAAAAGCTTAGAAGGCACTCCAGCCTCCTTAGGTGGATGGTAGTTGTCGCTTGGCTGCCAGTTAGTTAAAAGCTTTTCCAAAGCTTTTTCACTTGGCAGTGTTTCTCTGGCAAATGAAGACACTTCACTCCCGAGGACGTGAAAAATAACCCGTCTCCGCTGTCACGGGTGGAAGTGTGTTATGTTCTCCCTCCGTTTTCTTCCATCTAGGCCGAACGGAGCCTGTTCTCCTGGATCATGTTGTTTCTAATTATCTTAATATCTCTGTTGCTTTCCTCTGTACTCCAATGTGTTTGGTTCCCTCTGTCCATGGAATCAGCACTCTGCATCCTTGTCAGCGTTGTACAAAATGAAGTGATGCTATTTTCCACCTGTCACTATTAAAACAATTTGAAATGCCCCTTCCCTTTTTGGCAAATCCGTTGTACCGTTGACTTACATCAATTTGTGATCCAATATACCCTCTGGGTTATTTTCTGAAATCCATCAGCCTCGCTAGTTGTTCTCCACCTGCGCCGCGTGCCCAGTTCTTGCACTGGTCTTTATCGACTTTTATCTGCCTGTTTTGGTTTGGCACAGTTTGATCTTGATGTAACCCATGTTGCTTCAGTTTTCATCTTATCCTGTAGTTGCTTCTATACAGATTGCTTAATAATTTCTCTTGTATCTTTCCATTGATTGCAGGGAGAGTTAAATCTCTAATTTGCTTTCGAAGCTTTTCAGGACTCCGCTACGTAGCTGTTTCCTTTTTGATCCCAAAAGCGCTTGGAAAGTTTGTGAGCGAATATCAAGTGGATCATCTATATGCAAATTCCTTAATTTTTCCTCTGCTAAGTTATATTTGTGAAAAATCACCGTCTTTTACGTGACGCCTATTTTCATTCCGGTGATATTTCGTTAGGGTGATAACTGAAAAGTACAAACGTCATGCGAGTTGAAATCAATTATTTAAATCAGGACATTCTGAAACCTTGATTGAATTACTAGGCGCAGCCCTACTGAAACGCGAGCCTGCTCTTCTTCTCGGCTGTCAAGGCTTCCAGTTCAGCGATCACCACAGCTTTATTGGCTGTAACGAGGTCCCAGCCAGTTCCTTTGCGTTTGGATTCAGATATGCTCCATGAAATGTCACCCATCATTTCTGAAATGAATCGTGTGTAATTGTGTGCTGCTCGAGGCTTTGTACCCCTCCTGTCTCCTCTGTAACCCCACATCTCTTTTACCCCTTGCTTCTCTGCCTGTGGAGTCCCGTACCAGAGCCTCCTCCTGGGCTCCTAACATGCTGAATTTCTGCTGAGGTCCTCCAGAAATTCATTGATTCGACGCGACTGATAAATAAAGGAGAGGTAAGCCTTTTTTTCCCCCTCTTTTGGAGGTACACTGCAGCCCCCACCTCTTTTTTGCATCTGAACACCACAGAACTCCCGATTTTAAAGTCTGGTCACGCGTCCGTCTCACCAGATTTCATTTTTTTCTATCAGCCAGTCAGAATTTTATTCGTTCCTTCTCGTTACTCAGAGTCCTTGCATCCATATATAGCAACCGAAAATGCATTTTCTTTACAGACCCTCTCGTCTGACTTTGAACCTCATTTATCCTTCCGTGTCCTTCTCTCGTGTTTAGTTCATTCCTTTCCTGGATGCATCAGCAGTTTCCTCCGGGAAGGTGTCTTTCTAGTTGGAAAGATGCTGCCTCTGCGGTTCATGATCCCCGTGTTCCCTGCGGTGTAGTTCAGTCGCTCAAATCCAAACATCCTCATCAGTCGTTCGTCGCTTCTGCCTTTTTTTTTTGCCTCCTCTTGCAGCCAGCAGTGGATGCGCGTTTCAGCAGCCTGCGGCGGGGTGTGGGGCTGACAGCGCCGGCGTTTCGAGGCGCTCATTTGCAAGAGGCAGCAGTTTGCAATTCCTGAGCCTCCCCGAGCTCCACGCTCAGCAAAAACCGCCGTGGTGCATGAGAACAAGATGCCATTGACTAGCAGATTCCCACCCGTTCGGGAGGCAGCTTCCACCAGATCCTGCTAGGTTTCTCTTGGCACGCTTCAGCTGGAGCATGGGGAAGAAAAAAGTCTGGCACGGTACCGTAGAAAGACTGCCAAACCTTGACTTAGACTTTCCTTTTCGGTTCTTTTCCAGGATCCTTGAAATATTTTTATTTTTTTTTTCATCTGCTCGGTTCCAGCTGATGCAGCGCTGCTGGCCCCAGCGTGAACGCTTCCTTCTTTTGACCAGAGTGATTAGCCAATATTTGGGATTGTCTGCCGAGGGAGGAAATCAATGACAGTCGGGTATTTCTTGGAGGCAATCTTGCTGATTCACGGAGGCCGTTTGCAGAGGCCGGCTTCTCTGAGCGCAGCCTGAATCGAGCAGCAGGAGAAGATTTTGCTCTCAGTATTCCAAGGTCGTTTTTTCCTGCCAGCGCTAAATACACGCGCGCCTGCACGTGCACACATGTACGTGCACGGTTCTTCAGCGACTTACACCATGGGTGTTTCTCTGGCTGTCCTTGACTTCCTCGTGCTTTCCTGCTGCTCGTTGTTGATGTTCCCGGCTGTGTCCGTACGCCTGACAGCGTGCGTATTCTCTCCCGCTCTCTGCGCCTTGCATAGTTTCCTCCTCTACCAAAACAAAGCCTGGCGCTCTCGTGTTCAGCCCCTAGGAAGCTTTTTTGCACACATCTGTTCAGGCCGGTTTCTGGCCGGCCTCGCTAGCTTTAACCTTTCCGTCCAAAATTCCACGTAGCCGAATTGCTTTCAGTGGAGATCTGCTGGGCAAAACCAGTTTTGCAGAGCCTGCTGCCTTGCTTTCCCATTTGGGTTACGGCAGAAAGGGGTGACGGTGTCTGTACTGCCCAAACGTGACAGCGAGGGATAAATGAAACGCTGGAGATGCCCTGATACCCGCAGTGACGACTTCCCTCCTCCTTCAGCAATCGAAAGGAAGGAAATTTTGTTCGTCGTCACCTGGTTGGGTTCCCCCAGTGTGCTTTTTACGGAGTTTTTCTCTGAAGTTTTGCACAGGTTTATAAATATCGCCGAACGCGCCCCACTTGCGTGGAGATGGCTCTTGCAGAAAGCGCTCCGTGTCAGCGCTGCAGAGTCTGCTCTGGTGTCTTACTCGTTTGGGTTTACAATTCAGGCAGCTGCTGCCTTTGATCTGTGAAACTCTCTCGATTTGAATCTTATCTGCTCGGGAGACCTCTTTCCCCAGGATTGTGCTGGCAGTCAGGATTAGCCGGGGCTTACTTGGTTGGCAATCTTGTTTTTAAATCTGAGAGGGCTTCAGCAGAGTTTTTCCTCCTGGGGCGGGGGGGGGCATTGATTCTGGAATCTGTTTTTCTCGGCGTTATCAGGACTTGCTGGCTATCAAGATAAGCTGCGGGGCTTACGGATCGCTGCGTTTTCTTCCTCCGGTGGTGACTGAGAGAAGCGACGCGTGTCCCTGGTGCTTTCAGGTTTTCTCTGACCTTCCTATGATTTTTACCTTCTTCTTCTCCGATATTTCTCGCTTTTGTACGCGAGTTTATATTAACCGAAAGACAGCGGTAAGAACATTGGGGAAAACAATTCCTTATTCTTTGGCTCTTGGCTTCTGCCTGCCCTCCTGAGATGCTGGCACAAGACCAGGAGCCATGGGCCCTCCCGAGGGAGGAGAGAGCAGGGTCAGCCTGACTTCTTCTTGGTTAGGTTCCGGGAGCCAGGAGATCTTTGTCTTCAGCATTCAGGACTTGCTGTAATAAGAAAAAGATGCCGGAAAATCTTGAGGGCCAACACGGCAACACGCGTTCCCTGCGGCTCGGCCAATTTCGTAACTGCCTGGCTGTCAGAGCTAATAAACGTGAACTTCTGCACGCGGCGGGTTCTGTGGGTCTGCATGAGCACCGGGCTCTTTGGGAGTGAGGTCACTCATCTACAGGCTTGGAATGGTGGCCTGTACTGTTACGCGTGGCTGCGCTACGTCCCGGGAAGGAAAATGTAAATCGTTACCACCCGGTGGACGTAAGATACTCGTTTTCTTCCCAGCAGCCTTGCAGCTTGTCCAGCAATAAACGCTACCTGAAGAGCGAACCACAAATTCCTGCTGATGCTAAGAGGGTACAAAGCCCTAACCCCGAGATCCCACGGTGCGGGGTGAGCTCAAAGACAAAAGGACCTTTTGCTGTCATCTGAATCTGCGTTCCAGCAGAGCAGGGAGCGCGATTGCATTTCAGGACTGCGCATTCCTGAACACTGGCAACCAAATCCAGAAATCCTGACGCTGTCGTTTGAAGGCAAGAAGTTTTGTGTAGGTGTCTGGCAGTAATTTTAGCTCCTTTCCTTGAAGCAGCACATACCCTCTCTGAACTAAGGCTATTGCTTGCACGCTGATGTAAAATAGAGCGTGCTCCAAAGGCTCGTCTGGTAGCCAAGTCTCAGGAGATAGTATTTTTATGAAGCAGCATTGAGAATATGTGCTAAAAACGCTTCAAGTGCTTTTGTGGCTTCCTTATTAGACCATCCAAGCCGGTTACAAACTGCAGTTAACATCGCGGTGCTTTTATGAGGCAGAGGAGTGTTGTTTACCCCAGCTCCCCACTTGTAAAACGTGCATCAGATGGGCTCAGAGCCTGGTTTCGTCGCGGGCTGAGGTCCTTGGTGCTGCAGAAGATGAAGTTCTGCCCTCCCTCTTGCGGCTGACACTAAGGTACCGTGTGCCGAGCGGGTCGTTTCGTGAGATGCCGACGGGACCGACTGTACTGTTCCTTCTGCTTGGAGCTGCCTGGTTGTGTTTCCACCTGGTGTGAGCGTCTGTTTGGGAACACACAGCCAAGGAGGAGGGAAGGAAGGTGAGACCGTGCCTTCTGGTAACGGCAGGGACTTCGCTTTGGCTTCGGGAACTGAAGCAGCATCCTTGGGGCACGGTCTTGAGATGTGCTCGAGGTAAATAAAGGCAGGAGCCACCTCTCGACCCCTGCTTCTGCCCACGCAGCTGCATCCCTTGCACCATCCGTGACGCTCGTCTGGCTGCATGATGAACACTCAGCACTGCAGGCTGGCAGGGCAACAGCCCACAAAATATGAAGGCCTCGCAAAGCACAAATTGCTAGGGGAGCGATAGGCTCAGGGACAATGTCTGCCATCTTCCAGGACTTCCAGCAGGACAACTCCCCCCAGAACTTTTTAATTTTAGCAGTGCAGTGTTTCTTTTGCCCGCTCAAAAAGGTAGGCACCAGGAACTTGGGGATCTTGCTGTTTAGTAAAGAGGGAGTGGAAAAAAATATGGAGGTGAAATCGACTTAAAATGTGTTCTCAGGGTGAAACATGGATGCTTTGCTGGAGATCAGTAGTCTCTGCAAATCTTTTTATATTGAAGTAATTTAATGGGAGTATCCATTTTAAGATTATTGGGGAGTATCCAGAGTCTATTCCTGGTGCTTGGAGCGGAAATCTGTTTTAATGGGAGCAGATTTCTGGGAGCCGTGCTTCCTGCCAGAATGGCAGCGGTACGAATGATCAGCAGGCTGCGAGATTATAAAAACCCCCCTGGCAATTTACGTCCATTTCAGGTAGCCTGAAGTACAGCAAGAAACAGGACAAAACCCAGCAGCACCTGGAAAAACAGGCGCTGTTCAGGAGATTCAGGCTGTACCGGACCTGCATCGCTGGGGCCACAGCTCCTGGCTTCGCCTTTTGTGGTTTTTGTTGGCTATCTCACAGAGGAACAAAAAAAAAATCCGTGTTGCCACAAATAGCGCTCGAGATGACTTTGTTACTTATGTAGAATTAACGCCGATGGTTTCTTCCTGATTTGGTTCATTTCCGTATTTATAGGCAACGTACAGGAGCGAAGAAACAAAAGCAATTAAAACTAGGAAACGATGACAAAATGTTATCAGATGACCCAGGGAAGTTAGGTAACTGGGAGCCTTTAAAAATACTTTTTTCAAGACAACTGTATCCCTCTGATTTCAGGAGAAGAAAAGCAAGCAGGTACTTTATTTTTAAAACCAATTCTGTTTTCCAGAACGCCTGGAAAATGAAGCTTAGCCATCAAAAGTATTTCTTCAGCATTTGCCTCTTTAGAAGTTTTTCTTGACAGGGAGCCTACAATACAAGTGAATAACAAAACCTTGGATATTTTTCTCAGTAGGTACTAAAATGAAGAGGAAAATAAAGACTGTATTTAAATAAAATTTCAGGTAATCTGGGATGGCGAACATTAAAACACCCCAGCTATCAATATATGTTCGTTGCCAGGGCAGGAAAGACTGGGCGCTGTGACCTTCATTTTCATACCCTCGGTATAGTTTGAGTCCTTCTAAGATTAACCTCCAATTCTCATTTTCCTTAACTTACTCTGTTTATTTTCAGAATGATGGCGCTCTCTCTAATGCAGCTGACCAGAAGCTGCTGATTTTTGTCTGGATGCTGGTTTCTGTCTGGGTGACTGTCTTAAAGGCGGCCGTAGTGCAATGCGTTCTTATTCCCCGAAACTGCAGCTGTTTCCAGTGTCACGTAGAGACTCATTAGCGAAGTGATGCTGCACAGTCGCACATTCCTGGACTAAAAGCATATTAAGGTTTAGCAAAGAGTAAACTGCAATTTGCAGGGAATGCTCTAATTCTTTTTCTCTTTAGAAGCCTTGAGCGTGCTGTATTTTGACTGTATTTTTCACATTTGATAGGAGAATCGGTACAGTAAAATAAACCTGTATTAATGCATGCCGTTGTGACAGACAATTTTTTTGGGACTCTTTTAGCAGAGCACAAAGGGAGCGATAAGATGGAGGCCTGCACTGCAATTTCAGAGAAACTGCTGCTCGAAGGAAATTATCAGCTGCTTCAAACCTTTCTGCAGAAGGGAAAGTAACAATGACTACAATAATGCTGCTTATCTGATAAGAGCTGTTTAAATAGGATGTTTGTCTTAATAAACGGTCTAATTTGCAGGACTCCAGTTACTGTGATTTTATTCTTGTAGAAATAATGCTGTGTGTTCGGACTTGCAGGGCTCCTGTTGCGGTTGATTTCCGAGGCAAGTTCTGTGGACAAGCGTGCTGAGCAGTGCTGGGCTCTTAGATTTGAGTTTGGAGCTGGCAGGTGGATACCAGAGGACTAGTTGGCCTTGGTGAAAGTGCACAGAATTGCTGAGAGCCCATCATTAAAGGTTAAACAGCTCGTGTTCTTATGTGGATTTTCCCTTCAAGCTCTTTAGTTTCTCAATACTTGTTATGTTTTTAAAAGCCGTAGAGAGGAAAGGTCTGAAAATCTGTTTTCTAAGTTGTTATTTTCAACTGATCTAGTCAGGATTCTGCCTTTATACGTAGGCATGCAGTAAACGGCTCTTAAAAACATCCTAATATAAGCACATTGAGGGAAAGCCAAACTTCAAAAAAGAAAGGAGTGGTTAAATGCTTGGACTCGGTCTTGTTTCAGCAGTTCTACTTTGCAACTTACTGTCAAGTTAATATCAAGTTGTTATTAAGTTAATAATGCCGAAGTAGGTTGCCAGTTGATTTCTTTGCTATGAAATTAAATCAGGTTGACTGTACTCAAGTTACCGTTTTCAGATTAAGGGGCTGGAAGGAGGGCGGCAGCGGGGAGAAGTAACCCTTGTGCTGCTGGGCCTGCGGGCCTGGCCCTGCGAAACTTCGGGGGGTTCTTCTGGCTGCTACAGACAGAGCCATCCTTTGAATGATTTCACAGTGAAACCAGTGACTTCTGAGGCATTTTATTACCTAGTGATGTTCTGATTAAGAAAACAGGCAGTATGATATGAAATCACAGAATCGGAGAAGGGATTGGAAGGGGCCCTAAAGCCCACCCGGTGCCCCCAGCCCCATCCAGCCTGGCCTTGGGCAACACAAGGCTGAGAGTAATTGCATTAAGTCCAGCTGCTGGATTTCAAGAAATGGCTGGAGACAGGTGATTGTGGTCAAATGGATGTGGTTTTAGAAGGCTTTCGATGGACTGGCAGTGGCCCCACTCATCCTGGGGAAGAGAAGGCCCTGGGGAGAGCTGCCAGCGGCCTGCCAGGGCCTGCAGGGGGGGCAGGGAAGCTGGGGAGGGACTCTTTGTCAGGGCTGGGGGGACAGGACGAGGGGCACCGGCTGGAGCCTGGCAGGGGGGAGGCTTCGGGGAGGCGTTGGGAAGAAATTCTTCCCTCTGAGGGCGCTGAGGCCCTGGCCCAGGCTGCCCAGAGGAGCTGGGGGTGCCCCAGCCCTGGCAGTGCCCAAGGCCAGGCTGCGGGGGGCTGGGGGGACGTGTCTGTGCCCATGGGATGATCTTTAAGGTCCCTTCCAACCCAAACCATTTTGTGATTCTGTGACCCAGAGGTGTTTTCTGTCAGTGATCTTGAGGTAGTGTCACTGTTGCTCTTTGCTAATGACACACAGAGCTTGGGCAGCTGGAGCCTGGTCAGCTCTCATGCTAAGAGGAGCCCACCGAGGGCAGGTATATCCAGTCGTAGAGGAGCTGCTCATTGCCTGGTGCCTTGGGCCTGATGCTTTTTGGTTTGATGTAAACCGTATTCAAGCAAGAAAATAAAGCAGACATGAAGCAAAGCTGCTGGAGGGAAGAGCTGCAAGCCACGCTTACAGAATGGGGGTGAGGTGGAGGAAGGGGAGAGCTGCATTATGAGTAGCAGTGCTGGAAGGGATTAAAAGGTCAGTGGTGGGCAATGCAGGATTGGGTAAACACTAGGGTTGATGCTCTAGCAAAAATGAAGGAAAAAAAAAAAGACATGCATTTCCTTCAAATTTTTGAGCAAGAAAATACTTAGAAGAGAACAAACGCGTGTTTGGTACTTGTGACTTTCATGCAGGAAGACTGGGTATGATTTCCATTTCAACATCTTGAAATAGCTCTTGGATGAGTTGTAGAGGAACAGAAGAAACACAAAAATAATCTGAGGATCAGAGAAAACACTGCGCACAGGAGCTTACAGCTAAGTCTGTTTAGCTTTTCAGAGAGAGCACTTGACTGCAGTAACATCACCGAGAGAAAATGCCAGGCGCTGAGTGTGTCCTCCTGCATCTGAGGAAGGCGTACCTAAAATCACTGTTTTGAAAGGGAAATCAGGCGGTTCAGATGGGAAGTGAGGCACGGTTTTATTAGGGAGGTGGGCTGCTCATTGTAATGAATAATCGAAGGAAAATGTGCAACTTGTGTCTCTACAAATTTCCATATTTGACAGCTTTTAAAAAAAAAATTGGTACCTAGAGGTTATGTTCTTGTCAAGTACATTAGGTTCAGTTCGTGGGTTACTGTGAGATGTTTAATGGTATTTGCTAGGTGGGAGATGAATTTCAGTGAAGCTGCGATCTCTTTGGGCCTTTAAATTGATGCATCTGCAAACACATCTTTTCTGGGCAGAAAGAATTGTAGGAAGGCACCAGGCACTGTTAAACTGTGGCCGTATTACAGAGAGGTCGTGTTAGGAGGCGATGCGGTTCGCTAATTGAAGCATTAGTTTTTACCTACTGGGCCAACCTTTGCATTAAAATTACCATCTCATTCTAGTTAAAACATCTCCGTACAGGATGGCACCTAGTAAGGGCGGTCTTGGGCTCACGGCTCAAATTAACGGGGAACTGAAGACAAGCCCTAAAATGCTGCAGAGCACATCGTAACTACTGGAATAGAATTGCGCTGCTGAGAGTTCAGGGTAAAAGTATTGCATTTATTTATAACGGGGAATCTCTAAGAGCTGTAAAATACGCGTGGGGGCCTGGGTTGTTTTGAACTTGCTGATGCTCACAGGGCTATGGGTGGCGACTGGTGATCTGAATTCAGGATCAGGCTTTTTTGAAATGCAGCCACCTGCAAAATTGCTGCTTCCAAACCAGCTGTAAACTTTCTTCTTCCCCAAAGTGATCTCATCCTTGGTGTTTACCTCTGGCTGTCGCGCCTTTGGAAAATAAGCTAGACAAACTCGTAGCGATGGAGTCTGAAGTGCGTGTTAGCACCAGCTAAAGTGATGCAACAAGAAAACTGGAAAGCACGTGAGCAGCAAGACAAAGACTCTCTTTAAATCTGCTGGCTCCAGGCAATGTATTACAGTATCTGGGTGTTTCCAGATGATTTGTTCTGGTCATTGAACCCAAGCTCCACCAAGGTACTGGTAGGGACCCCGTTCAGAGCAGTTTTCAGAAAATGTAACGCGTGCATTGATCAGTCTTTGCACGCGAAACCTTTTTCTGCCAGTTCTGCCTTGCAATCAAAGTTGCTGATTTGAGAGATATTTGAAGTGATCTTAGAATCCTTTAGATGTATTGTCAAGGAATTCAGTGCTGAATAAATAATGGGAAAGATGAGAGCCCAGCAAGCATTTTGATAACATAAGAATGCTTAATGGTTTTAACCTGTTTTCTGAACAGAGGGACAAGTTTGATCAAAGAAAAATAATTTGTTTCAGTGGCTTCTTGATGCCAAAATTATCAAGAACTGAAAATAAGCAGCTCAGGTAAGAGAGCCAGGGCTTTGGGAAGAGCCTACCTACTAGAAGAGTCGGGGTGGGAGGCTGTGAAGGTACAAGTTGGCAGATCTGCCTTGTGTTTCTGTATTTACCCGTAGGGATCTGCTGTAGAAGACGTCTGGCAGGCTAGTGGAGCTTGGATAGTTACTTTTCATTTTGCTTTGTTTTTTTTTTTTTAATCCAGTAAAGAGATCATTCAGGCATTGGTTTCAAAGGCCTTTGTGGCGCTGTAAAGAAGAGCTGAGCTCCTCGAAAGCTGGTCTGCTTCGCTCTCTGGGGAAAAACAGAGCTGAGGAGGTGGAAAGCTGATCATCACGGGTAGGTGGCTGTGTGTGAGTAGCCTTGGAATAAGCACAAGTGCAAATTGTTGTCTTCTTCCTTCCCAACCCTTCTCATCTCCTGCAAGTAATGTTTCCTGCAATTCCTGCCCACGATCGCTCCTCAGGTAGGGATTTAGGAGCTTGTTTCCATGCTTGATTCTCACTCAGGGGAAGAAATGCTGAATTTCCCAACATTTCAGTGTTGCCTGGAGCAGTAGCAAGTAGATTTGGCGGTCTGGTGCCGATGGAGCTTGCAGGGAGGAAAGGTGAGGCTGGAAACGAGCAGGGGAGCATACGGACATGGTGGTGCTCAGAGCTGTTTCCTCAGAGGCATTTTGGCTGTGTACTTTTTGCACGGGGAGCTGAGACAAATATTTCTTGGGGCATAAACATAAGATGAAGTGGGAAGCTGAAATGCAAAGGGCACGTTTGGTTGCAGCAGCGTGAAGGTGGAGCTGGGAGAACAGAGCTGTGGCGTACGGCGCTACCCGGACCTGGGCGCACGGGGGGAAGCTGATAAAGGCTGTGCTGGCACCAGATTAACTGGGCTCT
The DNA here is from genome assembly GCF_040182565.1 of Anser cygnoides. Taxonomy (NCBI): domain Eukaryota; kingdom Metazoa; phylum Chordata; class Aves; order Anseriformes; family Anatidae; genus Anser; species Anser cygnoides. The sequence goes on along the minus strand of NC_089873.1, from coordinate 211,031,311 downwards.
ACAGATGTTTGGAAGCAGATTACTGGGCAGCAGCACACACTGCTGCTTCGTCTGTAGCTGAGCACTACGGCATGCAAGGAGCGAGTCACCCCTGCTGTAAAGGGCTGTGCAAAATCCCTTCCTTGGAAGGCAGGTCCTGTTTCGAGGGCAGGATTGGGCTGCTTCAAAAGCAGGAGTGTGCTAAATTGATTCTTCTGGAATGGGTCCCGGTTTTACAAGCGGAGGAACTGAGGTCTGGAGAGAGTAGTTAAGTATTTGTCAGAAAAATATTTGCTCACCAATATCATGTGATGCCTAGGGCGTGTGTTTTCAGAGAATCTTTGCATCTTCGCAGCACGTCGTATATTCAAGACAAAGCTCTGCGTTGACCGTAGATGCAATTGTCAGGTCTCAGCATCTGAATTGCAGATTTGGCCTCAAGTGTCCAGAAAAACGAGGATTACACATTTTAGTTAATCAACTAGAAAGAGCGCTAAGGCGAGCGTTGCAAAGGCTCTGTGGCAGAAGCTAGGAAAGACCAGTTCCTCGGGGCAGTGTTCATCCTAACGCGTAACAGCAAGACCATACTTGCTGCTCCTGCAGTTCCTTGTCAGCTGAACTGTGTGCCATCCAGTTTCTCCAGCAGCCAGGGCAACAGCCTTTCAGCCAACGATTTTATTCACTCTTAAGGGTATTTTGGTCCTTGGACTGATTAAAATAGGTGTCTTAGTTCTTTTTAAAGTGACTGAAATACCATTTCTAAAATATCATGTCGTGCCAGTTCTGGAATTTCTCTTTGTGTTGTTTGGCTTTGCAATCACAAGTGTTTATTCATGTTGAGCTTTATCTAATGAACTGGAAATAAGAAAAATCAGAAGTTATAATATAGAACTCTGTTGATCCTTAGGACTTTAAATAGGAATTACAGACCTCTGGCAGAAATAGTCAGTGTGAGGTTGGTACGACTTGTGTGAAGTGTTGGAAGGGACTCGCGCTCTTTGCTGTTTCTTGCTATTTTAATTTATTTAATGCAGGAGGCTATCAAGTTTGGACCCATCCTGAGTTCTGGGTACTAAAGAACAAAGTGATGGGGGAACGCAAGGACCCTGCCTCTTGAGCTTGTGGGGAGGGAGCAGGATGCCTGCTGCCAGCGTATGTAAAGGGCCTGAGTGGCAGAAGAAGATGACGAACTATTCTGTGTTTAATTGTGCAAATTAACGTGTAAAAGCTACAGTTTTCATAGGTCTGTGATCTGGCCATATTAGAGCTGATTTTTGTTAACGTAGTTAAAAACATGTCTTCAACTTTGTTTAGCTTTGCCTAACCTTTCGGCCATGTCCTCCAGCCAATTTTTGGGTACAAAAGGTCTGAACCTTCTTCGTGTCAGAAGAAGCAAACCAGCTACAGTTGCTCAGAGCTGAAGCCCGGCGAAATACATCTCGAGTCAGACACCAAAAGCAGAAAAATGCCTTGGACAATTAAAATGCATTCAGGTTGCAGTGTTGCTGATGCCAAGCAATGGGAAGTGGGAGGCAACCTTTGCTCAAGTTGTCCGTAGCAGCTCCACTTAGGGATACACAAATTTGTGGACGTTTGTGAGCAATGCTCCTGTGCTTTTAATGCGTTGAAAGACGCACGTTCACTTTCTTTAGTCGGAGAAACTTGGGTACAAAAGTACTGTACTTGATGGAAATGTCATTCTTTGAAGTTAAATTCTGCTGTTCTGCTTGCCGAAGCATGTAAGAGAGTTAGAAACCTAGGAAGACGTTCCGACGTTTCCTAGCATGGTTTTTTTGTTGCAGCCTCTGTATGACATTGCCCTTGACAGGCATCACAAAACGTTAAGAGATGCTGCACTGGCTAATCTAACGTTGCTAGCTGTAATGGGATTTCATTTAGCTCAGTCAAAATATCACAGCTGTGTGCGAGAGGAACAGTTTTATGGGAGTGTTTCAGATAGCATCTACCTTGTCCTTAACAAGTTTTTGAACTTAACTGTTTGTGTACGCACAAGTCCAAGCACGTGCTACCTCTTGGGATGGCCGTAGGCTTCTCTTCGTGCTTTTTCTACCTATCTGTCTGTCTGTCTATTTATCTATCTATTGTATTATGTTAAACAGGGATCAAAAAGGGATTAAACATGAAAAAGATCTTTTTGCTTCTTAGAAAGGTAGGGCTTCTCCCTGTGTTGAAATTTGTAAGAGGTGTGTAAGATCTGGGGAGAAGTTTCCCAAGTGAAATCCTGCTCTCTGTTTTGAAGAACACTCGGTATTGAGTAGGACAGCGCGCGAAGGAAAACAGAAATAAATAGTGGAAAATACCACGCCACGAGGCAAGAATTAAGATTGCTTACGTTTTGTGGTTTGGAAATATTCTTTTGTAGTACGAGAATAGCAATGCGTCTGTGATCAAAGAAGCGAGAAAAATTCGTGGCTGTTGGAAGAAACGGGGCTCAGGCCCCCAACCAGGTTCCAGTTCATCTCCTGTCTCCAGATAAGCTTGGGTAGCAAAGGTGGGCCAACTGCCCTTCATCTGCCTCTCTTCGCTGTCCATCTTCACTCATTAGCGATCCTACAACCGTGTAGGTCACAGACAATGGGTATGTGTAACACGGTCTCGTGTTGCCGAGGTTATTTTAGTTGGTTGAGGTAATCTTTTAAAATACACCCAAATGCAAATTTATTCCTCAATACCCATACAGACGTTTTTTCCTGAAGGAAGCATCGAAGAAGAAAGATGACTTAAACCTACTTCACCGTGATTTGTGGAAGAACTAGGAAAAACAATGCGCAAACAGCAATTACTTGTGACCACTCGCTCCGAGCGTCAGTTTTAATTTTAATCTTTTATAAGCCACTTGATTGTTGGATATCACAAAGAAACATAACCCTCTTGGAAGAAATCTAAGAGAATCCTGCTATTGAGTTAATTGGATACAATTTGAGTGTGTTTTTTATAAAGATTAAGTGATCTTTTGAACTATTTCAGGCTATACTTGAGAAACACACACCTGTGTCTGGCTTGCAGAGGATTTTCCTCATTAATTAAGAGCACTTTCCTTGTGTTATTACTTAATTGGGTGTCACAGGGAACCTGATGAGACAATGAAGCGGTCTTAATTGCATACAAACTAAATGCATGGTACTTCACGTACTGGAGTGTTACACGACATGACCCACAGCTAGTTATCATCTAATAGTGATAGTAATTGCTCAGGAAAAAAAAAATAAAAAAATAGCCTGTTTGGTTCAGGATATTGTCAATTAAACACTTTTCTTTCCTGTCGACAACTTTTCCCGTTTGTCAGACTTATATAAGAAGCTTTCCAAGTTAGGTGACGTGCGGTTCTGAAACGTCTAAACAATCTCGACTGCTGCCTTGAGTTTCGAAAGGGACGTGTGTGTCCCTGTGGTTCCAGGCTGGTAACTCTGAAGGTAGAATATTATCTTCAGCTTTCAAAACCTTTGCCCAGGGAGGCGGTGGAGTCACCGTCCGTGGGGGTGTTCAAGGCAAGGTTGGACGTGGTGCTTGGGGACATGGTTTGGTGGGGGACATTGGTGGCAGGGGGATGGTTGGACCAGATGATCTTGGAGGGCTTTCCCAACCTTAATGATTCTGGGATATTTTTTTAATGCAGGACTTGATTTTTGTGTGTGTTTGTAGATAATTGCTAGGCAGGGCTGTAGTGGAAGGCGTCTGCCCTCGTGGCGTGGAGGGAGCGATGCTTTAGCCCAAGGATCCATTTATCCCCTCCACCTTTCAGCTGCTGCGGCCACGTGGTTCTTGTCACCCTGTCTAAACCACACCAATCCATTTTTATTCTCTTTCGCCGGAAAAAAAAATCAATAAGGTTCTCTTACTTGTCTGGGATTCATGTACCTTCACTGCTCTGCTTCTTCAGCCGCTTCCAGCTTTTTATCTTTCGGGAGGGTGGAAACGAGAGTAAAAGACAGAACAACTCTTCCCCGTTTCATGTCTCTCCCTGATCAGCTTTCCCGAGCAGCAGGTAGGTGTGTAAATGACATGCATTATGGATGTAGCTGCTGTAGCCCGCAGAGCTCTGAATATCCAAGTGGAGTTAACCACTTTTAGGCTGCCCTAGACAGAAGAGCCACCGATGGTATTGGAAAAAACCAAAACCTTCTCTTTTTGAGTGCTTATTAAGCCTTAGAAACCGGATTCTTCCCTTTTCCTCACCTGATTTCTCCTCTCTCCTTGAACACCAGGTCTACCCGAAAGCCTTGGAGAGACACCTGGGCTAACCCCATGTGTGTTGGCTGCTTCCCAGTAGTTTACCAGCTCTGCTTGGGAAGGTAGTCCTGAACAAAACTATTTAAAACTTAGCAGGGAGGAGCTGAGGAGCTTTCAAACCCTTCCATTGTGGAAAAACGTCTTGTTCAATGGGGTATTTCACATGAAAGGAGAATAAAAAGAAAAGAGGCTAAAAAGGTTTTTCTGTCTTGGAAACGAACTCTTTGTCTGCTGAGGTTATTTTTTAGATTTAAGATGAAGGGAGGCTTCATCAAGACAAGGTAAAGACAAAATCAGGGACCTGGACATGGCCTGTGTATGACACAGAAGATGACTTTCTTGCATGGCTTTGAACAAGAGCTGGAGCTTGCCTGGATGGTTGTTTCTCTCGCGCTGAAATGGAGTGATTGATATTTCCATTGCAAGGCTCTTTTTAAGGCTGCTGAGATAAAACCTTTGAATGGAACAGTTGTACAGAAGAAAAGTCTTAAGTAGCTCTGGGTTCTGACTTTGGTGCCACTTCAAAAAAAGAAAATAATTGGTGAGAATTGAAGAACAAATTGTGTTTTGTAGTGAAGTCCTTGAGAGCATTACAGAGTACGTACAACCGACGGTAAGAAGTGGCAATGAAACTGTTTTCTGTCTTCTTCATCTTGCTACTTTGGATTTCGGTAATTCCAACAATCAACACTGAAGGAGTTTGGTAGGGAGGAACTGAATAATTTTTTTCGTCGTTTGTTGTTTTCACACGTTGCTTAGGTTTTCCTGTTGTAGTTTTGCGTACAGACGTGGTCTGTGTGATTGCCTTCTTGGTGGAGAAGGGTGATGGAGTTGGATTTTAACGTTTACTGTCCTATCTTAAGTGTGTGCCTATTATATTTTGCCTTCCTTACATTGGTTTCCCTCTATAATTATTTGGGTTATGAGGCTATTGAGTATCAGACATGCTTAGGCCATAGGTGCGCTCCCTTTTACTTGCCCAATACACGACGGTGTCATCCCGGGGGACAAAGCAGGAGGTCTGGTTGTGCTGGGCTGCCTCCCCCCTTCCATCCCCTATGGCCTTTCCCAGCGATTCACACATTTCCGTGGGGCTCCCCACGGCTGTGTCCCTCTTCCCGTGCCCCTTTGAGGGCTGCAGGCAGGGCAGAGTTATTCCTTTCCCTGGTGAAAGGCATCAGAGATGAAAAATGATTGCGCGAATGCTTCTCTAATAACCTTGTCAGGGAGATTTGCCTGCTTCTATTTTTAGGATTATTGCATTTTACATGAGAAAGGGCTGCAGTAGCCATAATACGTTTTAAATATTGGATTTCTCTTAAAATTCCCCATTTATTTGGCAAAGGGGATCTTCGAGTCTCGCCTGCCTGGGGAGGAAGTGATTATTTTCGCCTGTCCTTCTTTACCGGCTTTTTCAGACGTGTTCCGTGTATTGGAGCTTGCTGTTTTGTCCCCTTCATCTGTCCTTCAGATTCAGAGGTGCCTTCATCTGTGTCTCTGGATGGGGCTTTGTCTTGCTCTTCATTTAAAAAACGACGTTTTTTCCTAAAAAAACCATCTGTGCCCGTAGATTGTACCTGGGCATAAATGCAGTGCCTGCGGCTTGACGAAGCAGGTGTGTTCTGACCTGTAGGCATTTCCTTAGGCGACTGCTGCTGAGCCTTCAGAGTCTTGGTTCGTGCTTAAAAGCTGAAATTTGTTGTGCTGTGTCCTTGAAAACAACCTGTGCCAGGAGGAGACACCTGGGTGCGGGTGCACAGCCTCGTTTTGTTGCATCCCGGAGCTTTCCCAGTTCACCAAGGAGCCGCCGAGGTACAATCACACCGTAAAGGTTTTTCCTGGGAAAGTTGCCAGGAGTTGTGTCACCTGAAAAGCTGACAGTGCACCTATTTAGTGGTGAGATAGATTAAATTGAGTAAAAATTGATTTTTATCGCTGATTTTAATCGTATTTAAGTTGAGGATTGCAGAGTGCTGGTGTAAAACACTGGGTTTAAAACTTCTTTTTTTTTTTAAATTTGTAGTCTGTTTTCCTAAAAGTTTGTGCTCCCTGGTTGGTGTAGCCTTTCAAATATTAGACATAAATTGCCCTTCCATTGCAATCTGAACTGCTTTATTTCGGCTATTGCTTCTACTACAGTTACTTAAACAATATAATAAATAATTTGAGATTTTTTGCGCTGTGGAAGAAGCAGAGGGTACGTTTCAGCGACGATGCGTGCAAGTCACTGATGTCGGACTTCCCTCGGGAGCTGGAATTGGGTTTGATTCGCGGAGGAATTCAGGTGACGGAGCTGCCTTCCGTGCAGGGGATTCCTGAGGAACACGACAGAGCTCTCCTGAAGCAAGCTGCTACCTTAGCAGCACGTAGTGACTTGACAGAGACGTTTCAGGTAGGAGATGTTTTAGGTTTCCAAAGTGTTCGTGGGATAATATTTTCGGAAGATACCCTGTTGCGGTTCCGTACAGCTTCCTCGGAAGCCCGTGGGGTGATTTGGTTGTGCCCCCGTGCTGTGAGCAGGAGTTTTCCTGTTTTTTTTTTTTTTTTTCACCAGGTGTTCCCAAACGCCCCCCGCTCGCTGCTTCACCCACTGCAGCTTTGCTCGCGCAAGAAGATCCCGTAAGCGGGGAGAGCCAGCACCTGCACGCCCCGAACTGCTCGGGGTCCTCGGGTCCTGCAGGCCAAGCCTTTTTCGCCCTCATCGCTGGGCAGATGGTATCGTCACTGCTTTTGTGGGTTTTGGACTGCTTCGGGAAACGCAGGGTACATGAAAGCGCCAGCCTGCCTCAGCTTGTTTGGTGCAGAAGATAAACATCAAGCTCGCTCAAATGAAAGTTATTTTCTTCTTTTTCTCCTCAGAGGTGTAAGCGCTCTCTTTGCACTTGGACTTCGCGCAGTAATTCTATATTTTTTGCGTCCTTGAACGTTTCCGTGCCCGTTTTAAGGTTTTTCCACCAGGCCGTGAGCGGAGAGCTGAGCAGGACAGCGGTAGGATTGAGGTCACGAATGCAAGGCTGCTGAAGAAAAGCTCCAGGCCTTGTTAGAAGGTATTTTTCTCAGCAATAACAACAACCACGGAAGGCAAGATAGTCAGGTGCCGTTTCGCCTTATTGACACCAGCGATTCCTGCGAGTATAAGCCGCCGAGCAGAAAGCAATTTCAGCATCTGTTTGAGATGCAGCGTGCGGCTCTGTTTGGCATGTGATTCATCCAGCCATCAAAACCTGGGCTGGGGATTTGTCTGGGCTGATGGCTCGTTTCCTCCTGACATTCCTCCGCACAGAGACGTGGTTGTTCCAGGAGATCCGTGAATGCGGCGCCGCTTCCGAGTTCCTGGGGGGTTTTTAGGGTCCGGTTCTCTCATTTACACCAGGGCGGAGAAGGATTGGAATCGTAACGCTGGAAGCTTTCGTAGTCTGCGTACGCGTCCTGAAGAAGAATTAATTTTACGGGTTTTGTGGAAATTCAGGTCAGAGAGGAATATTAGATCATCGGGTCTAATTACGAGTTAATTAGATGACACAAATTCTGAGTAGCAAACCAAATACACGCCTTCGGTCCTTACGGGCTAAACTGCGTCTGAAATAAATGATGGGAGAGGAGGGGTCAGGCCCCAGGACTGCTGTGACAGCTGAAGATGCACTTGGGCACAGCTCGTGCTGCAGAGGAAGAGGGGGAAGGATTCCTTCCTTCCTTCCTTCCTTCCTTCCTTCCTTCCTTCCTGGACTCAGTCTGATTTTCGGACTGATCCTGAGCGTGCTGGGCACAAGGCTCTGGGGGTGCCCAAGGTCACCCCACAGCTCTGTCGTCTTTGTGGGTGCCTTTTAAGGACCTGCAGAGTTGCAGTTAGATGGTCCTCAGCTTCTTCCTGGCCAGGCTAAGCAAGCCCAGCTCCCTCAACCTCTTTTCATGCCCTGAGCATCCTGATGGGTTTTCTTCAGTCCGTTTAATGTCCTGGCAGCACGTGGGTGTCCCCCCGTGCTGCTGCTGCCTCACCAACCCCACATCAGGGGTGATAACGACTGGTTTTAAACCCATCTAGACACTTATATCTGATTGTGCTGATTGCCTTCATACCTAAGTTGCAAATTTTTTTTAGAGACGTGATGGGTGTCTCATAAAAAAAATAGTGATGCAGAATAGACTGACTTAGATTTACAGGTCTCCAGATCAGGAGGGACGGACATAGTTGTGGTTTTAACTGGAAAAAGGGCTGAAAACATGGAAAATGGGAATGGAATAAGTTTATTGTTATTATTATTTTAATATTTAATACTCAAGTAAAGACACAATGCTTTGTCACCCCTAATAAACTTTCCCTTGTCACTCCTAAGGAACTTTCTCAGCATTTACCTGCTTTCCCTCTCCTTTTTAAGGAAGTCCCAGAAAAAGAGAGTGAGCTGCTTCTGGCAGATGGGAAACGAGCGGAGACTTCCCCGGAGCTGCGTTTCGGACGGGAGAACCGCAGGAGAGGCGCGCTGGCCTGCCCTGGCCAGCCGGGGTGGAGTGGCAGGGGCCGATGCTAGATAAGTATGGGTGGGAAGCCGGATAAGGTCTGGAGCTGGCAGCTAGAGCAGGGTTGAGAAAGAAGGGGAGGAAATGAGAGCGATTCCGAAATGAGTAAGGAGCCGTGCGGGGGCCTCTCTTTCCAGGGAGAAGGCAGACAGCTGCCGATGCTTTATGCCAAGCCAAACTTAATGGCATAAGGGAGGAAGCGCTGGTGCTGCAGGATGGAGAGGGGAGGGGAGAAAGGTGCAAGCTTTCGCCCTTCTCCTCCCTCCTGCGTCCTCCTAGGGAGGGTAGCAGTGTTTAAGATCCATTAAATCACGACAGGTCCTTCTGATGTACGCTTGGAAAGCTCTTCTGTCTTGGCTCTGCCTTTTATCTCTCGAGTCTTCAGATGCTTACTTTTTTTTTTTCTGCTCGTGAACTTTATAAAACTCCAGAAAGCCGTTCAGCCCAATTTAATGTGTAAGGAAAGAAAAAAGCATGGTTTGGTTTCAGCCTCAGTCAGGCAACAGTTAGAAAAGTATAATTAGTCTTGTAATTGGAGTGTGTCTTAGACAATTAGTTTCCGTAAATGTGTGTAATTTAGCCCAAAGTAAAGGGTCAGGAGGAACTTAGTGGGAAAGAGGCTAAGGAATAACGTGCGTTATTTCTAGGTCTTAATGCCTGACACAGCTGGAGGGGAGCGTGTCCACCTTTTCTACACGAACCAAAATTAAACCTCCAGAAACCCGTAGGTGAGTCAAGGTTTCTGCTCTGACTGTCTCCCAGTATTTCGAGAACAGACTTAACAAACCCAGGGGGATGCTACGTGCAACAGCGGTGATTTACCAAATCCCCCATCAAGAAAAAAGCAAGAAGAAATGCCAGTGTGCGAGGGAAGGGAGAGCTGCTCCGTGGGAATCCGTTCAGCTTTTAAGGAAACTTCTGAGAAACGGGAGTATTTACGGAGCTGGGCTGTGCTGTTTGGGATCGGGGCTGATCCCAAACAGGCGATGTGCACTTCGTGCCAAAAAAGGATGGAGCGTCGGGCCCGCACGGTTACATAATGGCAGTCTGGATGTTTTTCTTTTCCCAATCCTTTTGTTAGGAAAGGGGGCGGCCATTCAGCCTCAGAGGTCAGTCCAGGAACGGGGTCTGCTGCTCGCAGCCATGTGTTACTCATTTGCTCGGCATTTTTGACACCGCTTATTACAATAGCGTGCAGCTGCTAGTTCCCAGTCGCCTGTTTTGGGGTAGGACTGAATGGTAGGAGAGAAATGTCAAAACCTCTTCCTGGAATCGTACCACACCACTTGCACATGTAGCGGGAGGGAGCAGGGAACGCGTTCCCAGGATATAAAAGATCCCGCATAATTACGGTTCGCCTTCCTAGCTGTAGAAAAAAAACAACCTTACTGCGCTGGAGTCCGAAAGAATTGATCAGTGGTGCTCGGGATCGGCTGCACCTGGCTTTTACCATAATTCTCAGCCCATTATTTACGGTTCCCAGTCTGCACTGTGCGTGACCCAAGTCCTGTCTCCACAGATGTTGGGGCCGGTGAAATATTTCGTGCAAGTTCTCCAGCAGCCTGCAAGGAGACCCCGCAGCGCAAGCGTACGGCGTGGCAGCGGCCAGCGTGCTGCTGCAGCACGTGCGAGCTTGGAACGAGTGGCTTCTTATTTATTGCGTTTTGCTTTAATAACGGTAGCAGGCGAACGGTGTGATTAACAGCGAGAGTCCAAAAGCAGCAGGCTAACAAAACAGCGTGGCTTTAAAGCGAAGCCTCAGCTCCTCACGGTTGGGAAGCCTGGGCACCAGCTAGATGGTAGCTGCTGACCCTGCTGTTATTTGCGACCTGCCTTCAACCACCGTGTTTTAAGAAACCGTTTGATACTTAAATAAAGCCAACAACTAGTAATTAATGAAGCGTGCCGAGTTTAGGTTTAGTATAATCCAATCATGTAAAAATAGACAAACATTTTCTGCAGAAAATGTCATCAATTCCTCTTGTTTTAATTCTTCCTGCCAGCAAGTGCTCGAGGTGTTTCTTCTTTTTCCATTGCAAATAATAATAATAATAAAAAAGCCATAACCTTTTCTATCACGTATCTGGTATTTTATAGAGCAATCACAAAGGGTAGTAAATTGAGTAAAACATCCTCTCCTTGGCAGGATTTCCCTTCTGACTAAATTCAATATGAACAAAGAGGACAAGGGCAAATAACTTCACTTATTCAGGTCATTTTTCATAAGAATCATAAAAGTTAGATAGAAAAGGCCTATTAGATTATCTCGCCTCTCTTCCATCTTGCCAGCTGCGGGTTGTTCTCTGCAGTAACCTTGTGAAATTTCACTTGTCCAAATGGAAGAAAGATAATTCGCCGGCTGATTATTATTATTTTTTTTTTGAGTGGAAGAGGATGGATGGTTTTCTATCTGGGTTAGCAAATATTTTTGACACTTCTCGCAGGGCTCATTTTTAACTCCTACAGCTGTCTTCCCTTCAGTAGCTTTGTGCTCCTTTTCTCGAGCACAGCGATCTTATCACGAAGCGTGTTTCCTACACTTTGGCCCACGTTTTTATTTCCACCCCGTTATTCTAGTTGTTCAAGTATTGGAATAACCCTCAGGCTATCTGTAACAATTTCACCCCATTGTGTTTATGCCCTTCAAGTGCTTGCCAGGATTAGTGTACGAACAACAGCAGATTGTTCTTCCTGCATAATGGGAAATGTTTATAGTGCTCTTCAGATTAAAATAATTTAAAATCCTCTTAAAGATATATATTTCCCCCTAGGAGAGTTACCAGTAAAGTACGTACGAGTGCTTCAAAGCGAGAGCAGCAACAATCCTCCCCCCCAAAAAACAGTAAGATAAATGAAGCCCGTTAACCAATGGTAAAAGAATTTGAATAACTTGATAGAAACTTATAAGTTAGGTAAATATGAAGCTTGTGCTGTGCAGCTTTCAGTCACAAGCACGTTGAATTCAATTCGTACGTTTTAATTGCTCTGCAGCTAACCAGCTCCTCAGTGCTCGCCTGCGAAGGTAGGAGTGGGGTGGTCTTGACATTTTGTTGCTCTAAATTACCGATGTTTCTGTAGCATCAGCATGTCCAACGCAATACTAAAATGAATACGAGTTTGGAAAGGATTCACGTATGGGAAGTGAACCTGCTTTTCTGCCAGGTAAAATGGACTGAGGACGGACCCAGTCATTTCGCCAAGGGTCCCCGTGTCGTGGTCCTGTAGAGGTCCTGGTGAAATGAAGGATCTCATCTTTCCATCCACATCTATGACTGTTCAGGGAACAGGGCCGTGCCTCGTGTCGCTGGGAAATAGAGAATCTTGGTGGTTTGACGCAGTGAAGTTGTTTGGCACAATTTCGGGCCGTACACCGTGCGGCGCGATCCTATGCCAGCAGGTCCGGGGGCCACACACGCGGATCGTAATCCCTTCAGCATCTCAGCTCTAAATGGGTAGGGGGTGAATTTTGGAGGGAGGAAGAGGGGAAGGAAGGTGTCCGGCTTGGTCCGAGGGGAAATTAGGTGCTTGGTCTTAAAGTCCTGGCCTGTCCCCTTCTGGCACCCTGCATTTGGGCCTCTCCTGCGTTACTCTGCATCTTTGGTTAATGGTAGGAAAATCAGGCAAGTCTGTAATTTATGGACATGAGATGTACTGGTTGCGACAGGGAGAACAACTGAAAATTGGGATACGATGAATTTTTGTGAAATCAGGTTAGTTGTGTGTCTTAATGGAGCTGACCTGCTACTATAACGAAGGGAAACAAACCTGTAGCACACGACGTTGCTTGTCTGATACTGTATTTTGATGGTACACGTATGTGGCTGTATTTTGGTTTAACAGCGGTACACCCCGACCTTACAAACACAAAGTTTGATGCCTCCCAACACATACAGCAGCCCTTCCTCTGTCTCCAAACCTGGTGTCCCTGAAGCAGGGGGTCTCTGTGCTGGGGAGTTTCTGCCCTTCGAGATGGATTAGGGACTGCCACGGTCTGTGCCAGCAGGCAGTGGCTTTATTTAAGTGCTCCTTTTCTGGGAGAGCGGTTTAATTGTGGGGTGGAATAAAGCTGCGACGTCCTTTCTCTCCACCCTACATAAAGTACACGTATGTAAGGGTTACCTTGTACAGGCTTGCGATAAATTAATGTTGTTTGCAAAAATGCTGTAATTACACAGCTCTCCTGCCAGTTTGGCACGGGAAGACAAGTACAGTCTGAAGCGGAATGCTTTCCCCGTGAAAAGTCTTTCTGGGCTATTTTTCTTTAGCTTTAACGTATTAATCTGATTGGCAAACCTCTTTAAACCCTGAATCGCGTGGCTCGCAGCACGCAGCGCTTACCTATATGGGAGTTATCTTTTTTTTTTTTTTTTTTCGCATAGGCAGGAGAAAAGCGAGCTGTGTGCCACCGAGAGCTGCCGGGTCGTCCTCGTCGGGGGACTGGCAGGCTGCAGTGACCTGGAAGGCGCCCAGCTGGTGCGGCGCCGCTGCTAGCGCTGCCTTGCTGCACGTTTCAGCTCAATTCCTGCTCCCTGTGGCAGCTGCTTAATTCTCCTGCCAAAGAGAGTTTCAGGGAAAAAAAAAAAACAAAAACAAAAACCAAAAACTAACTGCAAAGGAAGGGATTGTTTAGAATGTCGGGTCTAAACATAGATGGTGATGGCGATCGCTGGTTCCATTTTTAGCCCAGCTCTGTAAAGAAATGAGGCTCGTGCAGCAGCGGCATCTGCTAGACCGCCGGCTCCTCGCGGGTTTTGGGTGCGTTGGTCAACTTCAGCTCCGTTTGGATTAAAAAATATCTTCTGCTCCAGGTTTTGGCATTTAGTGGCTGGTGACATTTGAATTAGCGCTCCCCTTCAGGGGAAGGGCAGCCGTTCGAGTCCAGCAGTGGTCTCTGGCGGCGAGGAGACGTGGAGGAGAGAGGGCTGCTGCAAGCAGGGGCTGAGAAGCGGAGCAGAAAGTGGCTGCGGGGAGGTGGAAGGAGCCGGAGCTGCCGTGATATGACTCCAAGGGTAAGAATGAAAATGATGGGAGAGCAGGACCCCGTTGTCCCACCGCTCGGAGGGCAGCCTGTCCTGTGGCACACGGGGTGGGAGCCGCCAGCAGGAGCCCAGCTCTGTTCCTGCAGAACATTTGTGGGGTTGTGGCTCCTTAGGGAGCTCTTCTGGCCACGCTGCTTGGAGCCAAGGTCCCAAAGCGATGGTGAAAGCCCCTGGGAGGCAGCGCTGGGGGATGCCTGGTGGTGTAGGTCAGTCCTCCCATCGCCCAAAGCCACCTGGACTCCTAAACAAGCCTGGTTTGGGGCAGGATTAGCCCTGCTGGCTCTGCAAGTTGTGTGATGCCAGCGAGAGAGCAAGCATTCGAGGAAAGGAGCGTCAGCACCTTTACCTAAACCCAGGTGGTGGTGGAGTCCTGCGGGGACTGCTCGAGTCCTCCAGGTTTCTCTTCAGCTCCTTCCTGCTCCGTTCCTCGCCATCCAGCCCGTGAACTTCTCCTGCTAAGCCCTGCCTTGCGAAGACCACGTTCTCCTCCTTCCACCACCAGAGCTGCTTTGCAGGCAGGTGCGCTGGTTCCTCCAGCTGCAAGAAAGCCAAAAAAAAATTGTGCATTTAGAAATAATTTCCAATCTGGAGAGTCAGGGTGCAGCACTAGTTCTGCAGAGGGCTTTGTCTGCGTTCTGGCGGAGGCACAGGAACATTTTGAGGCATTCTTAAGACTTTCATAACAGGGCAGTAAACTGCTACGGCTGCAAAGAATTCTTTAAGATGCCCTCTCACAGTCTGCTGGGAGCTCTCAGCAGCGAGAAGTGAACTGGTGACCTGGATAAAGAAAATGAAGGAAGCGAGATTAGTCTGCTCTACAGGGAGCGCCATCATGGGATTTATTTTGATTCTTGTGAAAGTGCCATTCTGAAAGACTTATACAGCGAAATTCTCCGTTTTATAGTCGGGGAGAAAAAAAGCATCCTTTTGGTAGATATTTTTCATCCCTGGGTGGGGAAACTGTAAGTGCTTGGGGGGAGGCAACCTGAGTTCATGCACTTTAGTTAGCAGCTGTACTGCCAGTCTGTGTGATCTCTGGCGATAGAACCTGTCCTGGGAAATGTCTGAAATCCAGAATCATGAAATATTTAGCGGACAGTTCACCGCTAATGGGCTCCAAGTTTGCAGCAGTAGCACGGGATCAGCAAACCAAAGGCTCTGTGTACTGGTGCCAAGTTGCCTGAGACTACTGATTTTTATTTTATTTTTTATTTTTTTCTAATTTCAGTTTTTATCAAAAGCAAAATCTGAGTGCAGCAAGGCAGGGTTTCATGAGCTAAAACCAGCAAAACCTTATTTTGTTTTCCCAGGTTGCAGGAGACCTTGGATATGGTACACAGAACGTATGCAGAAGCAAGTTATTTTTTTCAGCAGTAGATAAATTGATGTGAGAAAAAATACACAGTATTGATTTTTCTTTTCCTGTGGCTTTTGAGAGGTTGTTAATGCAGCAAGTACACAGGAGCACTCATATGTCTGTCTGCACAGTAATCTCTAATAAATTGACTTTTTTAAAAACCATTTTTAGTCTGTATTTTCAGTGACTTGATTTGTGGAGTAGATGATATCTCCTGGCACGTAATTACTCATTTTGGGGTTGTGTAAAAGGTTGGAGGATAAATTTTGATGCATTATCTGTAGCTCTAAACATCTCTCCTATTACTCATACAAGTTTTTCCTCTCTGCTCTTCCCTAGTGGAGTTGAGTAGCGAGGTTTTGGGGATCATTTTTTTTTCGTTGGTTGGAAACCCTTTATAGTACAGGTACTTTTCAGGGCTAATTCTTGCATGTGACGTGACTATAAGGGCAACGATTTATATCCAAGGAGGCTAAATATTTCTTAGTCTTAGGGTCACTAACTCTGTAAGCAGGTTAGTGACCGTGTACCTTTTGGTTCTTGCTTTCTTTTGGGAAAGAAATAAAAATGTGCAGCAGGAAACATGGCAGTAATAGTATTAATGGTGAAGTGTGAGCAGTTTGATCACCTATAACGGAATTCGACATCCAAGGAGCAGCCAGTCCGGCGGTGTTAATGACCTAAGGATGCCGAGAAAGGCAGTGGGTAGATGCAGATATTGAGGCACATGAGATGTTTGTCCGTGGTTCGGCCACTGCGTGTGTTGGATATCCACGGGAAGCACTTCTGGGACCGATGGACAGGTAGGCAGATAGTGCTGCGTATGAATAAGCAACATTCGGGGACGCTCGCTGTGTGTGCTCTTCGTTTTTGCTGTTCTGGGCTTGAAGTCAAAATCTGGAGGCATTAGTATTTCCTTCCCGTCACCCAGCGCAGGGCTGCATTCTGCCCAGTTTCTTAGGATCTGCACATCCTTAGCTAGGATTTGCTGTCCCAAGCCACTGATGTTTTTCTTCTTCCAGCGTTACGTTCTCTCCATGTCTCCCTGTTTTCGATTCTGTGCTCTTCCCGTGGTGGTGCTCAAGGTCCTGCAAAATCACCGATCTCCACCTGGAAGCCTGTCCGTAAGGGAGACCTGTAGCCTTGAGAACCTTCAAAGTCTTACAGCTTGAATTTTTAGGAATACATAGCGTTGCCTGGGGTTAGAACTGAGCTCGGACCAGCTGAAGACAGACTGATCTGTTAGCTGCACAACAAGGATCCCCCCAGAAAAGAAGAGGGATAAATGCCAGTGCTTTTGTCACTGGCAAAGCACGTGGAATCCGTCTCCTTTTCCTTCATGACATATGCCATCACTGAAACTTCAAGTGATGCTGTTAAGTCTACCTTGTCTCTTTCCCTTTTGTGTTCTTGCATCAAGAAGGAACCAAAGGCTCAGCCTGGGATGCTTTAGCATCTTCAGGTCACAGGCACCCCTTGACAGAAAGTGTTCGAAGAGCAAGACAACAAAGGTTTCAAGAACCTAAGCCACTTACTGCAGAGAAAGAAGGAAAACCGGTTGCTTTTCCAAACCTGTGCCGCTCTGGGACTTCTGCTCTCCAGGCCGCAAGCAGACCTTTTGCCAGGTTAAATCTGGCGTTATTGCATGGGATCATTTTTCTCCCACTAGCCGAGGGACAGGCAATCTGGCTGCGAGTGCCACTTGCACACAGCAATAAAAGTCTGCGGGCTCCGACGGAGACCTTTTCTTATTGCCGGCGCAGAAGAGGAGTAAGACGAAATACTTGTCAGGTGTCTGGACTATTTTAGTGATGGACAGGCCTTCAGAGTAGCCATCAATCAAACCCGGTAGGCTTTATCCTCACGCCTCTCTCTAGCTTTGCATTTCTCAATGAATATATTCAGGATTCCAGCTGATTCTACCAAAATGTCCATTTCGTTAATTCACAAATTAACGTTATTGGTACCAGATGGGAAAGTGGGCATTTTTCTCTCCTCTCTCACTTCTTGTAATCTTGGAACCAGGAGACTGAGTTTCAGGGCCTTGCAACTTACCTTCCTTACACGGTCCATTACGCTCTTTACATTTTTATAAGGGGATGCCTTTTTTCTCTTTTTTTTGGACTCAGACGTGTTTGTCGTGGGGCTGCTGTGAGCAGAGTTCAGTGAGGACGGAGCTTCTGTCACATACGTTTTGCTCCAGTGCTTGTACTGGGATCTTGGGCCCTGCTTTGAAGTGCTGCCTGAGGACTCCAGCAATATTATGCAGGAATGTTATTTTACACCTGTGTATTTATACAGCACCACCCAGCGCAGACGGGGCTGTTCGTTCACACCTTGTTATTAATACTGATCTGAGAAATACATTAGAATTAATACAAAGTCCTGTAGTTAAAAACGGAGCGTGCTTGGCGTCTGGAGAAGGCTCTGATCTGTTTGTCCTTTTCCAAGAACCCATGAGGATGCGTTTTTATGGCTTCTGATACTTTTGAACAAACTTTTCTGGAGGCCCTTTCATGCTTTAACAGGCAAATGCCCGACCTGTATGCCTTCTGTTTTCCTGCAGTTGTCCTGTACAATCCTTCACCTCTCTCTCCAAGCTGTTCTCACTCCAGTGTATGTTCATCTGCGTTAAGGAGCACCACTTTTTGTCGTCTTTCCTTGTTTTTGAAAATCTCGATGCCCTGGATGCAGTAGTCAGCAGCAGAGTGTGAAGGACATGAGGTTGAGCTTTCGGTATCATGTTTTTTTTTTTTTTCCCCCAGGACTCAGCTTTGGTAGACTAGTAATCCACCAGAGTGGTGGCAGTTCTGTGCATTACTTTCCCCCACCTGGTTTTTGCTCGGTGTTCAGCAGTAAGATGTGCTTTGTATTTGTCTGAACTGCACCCAAAACCAGGCTGCGGAAGGTCCCACGGGGCCAGAATAGCAAAGGTTGATGCGAAGAAGCCAAGCACCCTTTCTGTCCTGACCAAAGGGACTGCTCGGAGCATCTACTGTGAGACATAAAATGAAATTACAGACTTCTAATTCTTGTGACTTCGTGGCATTTCTTTTTTATTTTTTTTTTCCTGAAACGCTGATTTTTATTTTTCACTTTTTATGTACTGTTTAGAAGGTAATGGCTTCCATGGGAGGGCCGTGTACGTTTGTGTGGTAGGCTTTTTATTGCGGCAGGCTTTTAGTAGGTCAAGCAAGCACACATAGGGGGCTCTTAAAGTGGACTGTGAAATCATTTTGCTTAGCTTTGTTTTATCACTGCTTTGACAAATCTTTTTCTCCCCTTAGATTGCGGCTTCCTAAGCAGTGCCAGCAAAACAGCAGCGCGTTGCCAGCACTGCTAACTTCAAATACAGCACGGAGTATATTTAATTTAGGTGGTGTTTGTGCAGAAGTGCTTGCTTCTTGCCGTAGCTCTTGTTGACGGTACCTTGATCATGCTGGTATGGGGATGAGCAGCTCTGTGTGTCGTTTCCTTACAGGCAGTAAGGTTTTCTATGCAGTCTCCGCCAGCATCCTACACTGAGGTGGGTGGAAAACTGGTTGCAGAGGTCAGTGGTTTGGTGTAACCTGAGGTTGGGTGTGTGTGGCCTCCCTGAGGGCTGATTGTAGGACCCATAAATTTTAACGTCTTTCTCAAGAGCTTGGTGGATGGATGGATGGGATGGGATGGGGGGATGGGGGGATGGGATGGGATGGGATGGGATGGGATGGGATGGGATGGGATGGGATGCAGCTCTAGTGAAATAGTGGATGGAGCTTAGCTGGGAGCAGGGCTTGTTGTTCTCAAGGGCATGACCCCTTCCTGGGTGCAGAGTCATAAAATCCCAGAATAATTCTGGTTGGAAAAGCTCTCCAAGATCACCTGGTCCAACTGTCCCCCTACCACCGATGTCCCCCACCAAACCATGTCCCCAAGCACCACGTCCAACCTTCCTTGAACACCCCCAGGGACGGGGACTCCCCACCTCCCTGGGCAACCCGTCCCAATGCCTGACCGCTCTTGCTGAGGAGAAATGTCTCCTCATTTCCAACCCGAACCTCCCCTGGCACAACTTGAGGCCGTTCCCTCTGGTCCTATCACTGGTTACCTGTGAGCAGAGGCCGACCCCCAGCTCCCCACCCCTTCCTTTCAGGCAGTTGCAGAGAGCAATAAGGCCTGCCCTGAGCCTCCTCTTCTCCAGCCCAAACCCCCCCAGGTCCCTCAGCCGCCCCTCACAGGACTTGTGTCCCAGGCCCTTCCCCAGCTTCGGAGCCCTTCTCTGGACACGCTCCAGGGCCTTGATGTCCTTCTGGTAGCGAGGGGCCCAAAGCTGAACCCAGCACTCGAGGTGCGGCCTCACCAGAGCAGAGCCCAGGGGGACGAGCCTGGCCCCGCTGGCCGCACTACTCCTGACACAAGCCAGATGCCGTTGGCCTTCTTGGCCACCTGGGCACACTGCCGGCTCCTGTTCAGACGTCTTTCCCCTTGGTTGGAGCAATCCCACCAAGAGGCTCCCTGACACAATGAGGGCAGTGAGGTGCTGAGGTGAGACCAGCAGGAGCCTGCAGGTGGCTGCGAGCTGGAGCGCATGCTATTAGAGCTGGGTACGCCCCATCTGGAGAAGGTGCAGGGGGATCCTTGCTTCTGTCATTCCTGCCATCACCTGGAGGGCTTACAGGTTACAAGGGGAGATGGTGCGTGCTGCTCGGAGGTGTGCAGTGATAAGATAAGGGGTGGCAGACACAAGCTGGATATGGGTTGTGCAATGGGGTGGGGGGAACCATCCACAATCCCTGAACTGTTGCCTGAAGAAACATGGGAATCCCCGTCAGAAAGGTTTCCAAGAACAGGTTTCAGAAGCACATCTGCCAGGAACAGCTCCAGTATTGTTCTTGCCTTGAAGCAGGGAGCGAGACGACGGCTTTTTCCCGTTCTGCTTTTACCATAATGGGCTTGTGGGAGTTCCGTGAAGAAAGTCTCATCTCTGCTTCTTCTAAAACAAACAAAAAACCTGAACCAAAATAAACCAAACCCCAATACAACCCATCAAACATCCCCAAAATGCTCTGCACATCTGTGTCTGTGTTATTGGTACTTCCAGAACTGGTCGCCCTCTTCCAGTGTGTTGGGCTCTTCGTGAAGACGTGCTCCGGCGCGTTGCAGGTCTGCTGGACGCGCAAGCCTTGGATCCAACTTGGAAATCACGAGGGAAGGATTCGTTACGGATTCTTGCTTCACAGTGAAATACAAACAGCCCTTTTTCACTCCCTCAAGAAACATTCAAGTCTATTCGGAGGAATAAAAGTGCAGCGCAACATTTAGTCATAAATTGAAGATTTCCAACACCGTGTTGACTTAGAGCATATGTTAGGGAAACATGTCTCTGCTTTGCAGACAGTTTTTGTGCTTATGCTGTGGCAAGCACATTTAAAACAAGCATGGAGAGTGTGCTGCCGGGAACAATCCAGCGGTGATGGTAGGGTCATTTAGATGACTTAATAGGTCTCTCCTTTTTTTTTTTTTTTAAGCTATCTGTATTAAATCAATGATTCATATAAATTATGCCGAAGGGAGTTAATTGTTATTATACGGTATAAGAAGCTGCCAAACTGAGGGCAAAACTCGCAGTGTAGCGCATGAAATAAAATGGAGTTATGATTTCTGGAAGCCTGAAATGGCCGAACCTTTACCCCTACCTACGGCATGAGCTGAAAATGCTGCCACGCAATGGGAATGAAGGAATTTTTGGACGCCAAGGTTGGGAGGTCCTGGCACGTTTGGAGGTTTTGGCACGTTTGGAGGTTCTCCAAAACATGCAACAAAAAATGAACGTGAAATACAGCTTTCTCCCTGACCTGGGTACGTCTCCGTTGCCCAGATCTGTGGAGGAATTTAGGAATTTAACTTCGTTGGTTCAGTGGGAGTTGAGCTTCTGAATATCTTTGAGGGATTAGGCGTCTGTGTAATGTGGTTTGTTTCTTATCTCTACAAGAGGGGCACTGCTAACGTTCTCTCTTGCAGAAATGTTATAACGAAAATCACTTCAGATGTTTTTTGTGGTCAGATCTGGTGAAGATGAGGCTCCGTGGGTATCTTAATGAGGTAGCTACGGGCAGGGTAATGGGCTTGGCTCAGAATATTGTCTGTAGGCACGCTTTCAGGGCTGTTTGGAGATGAACTGTAGCTTCTCTGAGACACAGCACATCACGGGGGTTTGAACAGACACCCAGGGAGCGTAAGAGATGGCATTGCTGAAGGTGGTGAAACTCGGCACTCTTAGTTACTAAATAATTCATAATGGATAATTTCTGGCCCGCTCAGCGACCTGGCTGATTGCAAGAAATGCAACGTGGGGGTACGGACTCGAGTGCTCTTCGACTCTTTGCTTGTGAGCGGCTGGTAGAGGACCAGTAAATGATTCAAGTCCTTTGCAAAAGCTGTTACAGGGCTGAAAGAAAGCTTTTTGTTTTTCTCTTACATTATCAAGTATTTTAAAGGTTGGAGGTGGTGCTTGGGGACATGGTTTAGTGGTGACATTGGTGGTAGGGGTGTGGTTAGGCCAGATGATCCTGGAGGGCTCTTCCAACCCTAATGATTCTGGGATTCTAGGATTTTTTTTTATCCTTCTGCAGTACTCAGGGAGGTGAAACACTTGCATGTGTTCGGGGGATTCTTGTAATCTGTTCAAGAACTGGTGGATATTGCTCTAAATTTGGGCTCGCTTCGTCACTGGCACTGCTGCTATAAAACTCTGTGTGGCAAAGGGAATCAAGCGGAGAAAAATTAGGTCTGTGGTGACAGCTGTGGCTAATGACTTCCCGAGGAAGGAGAGATTGGGGCTGCTTTAAACAAGTGCTTAATAGTCCCTAGTGAAAGAAATGTTGACTTAACTAGCTTTTAATTGCTTTTAAGCTTATTTAAAAATGAGTTTGTTATTGAAAAGTAATCAGTCCTTGAAAATTTGTGGCGATCTTTGGGAACACCTTTATGGAAAAGCAGTTACCCACCTTAACGTTATTTTTATGGCTACCTAATCTGTGTGCCTGGCTCAATAAATTACTTGATTAAATGTAGTTCAGCGCGGGGATGCTGCTCTGATGTAAGTCAACGTGTGCGCGCTTTGGGCATGGTGGAAGACAAAAGATCTGATAAATGGTCGATTGTTGCTTACGGAAACTTTATGGGTAAGTAAAAAATCACTTTGTGAATCACTTTTTCGACCAGAATTCCTTCTCCCAAGACACGGAGCGTGGCAGGATTGGGTGTAGGTTCTCGAGACAAAATCATTTGGTCAAGGCATAGCTTGTACTGGCAAAACAATGATTTCCTCAATGCGCCTTAGCTGGGTTTTCAAATGGAAATAACTGCAGGGAGAAGTTTCTTTGTCAATACGACAATCTGCAAATTGATTTTGCTGTCAGGACAGCTGAGAAAAGATCACACATCTCTGCTTTATGTGGTTGTATTAGCAGAACATCAAGAAGAGATCAAGGTCTACTTTTAACGGGTAATTCTGTTGTGGAGCTTGACTTAGAAGCCGTTAGGTGGCTTTACAGGACAGGACAAAGGGTGGATAAAACCACCAGTGAGACCTGCGTCAATTGTTTCATCTCTGTCCCTAAACAGAGTGTTCCACTTGACAAATAAATGCCTTCTTTTTGCAAAGCACGTCTTTTGTTGCTGGAAATGTCTGTCTGTCCCCAGGAGACCGCTGGGGGACTTCATCCAGCACCCTTAGGGCGTGTTAAGGGACAGTCAGTGAAAGCCAGGCTCTAGAACCCAAACCTGATAGTAAGTTTTATGGACACCTTCTTGTTGTAAATTTATGGCATACTCCCTTTTCCTAAAAACCATATCTTCTCAGAAAGACTTCATGAAGCTTTACAGTTTCAGGGGTTGGACTCGATGATCCTTGTGGGTCCCCTCCAAGTTGGGATTACTCTATGATGTTAAGCCCACCATGGGTTGTGGAGGCTGAATTTAATGGCAGGTTGCTGAGTGTGGCTGTATTGCTTCCCTGCTCTCAAGAGGGCCACAACAGCAAGCTGGAGGTGGCAGTAAGTGAAAACTAAGCCTAATGCTTTGGCCAAAAAAATCAACAGAAGGGCTTCCTTTGTCTTTCCTTTCATCTGTGGGCACACGGGAGACTTCATTCAGAGGGAAAGGCTGCACAGAAGCAATGCTGTTCATGCTTTTGTTTGCACACCCTGATGTAAGAACGTGTCGGGCTAGGGAGAGTAGCTGCAAGCTCCGAGGTGGTGCTGGGGGTAAGTATTTCTTCCGTCCACTGCACTTTGTACCAGGTGCAGCGTCCTGTAGGGTTGGATCTGTGCTGGGTGGCTCTGAAGCCACCTGGGACATGAAGAGTTGGCTGAGGAAGAAAAGGTGGATGAAAGATGCGATGCTGATAGGTGGGATGACAGCTGAAACACCTTGCTCCTGAGCCCTGGCGTTGCCCATCCTCCCTCCTCAAGGCTGGAGGACTTGAGGCTGAAACCTCTTTTTGCCGTCTGGTTGGAATTACAGCTAGGGTTGTCTCTCTTGGTTTTCTTGCCCAGTTATTCTTGTTGTGGGAATCCATGACAAGTGGTTTCTTGCAACGTATTTCATGTGAGAACGCCACTGAAGGTCATTCAAATGCAGGTGGACTTTTGTCCATACTACATTTTATTTAGCAGCTGTCCAGTTGTACGCAGACCTTTAAGATCTCAGCACCTTCATTGTTGTTGTTTTTTAATGCATCGGTTTTTAGAGGGACAACAGCTGTAAGGATGTCGAAGTGGCTTGGATGGAATTATTGCATTTTTCAAGGGTAAAGCAAAGGTAACGTTTAATGTTAGGGCCTCCAGTTTTTCATAGACTCTTGGCAATGGTCTCAATATTTAGAGAGTTGCTATCTCCAGATGACAGTTTTCCACTTTCAAAGCTGCATCTTTTAAAAGATGGTAAACACTTAATGTTTAATGTGTTGAGAGGATGAAATCTGACCTTAGAGATCCTGGAGGATTGTGCAAATAAGAAACGAGCTCTTTATTTCACCATTTACTGCTTTAATACCAATTAAATAAACAAGATAATTTAAATATGTGTTTGAACCCTACTGCAAGGCAGTGTATTGAGCCTAGTTACTGTGATAGAGTTTTTGAAATACAAGAAGAAACTTTCTTCAAAGATGGACTGTATAAACTGAAAGTAGATTAATAAACTAGAGTAGAACATATGCTTAGAATAGCAAATAGCATTAAAAAAGTGAAAATTAAGTGTGTGAATAAATGTATTTGTCTCCAGTGGGTATCTTTCTGGATTAAAAAATGCAGCAGACGTAGTAACATTTCTTTGCAAACCGGCACCTTTGAAAGACTGGCCTTATAAGAAATAGTCTTTTATTTTAGGTAGGTTTAAATATAAATGCAAAACCAATCTCGCTTTGTTTATTGAAGTTGTCTTCACCCGGCGATGTGAATGCAGGTTGGAATGGCCGCCTTCGATTTCTCAAACCCGCCCGTGCTGTTGTCGTGCGGGATCCCAGGTCCTGCACCCAGGGGATCCTTTCCTGAGCTGAACAGCAGCAGGAGCAGCGCAGGCAGAACATCGCTGGGGTTTCACCAGCAGCTGTCCTTTTACCAGTCTTTGGCTCTAAAAGCAACCGCTCCAGTTTACCGGTGGTTTAGGCTTTTTTTTTTTTTTTAATCAGTAAGTGGCAGAACGGTGAAAACGGGGACGTGATTTGCTTCGTTTCCTAATCCTGCTCTGCCTTAAACTTCGTAAGAAAGTAAATGTAACAGTGCAGCAGAAGCGATGTCAGAGGGAGGTGCGGTGGGGCGATACTCAGCAGCGAACGCTGATATTTATCGCCTGTATTTCCTGCAGGCTGCAGGCTGGGATGACAGGACGATCCCGCAGGATGGATGCTGCCCAACTCGGCCGCTTTTAACGGCTTCTGCTCTTTTCTTACCTCTCGGTTTCACCCTGATACCCTGTAGGTAAAAAACACAAAACCACAAAAAAAACAAAACAAAAAAAAAACCAACAACAGCAACAAAAAAAACACACAGGAAAATAAGCAAACGAAAAGAAAACAACACAAGGTGTGTTTTCGTGGTGTGTAATACCTGTGATGGTGGAAGGCCATCGCGTGCCCTGGGAGGGAGAGCGTGCACGGAGGTGTGGGGCATCACAGGCGTGCTCTGCAAGCAGTCCTGCTTGAATTGCTTCCCATTTCTTCCATCGGACCCCACCGAAATGCTTTCCTTAGCTCAGCACTGGCTCAAGGAGCTGTGCTCCTCCTCGGCTGCCTCTTCCCATCGCCGCGCTACCTCGCCGGGGCTGCGGCAGCTGCCAGAGGGGCCATCTGGCGAAGCGGGTCAGGGAACAGCAAAAAAAAAGGTTATTTTTAACCCAGATCAGTTCGCTAATCTGGTTTGCTGCGTGGCCCCGTAACGGTTGCGATGGCACCAGGACGGCAGGCAGCTTCTGGGGGAGGAAACGAGAAAGGCCCCGTGGAGGTTTCCTGCGATGTGCTCTGTGTTCCCAAATGATTTCTTTCCGTGCCTTGGTTTCCTGCTAGGTAGTGCCACGGATGTTTTTGGCTTCCGATTCGTCCAGGTGGATTTCATTTTATATATAGATATATATATATACATATATTTTTTTGCCAGTACCACCAGTTTCTCAGGGAATTTTGCCAGTACTTATTTTTTTATTTATATATTTATTTATTTATTATTATTTTTTTGATGTGTCCTGAGAAGACCTAATCTCTGCTCCGCTCTGGATAACCTGTGCGCATTCATTAACATTTCGCCCCTTTATTCCTGAATTTGGATACCGAATACACAAAACGCCGTGGCGAATGTCTCCGGTATCCTCTGTGTGGTATTTCCTGGCTCCCAGCTTAACGCCGCACCCGGTACTAACACCTTTAAGTCGCAGTCTGTGGTTGCTCGCTGTTGGAGCAAAGGTTTCGTGAATTAGCTCTCAGCTGTGCATCTGAAGAGGTCGGAGCCCTGTCAATGCTCGGCCTGATGTCCGAATAGATTGCCTGTCATGTTCTCCTTAATCCCCCTCCCTTAATGCCACGGAGGCTCGTACTAGAATGTTTTCCTTGGATTTTGTGTTTTTCTAATAGAGATAAAGGTCAAACCGAGGCTGCTATAGCTGTACATTTTATTTTTAGTTTTTAAGACGGTTGCTGCGTATAGCTTTTTCACACTACATCTTTTTCTGTTTTCATTTGACGGCTCAGTGTTGTCAGCGGTGCCATAAATTGTTCCAATTAACGGTCTTAGCTAATTAACTTTTTTCTTTCACTACAAAGTTGTCCGTGACTTAGAAACCTCTGAATATCTCAGAATATAGAAATTGCACAGGAGAGAATGACAAACCCAGAGTACCTTGGTTTCAATACTTCAAGAACTGCTTTTGACAAAGGGATGAAAGCAGGAGGTAGGCAACTGCCAGCACCTACTTCTGTGATCTTTGGGGAATTTTTGCTGCCTGGGATTAGGAATGTGGTTGAGGTGAGGACGCAGGGGGGCGCGGGAGGCTCTGCGAGCTCGGCATCGGAGCGGAGCAGAAGGGTGGTGATGCTCCGGGACAAAATGGGGTGCAGGTATAGGAAAGGGATGGCACGTCCATCCAGTAACGTCCAATAAATATTATTTGTTGGAGCCATGAAGTTCCTTTTCTGTGGATGCTCAGAGGGTTAAACTCAAGGCATTATGGAAAAGGATTTGGTTAAGGTACGTGTTTAGGTGCCTGGCTCTGCTCGAGCATCGTTAGACCTTGCCCAGCTGGATTTTTAGCTCCTAATGTTTTTCCGTTCCTTCCAAAATCCCAGCCTTGGTGAGTGTCCTGATGGATGGCCGTGCATTTCAGGGTCTCAGGACGGTCTTTGAGACAGAAAATTGGCTCGTGAGGGAAGCTGTGCAGTGCTGTCCGACTGAATAAAGTCATTTCCTCGGCTGTATTTTTTTTTTTTTTTTACCTTCCAGCATGTCAGACACTTAGTGAATGTTTTTATCTTCACTTGATAAGTTGTGGAGTGTATTTTTAAATGAGTCACGCTAACACAAGTTTATCGTAGCGATCTGCAGTCTCCCAAGGCGAGTTTTTTAATCAATACGTTCTAATTAATTCGTAATCTATTTTATAATCCATGTACCCAGCTCCTGCCACTGGAGCAGGAGGTCATAGGAGGGGAGGATGGGAACAAAATGAAAAATATTCTTTCCCTGCTTGAAACACCCCTTGTAGTTGATGAAGATATTAGGTAGCAAGTTTTCTTACTCGGTAGCTGCAGTAATCTCCTGAGGAAACGTTAAAGGATTTGAACTTTTTCACACCAAGGAGAAAATGGGAGGGAAGGGAGGACTTAGGGAGTGAGCTGCAGGAATCCTTTGTTAGGTTTCTTTGCTCAACTCGATAGAGGTAATTTGCTTTAAAAGCGAGAGCAAGTAATCTGATAATTAGGAAATTAGAAGTTAACGGGAAACTTGCGCAAAATGTATTCTGCTTGGGCTAATGAATTTATTCGGCAGGTTGGAGCAACTTTGGCTCTACAGAGAAGGCTTGAGAAGGGTTGGGAGGAAGCTGAGAGCCGTAGGCAGGAGCTGGAAGAGTCTTGACCCTAAACCAAGGGCTTTCCACGTGCAGAAGTCTGGTATACAGCAAAGGAAGGGAAAATCCATGTCGACCAGCTGAAGAGAGAAGGTTAGCAACATCCTGTGTCTGCAGAAGCCAGAACAAGACAAAAGCCCTCACCAGCACCAAACACACCTTCGGAAAGCTTTAAGCCTTGGTCTCGCCCCCCATCCTGGGGGCTGCACATCCCCAGGTTCGCTCCGTGCCGGGCGCAGGGGTGCGGGAGGATGGTCCCAGCATCCCTTCAGATGCTTTGGCATGCAGGTGGCAGTTTTAAAACAACAAGAATTCGGCAAGCGTGAAAGCATTTTCTAGCTCGTGATATTTTGCCTTTTCTTCTTTCCACGTCGTGTTTCAGGAAAATTTTATTTCCACGTGCAGCTTTGTCGGGCAGTCCTCCCGCTGGTGATGCTGTTCACCCACCAGCCGGGAAGCTGGTGCTGTGCCTCTAGAGAGGGACACGGATTCAGACTTCTTGAAGCCTTTGCTTCTCGATCCCTCTTCCTTCCCAGTTCTTTTAACGGGCTGAACAATGAGCCTGGGTTAGACTTGCCAACACCCAGGAAAAGAAGAATATTAACACTGGGGAGAAGAGCCTCCTTCTCCTGCCCTAATGCTCTTCGCCAAGGAAACACTAGTAATTACAGGCTAGTATTTGTGTGCGGGATAACTGACCTTTATGGGATGGCTTGGATGAAAGCTCCTCGGGGAGAGGCACATAGATACTTCAGGTGTATGCCGAGAGACTTTTAACACGTTGCCCAACACAGATTGGTAATTAAAAATGCGGTGTTCCCATTTTCACATCTACCCTTGGCTCTTCACGTGTTGTATTTTCCCTTGTTAGAATATTTTTTTTTATATATATATATTTTTTTGTCCAGTTCTCTAATAAATAAACGTCTTTGTGCTTCTACGTGAAGGCCTGGATTGGGACTGGCTGTGTTTCTCTGCAAATCCACTTAAATTGTCCACGTGTGGCAGCCGCTGTGCTTAGGGAACGTGGCAGCCCAGGACTCCAGCCGGAAGGGGAGGAGATGCGGGCACGAGATGGAGCAGGAGAGTACAGCGAGGAGCTTGCCGCAGCCGTAATTACATTTATGTGCTTGCATTTCTGCCTTGCGCCTTCTCACTGAAGTTAAGAGAGAGATCCACATGAAACTGGATTTTTATCAGTACTCGTTTGAACCATTTATCTTAAACTCCCACCGTTTGTGAGTGCTCTTTGAAAGCCGAGAGGGCAGTGATATTTTGTGCGCGTAGGCGGGCGGACGGCCCCCATCTCCCCGCAGCTCATCAGCTGCTCTCAGCAGCAGCAGCGTGAAGTTATTACGAGCCTCGTCGTTCTGACTGCTGGTCAAGAAAACGCAGAAAAGGACTAAAGGAAAAAGAACCAAAAAAACCCCAAACCCAACACCAAAAAGGGTGACTCTGCTGAGTCGGAAGGACTTTACCAAGTTGCAGAGCGGGGCTGGTGGAAACCCAACCAAGGTGTGGAGTCGTAGAATCCCGGAATCATTAAGGTTGGAAAAGCCCTCCAAGATCATTGGGTCCAACCACCCCCCTACCACCACTGTCACCCACCAAACCATGTCCCCAGGCACCACGTCCAACCTTGCCTTGAGCGCCCCTAGGTTCAAGGTGTAAAATCGGTGGGAAGAGGGCCCGCTGACCCCGTAGCTGGTGCGAAGCTTGCAGGGAGCTTTTCAGAAAATGGCTCGAGGATGGAGGAGGAACTGCAGGCTTCGGGGGTGGCTCGCTCCCTGCTTGCTAGGACCCAGATTGTTTTTTTTTTTTTTTTTTTCTTTCTTGCCACAAAAGGAGTCATTTGTTTAATTTTACAGAATGTTACTGGAGCTTTTGGAACTGAAACTGCAGCCCACGTCTTCTTGATAAATGACTGTGTGTATTCCTGGAAGGAAGTTAAAATGGGGCTGCGTTATATTTGGTACCTCCTGAAGCACTGAGGCTACTTTGAGAACAAAATGTGCTCAAAGAGAGACTAATTTGCCACTGCAGAGCTTGATGTGATGAGACTTGTCAAGTCGCCGTTTCTGCTGGAATTCACTTCTCCCTTTTCTCTCCCTCCTGGAGACTGCTTGCTGATGTATTTTAGGGCTGGTACCCATTGAACTGGGAGGCCAGACAGGCAAATCAGAAACCCTAAAACCACGATGAACTTCCAAGCAACGAATGTGCTCGTTATAAGGTGAAAATACAGCAGGAAAGCGCCTGCACAGCAAATGGATCCCACCAGCGTGGTACCAACCGCGTTGGGATGACCCGGGTGTGGGAGCCCCAGCTTTTTGACTTGGTTCCTCGGTGCCATCTCGGATGGCGTGGTGGTTTTTTCCTCTAGCAGCTGATCCCAGGGACCGCAGTAAACATTTTACCGGAGCTGATATCGATATTCTGTGCCCGTTTTCTCCCTGAGACTGTTTTTAGAGTGAATGGAAGCTAACGCTGGAAGGGTGGTTAGTGATAATGCAGAAGGATTTAATGGAAACCTCTCGGTCCTGGGGTGATTAAAATAAACAACCCGTGCAAGGCACACGGGTCCTGGGTTGCAAACAGTAGGTTTTCTGTTCCTCTGCATAATGCAGAAAGCATGTGGAGCTGCTCGTGAGCCTTTTCTGCGCTGTGTTTTGAGCTGTTTCATTTTCAGTTCTCCGAGTTTCCGTGTCAGGTGAGGCGGGAGGGTGTTGGAGAGCCGTGTGAAACTTTGTTTGGCCAAAACCTGTTTAGTCTAAAATCCTGACAGATAGCTGGCTGGCGGGTAATTAAATAAAAGATCAGATTCCCTTCTTTCCTCCATTTTGAAAGCTGAGGAGACCCTGGTTGTGATTTTATCTGCTCCTGATGCTGTTTGTTTCTAGTTTCTAGGCAAATCTGCAGCAGGATGTCAGGTAAGGAAGGGCGTGAAGGCGATGGAGCCTTTGTGCAAGTTTTCTGCCCCAAATCCTGGAGCTGTAGCATGTCCCTGCGGGAAGGTGCCGAGCCTTGCTTTGATGGAATATGCAAATGTTGAAAATGTGCCGCGTTTCGTCCTGTACCTGTAGCACTGGAAAATCTGTTCTTTGAGCTTTTAGGGGCTCTGTCCTCTTCCTCCTCGTATCCTGCAGCTCTGCATCCGTGCTTTCTGTCCGGTGGCTTTGCTGGCGGAGCCTTACCCCTCTCCTCTCTCTCTCTTGCAGCTGAGGACTCGTGGAATGCTGTGAAGACTCCCACTGCCCCGCAGCCCTAGGCAGATCACCGTCGGGATTGTCTCCATCCGAAGGAAGTTCGTCCACGAGAGGTATCGATCGATTCGTGTTCGTCTGGTGCCCTTGAACGGTCGTGTTTTGGTTTAGATATCCTCCAAACAGCTCCCAGACCAAAAAGGTTTGGGGGAATAGGGGATGGGGAAGGGTAACCGCAACAGCAAGTGCAGACTGGTGAAAAAGTGTTGGTGTTTGGTGTGTCTCGGACCCTTGTCTATATTAGATGAACTTCTGTACAGGATCGCATTAGATTTTAAACTAATTATGTGATTTCTGGGTCAAGAAATGCATAAACTGGAACTCCAGTATGCTTAGTGTATTTTATTGTGTTGATTTATAAAGTTAATAAGTCCAAGGTAATCAGCAGGCTGGAATAGAACGCACAGTAGGTACATGCTGCTCCTGTAAAGAATTGAGGGGGTTGCTTTTTTTAGCGTTTCTTAGTCTTAATATCATCTTAGTAAATAATTAATTTTTGTTTTGTATTAGAAAGAAGGCAAAAGATCCTGCTTGTGTTTGCTACTGGGTTGGCAAAAGGGGTGATTCCTGGTATAAATTTCCATCATTTGCCTGCAGGCAGTTTCCTAATAGCTTATATTGCAGCCTTTCACAAAAGAAAGGTAGAAATAGTTTTAAAAATAGACACTTTGTAGTGTCACATTGTCTGTAAACTGTTTGGGCCAGGCTCCATCTTAACTACTTCTTTTTTATTTGATGTCTAGCATTATGAACTGGTCAGGTCCTGTAGGCATTTACGTATAAGAAGATGTGTTATAATAGAGGTATGACATGATATATAGTTAGTTATTAAATATGAGCACACCACTTCAGGAAATCCCTGAGCTGCACAATGTTACAGGCTGGAAAATGTGCTGGGCAAGTGTCACGGTACGGCTGCCCCGTGCTTGCATTTTCCCCGAGGTATTCTCATTTCTGTTGTTGCTGCACGGAAGGTGCTGGGGTAGCCGAAGTGTTGGCCTGACCCAATCCAGCTGTTCTCCTGCACAAGTACAAAAACCACAGGGTTGACATCTTTTTTTCCCCCCCTTTTCCATGTTTTTGCTGATTGCTTAGTAACATGAACTGCCAGGCTACCCGCTGAGTGTTCTGCTCCCACTCAAGGCAGATTTGCCGAAAACCAGCTGCGGGCAGACGACAGCGGTGCTGATGGATGCTCCCCGCTCTCGGATCCGCTGCGTTACGCATGCGTCAAGCACTCACGCGTGCTGTCGTCCTTATCTTCCAAATATTTTAGCCTGCAAAAGTGCCCCAGCCCATCCTGGGGAAAAGCCTGCCCTATTTAGATGCCTGCTTTTGGGGTATGGACAAAACCAGACCGTTGGCTCTTCCTCTTCCCACCCTCATCAACTCCACGTCTCAGGTGGGATGGGACAGAAAGTGCCAAACATTTCAGAAAAAACTTTGCTTTTGGCAGTCCTCTAGCAGCAACAACGATGGGCCCCTTTCTGTTGAATATCAAGCTGGAAAAAAGGATAAAGGTGGGGAAAAAGGGGGCCTTGATGCTGCTCCCGACCCCTTTTCCTGCCCACTGCCCCTTAACAAAATAGTAGGAGACACAGATGGGGCTGTGCTGCTTCTGCAGGGCCAAGGAAAGGGAACTGCAGGGCTGCAGGAGGACTGGAAGGTAGGGAGGAGGTAGGGATGAGGGCTGTATCGCTGAGAGATTAGAAAAGTGTCAGTGGCATTGATGGAAGAAGAGGAAGACGAGATGTTTTTCAAAATGAGAGTAAGGTAAGTGTTGGCTTCGTATGAGAAACAGAGCTTCTGGTCCCGTGGCTCTGTCCGATTCAGCTCCAGATTAAGAAGCCTAATCTTCAGCTTTGTGTGCGCTGGGTGTCTGAGCTCCCGGTGGGCTCAGTGAATGTCCTGGGAGAGAAATTGATGGAGCCTGGGGAAATCCGGCTGGCGAGCCACCAGCTGCCTCCTCCAGCCCGGTGGGGAATTGCCCTGCCCGAGCGTCTCCACCAGTTGCTTCAGAGATTCACTTCTGGGTGTCTCAATCTTGGGCTGAGCCTCCACCCTTTAGATTCAGGATGGTAAAAAGTGCTCAGAAATCAAAAGACGGAAGAAATTCAGTCAAACTCTTGGTGTGTGTGCGCCTGACCTCTTAACTTGGTTTACTTAGGTGAGGTTATTTCCTGCTCGGGAAATAACCCCTCGTCCCCTTCCCCTGCCAAATCCTAAGGGGAATACCAGCAAATAAATAGTTAACCGTAATGTGGAAAGTCTGTGTGTACCTAACAATGCTTCACTTATCTGTGCAATAGCCTGGTTTGGTGTAAAAGGTTTTTTGTTTTTTTTTTTTTTGCATTAGGCTGTTGTTATGCAGCGTGCCTGAATGGAATTTGGCGTGTGGCTAGGTGCACTTGGGCTTCCTGGATTTGCTTACTTCACCTCAAAATCTCAGACCTCATCTGGAACATTTCTGGTCTTGAGTCTTGGGACCACTTGTGCCAGGTCTGTGGGGTCCCCTTGTCCTCTTGGGAGTACGTGCGATATGGCAGATGGTTTCTGTAGAGCCAGGCTGTGTAGGGCGGGGGGATCCCATGGGACACCTGATAATTGTTGGAGGAGGGAAGCGAGATCCCTGTCCCTTGCTCATGGCCGAGCTAACATTCTGGTCCAAAGAAGACAGGGATCTCCTGGAAAGAGTCCAGTGGAGGGCCACAAAGATGATACGGGGCCTGGAGCAGCTCCCCTGTGAGGAAAGGCTGAGAGACCTGGGTCTGTTCAGCTTGGAGAAGACTGAGAGGGGATCTTAGCAATGTTTACAAATACCTGAAGTGTGGGAGACAGAGGGACATGGCCAACCTCTTTCAGTGCTCTGTGGGGACAGGACAAGGGGCAATGGCCACAAAATGGAGCCCAGGAAGTTCGGCACCAACCTGCGAAAGAAATTCTTCACGGTGAGGGAGCGCTGGGACAGGCTGCCCAGGGAGGTTGCGGGGTCTCCTTCTCTGGAGATATTCAAGGCCCACATGGACGCCTACCTGGGCAGCCTGCTCTAGGGAACCTGCTTTGGCAGGGGGGTTGGACCCGATGATCTCTTGAGGTCCCTTCCAACCCCTACAGTTCTGTGATTCTAACGGTGACACCAAGGACATTCGTGTTCCCTTCTTTCCTCTGGTTGATGTTTGGGGGGA
Organism: Anser cygnoides; assembly: GCF_040182565.1. Lineage (NCBI taxonomy): Eukaryota > Metazoa > Chordata > Aves > Anseriformes > Anatidae > Anser > Anser cygnoides. Next base: position 210,997,122 of record NC_089873.1, on the reverse strand, counting down.
AATGGGTCCTGTTGGAACACGGTTAATGCTTTAAAAGGCAGCTTTTGTCGAGTCTACACATGTTGTGGGGATTTTATTGTGTTCCTGCGTGCTCTGTGACATGCTGCCCATCGAAGTGCCTGAGCTAGGAGCACGCCACTCATCTGTGTGGCTTGGGAAACATAGGCAGGAGCGCGTTGGTACCTACGCCGTAGTGCCGTGCACATAGCTGGAGCATAAACTGGTGCTCAGGAATGTCGCCTGGTGCTCCGGAGCTTGTACTGAGGAGGTGTTCCAGATGTACCTTCCTGAGAGGGAAGGCTTGGAGGGACGCGGTGGCTCGGAGGGACGTGGTGGCTCAGAGGGACGTGGCACCTTTCTGTCCTGGGGGACTCTGCTTTGGTGGCGAGGGCAGCTCAGAGGAGCGACGTGTCCCACCATGCCACGTAACTGACCCCGTGGTGAGCGTGAGATGTGCTTGGGCACCTGGCTAGGATGCTTGCAGGGAGCAGGAGCAGCTGCATCTGGTCCAACCATCAATGGATGAAACAGGAGAGTTGGATGCTCTTGGTAGGTGGTGGAGGATGTAGGTACCCTTCTTTCTCTTGAGCTTCGTCTCCTTCATCGTCCCGTGCTCCCTGGGAGTTGTGCAGTAGCAAGGCTCTCCTAAATGTACCGCAGCTAGGTCCTGAAGGTGCTGGATTTGGGGTTCCCTTTCTTCTCTCTCCCATGGCAGTCGCAAATAAAGGTGTGGGAGGCTCTGGGACCTGTGGTTACTTTGCCCATCCTTGCTTCATGGGAATTTTCACTTCCTGAAAAGACTTTTGTTCCTTTCTGGACAACGTTGCAATGCTGTTTGTGTCGGCAAAGGACAGGGAAACCCCCCTCCAGTACGTACCCAAATACACTGTGATATGTTACATAGGGTAACCTGTTCCTGTACCCTAAAATATGATGAATTTATAAAGAGAATTTCACCTGAAATGAATGAACTTCATGAATGCAATGAAGCATGCTTGCAAATACTTTCCTTATTCAGCTCTACGTCCTTAAGAAATTGTCTTTCAAATGTTTTTGCCTCGGTATGTTGGGGCAGTCGCTCACCAGCTAACGACAGGAACATCAGCTGCGCCTGCAGCTAGAGGAATAGGGAGTGAGACATCATTAGGGAGATGACATTTCCCAGAACAAGGGGAAAAAAATCCAGTGTCAAAAGCTGATTTATAAAACAGAGGAAGGTTTTAATAAGACTTAAGGACAAAAGCAGCAGAGAGGATCTCTGACACCAGCCTTTCCAGGACGCTCAGGACTCAATTCCTGCTTCTGATCTTTGAGTTTATATGTGCTGTAGCTGCTGCCCCGAGGTAGGAGCAGAGTGCCCCAAAAAACTTGTGTCCGTCTGCTCAGCCAGATAGATGAGGTTGGGGTCTCTTCTTCCTTTGAGCCTAGGAAGTGAATTGTATCTATATCACTTCTTAAAAAATATGTGTGTCTGTTGAAAGGTTCGTGGCCCTGGCTTCTTTTTGGGCTCGCGTTTAGCGTCAGGCTTTTGAGTCACGGACTTCCAAACCAACACAAAAACGGAGACGTGCATTGCACGAAACAAAACCCCAACCAGATCATCTCTTCAGATGCCACACCGAAACGAGAGCAGCATGCTATGGAGAAAACACGGAGTGGCCGTGCCAAGTCGGTGATGGCGGGGGATCTGCTCGGGCGCCCCTTTTCTGCTCCTGCTGGAGCCGTGCGGAAGCGCTCCCAGTTCTCGAAGGCTTTGTGGCCACGAGATCGACGTGGGACACTCAGCACGACTTCCACACCTCTCCGTAGCTCTTCCCACCGCGCTTGTTCCACATCTCTGCTCTCACAAGGGCCCTGCTGGGGCTGGTGGCCCTTCCCTCAGATGTATAATTTACCACCTCTTCCCGGTGTGCCAGCCTTGTTTGTGTTGCTCAGCGAGTGTTCTCTGCGTCCAGCCTGCAGATAACGCCGCTCGGTGAGTACGGTGCTGCTAAATCTACCTGTTTCTGATTAAGCGCGTTTGAATTTGCGCGTTTGGTTAATAAGCTGCACCTTTCACGGATTCTTTTGTTAACTCCTAAAAGCTGCGTGTTCTGATTTATAGTGCCAAAAGGGGTAAACTGACATTAAAAGCATTAATTAGTCTTGGTTGACTGCACAAAGAATAGAGTTGGTGTGAGCCAGCTTTTGATTTAGCCCTTTGTGGGCCTTTGATTTTGCCTAAGCTTGTTAAAGGGCCTGGATCTCTGGCTTTTTCATGCTAGATTGTATAATTAGGGTTTAGTGTGAAATACAGTGATTGGGCTTGAAGAGCAAGAGCCCTGCACAATTATAAGCAATAAAGTTGTAAAGCAGTTGGCCAGAACTTTACATATATTTTATTAGAGCAATGTTCTTTTTAACTCGTGGGTGTGATAACTTAATTTGCAGTAACGATACCAAAGGGTTTATCCTGAGCTGTGGGCACCTCGGTAAACCTTGGAAATGATATTCTCAAGGTCCTCGGGTTGGCCCAACGCAGTGCTTCAGCAGCACGCCAGCGTAATGGAAGTGGTGTAAACTGTAGCACAGGTATCGCTGTGGCATTTGGTGTTTTTTGGTTTTCCCCATACCTTTCCCCATTTCAAACAGGCTAATGGAAATAGAAATTTAAAAGTCGTAGCGTTGCCTGGGCTTTTTACTTGGAAATCCTACATAATTGTGAGTGTGTACCAGCGTAGGGTAGTTTCTGTAGGACTCAGCTCTGCACATCTATTCTCCATACAGAAGTTTGAAAATTAATTGAACTAGTGGCAAAGTGTCTGTGTAGACCTTCCCTAATTATACGTGACTGCACACCTCCACCCCTCCCAAGAAAAAAGGCAGAATTGTGATAATTGCCTCTGGTTTGTGTTTCTGAATTCAGATTTCCCTCTGTCCATATAAAGTTTCCCTCTTCCTTAGATGTTATCACACCAACTGCTAGATAAAAAGAATCCATCTTCAAGGCTGGACTGCGTTTCCATCCCAACTGGCTAACGCTGGCCATCGAGGAGCCACCACTTGCCCAGCAGTATCTCCAGTGCTGCCTCTGGTTCCTTTGCGCGGCAGGATGTGCTGTAACAGCCGCCTGGGGTGATGCTGGTAATGCTGACCCACTGCAAAAATGCTTTTTAAACGTGCAGATATCCACCTAACTGGGAAAATCTATGCCTTTCCCAGTGTTGGATGTCAGAACTCACAGAGGATTTTGGGTCCTAGATGAGAGGGAGTGATGGGATGCACCTGAGGTTCCTCAGCTGGGCAAAAAGCGCCTTTGGTTTCGGACACAGGCACGCTGCTGTCCTCTGGGGTGAATGGTGTCTTCCCTCTGAAGTTATCTGATGTTCTCTGTAGGTCATTTCGGGGTTTGGCAGTTTTAAAAGCCTAAAAGTGTGTAATTTCCTTCCCCTCACTGTTGATCGTCAGCAGAAACCCCACAGCAGCTGGAGGCGTTCTCTGCGGGTAGGTGTGAGCGCTGGTTTTGGTCGAGGCAGGTAAGAACCTCCAGGCTTCGGGGGTTCGGGCACACTGAGAGCTCTCACCTCTCTTGGGATGTCCCCGTGCCCAGCTCCTAAACCTAAGGAGGACCGTTCAAAACATGTCCTTGTGCTACCTTTGGCACTGTGGCCGAAAGCTGCTGGGCTCTGGACTTTGCTGTCGTGGTGCCACCTTTTTCCAACCCGATGGAAAATTCCCTTCTCTTTTACCTAGCTGAGATTTAGTGAAGGTGGAAATGGACCTCTGATTTTTGACACTTTAGCAAAGTTGTAAGGCGACGCTAGGATGGGATTTGAGATTTTTTAAAATACTTTTTCTCTTGTTCAGAATCCTTGCTTGAATCCATTTATGGCTTGTCTTCCTTGGCTGTCATGGAAAATGAAAACGAAGAGCCATTGCAAAGAGTTGCGATTATCATTCTGTCTGGTCCAATAAAGGGTCGGGGTTAGAAATGAACCTGCATTACTTGTTAAATGACAAATTGGGATTGTTTTTCACTTTTTTTGGCAAGTTGTAATTTAAAAATTGGACAGCCGCACAAATTGTTACGTCTCCGAACATTTAACCAAGCGTCAAGTTTTGCCTACCCAGGATGAGATCGCGGCTTTCCAGACCCTTTGTGGAGCTCCTATGGCGAAGGGGCCGTGCCCGCGGTGCCCATAAGCAGCACGTCCCTTGTCTTTGAAATGGTCAGGTGCCAAAAAGAAGCATTTTCAGAAGGGGATGTTGCAATTAAAACAAAAAGCATGGTGTGCCCAGTGCCTGCGCTAGTGCTGGCAATTGCATGTGCGGCTCCGCCACCAAATTAGTCTTTGTTCCTGGAGGATTTTTGCTAGCGGTTGCCTGCTGAGTATCATCCTCTTGCTCATTAACATCATTGTTTCCTATTGTTTGGGCTTTTTCTTACACAGTGTAAACAATTTCTAGTGGTTCCTTCCCCCTCTGCTATCATGTAATGGCAAAGGAGAAAGTTAGGAGTAGCTGAAGGCTTATTTTTTATGAGGCAGGCTGAGGTTTCTGCTAAGGGCTATTTCTCCTTGCCTTCTCAGCTAGACGTTAATAAACAATTTGTCATCTCTGCAGTATTTGCACTTCTGAAAGTTTAAAGCGTATGCTTTTGCTTCAGGTATTGTGTTTGCTCATGACTATTAGTGTAAGACAGTGCACGTGATGTCTCCCCTTTCCTGGGAAGCTCGTAATCTACAGGAGATGATGTGAGCTAGGAATTGAATCACAGAACGACTTGGGTTGGAAAGGACCATAAAGATCATCAACCCCCCATGGCAGGGGGGTTGGAACTAGAATTGGGCTCACTTCTTCGTGTTTTGGGGAAAAGCCAGGCTTTAACAGGGATGGAGGGAATGCTGCAAGGCAGAAGAGGACCAGCAGGCAGAGGACATTGGCCGGAAGAGCCAGAAGTCATGGGATTGTCTCTTTGTAAGAAGGTGCTTTTTTTTTCCATGAGCCTTGTAATCCATTTAAAACATGATATCCAGTGGAGATTGGACTTATGCCTTACGCTGTCCGTGTGAGCATTTCCACTCTGCAAACTTGGGAAGCCTGGTAAGGGGTGGAGAGGTCTCAGAGGTGGATGGATTCCTCCAGATCTCATGAACGTTGCTGCAGGTTAAGGGAAGAGGACTTCTTGTAAGCTGACTGGTGGTGGGTGAGGTGGCAAAGTGAATTCGCACACTGGAAATTCACAAACTGGAAAATCTACAGGGATGTCTCATAAATGCCCAGCCGCAGGAGAAGCTTCGTTTTGAGTTTGTGCTTGTGAGCAAAGTCAATCAATGTGAGAAACAAAGCCGTGGGAAAACAAAGGAGCTCCTTGTTTTCTATTTTGTGTTTTGTTTTTGCCATTGATCTGATTCCTGTTACATTTACAGCTGCTTCTCTAGGGAAAGAGGTACAAGAGTATTTTGAGTGGTGAGGTAGGGTTGTGAGGGTTAGGACTGGGGTAGTTGCATGTTATTTCAGACGGGTTTTATCCATTCAAAATACCTACATTAAGGTTCTTGGACAGTGTATTTACTCATTGTTTTCCCGTTAAAACTGAAACCAAGACGTGCTGCTTGGCGATTTGTCCATTTGTCTTCAGGAAAAGGTAGTGAAAACAGAATTTCCATCATTGTGTTTTTAATGGGTTTAATTAGGCAGGATTAGGGAGGACTGGTGGCAGGATTTGGAAGCAGGTCGTAGACAACCTGGAGGGAGCTCTCCCTTTCTGCCCTGCTTTCGTTGTTGGTTGGGAGCTGTCTACTTATTTTAATTAAACTGATTTGGTAAATTCTGTAGTGCATTTATATCCCAGAACAAATCCTGTGCTTGAATGGCTGAATATGGAGAGCGAGGAACCTAGAATCCAAATATGCACCTTGAGATGTGGTTGCGGAGGACTGTGGAGCACGGAACTGGAAATGTCCTCCGTGCGTCAGGGAAACTGGAGCTACCTCGGCATGGCATTTCTAAAACAGCTCGGTTGATAACAGCAAACATGGACAAACTGAGGTGAGAAGTGTCTTCAGCAGCACACAGACATCATAGAATCCCAGAATCATTAGGGTTGGAAAAGCTCTCCAAGATCATCAGGTCCAACCACCCCCCTACCACCAATGTCACCCACCAAACCATGTCCCCAAACACCACGTCCAACCTTGCCTTGAACACCCCCAGGGACGGGGACTCCCCCACCTCCCTGGGCAACCCGTCCCAATGCCTGACCGCTCTTGCTGAGAAGAAATGTCTCCTCATTTCCAGCCCGAACCTCCCCTGGCACAACTTGAGGCCGTTCCCTCTGGTCCTATCCCTGGTTACCTGTGAGCAGAGGCCGACCCCCAGCTCCCCACCCCTTCCTTTCACTGGTTCTTCCCTCACAGATCTGTCAGCTTGTTTGGCTCCCGTGTTTGTTTCTCCTGGTACAGTTGATAACATCATTAATGCTCGATGCAGGGTAAAGAGTGGAGCTCCTTGATCCAGAGCAGTCGCTGCCGATGCTCCTGGCTGGCAAAGACGCAAAGTGCTCGAGGCCCGAGCTCAGGCTCTGGCAGGTAAAGGCCTTCCCGTTCCCTTGCAAGAGCCGCATGCCCTTCTCTCCCTCCTGAAAGCCCCTAAATCCTTGGGGCAGAGAGCTGCCAGTATCCGCCTCGTTCAGCAGACAGATTTTTGGCCGTGAATGAAAGCTTTTGAGCTTCGATTTTGTTTATTGCCGTCAGTCAGCACATCCCTAGGAACAAGCCCGGCATGCTATGACCACCAGTGTGCGGCACGGCCGGGATGCCGTGAGCCCATCAGCCCGGGGCACGTTTGTTTCCCTTCCCCACTTGGAGAAAGTGGTTCTTCCCACTATTAGAAGCGTTAAATTGACTCAGCTGGCTTGTTTGCTGAAGTAACCCTTTGAAGTGAGTCTTTGAAGTTTCCAATAGGATCGGGGATTCGATTAGGCTACTTTTATCCAGCAGTCCCATAGCACAGATTTTGTTTGGAAGAACCTCACCGGCTATTTCAGCTCCACCAGGTATAATTGGGGCCGTTAATTGCTGAGATAGTGGGGTAATTGAGAGAGTGGAGTCGTATGGAAGCCTAATAAAAACAAGTTCAAATGACGGTGGAATCGATCCAAATCCAGGAGGAGAAGCCCTCTTTTTTGAACACATCCTATGAGGTCCACTCTGTGCTTCTTCCAGAAATCTGTGATTAGATGGCTGCTTTCAAGTTGAGATGTTTAATTACCTAGAAATGCCAGGTAAACAAAATATTTAGCTTTTTTTTTTTTTTTTTTTTTTTTAAATATAAGTGGAAGGAAGGAGAAGGCTTTTTAGTTCTGTCACTTTTGATCCTAACTCGCCGAGTTTTCAGCGTTCGCTTTCGATGCTTCACTGGCGCTTGAGCATACAGACGTTATGGGGTCATCCGTGGTATCAGCACAATCTCTCTGGTCAGCTTTTCGAGGCATGTCTATAGCATTAAGTCTCGAATTGGAAAGGTAATCCCCTCTGGAGTCTTGACCTAGTCTCAGAATTACTCTCTCCTGCTCTTCGGAGCCTTTGGGTCCTGTTCCAATGTTTTTTCCCCTTCATCAAGACAGCTTCCTTAATTGCTGTGACTGCTAGGCAGAAATCTTACTCTCCTGCCTTACAGACCTCCTTTTCTTTGGTTCTCCTGTAATAAAGTGGTTTCTGGAACGTTGCCAAGCCTTTAGCCCAAACTGTCTTCGAGCTTTCATATCAACCAAGGAACGGCGCAGCCAGTTTTCTGTCCTAATCCCTCTTCCCAAAGACAAAGAAGTCGGCGCTGTCTAGACATGGGTGTTCTGAAGATTTTATTCGCTTTAACATGCGGTAATTTAAGGCTGAGGGTTCCCTCTTTCTCCTTTTCATCCCACATAAAAGTCCCCGAAGCCTCCAGTTGCTAGACGGATGAAATCCTGCACAACAGGAGCGTGCGATTTGGGAGTAGTCCTGTGCCCCTGGAGAGCAGAGTTAAGGAAACGACAGTGAGTTTTGGCCGGTGGCCCCCGTGATGTGTGGACTAAGTATTTGTGATTTAAAAGCTCTTTTTCGTATCAAATGCTGTGTTCAGTCATGAGATATTACACAACAGGTGCCAGCTGCTCTTAAACGTTTGTGCTTGTATGGTTTGCCTATTGCAGCAGCCTTTTCTGGGGTCCGCATCGTACAGCTTTTTAGTGGGGGAGTGGATCCTTACATGCTACAGCTTTTAAGAAGGAAAAGCTAAAAACAGCTGGTTTCCTGGTCGTTTGAAATTTTCTTTCTGTTAATGGCAGGTTTTCACCTTCTTTTTCTTTGGCAGTGTTCTGCTGGCAAGTTTAGCTGATGAGAGATCATTAGGATCCTAGTTAACCTTGGATGGGGTCTAGCTATATAATGAAGAAGAAGCCAGGTACAAAAATATTGGGAAAACTGAAGAAAAATTGCTATAGAGCAGAAGTTGCCTGAAGAACGTTATCACAAGTTCTTTTTGCCCCATGTTCTCACTTGGAGATGGGTTCCTTGCCCCTATTTACTTCCCAGTTTGTGTTGAAGTATGGAAATAGTGGTCTCCAAGTCAAAACAGTCATTGGATTCTCTTGCAGATGTGAAATGATTTTCCCAGTTTGTCAACCTCCCCGAGGACGGATGCATCGGATCCCTGGAGGTGCTGGCCATCCCGTTCCCACACCGAGACATGTGTCTGGCACGAGTCTGCAAACCAGCAGTGAGATGCTCTGAGAAGAAGAAATGGAACTAGGTGAATTAGGTGCTGGAAGGCCGCAGTTAGACGTAATAAAAATGTAAACGGGGAGAAGACGCAGAATCTTGAGGCCATCTTCCTTGGCACTTCAGTGCGTGCCTTTTGCCTGTCAGTATTTTTGGATATCACAGCTGGGGACAAGGAGAGACTTTGTGTTTTGTGTCTTGTACACAGCTGAGCATGTAATTTCTAGTTAAATAAAAGACAGCGTACTGTCAAGATTACGAGTTCAAAAAGCGAAGCGGAGCTGAACGTCACTAACAGCACTTTCATTTTGTTCCGTATGTATGTAGAACTTTGTCAGCGATATTTCTGTCCAGATTTCTCTCTCTAAAAACATTGGTCTGAGTGGCAGGGCAATCCTGGGGGAGTGCACTTCTTCTAACTTTTGCTGCCTAAAGGAAAGCACCTAGTTATGTCAAAATGGGGTGAATTTGCTTATGAAGTTTCTTAACAATTTTCTGTGGGGAAAGTCTGGACCACTAGTGTCACCTAGATACTGAAAATTTAAATGAGTGAAGTTAGGGATGATGAAGAGGGTCTTGCCTGTGTTGGCAATGACTTTGTTATACACACATGCTTATTATAAGATCCTTAATCAGCTAGGAAGCGTCTTCTTTATAAGAAACTCTACCAAGTGTTATAGATCAAATGATGACTTTAGGGATTGTGAATTGGCTTTAACCTGTTCTGGGTGGCCAGAATCCTATTTATCTTGTCTTAAAGGGGGCACTGAGAAAACATTAATCTTGCTGAAGGAAGGAAAGCTAATCATAAAATAACTTCTCGAATCCAGGGTCCTCCAAAAGCTGGGCAAGACAGATCTTTTATCGTAGCTTAAGCAGCGGTCTTGTTTCTGAAGGGGCTTAAAAATAGGCCAAGTGGCAACACGTCTTTATTCTGTTTTTTTTTGCAAACTCAGACTCTGAAGGTCCCCTTCTAGTTCGATGTCATTTCTTAATCTTGGCCTCTTCATTTGGCCTCATTGCTGCTGCCACCCCGTTCCTTCAGGTCCTGCCCTGGTACTTCCCTACGGGTGTGTGTTGCCTTTCTCCCCGTCTGCTCCCAGCTACGATGAAATCAACCCAGTCCTTGGGTTTGCTGCTGACCCCGTAATCTCTACCCACAGCGACAGAAGCTTGGTGAACTGGGGGCTGCTTTCAGTCTGCTGCCCTTCGGGAGTGATCGCGGCATCTCTCGGCATTTAGGAAGGTGGTATAGGAAGGTGGTATTGCCTTGTTTATGGGCAGCATGGATTTGAAAGGTGTTTCTTTAGCAAAAATGCCTGGAAAAGCACTGAAAAACACCCTTTTCATCAAATGTTGACAGTCAAATGGCTTGTTGGTGGACTGCAAGGGTTGTTCCACAGGTGTTACTTGAGGATTATTTTTTGTCAGTTCGTTAAAGGTTTTGATGGGCATTAATTAACGGATAGAATGGTGTCTCTGCTTTGGTTTCTTGGGGGTACTACTCATTTGGGGTTGCTAAATACTTTGCATTTAATGTTGGTAGAAGGTGTTACCGGGATTGCAGAAGGGGTCGTCAGCTCTCCTGTTGAGTTAAAAAGGATTATAGGCAGAAAGCTCGCAGACTACGGAAAGTAATCGAGTGGAATGATGTCGGATAGGAAGACCACGGCCCGCATGCCACTGCTGCAGCTTATTTTACAGTCGCTGGCTTCCCTTAATGCCTCCCTCCATTTAGGCTCCTCTGCCGCCTGATTTACGGCCCCGGCGTGTCACCGGAGCATCCTCGGCCCCGGCCGACAGCGCGGAGGATCGGCGAGCCCCCCTCGGCAGCAGCCTTTCCCCAGCGTCTCGGCGTAATTCGGTTATGAATCATCGCTTTATTTGTCATGTCAAGCTCCAGCAGGACGGTTTAAAGTGCTTTTAGTCGGCAGTAATTTGAGGCACTCTGCCAAGCCGTTCAGTTGTTGTCAGAGCTGGCGGTGGCTGCAGCTGATGCGATGATAAAACGCGCTCAGACTGCAGATTACTGCCGTGGTGGCAGGAATGCTGTTCATTTGTACGTGTGGCAGGCAATAAGAGCTAATTAACAAGCGTATGAATTTGTTGGGTTTATCCCCGTGGATTGCCGAGTGGGTGTAGGTATTCAAAACTGCTAATGTATGTATTTTACTGTCTTTTGTGTTTTTAAAATTCATTTTCCTGAGTGTTATTTTATGCTGGAAGTGCATCAGCAAAATATGGGTCTCTGTGGTGCAATCGGAATATTTTCTACATGAGAGGAAATATGTATTAAGTTTTTTCTCCTGAAACAGCAATACAATTTGCTCTGAGGGGAAAAAAAAAATCCTTTTGCTCCTTTCAAATAATATGTTGGGGGGAAAAATAACTTCACATTTTTTTTTTTTTGTATGGAGGTTTTGTGTCTGGTTGCAGGATCCCAGCTGAGTGCCGTGTAGGAATGGGCTGCTGCCATTGCTTTAAAAAATGAGGATTGCTTCGGACCCGAGGCCGCGGGCTGCCTGGAGCACCTTGCCCAGGGCTCTCGGTGGGCAGTCGGATGGAAGGAAAAGCGTTCCTTCTCTCCTGATTATTTCATTAAATCATTTTATAGTGGGGATACGCGTGCCTGTAAAGGAAACCCACGCGGGTGTTGCTCCTGCTGTCACCTCGCAGCTGCGGCCCTCGCCGTGCCGCATGCCCCGCAGTGGCTGCGGGCTGAGCTCCTCCTCCTCTCTGTTGCTCTGCTTCAGCTCTTTCCTTCCGTTCTCGTTAGCTTTGTCATCTCGTGTCCATCCTTTTTTAATTTCTTTGATCCCACCTGTGAAATAGGCGTGGTAGTAAAAAGAAGAAAGCCCAAACGCGAGGTGTGCGATCTTGCATCGCTCAGCCAAGAACGGCCACAGCCAGGCGTACCGGCTCTCAGCTGCCTTTTGCAGGAAGATAAATTTAAAGCAGGGGGGATTAAAATATAAAGGTAATGCATGTGAGAAGGGGTTTCTCACCTCTGGAAGAATTGGTTCTGGCTGGCTGGAGCGGAGCTATTTTATGATAACCAAATGTGCGCTTCATGCTGCTGTCCGCTCGTGTTATCTTCTCAGCAGTGACACAACCCGATCAAAACAACAAATTCGGTATTTAGACTTGGAAATGCCTGGTATGTGATGATGATAGGCGCTTGGGTTGCTCTGTGGGGCTGTTTTCCTGCCTCCCAAAGCTAAAGGAGCCGGGGCAGTTCTCATTTTGTGCTGAAGAATAAGGCACGGCTACGAAAATCTTCAGACTTAGTGTCTTCGGGAGGGCAGAACTGTAAGGGAATAAAAGTGCCTTTTCTTGAGCAGCCTGTTGAGCAAACATGGATAAAATGTTAGTGTTCAGATTGCGCTATACGTCCCCCATTTCCTTTTTCCCCCATATCTCTTGGGCGACGCAACGTGAGCACGTGGGGACACGGGGCAGCGAGGTGCGAGGGGCGAACCTCTGCTGCTCCTCCCCACCTCGCAAGAGGTTCAGTGCAGAAATCTGCTGATTTCTGAAAAAAAAAATCAGTGCAATGCTTAACGTGTTTTTTTAATAGGTCCTTCGTCCAGCCACTTGAATTTTGTTGCGTGGATATAAAAACGCAGCCTTCAATGGCAGACTGAAGAAGCCCCATCAGGAGTGACTTCGGAATGAGCTGCTTCTGGGAGACCCTTTTAGGATGTTTTATTTGGTCTGTGTGAGCCCTTGAGAGTTTTCACCTTTAAAATGTGTCTGTGCATGGGAATTGCTTTCAGACCGCAATTCTCTTTCTGAATCTCACAAAGCTTTTGTCCACGGTGTTCAGTAGCGAATTTGTCAGACCTGGAGCAAAAGTTGGTTGCGTTTTATCCCTTATTCTTGCAGTACGTGGTGGGCAAATAGTGGCATTTAACTTCATTTTTCATATCCTTTCTTTCAAGATACCGCTCTCATATATGGTATTTTTCTCTCAAAGTTAAACCCGTACAAAACCTTGGTTTTTTTTCTAGCATGCGACTTGTCCCATCAGCCACATGAAGTGGAAAAGGAGAGGAGAAGGAGGAAGGTGGGAGGGCTGGGAGTCCTCGTGTTACGCAGCCCCTCTGGTCGGCGACACTTGGCTTCCTCGTGTCGCCTTCCACGTCCTTCGTCCGCTTCTTGTCAGCATTGCTTAACATCTCCGTATTCAGAAAAGCAATTATTTGCGAAATTCTTTGAAAAGGAGCCTTTTGCGTTTGTTGTCAGAACAAAAAGCCGCCCGTGCCGAGCCGAGGTACTGCAGCATCATGTGGCAGGATTACCGCGCGTGAGCTGGAGCGGCGGCCCGAATCCCCGACCTTGTACCAGGTGCGAGGAAGGGCAGCGAGATCCAGCGCCGGGCAGCCCGCAGGGACATTTTCCTGAATTCCCGGACTCCACTTGATTACAGATAATTTAATCTTTGCAAATATTGCCTTATCTCTTCCGCTCTTTCCTGGTTTTAGTTCCGCACACGAAGATCTGCTGGTCCTTGTAAGGCATCCTGGAGCACCTTGCTGTTCCCCTTTTGGCAGCACGAAAATCTGATGTTTCATGCTGGACTGTCTCCCATAGCTTAGCTGCTTCCTAATCCACGACCATCCCTTTTCCTCTTAAATCCTTAACTTTAGATTTTAGTGGTGTCTTGCTAGGGCTCTTGGTAATAGCTTTTTGAGGTCACCCTCCTGCCTCCCCCCCCAACTTCTGGACTCTTTAGTTATTCCCGTATTGCCACGATCAAGGGATTTTGTCTGAGCTGTTTTGCTTCCCTCGCTGTGTCTGTTTATGTGAGTGTCGTAGGGCCCTACCTCGTTACAGCCACTTTGCTTCCCGCAAAATAAGTCATTGGGTAATTCCGTGATAATCCTTAATACGCTTATTGAAGATAAATACAAGTCTTCTGTTCTTCTGTAGTTATGTAATGAGTGATTTGAATAAGATAGCATATTTTAATAAACATTTTGGATAAGTCATGCTAATTTTTTTCCTGAATTTTTAGTGAACTATTGTTGGATTTACTGACTTTTCTCTAGTTTGTGTTTACTCCTCTCGTCTTGCATTTCTCCCGTAGCTTTTTGGTGACGCCTAATCTTTCTATACTTGAAAAATAATAGATGTGGAGTAGATTTCTAGATTGTTCTTTGCTTGGTTTGGATTTTGACGGGTTTGCTTCCCATATCCTTGTCTTTTAGTGAGCTTTCTCCTCTCTGCTGTGCTTTCCTCCTCCCTCTGGAGGCTCTGGTGCAGAATCTCCTCAGGCGGATGGCAGGCAGAGCCTGTCGTCCTTCATTTTCTCACCTTTTGACTTAGGGCTCTTCAATGCTATTATCCTTATTTTAAAATCCTCCTACAAATGAACGCATCAAATTTCCGGGTCACAGAACTGACAGTTGAAAACATTGTGGCTTTCGTGACATTGCGCCTGTCAACGCTTAGCGGCTGTTGCTGTTTCTCAAATCCAGTCTCGTAATTTGTGTTGGTTTGGGGCATTAGATGAAAGTGGCCTCGATTCTTAAATGCAGTAGAAATTGCTGTTTCAAGAAACACTGCTGAAGTAACAGAATTTGCTGCTCTGGTCTCTGCTGTGACAGCTGACACCGTTCACCTTGTCCCGTGTAAACCCAATCGGATCTTGTGCAAAGAGGCGGTTTTGCCAGACCTTACAGAGTCACAGAACCACCGAACGGTTTGGGTTGGAAAGGACCTCAAAGCCCACCTAATTCCAGCCCCTGCCATGGTCAGGGGCCCAGGGAATTACCCGCACGTGTCAGTACTGCAGGCATCCTTCACTGGGTGTGATGGTTGCGATACACGAGGTCTTGCGGACAGTGCTCGTCAGGCTGCAAACTCAGCCACGTGCCGGGAGTCATGGCTTCAGAGGCGTGGAGGGGGAAAATGGGCTTCATGGATTGAAAGATTATTACCTTTCTTAAAGAAAAAAAAATCTTAAAATTTAGTTTTGAAATGAAGGGTTTTGAAATGGAGTCATTTTGTGTTGCTTCACACCCAAAAAGCCTTATGCACAAGCACCGAATAAAGGTGTTTGTGGGGATCAGAAAGATACACGAGGTGGTTCTGATGGCAACTGAGCGATCTCCTGAGACATAACGAGACAAGTCGTGTTGTAAAAATGTGACCTGATGTGTCTCTTGTCTCAAAGACCTTGCAAACAACTTCAGTTCCAGTTTTCCCCTGTCCCAAATAGCCTTTCACTGTTGGCAGTAAGGATCTGAATTTCTGTTTGTTATCAGGATTTACAGTGCTCATCCCTCTTTTCTCATATTAAAGATAGTTCTTGCTACTGAAAGCCATATAACAAATCCAGAAAAAGCAGGGAGTGTACGATATTCCCAAGTTAGGAGCAGCACACGGTGCTTTAATGGTAGCTTGCTTGATCCTGGGTATAGGAGAAGTGGTGTCTTTCAGATATGTTGCAGTGAGAGCTGGAACATTTTTTTGTCCTTCTTCTTTTCCTACTCATCCAGAAACACTTGGAAACAAGAAATTCCACTTATTATTCGTGTTGATTGCGGATTTCTTCTAGTGTAAGGAGGAAAGAGTTTCCACTTACATCCTCCCAATATCTTGCAGGGACGTGGAGCAGGTTTCCATCCACTGCTCTTGGCCAGAGAGGAAGAAACGTGGGGGAAGCTGGGGAAAGAAAAGGAAAATCTTAAATAACTTAAAGTATGCGCTGCGATGTAGCTGAAAGCTCCTCATTCTTCGAGCGACAGTGATGGGAAGGAGTAAAGCAGTCCTTGTGCTGGGTCTCACTGCCGGCGGTGTGTGGGTGCTGAGAATTTTGCTTTAGGCTGGGGAAATGCCTTACAGGTGATAAAACGCTGGGCTGCGGCATGTCGTGATGTCTTCTGTAGCCATGTCAGTTGTTAATGTATGCATTTGTAATGTTATTAGTAATAGAAGTGTCTTGGGGAACGAGGTCTTTCGGCCAGGCTGGCTGTACAAAGAGATAAGGTTGGTACGAAGCACTGAGTATGCTAAAAGCAGAAATATGCCCATCCTTCCTATTTTTGAACTTGGAAAAGATTCAGTAATTTGGGTGGTCTACAGCTGTTTGTAACTGCCTAAACCTTTTTTTCAAAGTAAAAGAAACTTGCAAAATATGGAGGCCAAACGTTATTTTCCCTTAAGTATCATGTTTTCTTAAGCCCTGCTAAGTGATGGTCCATTGGCAGCGCCAGGACTAATTTCATGACTCAGAGCTACCAACGCAAACAGAATGTCTGCAGGATCAGTTTTTAAAAAATGATCCTAGCGAGGTGTCTAGCTATTAAAATAGCACATGTATATTAAAAAAAATAATCAGTAGAATGGTTTTGGGGGCTCCCTTTTCCCCAGAGCTGTCAAATCCCTCTCCCAGAGTGTCTGTGAGGTCTCACCTGTGGCTCAGATCACCTTCCAAAAGGGGAACTGTCGGATCAGGTTCTCCTTCTGCAGGATCCTGTTAACAACTGGAAGCCCTTTGGAGTTTCTTGGTGGCAACGCTGCAAGATGCGTGCCTGGCAGAGGGACCCAGCAACCTTCAGCCTTGGACAGCTGGAATAGCAAAAGAGGCATGAATAAATTTGTTTCGAAATCCCATTTGAAATCTGGTTTAGGCAATTTTAATCTTTAACTCATTTTGCTGTTAAAATTTGATTACAGATAGGTAAATTCTGGTTAAGGAATCCAATTTTCTTCAAGTTCTGCATCAGACAAGTTGCTGGACTTAAGCTGAAGACTTAATATTATAGGCTATGTTTATAAATTATTTTAAAAACATAAATTTGCATAGATTGCAGTTAGTGTCTTTCAGAAAAATGGAATTGCACACTCCCTGCCTCCAGCTGGGCCTATCTATGATTAAACAAACTCAAAAGTAGGATTCAGGCTTTTGGGAAGATGTGTTTGCCAGACTCCCAAGTGAATTGCCAACAGCAGCTTTGGGATGGAAATTAGTCATGGGCTTGCGGTCTGGTTGTGTGGATGGGTAAATGAAAGTGAATTTCAGTCGTATCGTCTATTTTTCTGGTAGTTTGTATGAAATGGGCATCTAGTGAACATAAAATTACCAGCTTCAGATTCCTTCGTGTGTTTTGTGTTGCTGGAAGTTCAGATTCTTGATTTAAAACTGGACGTTGAAATAATGGTGGCGGTGGTTGAAACGTATGACGATCACTCGTCAGCGGGACTGGTTTTGTCCTAGAAAACATCACCCATTTATTTTGCTCAAACCTCTGTCTAATCTGTTTGAAGTCCTTGGGGTTTGACTGCACGAGAACAGTTGTATCTCTGCTGCACGGCCGCGATGCTGCTGGCGTGGCCGCATCAGCAGCACAGGGCGTCCTGGCACGGCGGTGACCGCTTTGAAGCCGCGCTGAGCTGACGTCTCCGCGAACACACAGAAACCTTGTATTGCCGAGGGTGCCGTCTGGGAGGTAATGTGGAAATTTTAGTTAACGGTGATCATTCAGAGCAAATTCCAGTAAAGCCTTGAAAATCCCAAGTCCTTTCTCAAATTACAGCCGGTTTCTGAAATTGGGAACGGGAGAATTATGCTTTTGGCTGAATTTGTCTTCTAGTTGTATTAGCTTTCTTTAGTGTGTGTTTTAGAATCTTAGACTCGTAGGAAATCCTGAGTTGGAAGGGACCCACGAGGATCAGCACAGTTACTTGCAGATGACTCAAATACACGGAGACCAGAGCCAAAAAAAATCCTCAGGTCCACAAATGCCATAAAGGTATGTACTGGGGGCAGCCCTGCCTGGGGTGATGACACACTTCTTTATGGACAAAAAACTAAACGGCTCTGCAAATGGCAGCAGAGAGAGCCTCATGTACAACAGCTTTCTCAAACAAGAATGCTGACAGAAGGGGACGTAAGGCCAGGCTGCTGGAAGGCACTCACGTGTGGAAGACTGCGGTCGGATAACGCGGCAGCAGAAAGTCCTGCAACGCGGCTGTGTGGGAATGGAAGTGGACCTGAGTGCAGGGAGATGCTGAGTATATGGCCACCTGCTCGCAAAAAGTGACAGTGGCACCACAGAAGGACTCGGACACCAAAAGCGAAGCACCTCCCCAAAACCAGACCCTGTTTCTGTGGGTGCTGTCCAAATGCTCCTCGAGCTCTGCTGGCTCGATGCTGTCACCACTGCCCCGGGGAGCCTATTCCAGTGCCCAACCACCTCTCAGTGAAGAACCTTTTCCTAACATCCAATCCAATTTTGTTCTTGTTTTTCCTACTCTGCCAGTCTTGGAGAGCCAGGATTACTATGAAGAGAATAAGAATTAATTGCATAACGATTGTATTAATATTATACACAAGAGTCTCTGTCCTCAGAGACACTGGAACACCAAGCGGACAGGCCACGAGCAACCTAATGCAGCTTTGAAGTTGTCCCTGTTGGGGCAGGGGGTAAGAGAGGATCACTGCCCGAGGTCCCTTCCAGCCTGAATTATTCTGCGAGTCTTGATCCAAACAGAATTATTCACTAAGCTCTTGTTTGTTTCTCTGCAGCCAGGTTGGAGATGGGAGCACGTGTTTACCCGCCGGACTTTTATCGACTGTGATGTTGAACACGTGTCTGCGTCTGATGGACGGGAGGGAAGGGTGCCTATGGCTCTTGGGTTGCAGAACGGACTTGTGCTAGCAATTAAAGTTTTGTCTGTGAGGACGTGACCTCTGTCTTTCCTCAGTCTCAGTCCATGCAGTGCTGCTCTTCAGCTGTACCCCAATTTGTTCCCAAAGGTGGCTGTTATTTTAGAAAAGCAGTAATTCCCTGTATGGGCCCAAATTTTGGGGGGTTGAATAAAATAAAGGAAAAAGAAACGGACATACTCAGCATTTAAATGCTTCCTGTTTGCCAAGCGTGCATCTCTTCCACAATGGTTAAATATCCTATTAATGAGGAATAATTGACTCCGTTGTTAATGTTAGAATATGTTGGTGGTTGAATGGGTGCAATCAGTTTGGCAGTCTTAGAGACTGCTGCCTTGAATAGTTTCAGCTCTTTATTACAGGTCGTCTGAAAGCGGTTAATCTGAAGTAATTTAGTTGTGATATGACCTGGCTAGTCTCAAAATGACACTTTCAAAGAAGTTGCCAAATAGAGCCATCTGTTTTCTTATACTCTAATTGCTCATTCAGCCCAAACAGCTCAGCAGATCTAAGAAACCAGTTAGCGGGGAGGGCCAAGTGTTGATGGGCTGCTCTGAAGCTCTCTCAGTATGAATTAGGACTTCTTGTCGGGAGCTCAAATCCAGAGCCTTAGAGTGCTTTCCTTTATTTTTTAATACCTCCCGACTTATCTGGTTGTGCTTCTGTTCACATCGCCTATTCCTCTCCACAGATGAGGCCGCTGGGTTTTATCGCCTCCCCCGCTCACGAAGAAGTGACCTTTAAATTGCTTTTCCGGAGGCTTTCTGGGCACTGCCAGCCTCCTCCGAAACGATGTTGTGAAGCCTCAATTTGTGAGGCTTTCAACCTCTTCCTTAGGCCGTACGTGTATTGTGGTGTGTATTGAGGAGTGTTTCACAAAGGGTGAAACCCCTGTGCGAGGCCGTGCTTTATCTGCCGTCGCTCCTGGGGCCCCTTCTGCTTTTTCTCTCACAAATTAGGCCTCAGCCCGTTGCTCCTTGCTGTGCAATGTTTAATTTTTCCTTTCTTTCTTCTGGGAACAAAGTTCAGTGCTATTTTTCTCTGCATTGTGCAGCGTTTAGTGCCTTTTTGGGTGCCATCAGAAGCGATCGGTAATACTTGAACCGAGGCTTCGCGTCACTTCTGGCGGGACAAATGTTGTGGGAGCAACTCGCTGCAAGTGGCTCTAATCCAGCAGAAGCCCCGGGGGATGCCGCAGCAGAGGCTGCCAGCACTTCTCGAGGACATCTTGGTGAGGAGGGAAGCACCGAGGGGGAGAAGAAAGGCGGGGGTCCGCAGGGCAGGCCTCCCGAAAGGAGGCGGCGGGCAGCAGGCCGCCTGCCCCAGGCCACCTCGGGCATGACATTTAAACCTAGCCAAAGGGGCTAAGGAGGAATTGTTCACTCAGGATATCCTCGTGGCTGTGCGTTTAGTGAATGCCCTCCTCCCCTGTGCACGAAATTCGGGTTGTAGACTGCTCTCAGAACTTTGTTGTGTAACACAGTCTCTTCTTTGGAAGGGATTTGCTCAGGTTTGCGGGCATCTGCCCGTGCTTGTGTCTGTTACGAGTGGAAAACGTGTCTCTCCTTGCACTGAGCAAGTGCTGTTAGCACAAGTAGTGGGGTACCATAGTACATGTACCCTCCTGCCATGTCTGAAGGCTGTATATCTATGAAGTCCTGTGTCAGATAGGGAACGTGAGCAATCTTGATGGCTCTTTGCTACAAGAACTGGGGGACGTTGAGTAAAACTGGCGGCAGTCTCCTTAGGAAACGGAGTAGTTCTTTACATACGTGCAGTTCAGCAGTTTAATTCATAGCCGTTGTGAGTTGTGGAGGATGAGAGCTTTACACTGGTTAATAGGCGGTGGGAAAAATTTATAGGAAAGATCTTTGCGGGCTGCCGAATCCCTTCTTTCTCAGGGCGGCTGTGAAGAGCAGTTTGCCAGAGGTGAGGGGCATCACGGCACATTCATCCTTCCCACGTCTCCTTCCCTGCTTGCGTCTGGCCTCCATTGGAGAGAGGATGCTGGTTTACTGGACTTATGGTGTCTGATTTCCTTCTTCTGACCATTCCCAGATCTTTGTGCTCCTGTTCTCCCGGCCCTGGGGTTCATCAGGAGCAGACACAGTTCTTTATCAAGCTCTCATTAAGGATGCTCAGCCCCGTCACTTCAGGTCGCCTTAATAAAGTACGTGACTTCCATGGCCTCCAGAACCTCTGCGTGGCTGGAGCTGGATGGGAGCAGCAGCAGACTTGGTGCTGCACTCCTGGAGATCACTGCAGTTATGGTCTCGTATTTAGTTGTCCCCAACCGTTCCCTGCTCACCGATGGATTTCGGTTAAGAAACTATTTCTTGAACAGCCTCAGCCCTTGTTATGAGCTCCTCCAGGCTGCACCTGGGCACCAAGGCCGTGGAAACCTGGTGTGGATGCCTGAAAGCAAGACTTTAGAAGGAGGTCAAGCTGCATCCTGCTCCTGTACCACAACGCTGCTTGTGTGTGAGCAGTAAAACACCTGCAAGATCAGACGTGGACCAAAATGAAACACCTGAGAGTTCAAATCAAAATGGAGTCTGAGCTCCCGCTGCTGCCTGATACAGCCTATTGCTTGTCCAGGAGAATTACTGGCGTTCTCTGCAGTCATTAATTGTTTTTTTTTTTTTCAAAACCTTGTTCTACTGCTCAGAAATCGTACCTGTGTTACAACAGAAAACAGTAAGGACATTATTTGTGTCTCTCAGTTTCTGCTTTCTGAGCTCCTCGTTTTCCCTGCAGCTCAGGCGGTAGCCGCTGGGAGCCCAGGTCCGTTTCATTTCCTTTTGATGTGTCTTTTCTTTCAGCTCAGGCTCGGACTCAAACTGAGGTTTTGAAATTTTTGCCTGAACAAAGGGAAAACGGACGCGTTTCTTGGGAAACAATGTGAAACACGTTTCCTCCCAAGCTCCCCAAATGCAGGACTCATCTAGCCATTTCGAAACACATACAGCTTTGGGATGGGGGAGGCAGGGGCAGCGGGTCAATCGTTTGGTTATTGTGCTGAGATGGGTTTAAGCCTGGTTCCTGTAGCTGTATAATTCCTCTTGCAGTCTCTTTTTCTTTCCTGGAGGCAGTGAAGGAGCTGTGGGATGTGCAGGGCATTCTCTGCTAGAAGGATGTGGAAGACAGGTGGCAGTGACATGGTAAGAAGCCCCCTTGTCACCTGCGGTAGCTCCAGGTGCTGACATGCATCTCAGCCCAACAGGAGCTGCTGATTCTTTTATGGCTGCTCTAGGTCTCTGCTTGCTGCAGGAGGCTGCGAGTTTGTTTTTCTGAGGCTTCTTTGTCACTGCTCTGCTTCTGAGGTCCCCCATGTTGCAGGTAAAACAGTGGCTGATGCTGTGCAACAAGGCATCTGTCCTTGACGGGATGCAGCACAGCTGCTGAGACTACAGAGTGGAAATGGGATTATTTTCTTCCCAGTTTAAAAGGTAAATGATTCGGTCCTTTTGTTGGTTGAGGGTTGCCGTTGCCAGTTTGTATTCCCAGACAGCTTCGGTATGTGCCCTCCTGGTGATGCTAAATGGTGTCTGTGCAGAAATGACCCACGGGGTGGGTTTGTTTTGTGCTGAGTGACTGATCGCTTTCTGGATCTCGAGATTCTCCAAGAATACGTGGGGCTGGAAGCAAACCTGGCTGCCTGGGAAGCTTCAACCCTCCTTGTTTGGCCTCTTCTGCCAACTTCAGTCATCTTTCCTGTAATCCTGTTAACCCTCAGGGAGACCGAATTTCCCTTGAACAGAGAAACTCTGCCACGGTATCCTCTTTTTATTCCCAAACTGCTCATACCCCGTTTCAGGAGGTGCATGACCTCCTTACAGGGTGTTTGCCAGCTTTAAGCCTCGAAGGATCCGTTAATACCACAGGTACAAAGCTCAGCAGAGCTTTAGCTGGGACTCTGTGGAGCTCCAGGTGTCTGCTACGAGTATGTCTGTAAGGAATCGCACCTTTTATCATTCCTTGTGCTCTAAATATCTTTTGCAAAAAAAGCTTCCCTATCTCAGAATTAAAGGCACCTCTGGGAACTAAACCTCGATCCCCTACGACAGTGGCATTTTAACCTTAAATCTTCCTTTTTCTGTATCTTCTCTGACAGAGGTGGAACTTCTACCTCAGACGGAGGTACCTGACCGTAGATTTTACGGCGGGGCCATTTGGATGGTAATGTGCGTGTTATTACCTGCAGCTGGCCAACCCCCCTGTATATAGGACAGGGGCAGGTAATCCCATTTGTCGTGCCTGTAGCTCAATGCTTGAGAGAGGCGACGCTTCTGCTTTCAGCTGGACAGGGCTTGCAGGATGAGTGGGAGGAGATTGCAATGTTTGTGTTTGTTATTTTGCATTTTTCAGTTGCTGATCTGCTAGCTAAGAGGATAATGCTGGTGCTCCATCACAGTGATAGTCTAGGAGAGGACTCTCTAAGGTGGTTTCTGTCCTTCGGACTACAGGTATCATTTCCTTCCCTGTGCTTTGACAGAGTCATCTCTCTGTTTACATGCCTCTTGCTGTCTTTTCACACGCACCACTTTGCAATCTCTGTGCCCTATGCATTTTTTCTCCTTCTGTGGGGGAGGCTGTTGTCCATCTCCAGTTGTCCTTTGATGGCAGCCCTCCTCCTCCTCCCTCACCATTTGATTTCTTCAAGCACGTGCTGAAAAGAGCTACCTGTAAACACCTAACTGCTGCTCTTCCTCCTCGGATGCTCGCTGAGAACATCTCCCTGGCTGTGATGCTCGACAGAGCCTTTGCAAGTGGTGGTGCGGGTGCACGATGATTAATGCTGGTTGTGATCCCCAGAGCCGCCTTGTTTTACACTTGGCTGCTGCCTCCTATAAAACTGGGACGTGCTTTGTGTGTGACAGCTGTCACAGCGCTACAGAGCTGGGATGCGTAGCACTCTGCTAATGCAAACTCAAGTAAGTGCAATTTGCTTGGCTTTTCATGCCTTATTTAATAATCAGTGCAAGTCCACAGTTCAGCAAGTAAAAAGTTTCACAGCATCAGATCCAAATTGAAAATATTCATAGGCTTGTAGCAAAACCCTCTAAAAGAAATTACTGAGCTCTGCTTTAAAAAATTGCAGAAACTAGACTGCTCCTAATGGGGTAGTTTATTTTGGGAGACAGATTAAAAGCCACACTGATGATGGGACATGATGTATTTCAGGGCAATGCCGAGTGGAGAAATAGCACTTGTTGTCCTCCTACTGAATCCAGCTCTGGAATTGCCTTTGTCGTGGTGAGATACCTGCACTTGGCGGAGGGCTGCTGGTCCTGCCAGCCAAAAGATCTGGAAGATTGGAGCTGGAAAAACGAGCCTTTGTTCTGAAAGTCCGCGGATCCGTAATGATTCATCTTCAGCTTGTTTGCAGTTTAGGGAGCAGAAGAAGACCTGACAGTTGCTGACAGTGAGCGTGGGTGAGCTGCCGAGGCGCGCTCAGTTGTGTTCCTTTGCCTCACTTGCAGGGAGACTTTCCGAGGCCTCCCCACTGATCAACTTTAATAGGTTCAATAGGTTTTTAGAGACTTGAAGACCTCGCTGAGCACATCTAGCCTGACTTCTTCTCAGCCAAACTGCGGAGTGCAGTAATGTCTCCATCAGACCTGTAGCTCCCAGGTAAACTAATCAACATGCGAGATCTGTACGCTTAATTTATTGCATGTTTTCCCCCAGAAAGGATCATGACATGATTAAAGCAGTCCCAGTTCCTGGGACTGCAACTACTACTTCCAAACTACATTGGGAAGTTTTTGATTATCCTGAATCCTTTGGTAGTTGCCTTTGGACTGATCACTGACAGATCTGCCGGGAACTTGTGCAGATCCACCTGAAGGTCATTCCTAAATGATTCTGTGACTGCGCCATCCCTGGAGGCACTGCAGGGACACGTGGACATGGCACTAAGGGACATGGTTTGGGGATAGGACTCGGTAGGTCACGTTGATGATTAGACTTGATGATCTTGAAGGTCTTTTCCAGCCTAAAGGATTCTGTGGTTGTATGAAGTCTCCAACCTGCCAGGACATACATAGGACATGGGACATGGACAAGCAGGACACCTCCTTAACCAGATCCCATCAAAGCCACCCTAACTGGTCAGGAAGAAACTACACCCACCCAGGTTGCAGCCCAACTTGCAGCCATCTCAGTGCTAGCACAGGCTTTGAAGAAACTACCAGCAAGTCAAAACCACATTATGATGGTAGAAGAGATGTATCCCTCTCCAGCCCTAAAATAGGGGAGCTAGAGATAGCCAGGAATAGCTGCCAAGCCTTAGGACCGTGGTGGACGAGACGCGTGAGTGCTGTGAATCGCCCACTTCTGCTGAGCTCAGCAAGAGACGTGTGTCTCGAACGGTGAGGCGCCGTTAAACACTTGTGAAACGGGCTGTGGGAGTAGACCTCAAGTTAACAAAACGAAAGCAAATTAAGATGTATGATTGCGAAGGGTTCTGATGTCGAGAAAGCAGCGATGCGTAGCTTCACTTTTTTCGGAGCGCCATAATTAACAGCCGGAGAATTGAGTTAAGGTTTGTCACAGTCGTGCAGGGTAAGAAGCACGGAGAACATGCCTGGAGAGCATGCAGTCAAAGAGGTTTGCAGGAGATTATCTGACGTCGTGGGCTGTTTCACGGCTGCCTGCTCCTACCTGAAAAGGTCACCCCTATAGGACAAAGCCAGCCTGATAGCTACGGACATGCTTCTTTTGTGAGCCCCGTCTCTTGGGGAATCTTGAGAGTTCCTGTAAACTTTCCCTGGGTGCTGCACACTTGAAAGACCTTTCTGTAAATCTCTTTATTCAGTCTCGTTACCTCTGGGAAAATAAAACACCGGAGTTTGTGTCGCATTCATCTGAAACCTTACTTTGTGAAAAAACACCAAAGAGCCTTTAAAAAAATGCAGCTAGCAAGAAGCCTTTTCAAGTGAAATAAGTTCTTAATACTGGACTACAAGATGGGAAATAGTCGTATTTTTATGTTACTCTTTTTTAATTCCAGGATTACGTTTAACAAAGGACCTCTTCAGCCATACCAGTGTTTCATTAGCTTTGGAAGCTAGCGATCCCACAGTTTTTCCTACTGTGTTAAATTCCCTAAGACTACGTCTTTCTCTCTATATTCAAGATGGAATTTCCCTTTTATCCTTCTTAGTATTTCATTAACCTAATTCAGGAGTGATGCTTCTGGATTTATACCAAGTGTAGCTGCCGTGACTCAGCTGTGTCTGTGCCAGGTTTTGGACTCGGAGATCCACTTTTGCGTTTTGTGGCACTTCCCTCCACACTCTGTAATTTCCCCCTCTTCGCTTCTAATCCAGTCCACTTGTGCCCCCCCTCCATGAGCGTTCTTTAGCTTTAAATGGCTTTGCTGTTGACCACAGCATTTTCAAGACTGTCACAATATTTTAGAGCACGTTCAGCACTGGAGATTCGCAGAATACACTTTGCCATTGGAATTTCATGAAGCCCTCACCTGGCATTTTAATAACACAAATGTGGAACCGGAGGGTGTTAGGTGAGTTGTCCCTGTTCTCTAGGGAGATTCTCCTCCTCCACATCTCACCCGTGGAGGGAAGTTCATCAGAGCTACATCCATGGGCTGGTGGCTTTGTAACTCCCTCACGGTTTTTGTGATGGTTCCTGTCTCAGCAAGAAGGAAGCTTTCCCAGGGTATGAAGTTATTTTCCAATCTGTATGTCTTTATTTTGAGGGCAGGGTGAATTGAACGCTGAAATCATCAGCAGTGGCTGACCTAGAGATGTGGACGCTATGAGATGCTCTCGCTGTCGTGCAGAATACGGGCAGCATCGCGGCTTTTTTCTCCCCGCTGACCTCAGCCCTGCCGTGGTCCGGGATCCGCGCGTTGTTTGGCTGCGTGCGTGCTCTGCTCTTAACTGCCACTAAAGGGGCAATTACTGCCCGTTGTGGATGCGAGCATCTATTTACTGAGATCCGGGCTGAAATCGTTAACTCATTTCACTGCCTGTTCGATAGCCATGAGATGGAGAGGAGCGGGCTGGGCGCGATGTGACACCGGTGCAGAGGGACAAATCCGCACGGGAAGCTGCCTGCTGGCGATGTCAGCTCAGGTTTGAGCAATGGTACAGGTGAATATTTTTGCCTCTCATTTTGCCAAGAACTGGCAGCGCAGACTTAGCAGCTCGCTCTCGTGTTCCATTTTCTGTGTCCTTCCCTCCCCTCGATGTCTGCAGGCTTTCAAAATCAGACGGCGACGGTGAGTTGCAAATTGGGAGGCTCAGCGTTTGTCGCACACGTTCCAGCAGAAGGAGATTGCAGTCCTGGGTCAGCAGATAACTGCACAGCCCAGCTCTTGCTGCAGAGTGGTTGCTGCTGGAAGGGATGAGAGGGAGAGGAGCTCATGGCATTGGCCACCTGCTATTCTGCTGGGGTCCTTCTCCAAGGCTGCCTCAAAAGATATTTTGCCTCTGCTGAGATTTCACATCCTTCTCTGAAAATGATAGGAGGCTTTACCTCTCTGCAGAATGCAGTCCTTCAAAAAATGTCATTCCTCCCCTTCTGTATTACACCTTTCTTTCTCTTTCAGCCGGTGACAAGTAGTTTGCATCAGATGAAAACGCAGCAGAGGTGCAGGCGTGTGCTTCGTCTTTTTACCGACGCTTTCAGTGTAGGCTGCTGGGAACAAAGGAGGGATGTGAGACCACTGAGCATCACCGGCAGCTTCCCCAAAAAGTGGAAAAGGCCCGGCTCGTCCGTGCTAGTCTGAAATACCTGCAGTTTTGTATGCGCTCAGCGTGGTGGCACGTTAATTTGAAAACTAATAGTGCTAGCTGGGGGAAACCTGGGCTTCCTCTGCAAAGTGCTTTAACGCTAAAGGAACGCATTCAGCTAATTGCTTGCCTGTGGCAAACAGATTGCCTAAGGGTGAAGCAGAAGTGCCACTCCTAGAAGGCTTTTTAATTACATTGACGTAGCCTTCAGCCACGTTGGAAGGCAAAGCCTGATGCTATTGTGCTGGTGTCTGAATCTGGGCACTGCTGCTTCATTATTTCTGCAGAAAGTGGTGGGGTGCTCGCAGCCGCGGCACAAAGCGGGCTCCTGGCGTCGAGCACCTTCCCCTGTAATTTGGGAGCGTGGAGGGGTGCTGACGGGGGACCCCTTCACCCTGGGAAATTTGTACTCGTGATACCCCACGGCGTGTCGTTCGCTGTGCACCGGCTCCTAAACATGTGCCCTGCTCCATTGAAACGTTTTAACGTATCTAAAGAAATTCATATTACGAATTGGAAAGTAATAACTAGGTTATTTTAAAGTTATTGAAAGAAATCTGTTTGGGGGAGAAAAAAAAGGAAAGAAAGAAAGAAAGGGGGGGCTTTGGAGAAGCGTCTTGCTGTGTAATGCTAGTTCTTTATGAAGTGTATATTCCCAGGCTCTCCAGATTGTAGAGGTCATGATTACTCTCACAATTTGCCCTCCTCTTCTTTCCATCAAGGACATTTTTTCCCCGCGTTGCCTGGCAATTCATGTGCAGATCTCTCAGGTCCTGCCCTGTGCTCTGCCTCTGTTTTCTGTGCCGGTCACACTGCCAGCACCTCCGGACTGGCCTGCCGGAGGATGCGCATTTCTGTCTTGCTAACGGGGCCTGCTGCCTGCTGGGCTACGGGGGATTTTGCTACGCTTCCTATAGTTCATAGATCACAGCTCCTTATTAGCTCTCCAGAGTTCTGTCTTCCTAGGAAGCTGTCTATTAAATCTGAACTGTCTGTGAACTGAAAGCAGGAACCTGATTTCTGTTGTTTTTAAGAAAAACATAGCACACCCCACCTGACGTTTCTCAAAATGCTGCCTCGGAATATTGAGCTCATGCTCTGAGCATGCAGAGACAAGCGTGCGAGCTCATAAAAAAGGGATTGGAGATCGAATCAGAAAAATAAAAGTCCCCTGCCAGGCTGTGTTTTTCATCCCAGGTAACTTGAGTAGGTGGCATGCACCTGTTGGATGATTGATGGAGTTAATTTAAGACATGAACGGAATTGGTTTGAAGAATGATGGCAAAAAGGTTGTTATGTACAGAGATGTTTTTATCAGCCTGAAAAGAAATGTATCAAATCGGTTGCAAATTAAGGGCCTGATATTTTTTTTCCCCCCAAATGCGTAAATAAGGGGTGTGCATCTGTAAGTCATGTAGTCAGGTTTGTCTGATGTGCCAGGATCTTTGCAGAATGCACACAAGTCTTTGCGCTGAAGAGTTTTTAAGGTAAGGCCATGAGGCTACGCACGTCTGCATAAATTCAGCTGGGGAATGCACCTGAGCATGCAAAGGAGCACCTTTACAGCCAAGTGTAAAATGGCAGCAGTACTTAATTCTAGGCGTAATTAAATTAGAGGTTGCAGATAACACCTCCCGTACGTATCTATTTGGACATGCGCAGGCACTGGCTTTGGGATGGAGATCAAACCAGTGCTGTGTCCATGTATAAAGCAGTGGACAGTGGGTGCTTTGGTCTCTTAAATCTGATAAATTATTTCTGGTACGGAAACTTAGCTAGATGCACAAGTTTAATGTCACTCACTGTGTTTCAGAGAAGGCCATTACCTGAAGATTGTACGTTCTGTCTTCAGCTGAACTTTTGCCTTTTCACCTATAATAATATGGAAATGATATTAAAAATGCAGAAAGCTTAGGCAGACTTACAATTAAATAGATTCTGTAGACAGTCGGAGCTGTGGTGGCAGCATGTGTGTAAGATACGGGGTTATCTGTTGACCGTAGATGAAATATAAAGAACAAACTCACTGAATTGGTTAAATTACAAAATTGATTTCTTTATCATAACTAATAGCATGCAATTAAGCCATTGTGTGGCAGATTAAAACTTTTAGACTTTTTTTGTCCACGTGGGAGTTATAGCATCAAAGGGACACCGATAGATTGAAAATCAGATTTTTATCACTGCTACGTTGAAAGGCGTTGTAGTGCCCTGTGTAGGGGCATCCTTCAAGCCCAAGCAAAGGTGAACGTCAGCTTTGTGAATTAAGGTGATAGCATCTTTGCTTTGCTTTTGCCCTCTTAATGTTGCATCATCCATTGACGAGTGAACGTGTTAACTTTTTTTAGTATTACTTTTATCAAAAGTTTCAATACTTGCACCTGGAACTGCTGCTTCACTCTTTGACGCTGAGTGCATCGTTCCCGTTGGATTTGCCGGAGTATCCCACTGTTCACCTTCAAACCAGCCACCACGGGTCTTGTTTTTTATTGCCTACATTTGGATCCCGAAGCCCTGGTCATCCGAGTGCTTCCACATCTGCTCGGCCTTCCACGCAGGGGAAATCCACTTGAGGCGAATGGAAATGTGTGCCTGTGAAGACAAATATTTGCTTAGCTGCCTGGGGACGACAGCCGACAAGTCAGCGTTTCCTTTTCAACATTTCTGAGAGGCCTTAGCGACTTTTTTTGGTTATTCTTCAAAGCACGAATATACTGTCATTTTAAGAAAAAAGTTAATGACTACTCGTCTCTTTCTTTATGCCGTGCCATTCAGTCCCCAGACTAGCTCGTATCCCCCCAAATGGGAAACAGGAAAGCAAAACTGGGCCGTCTGGCCAGCCCTTGTTGAATCAAGTCTTTTTTTTTTTTTTAACTAGGAGTGCTGATATAAACTGCGAGCCATAAGCTCCTTCAGACTTCATTGAATCTCTTCCCACTCTTTAGTTTGGGAAGGAAAATCCGGAAACCTGTGAAGAGTGTTAATTGTTGACTTGCTGTGGCCTTTCATCCCTCTTCTTTGTGTCGGCTGTGAAAGCGCGCCTGGTGCTGGCCTCCTGTGCCGGATATATTCACTGGAAACCTGAATGACTATTCAGGTGAATAAAAGCCCTGCAAAATCCTCTGGAATGGCAGGCTGAAAACTACTTGGCTTTTGCAGTGATTATGAAACAAATATTGGAATTGACTGCATACTGCGCGCGTTGTGCAGCCGCGTCGTAGGCTCGCGGATCCTGGTCTCCTGTCTCTTGCATATGGCTACAACTAACCTTGGTAACTTCTATACTGAATGTTTAGCGTGTGTTTGAGATGTATTACAGCTCTGTGAACACGTGTAGCCTTCATTTAAAGTCTTCAAGGGATTGATCATGGTCATGTGATGTCAACTTATTTTTCATAAGCGGGTTATGTGCTATTTCCAAGGTACTTTTGCAGCGTCTACCCGTAGAGTCTTAGGCTTACTTGGTGTCTGTAGAGGAAATACCAAGCAGTAAACAGGTCAGATATGATGTGCATTAGATATTTACTACAGCACTGATCCCCACCAGCACTGCTTAACCTTCAAACTAAAGCAGTGCAAGCCTTCTGTGGGCAAGGGGAGAGGAGCAAGCTATAGACTGCCTGGTCTTCCACTCCACGCTGATATTGGAGAGGTAGAGGTGGTTAAATAAGTATTTAGCATTTAAACAAACTAATTTATATCATATTTTCAATTTGAATTATCTGTATATTGATGGCTTTTTAGTAATAATTGCAGTAGCGCTGCCTTGCATCTCTCTTTTTCACCAACTGTCCCATATGCCCATAGGAAGTAAAGCACCTGCCTCAGCCCGGCTGTGGTTGCTGTAAATGCCTGATTTTCTTAGCTTCGGTTCTGTTTCTTCATCACTTGGCAACTTTTACGTGAAAAGCCCAGTGGGTTTCTTTTTTTTTTTTTCCAAGTGGTACCCCTTTTGCAAAATATATTAGCCAGGTAGTGGTTTTCAGTAGCACCAGGCACACCAGGACCAGCCCGACTCTGGGCTCTGCTCTCCTTCCTTGCACACAGCTTTCCAAGGAATAGTAAAGGCTTCCATTCTCCTGGGCGCGTTAATACAGTACCTCTTGCCAACGCAAAATTGCAAAAAGAGGATGAGAAACAGACCTCTTGCCAAGGCTCCGTTTCTGCTAACAGATTTAGCATGCGCTCTCCTTCGTCTTGCCTGATACAGCTTTGTTTTAGAACAAAGATAGCAAAATATTGAAGGAAAAAGGGACTGTTGTGGAGGATTGATTCCCTCTCTTTGCACAGTTAATCTTTTTTTTTTCCCAGTCTCAATATCCTTGTCTTTGTCCTTGAGGGGAAAACGGAGAGGACAGGCAGGGACGTGGCATGGTGCCCACCAGAGGACGGCTCCGTCGCTTTCCTGCCCCTGTGTTTTCAGTCTCCAGCAGAGAAGAAAGCCTGCGACCAGACAGCAGGACCTGGGGGGAGACCGTTGGAGGGCACGGAGGAACAAGCATGCCTGGAAGTCCTAAATCACATAGCCAGAACCTGTAGCACGGTGGATTTCAATGCTGACCCAATAAAGCCGAGGGGATTCTGTCCTATATATTATTTAAAGGGCGTCTCTGCTCTCGTCTGATTGTAATTCCAGGGATATTGTATTTCTGCTGTGTCAACTTCGTCCTCCATTCAGAAACAAATTCAGATCTTTATCCTGTTGCAGTGTGTGGGAAGGAAAGATGTTTTCAATATTCAGGATATGGTTGGAAAGTGATTCTCCCGTACTGAGGAGAGTAATTGCAAAAATTGAAGGAAGGCAATTAGTGGTAGTGGTTGGAAATTTTGGAACAAACGTAAATTAAAACACGTCTTTGAGGATAATGTGACTTTTTCTGGTATTGATTTTTTTTTTGTCCGAGGTTGGTTAATACAGTTTAGTTTGACCCAGTGGAAAAGAAAAGAAAATGCCATATTGTAGGCTGGAGTGAAAGCAGGAGTTTGTGCACATCCACTGTGATTTGGATGTGTGGTATGCAAGTGAGAGTGGATTCTTTGTCCAATCTGAGTCCACATCTCCAAAAAATGCTTAATTACTTGAGTCATCTGTATTAAAAACAGCGTACTGATGGCAGCAAGTGTTATGCTCTGGGGCTGAGTCTTGGTCTGGCTTACCTGGAGCAAGTCACCCCGCTGCTCTCCTTCAGGCTTCTTGGCATCTGCATAAAGAAGCTTGCAGCGGTGATGGATTATTTAATATACTTAGGGGAAGCTTATTTTTACTAGTACATAAATTGTGTTTTATGAATATTATTTTTGGTGACTAGTTTTATATCTGGCTACTAAATCGTCACTTCTCTTAGGAGCAAGAACAATGGCTGGCCGTGAGCAAGGTCTGAAGCAGCTCGAGAAGTCTCAGATAAGAAAGATAACTAACAACATTATTCTGCCTTTTTTACAGTGACAGGATGAAATTCATCACGATGATATAGGATAGATGTTTAAATTTCAGTAATTTTATGGTGGGTCAAATTCCGTGCTAGGTTAACTAAAAACGTCAGATACTATTTAGTGCTTGTTTGGCATCGTAGCTGATGTGGTAAGTCAATTTTCATGATCTTGTGAAGCATCTTAAAATCATACGTTTTATGGATATGCTTACAGTATAGTGATGAAAGAAAAAGTGGAGGCACCAGTCTGTCCCCTGCTGCCCCTCCAAGGCTTCTGGTGTCCAACCGAGTACCAAAAGGTCTTTAGAAAGCAATTAATATCTTTAATATCTGTTTAATATCCTTATTAATGATATAGACAGGGGGATTGAGTGCACCCTCAGCAGGTTTGCCCGTGACCCGAGCTGTGCGGTGCGGTCGGCACGCCGGAGGGAAGGGATGGCATCCAGAGGGACCTGGACAGGTTGAGAGCGGGGGCTGTGTGAACCTCATGAGGTTCACCAAGGCCAAGTGCGAGGTCCTGCAGCTGGGCCGGAGCAATCCAAGGAAGTTACACCCTGCGACTATGAGATGGAGATGTGAGAAAAGGGGAATTAAAGCACAGACTGCTTTGAGCTGGAGACCGAGTCCTGGAAACGCTGGTTGGAGACCTCTGGAGCCAGCCAGTCCAACCTCATGCTCGCTGCGGGGCTTGCACCAGCACTGGGATGGGGCAGCCGTGGTATTAACTGGGACCAGTCCTGACAACCCCTTGCACATCTGCGGATCCCCTGGTCCTGTACTGCAGCACCCTCCTAATGGCCAACCCGAATCTCCCAAGCCATCGTTAGTGCAGAGGAAGAAGCAGAGGGAAGAGGCTTCAAGCTGCGTGTTCTGGGAAGGCTTTTTAGCAAAACACAGCAAAGACAGGCGGTTAAGATAAAAATCAGGATAATCACCCGGAGGAGGATGTGGCTTAGTTGGAGAGCAGAACGAGAGCACTAAATGCAGGAGTACAGCGGGGTTCGCTTCAAAAGGAAAAGCCAGCAAGGTCTCAAGTTAAAGAAATTAATAGGAATATATCGGGGAAGGCATTTGAGAACTACTGAGAATGTTTTTTGGACATGCAGGGACAGATATGTTAGATATTTTTGAAAATGCATTTATTTATTGGCTACCTGCTGGTGAAACCCATCTGTCTTGCAGATATAAAGCGAGGAATTTATAGTGCAGGATTCATCTGCACACGGACATTTTGTTCTCTGGATACAAGCTAATATAACATCTCTTTTTTCTTTTTTTTCTCATTGCTGCAGTTTTGTTGTAGGGGGGCTGGTTTCTCATGTACTGAGGGCCATGCGGGTGTTTTTCTAAGCTCTGACCAACACAGATAATCACAAATACAGCTGTGGTCACTTTGCTGCACCATGTTTGGGCTCGCTGATTTGCTGTCACCAAGTGCAACACCTGACTGCAGTAATCGTGTGATCCTCGCCTCTCTCTTGCTTTTTTGGGCCAGGACAAGTTTTTTTTTTTTACTGTATTTTTATGTCCTATATAGCATTATTGAATTGTGAGTTCTTTGGATCCTCTGGCTTTTAAGTAGATCATAGATTTCAGCAAAGGAAAGGTCAAAGATTTTTCATGCCTAAGCGTTTATTTTGGGGCATTACGAGATCCAGAAGATCCCAACTCCAGAGCTGCTTTGTGCTTAGAAATTAGCCATTAAATTTTCCATACAACGAAGACACGCGAGCCATATGAAATCCCTTGCTCCATTGCATTTCCAGGTGCTTTAAGCCTTACCCCCCATCACAACGGCATCTGTTCAGCCTGCCCACCCCGGTTTAGGCTTCAGCGGAGCAGGCTGGGGTTGGTCATGTCACTACGTGGCACGAAACACAGGGTCTGGTCATTAACGTCTCGCTGTTTCTGTGCTCTCTGCCCGGGTACCTGTTGACTGAGCCTTAAATTGTGAGATCTGTGGCAGGGGACGGCGGCTCGCTGCCCCTCCTGCTCCCAGCACCTCGCCTTCCTGATCGCCGCAGTGGCGAGACACGAGGGGTCTGCAGAGAAAGTAGGCTGTCACCCTAATTAACGGGTAATGCAATTTATTCCCATTCAGAACCTCCTGAAAGGCCGCACACAAACGATGTTGTGTTAATCACTGGCTCCATTAGGCGTGTCACCGAATTAAACGCCGTCAGCATTCATACAGGGAACTGGCTTGATTGCAGCAGGTAATGACCGGGCTTCACACACGTTTGCATTTTTTTTTGGTATTCTCTCAAGTCGCAATCTAGTGAATAGAGGGGATATTATTTAAACCAGAATTAATGGTTTAATCTAAACCAGAACTGGACTGGAACATAAAACTGCTCGGCATCTTCCCTCCGCAGATGGCCCGTGCATGCAGGATGCTGACACCGGGAGCGTGTCCTCCCGAGGGATGCCGACGTGCCAGCCAGTGGAAATGCTTCCAGAAAAAAGGGTCCAGGTCAGAAATGAGAGCAAGTGAGCCAGCCCAAAATCAGCCAGATTAACTACCGTGCCTGGGGTTATGTCCCACGTGTGGGAACATACTGAAATAGCGAGCTTTTTCTTAGCATAGAAGGAAAGCTTCGTGCCTTAGCTGCCACTTCCTGGGTGTTTTATAAATAAAGCTGGCAATATGAACTGGATTTCAAAATGGATAGATGTATCAGGAGGAGGGTTGGAGGCCAAGGCTGCTCCTGCTGCATGCGTTCCTGGAGCAGTGATCTGCAGGTTTTGGTCGGGGTGCTGGAAGGTGCAGGACGGAGTTTGCAGTCAGCCAGGTAACACAGGGCTGGAGCAGAGCTGAAAGTGGCTTTGAAAGTGAGGCCGATGAGTTGGTGTAGATGGAAAACGGGGAAAAAGGCAGCAAATAATGAAATAATGAAAGAGCGGTCAGGCATTGGGACGGGTTGCCCAGGGAGGTGGTGGAGTCCCCGTCCCTGGGGGTGTTCAAGGCAAGGTTGGACGTGGTGCTTGGGGACATGGTTTGGTGGGGGACAGTGGTGGTAGGGGGGCGGTTGGACCCGATGAACTTGGAGGGCTTTTCCAACCTTAACGATTCTGGGATTCTAATGTCCAGGCTGAAGAATGATGCCTTCAATGCGTTTCCATAAATGTCAAGGTATAGCTGAAATACAGTCAAAGAGATAAAAGTAGACATTGTTTTGTAAAAGCAAGACCTACCATTAATAATTTACAGCTAAATGAAGTCTTAAACTTTTTCTGGAGCCTGGCCTTTTTTTGGTTTCCCTAGTTATATCAACTTTTTTTTTTTTTTTAAATGGTATTAATAAAAGATGAGCCAAAAGGGTGACAGTTTTGACCAGATTCTTTTACAAGATCTGTGACAGCTTAAATATATTGAGATACGCTCAATCGGCTTTTAGTTAGGGTGTAAACAGGAGGTGTTATTTGTGAAAACGACATTGTGCTGCAAACCTCTGAGACCGTGCGTGCTGTCGCAGCAGAAATTTTGGGGGGAGAGGTGGGACGTGGCCCTGTAGCTTGCCTGAGTTAACCTTTCGCAGATGAGCGGGATGGTAATTTAATTATTGTTTGGTGGATCCCAAGTGAGGGTCAAGCTTCAAATGACTTAACTGAAAAATTGTCAGAAAATTATTGCAATTTGAATGTAGGATAAGGTCAGGAGGTCTTTTCATGTTCAAAGGGGCTTTGGCTGAATACTATTAGCATGTGATTTGTATAAAATGAATTTTAAGCAGCGATGTGCAGATCAAGAGAGAAATATATCTTTTGGGTTTGTCTTTTTTCTTTGTTCGCGTCCTCTAATATTTGGATGCGTGCTGTCTTTTGTAAAAATAAATAATTTTTGGTACCTATGTGCAACCAGAGGAGAAAATAGCACTCTATTTCAAACGAAAAACATGAGGAAAAGGTCCTTCAGAAGCACTTACATTCTGATTTCACAAAAGACCAGGGCAAATCACAACCAAACGCCATGGAAGGCTGAAAGGTAAGTCGCTGACACGAGGACTGAAGTGAAACACGGTGGAGGAGCGCGTTTCATCCAGAAAGGCTCGCCTGTGCGTTGTTTACTCTCCTCATTGCGATTGTACTTAAATTTAGATCAACTGTTCAGTCTCTTGAGAGCATGAAAGATGTGCCTGTCACAGTTAGTCTCCGTCTTTTAAGAAGGCTGTAAAATATATTTATTTCTAAGTAAGTCTATATTTATAAATTATTTATATCGTTATCCTTGCAGACTTAGTCTGCAAAGAAAATGAAAAATAGCTTTATAAACTTCCCGAAGCTTGCACGCCACATTTGTTCGTTTCTTTTAGGATTTTTTACATCTTCTTCAGTGTCATTTTTCTTTTCCCCTGCTTCTGTACGGTAGGAGTGGGAACTGCCTTCAGATCTGTGCATCAGAGTGGCCGAGGAACGTAAGATGCCTCTTCCACCAACATGCGCATAGAAATGCTTGCGTTAAAAATTGTTTACGTGTAAAATTGTTGATGCCCCTCGATGTTTGAAGACTCAAAGCCTTGAACGGCTTCGGGAAGCAGCAAAGCTGGTCCCCCACGGAGCTGTTCCAAAGGCACAAAACAAACCGATGACAAATAACTGGGTGAGATGTCCCTTGTGTCTTGCGTCTACGGTAATTTCAAGGTGGTGGTGACAACAGAACTGTTTTTAGTTATGAGTGGTTCCTAGGAAGGGGATTAAGCAGCCGATGTCTTGGGGTGTCACCGGGATGGGGGACAGAGACCTGGGGCCACCGTGTCCCGTCCTCGCCGTGGTGGCAGCAGGAAGGCACGGTGCGGAGCCAGCAGCCTGGCTCTGTCCAGAGGCATGCTCTTGTTTGGCTCACGCTCAGCGTTCACCATGCAAACATTTCCATTTTGCTTCTCGTGCAACGTAGTCTGAGCTCACAGCTTGGGAGTCCCTGGTGCGAGCTCGATTTGAGTGACACGTTGGCTGCTGACGGCGTGGTGGCAGCTCGCAGGCTGACCTCCCTCGTGCTCCTGTTTGCCCTTCATCTGGAGTCGTCTCCCGGCGTGATGGAAGCGTGTCATGCACTTTCATGGGAAAGACAGAACAGATCAAAATGTAACCAGGTTACAGCCAGGAAGCATCCCGAGACTGTTTGCTAGCAGCTCATTCCCATGGCATTCCTGCTGGAGCTGCTCCTTCGGCTACTCGGTGGAGCCTCAGCAGCTTCTAAGCAACTGAGCATCCCTGTCACGGGGATTAGAAAGTGGTGGAAGCTTCGTGCAGCACAGCAATACTTGCGGTTGTCTGTTTATAATTCATTTCTATTAGTCTTTTTGTTGTGTATTCATGGCCACGAGCAAGTGCTGCAAGTTATTGTGGTGAAGGAGGTTTAATTTTGCTAATCCTGTTTTATTCCCATTTCAGTGTAGCTGTTCGAATGCCACAATGCGGGGCCTGTAATGAATTTAAAATGGGTTTTTGAATGGTATTGTCTTGCAGAATGTATTGGGAGCTCATCTGAATGTGTTTTAATACTAGATGCTAGAAAGAAAGAAAATCATCCATCTGAAATGCTGTTCGCATGGAGTCTTTCATGCCGGCTGGAAATAATGCCCTGCATACCAAGCAAGGAGGAAGCACAAGCCTCTTCCTCACAATACATTCATCCTCCTAATGCAATTATAATCTTTTTATCTCAGCTAAGAGGCATTTTCTTTCATCCTTCTCAATACGTGTGTTTTTTACTGTTTGGTACAACACTTAGTGCAAGCCAGACATACACGGCAATAATTTTCACCAAATCATCATTTATTTATACTCTTTACGCCCAAAAGAGCTCAAGTGAGATGACGGCTGTGTTGAGCAGGGCTCTGTATAAATGCGGTCGTGTCTCCATCTGCCCAGCAGCTCATGGTCTGATGGACGAGGCCAAGGAGGAGTGAGAGGGGGATGCGGTCGCAGCGAGGTGAGCTTGCACGAGCAGCTCTGAAGCTGGGTGTGCCGAGTCCCAGCCAGTCTCCTGCCTCTTCATTTGATTTTGCAGCTTTGTTTCTCCTCTGTTAGCTTTGTATAACGCTCACCCAGTAACGTCTGTGCCTCAAAACCTTCCCAAGTACTACTGGAAGTAACCCAACGGCACGTAAATTGCTTTCTGCCGGATTGGTGACCTGAATCAGCTTGCAGAAGATCCATGCAAATACCAAGAAGGTGTCTGGGGGAGAGAAGGGGACTGGTCCTGTCCCTTGGAAGGCTTTCCAAATCCCTCCATCCTGTCAGCGAGGGACTTGCTGAGACGAACAAAGCAACCAGCCGCCCCCTTTGCTTGTTCTGAACCTGCAGCGTCTTTTTCTTCTCATGCTTCCACCCGCTGGGGTTACGAGGAAGCGTGTGTGATTGCTGCCTCTCCACCTTCTCCAGATCCTTTGTGGTTTTTTTAAAATAGATATCTTACTCCCTGCCCCACTGGGCATTTCTTGTCCAGACTTATGGGTCCTGCTAATGATTTAACAGTTAATTACGGCCAGGAAATCTTTGCAGCTCTCTGAATCTCTCCTGCTGTTCTCTCAGGTCCTGCTTGTGGCACCTCTGACACAAAGCATCGCGTACAGGTAGTAACTCTTAGGTCTTAGCACTGCACTTTGGAGGTGACTCTCACCCACTGCATAGTTATTTCTGTGTGCAAAGTGGTGTTGGTGTGTGGGGGCCAGGTTTCTTTCCGAAGCTTCACTCCAGTTACCCATCACGTATCCTCCGACCTCTCGTGGGACGGAGGGGCTGAACCCAGTGATGGGCCTGCAGGCAAATTCAAGCCATGCACGAGGTGGGGACGTTCAGACCGGAAAACCAAAGTAATCCTGCTCCAAAGGAAACCCTCAGAACGCAGTGTGTGGCTGTAGGAGCCTGGGCACAAAGTGCTGTGATCTCCGATCGTCCCCGATTGTCCCCAAGGGTTTGTTAGTGCAGGCTCATCCCAGGATTTTTGTGGTGCTGCCTCCTGTCAGAGTGGTTTGTGGCCTTTAAGAGTCTGAAACACCCCCTTGCCTTACTCCCACTACGGATGTGGAATCTGCATCGCAGGGAGATGAAAAAAAAAAAACATTAAAGGAGGCATGGGCAGGGCATTTGGGTAAAAAGGAGGCAATTTTGGCTGCAGTGGATGCACCTCCTTGTGCGCTGAGCTGTGCCGGCACTTCTAGGCAGCGCATTCCCCCACTTGGCTACTGTCAAACCATCTCCTCATGCTTTCCACTTACTTCTTGAAGTACCTGCTCAGAGGGGTGACATGTCCTACGTGCTCTGGGGGCTCCTTCCGACTTGTTTCATTTTATCATGCTGCGTTTGGTGTGGTGGAGATGTGAGCAAACACATCTCGAAAGGCGCCACGGCCGGGCGCTGCCGAAGGTGTAAATTCTTCCCGCCTGCTTTACGGCCCCGGTTGCCTCTGCTTTGAGAATTGCTCCTTCTGTGCTACCTTGGGGGAGGAGGGAAGGTTAATTAATTAAGCAGTAATTGTTGTCAAGTCGGTTGTTGCGAGCATTTAACATTTGACTTGTTTACTATCCTGAGGTACAGCGGAAGGAGTTAATGATCTATCAAATCGTGCACCCATCATCAGAGGCTTGTTTGGAAAGGACGGCTTTA
The DNA here is from genome assembly GCF_040182565.1 of Anser cygnoides. Classification (NCBI taxonomy): domain Eukaryota; kingdom Metazoa; phylum Chordata; class Aves; order Anseriformes; family Anatidae; genus Anser; species Anser cygnoides. The sequence continues at coordinate 210,956,900 of NC_089873.1, read as the reverse complement.
TTTATGAGCTGTAAAATAACGCGTTTAAAAACCCCACGTTTTGGAGAAAGATTGTTGGGGTTCGTGTTTGAAACTGTCACTAGGTAGCTGCGGAGACAAATGTGTTGCCTAATAAAGCTTAATGACTGATTTTCCCATTAATCAGAATTGAGAATGTGCTTCATTAAGATAATTAACTGAGCAGTTGCTTAACTGACAGTCAGTAGACACAAATTCCCAAGTTACTTGCTTTCCTCGAAATAAAACTCACAAGCAGAGCTATGCAAATCTCGCCGTCCGCGCCGTGTCTGTGGGCACTGCTGGACTGCCTGGTGCATCCACGTGCAGCGCCCAAGACCTGGGTACAAGGTTGTTGTAGTCAGTTTGAGCAGCTCCGTTTCTCCAGCAGCAAAGGGCCTTTCATCTGCTGATTTCTGAAAGGCCATAGCTCATTTCTCGTTGTTTTTGCCACCCTCAGACCATCAGCTCCTCCAAGGAACTGGAGGAATTCCTCCTTGCCTGAATTCCTGGCTTTGTTCGCCGCGCGCTAGAAGTGGGGTCATGAATGCCGAGCCCCCCGAAGGTAGGGTTGTGTAAGATTAATCCGCGCCAGGAATATTTGTGGGCAGTATATGCCAACAGTGAAGAAGTTAGGAGAAATAACTGAGGGATCTAAAACTTGAGTTCTTAAATACGCTACCTAGTTGTAAAGCCTGGTTGTAAATCCTTTTCTTTGCAGCTCCCCGCGTCTTGAATTATAACTTGGTAATGCGAGCGTGGAGCACAGCTCAGAACCTTTGAACAGAAGCCTAACGCAGGCAGTCTTCTCAACTCTGCTTTTCTTTTGTCTCCAGAGTTCCCGGTCTTCCACGATGAACCCTGTTTACAGCCCCGTTCAACCTGGGGCTCCCTACGGAAACCCGAAGAACATGGCTTACACAGGTAGGTCTGGCGCTCAGCGGCTGCTTGTGGATGTTCACACTTGGTGGTGAGCGCAGGGGATTGTTAATGAGCCGTTAATCCCTTAATTAAGGGAGAAACGGGATTCCCACTCAGATGGGAACTCGACTCTTCAGCAGGGGCATCACAGTAAGGTTAGTGAGAAGAAATGGGCCTCAATTCCTAAGAAGAGGGCAGAAATCTGAAAAAAAAGGACCAAAAGGGTGTATCTTTAAACAAAAAAACGCCCAAGAAATTTCTGGGGCAATCCGCTGGGAACTGGAGGGCTTGGCTCCAGAGCTGAACCGAGCAACTTGGGTGCACGTGCTGGAACGGTCCTGCCACGTGCAACGGGGACCCTGCTGCAGAGGGTTGCTGTGGAGAACATGCAGTTGTTCTGGTAGATGGAGGTTTAAAGTGCATTGTTGACTGATTTCTTGTTTTCAGATTATGCTTTGGTTGAGTTAGCCTCATGTTGAACGGCAAGTCTGATGGTTGTTTGAAGTCCGTCTTTGGAACGGAGGGAATTGTCTAAAAGCGTCATATTTAATACTTGAAAAAGGCACTGAAATTTGTTTACCAGAGTTATGTAACCAGCGTGTACAAATACGGAAAGAATTTAGCTCAGAGAGAAATTGTGCTCTGCAAAAAGAAAATCTCGGCCTAAGTGTATCTGTGTTCTTCCTTGTGCATGATGTTTACCTGTAGGTGTTCTTCTGATCTGGTAAGCCCCTTACAACATCAGCCTTGGAAGACTCCCCCTGCCAACGTGTTGTTGGATATAATTAACTGTCAAGCGTCGCGTTGCATCAACGCTTCCTTCTTTGTGTTTGCGTTGCCTGTTGTGTGCGTTGACTTGAGCCTAATGCGTGAAACTGCTTGGGAATATGCTTTTGTGGAGCAAAAGTGGTCAACAGCAAATGAAAATGAACATAAATGCTCTCAGCTATTTCATTTATAAAATGTTCTCGTTGACTCCGGTAGCTGTTTCTGCCAGCAGATCAGTAGAGCTGGCTGTATTGCTCGAGGAGGCCTGTCTGATACTCTGGAGCAGAGAGTTCCTCAAAGAGGTTTTGCCCCATTTTTATTCACCCTTTCTTTTTTTTCCCCAATCAAATTTATGCATGCTGCTTTGTTGGAGATACCGTAGCTCAGGGGAACTTTGGTCTTACAGCCAAAGCGCTAGAGGCTTAGAAAAAAATTTGCTGTGAATAATCATCTCTTCAGAAATATCGCCATTGTAAGAGGACTGCAGACTCCAGCAGTGCTGGGGTGATAGAATGAGCTCCTAAGTGCACAGTTATTTTCCTACACTGGAAAGAACAGCAATCTTGTGCTTTCCAGAGCATGCATGGTTTTGACAAGAGGCTACTTCTCTCCCACTTTACTTTCTTTGCACGTGTTCAAAACTCCACGCTAATATCTTGTCAGTGTAGACTTTCTCTATCTGCTCTCCAACAGTTGGATGTTTTAGAAGCTGCCTTCCTGGCACCGGGTAAGGCAGTTTTATTGAAATATTGAGCTGCAGGCTGTATACGGTTCGTACATTGACCTTTCTGGAGGGAGAAATTTAGAGGGTGGTTTCTATTTTAAATGAACCGATTCTACATGGCTGCATTCTGAATAAGTCAAATGGCGACATTAGTAGGAAATTATCTTCTAAAATAACCTGCTGGTTAAGCAGCGTGAAGATTACATTGTGCATTTCAATATTTGAAGCCATTGTCCACCTTGAGCAGGTTGTGCCAGCTCTGGTCGGTGGCACAGAAGGGAGGACCAGAGGGCTCCGGCCGCTCATCCTGCAGAGTTCATGGTGACGGAGGAGGCGGCGGTGGCTGATGTGCAGGATGACCTTGGGGAAAAAAAATTGGAGGCAGATCAGACTTGAGAAAATGTACCAAGGTCCTTGGTTATGTCAGTGGGAGCTCCAAAAGGGGGAGATTGGTGTGGCTGCACTGAGTTATGTTAGCGCCTGGCTTTTCCGTTGCACAGGTGGGAAGGGTCAGTGGGCTCTGTTCTTATGACGAGTCCCAGAATAGATAGTAGGTTAAAGAATGTGTAAACTAAGAGCTATTTTCTTTGCTAGGCAAATAGTATTCCAGAACCTCGTTTAAAAATGAATTTTCTTGAATATTTAGTGGGAAAACTAAAGTTATGTTGTGAAAAAGGGGGAAAAAACATAATTATTTCCTTTAAATACCAAAGACAGGCTACTGTGCAGGGCGTTCTCAACGACTGCGAACAGAAGGCTGCTGTGACTGTTGCGTTAGAAATGCCAGGTTCTGCCTATGTAATGCTTGCTTTCTGTCTGAGACTTCATTTGCAATGCTTTAACTTGCATTGTTCAGCCATGTAGCGGTTTATTATGTAGCCACAAGCTATTCTGGAGGATATTAAAACTCACACAGACAAACCAAATAGACTTTTCACAGGAGAAGCACAAAGCTAAAGAGTTGGTAGATACTTCCTTCTCAAATTGCTTGAAAATAATAGCTGAGGCATGCGAGGTGGTAGATCTGGAAGGGACGTTGCCTCCCGGCCCTTGCACAAAGCCTTTCCATGCCCTGAGAGCTCGTTATGGCTTCAGGGTTTAATGAGTGCCTGGGTCGTGATGGTGCCTTGGTAGCCGAGAGCCGAGTGGCAGAGCTCCCTGGGTGCTTCTCCGTTGGAAACAGCGGGGAAGCAAGGTCTGGAGGTCTTTCCAACCCTTATGATTCTTCCCCGAGACAGAGCTTGTGGTGTCTGTCCTGAGATTTTTATCTGAGGTACAATTTGGGATACAATGCATAATTTATATAATTTATGTAAGAGTTAAAAAAGAATTGAAAAAATCTTTCTGGAATAGTAGAGGGCACTGGAAAAAAGTAATGCTAAGCTTTACGTTGGGCAAGAAATGGAAATCAAGAAAACCACTGAAGTGTAATAACGCTGAGTTAAAGGTTGAGAGCCCTAAGCTATGTTCTCGGTTTGCTTTAGAGTTCATCTTTTTACCCCAAACCCAGTACAGCACATGGATTACTTATTTTTTTTTGTCCTGAAAGTTCATGCATAAACCATTAATTTATAATCTTGCGGAGTACAACTCAGGGGGGATGTAGGCTGAAAAAAACCCAAGGGTGGTAATAAGGGTAACGGCACCTTGAATTCTACTCTCTTGTTTTTCAGTGCTAAATGCGAATGCTTTATAACAAATAGATTGCTTTTGGTTTAAATTATCAGTTTTAATCTGATTTTCTTTTCCTTCTCACTTCTTTGGTATTTTACATGCTTGTGAGAGATGTGTTTTGAGATAAGCAAATCTTTGGTACCAGATTGGCTGTTGTTTGCTGGGGAGAATTGGAAATCCTTGGCACATGCTCAAGTACTTCGTGTACGTACGTTTAGTTACTTTCTTAATTTTTCCATTCAGCCCTTCCTTAAAGAAAATGTAAAGGGTAGCTTATTTTCTAAATGGTTAACAAAGTGAATTAGATGATTTTTTACTGGAAATTATAATTAAATACAAAAAAAAAAGCAGAAAACCAAAGTTTTGAAGTAGAACTGTTAGGTGAAACAGTCAGAAGTGTAAAGTTCATACGAGAAATATTTATCAAAACATCCTGTATTTGAACCAGGAGATCTATTAAAGAAATCTTCTTTCTTATTAAATAAATAAATCTATTAGTTTCTTCTGTAGTTAGTGAATCTAATTTTCTGGGTCCTTAACAACCACAGATCTATTGCATTGCAGCCTCCTTGTTTTTTTTTTTTTTTCTTATCCTCAGTTGAAAGAGGTGAATAAGCCTGGTGCATTTTCCAGCTGGTTATGGATCTGGTCCCGGGGGACACGGGCAGAATATTTTCCCTGAGGACGGGGCTGTCTGCCCGCCTGCCCCTGCTTCCCAGGTGCTTGTCGCTGGTGCTCGTCACCACGTCCCCTCCACAGGTTCGGCTTACTTCAGAGCATCAGCGGCAAACGGTGTTTGAGTATCGTCTGCTGTTTAATTAAAGTAGGCTGTAATTAACTTGGATCTTAATGTAAGCTGTCGTTTTAATTGAGGTTAACTCTAAAACGCGTTTAAGGACTGTCATTTGCTTTTTTATTTATGTAGAATCCACTTTGCCTATCCCAAACGTGAGCTGTTGAAACGCCTGTTTTTTCTTTGGCACATTTGCCTGCTGTTAACTCTGAGCATTTTGCAAAAGGTCATGAGCCTGTTACCCCCTTAAAATGCACATCAGTCCAGCAGCCTCTCCTTGCAGCCCTGTGCAACGTCGTTGACTGCAAGGAGACCGTGCGCCCAAGTGCTGGTGATGGGATCCCTTTCAGTGTAGAAGAGTCTCCAGCAGCTATTAACGCCGTATTTTCAATCCTCCCCAGCACCCAAGGCCACAGATATTGGATATTCAGAGGAGCCATGCAATGCCACCACCACTCAAAATGCAAGTTGAGTCAACTTTAGGCAAGGCGCGTGTCCTCGGCGCGCGCCAGTACTGCAGCAAACAGATGAGCTCGCTGGTGTGGTATCAGGGATGAAGAATCGGTCTCTCCTCTAGCTCGCTTGACCTGAAGCATGAAACTCTCGAAGTGCTTGTACGAGCTCAGACCATTCTTGTTTTCCCTCTCACAAGCTGATTAATATGCTGATAAGGTGCTTCAGGAACCTTGGGTAGACTGACCCCAACTGCAGTCATTGCAGTCATTGCTAAATAATAACTGATAGGAAAGGCCAAGAGCCCGGAGATGTGAAGCTGGTTAGTGATTCTCCACTTCCTTTTAGGTTAGCGAATCTCCACTACCTTTCTTGGAGAGCCTTGCTCTGCACTGCCAGGTCTACAAGGAGCTCACTCTTCCCCTAATTTTTCCCTTGGAGAGGGCAGGAAGATGCCATCCGCCATTGCCCGTTCTCTAGCTTTTCAGGGAAGATCAGGCAAGCCCTCTTCTGGTCCTGCTGCTGCTCGCCTTGCTCCATCCCTGCAACTTTTCACACCATGCAGAGGCTTTTTCTTCTCTCCCCCAGCTGGCAAGGACCTGCATGTGTATGGAGAGCTGGCCTCGTTTCACCGGGAGGAACCTGACGCCTTTTAATAAAAGCCTTTGTGCAACTGGGTTCTGTTCAGTTTCCAAAGTGGATTAGCCTAGACTGCCCAGAGGCACTTCTCGTGAGCCACTAATGTGAAATAAATATTCCCGGGTAGCTGCTCAGCAAGTTTTATCCTGCACAAGATTCACCAAGAATCGCATTTGCAATTCATTTGTGGTCTTGCTGCAAGACCCAGTATGTTTCTTAGATGTTCTTCCTGAAGTAAGGGTTGCTGCTTCTTCAGTTTAAAGAATAAAATAGTCTTATTTCTTCTGACTTAAGGACACATCCCAAGCACTTTGTCATTTGTTTGTCGCATCTCCCTGTGTCACTGCTGCCTTTTTTGTGCTGTCTGCAGGGGCTGGCTTCATTTCCTTCCCCAGTTAATTGATTTTCCTGCTTCTTCAAGTGACTCTGTGAGATTTTTGAGAGCGCTAAAAGAAACATACGACAGTAACATAACTTAGATTTACAGTGTAATGCACACTTGGGGTTATTGCTGTAAGATTTTGTGTTAGAGAATGGGCACGGCTGGTAGGCAAACAACTCTGTGAGTCGGTATACTAATTGCTAGTTTTTGTGTTGGTGGAAAGGCATCGGTTTGATAGTTTTCTTACTTGTCTGTGTTCTTGGAGGTCTTTCAGGGGGATCCCCGAGAGGGTTAAGGAGTTAGACGAACCGATGCTCTTGTAGTTGTGAACCATGCTGGCACGCAGCACAGGTCTGAAGCCAAAATCGTGCAGACAGCAGAGCCTGATTCTGTTTGAACAGAAATCCCTTTCCATAAACGAGAGTTTAGCTGTCATGAGAAGACAGAAATCAAAACACTCCAGCCCCGAATGAAAATTATTTTTCTCTGTAAAGGTTTGGGAGACCATGAGCTAGAGATGCGGAGAACAGCAACGTGCCCACACAGCCCTTGCGGAGCGTGAATTTTCATAGAACCACCAAATGCTTTGGGTTGGAAGGGACCTCAAAGCCCATCTAATTCCAACCCCTGCCATGGGCAAGGACACGGTTTCGTCCCTTTTCCTAAGGTGAAACCACAACGTTTGTTCTGACATAAAGACTAGCAGAGGGAATCGGCGTCTTCCAGCCATTGGTTTTGTTGGCAGGACAGGACGTTTCGGGGCTCTTCCATGTGTTTTTTTATTTTTTCTTCTTAATTCATGTATTTTGTGTTGGTCACTGAACCTTGGGCATGGCTGACCTGATTTACACTGTCAGCTTTGCTCCTCATTTAATTGACCCGTATGTTGAAAGCCAGTAGCCTCTGATTTTGTCGAAGGTGGAAGGATGTTCTGATAGGATTTCTAGTCGGCCTTTAATCCTCCTTTGCATACTCTTTGTGAAACAAAGATAATTCTAGGCTTGATTTCAGCCTTTCTTATTAACTTAAAATTAAAAATTTGCTATATTATTCTCTGGCAAGGCTATGCCTTTGATAACGGATTAGTTCTTCGGCCAAGAAAACCGAGTTCTTTCAGAACTGCTGTGCGTGAAGAGGATAAACGAGACTTTTTCCTTTCTTTTGGCGTTGCTCAGCACGTTTGCGGGGAGTGCCAAGGGGCACGAGGCAAACGGCCGTGATGCTGAAGGAGGCAGGGATGCGGCGTTCCCCTCCTTGCCTTTGCTTGGGCTTCTGCATGCATGCCCACCGCTTCCATTGATTGCGAAAAGCCATCTCTGGATTTAATTAGGTGATCCACTGCTTACTGGTTCTGTAAAACAGGAATTTTAAACTGTGTTCAGGGCGTTGAATTGATTTCAGGGTGATTAAAAATGTATGAAGTGGGTACAGTGAATATTTTTCCTCTGGCGTTTCTTCATGTTTATTAATTGGTGTGTATAGAGCAGACAGGCAAATCGTACTTGACTGGGAGAGGAATGAGCTCTGACTTGTGTAAGCTCTTGTTATTTTTATGTTTAAATGCATAGTTTTTGTACAGCAACACTACCAAGCGACTTGCTGAATTTCTCAGTGCTGGAAGCTGATGGAGTTTCAGCTCTGCTTAGCCGATCACCGGTGGCTAATTCATAGTAATAAATTAAATCGAGGAGTTTCTTGAAGTCACAGCAAGCGTAGGCCCCCTCAGGGAACGAGGCACAGGTTTCCCTCTTTGGGGGAGTGAGGGAGGACGAAGCGGGGAGCCGTCGGTGAGATTTGGGGTATTTGTGAGCGTGCTGACGGCTGTACTTTGGGCACGTGTTGGCTGTGGACATACCACAGATGGCAGCAGGGCCGGGCGATGGGCAATCGTGTCCCCACGTGCCAGGACGAAAGGCTTCCTTCTTTCCTTGTAGTGCTAGAAAAGGAGAGCGGGCGCCAACCGATCACCCGGGGCGCTGCAAAGCTCCATTTCAGAACATGGAAATAGGGATTGGGACGGATCCTTGCAGGCACTTGTAAGCTCAGCTCCCTCGGAGGTCGGTCCAGCGCCGTCAGCCTTCCCCGGAGCCCCGCAGAACTTCGGGGAGCATCCTTCGCCCCTCGTTTGGCGTTGCGACTGTTTGCGTAAGGCTCTACGTGCTTTTGAATTTCCCCGTGTTGTAAATAACCAGAATGGTCTCAGAACTTAAACGCAAACACAACTCAGGTTATGTGTTCCTGAATGAGCCCATTGTGTGCCTTTTAATCCGATGGGCTCGCTTAGCGCAGGGAGCGGTTTTGTGCTGTGCCGCACTGCTCGGCTACAATATTGATTTTGTTTTTTCCTCGTAGTGAAAAAGAAATAAAAAGATTAAATGACTAGGGCTGAAGCAGACACGTATAAGGCAGGGAAGAAAAAAGACTAGAGGGGGAAGGAAGAGGTGGCCTTGGAAGCGTGTTTTGAAGGAGAAAGTGCCTCTTCATTTAAAGGACATAGGAGGCGAACAGAGGATTTTTTGTGTTGGTCACTGCTGTAGACTGTTGGCATATAATCAGAAACTCTTCACTCACTTGGGGAAGAAATAAGCTTTATTTTGAAGCATGAGCTCTGCTAAAGCTCTGTCTTACGTCGCATGTAGAGAAATTCTCACCAGCAATTTGGGCTTTTAAAATGTATGTCAAGTATTAAAATCGGTGAATGTAATTTTTTTCCTTTGTGATTTCTTAGTCTCTGTATATCATAGAATGAAACTCTATTTTTTGTTGGCTTTCTTTGTCTGCAGTGTGTTTGTAAGCAGTCTGCGCTTTGTAGTTCTTTGTGCAGTCACGGTTCTGTGTTTTAGCCCATTTAAAATGTCTCTTCCTACATGTTACTTCAATATAGCCAGTTGGCTCCGTCTTCTTCATTGCTAATGTTTATGTTTCATCCTTTTACTTTTTTGTCACATCGATCTGCCTGTTCTCTTGATGACAATTATTATTCTCTTCCTGAAGTTTTTTCTGTGCCTTTCAAGTAACTGAAGTGCCCAAACCAAAACGTGGTGTGAGAGGCTCTTTCCAAGACTCGTGCCGTTGGAGAAGCGCCGTTGCCTTTGCTGATGTCCGACAGGGACGTTGTAGATGCCATCAGAGGTCCCGCTGGCCATCCCGGTACCCTTTCTGCAGCACTGTGGGTCTTCATGCCGCTAGTTCACATTGCAAAGTCACGTTTGATTTGCCACACATCAGATCTTAAAATCCTCTCAGCCTCGATGCTTTCCAAACCCCCGTAACTATTGCCCTTCCCTTTAAACTAGCTCTGGTTCTCCAGTTTGCCCAGTTGAGAAGAACACAGGACCTGGTAATGGTGTGAATTTGAGATGGGGATTGGTAATAAAACAAAATGTCTGCTAGCCCTGAAACCACACGCCTGCCTGGAATCTCTCCGTTGTAAGTTAAACTCTCACTGAGTCTGAAATATATGCCTTTTTTTTTCTGCATATTTTTTTTTTCTGCCATTTCCAGTTTGAATTCATATCCTTTCTTATTTTTCTCGATGCATACTTGCACAGCACACATTCAATACCTCTTAAATCCTCAGGTGCTTCAATTAAATGACTGAAAATAAACTTCAGTGCTGCCTTATGATCAGCCCAAAACACTTAATATTTGCTGCCTTCTCTCTCCCCGCCTCCGTTTTCTTTTTTTGCCTGGCACAGCAAATAAGTGGTTAGATATTTGTTGTTGTATTTTTGTAGTCTGAAAGTAATAAATTAAAATTTTGTGGCTTGACTTCTGGAAACGTGTCTGTAGATTAAATATTGAATTTTTCTCCTCTCCTGGTGCACAATTATTTTTTACACTGTGCGCAGTCAATGCAGCACGGCGCAGAGGTCTGTCTTTATGTACAGAAATATGATCTGGTACGGGGTCATAAAAGACTTTTATAAGCTTCAGAAATAGTTCCCCAGTTTGTACCAGATCTGTAAATTACCGCGTCTATTTTTCTACTGTGCTTTGTACCAAACCTCATAGTTTTAGTTCCATGTGGATCAGCTCTCCCAAAGTGGCGTGGTCTAGCTCTGCCTCGTTAATCTGTTTTGCTATTTTGTTTGTGTTCTATTTAGCCCCAACTGAAACTGAAATGGGGAGTTGCTTATATGCAAAGACATTCTTACACTTATTTTAAAGTGCGTGTGCCTGCCTTTCCCTCTCTATGCGCTTGCTGGCATTCGGCCTCGTTTCATCTAATGCAGTACTGGGCTAGAATTTTAATGTCTCTGCGGCCAGAGATGATTTATTAGATCCCAAAGCCCTGGCTCAGAGTGCAGGAAGAAAATATTGCATCAGTGAGCTTGCTTGGCACTGTTCAAATAAACGAGTCCTGAAAGACTCTTTAGTGTTAGGGCCTTTTTTCCTTCCCTTCCCCTTGACCACCCTAGCCCCCAAATTTTTGCTGATACAGAGAGGTGCTCTCTCCTTGCAGGAATGAGGGCTGTGTGTTAGCCATCTCCAGATCTTGCCACGATAAATGTGTTTGTCAACAGCTTCATCGTAAAGCTCCTTAAATCCGCACAGCCACAGCACAGGGGGCTGAGACAGAGCTGTAATTCCCAAGTGGAAAAAAACGCCGCTTTTAGGACAGGCTGGGCTCTGGGTAATGAACTGTTGGGAATGCAGCATCGTGGCAAATGTAGGAGGCTGTCCCCTGGTCCTTGTTCTGGCCGTGGATTTGGGGTTTCACACTGTTGGAGCAGCCCTGCATGTCTCTGCTGCCTGGGGCCCAGCTCTCAGGACCACGTCTGGCAGGTGTTTACCCGCTGTAGGTTTTCAGTTCTTTGGAAAACATGGTTTTTCTTCACTGAGCTTGCAGTATCCAATACATCTTTGTTTAGCTGACAGCCAAATTGTGCCGCTGCTTGCACTGTCCCCGCAGGTCAAGGCGTGATGAGTTGTGCGTTACAAGTCACTGCATTTCTTTCCTCTTTTATGTGCTGTTGGAGAGGTGCCTTAAGAAAGACCTAAGTTTGAGTCTTGTTGTGAAGAAGGAGAAAAGTACCTCAAATAACAGGGAAGTCAGGCTGAAAAGAGGAGCTCTCGCAGGACTTGAGATGAGATGTGGGCAACAGATACTGGATGCGAGGGTTGGAGAGGGAAGTGCGAGAATGAAACCCTGGGGTGAAGACCTTTGTATCTCATCGTGAATTAAGTCCCTTTGCTAAGTAAACAAGGGCATTTTCAGCCTTACACTTGATTTATTGCCATCTGTTTACGCTCAAAAATGAAGTTAGCGTCTCTCGTTACTAGAAGCCCAGTGCATTGCAGAGAAGAGCATCCATCTCAAGGGACAAGGAGCTGTTGGTTGTGGTGGCGTTCCCAGGAGGTGCAAAGCACATTATAACCATGAATGAGATCAGATAGGGGAAAAAACTGATTTGAGCAGCCTGAAAATGAGCTGTTGTGTTCAGGAGTGTGTACGCATCTGAGCTTCTGTTTACCTCTAGTTTCTTCTTATTTCAAATTAGTAACTGTTTCCTGAGGTGAAGGTCATTTCCTATTGCAGGTGGAAGGTGTGGGTAAAGAGTCGTGTTCTGTTCAGGCATTCGGTTGCAAGAATGGCTTTTTGTTCCTCATAAACTTTGAGAGAGCTGGGGGTGGTGGGCCTGGGGAAGAGAAGGCCCCGGGGAGAGCTGCCAGCGGCCTGCCAGGGCCTGCAGGGGGGGCAGGGAAGCTGGGGAGGGACTCTTTGTCAGGGCTGGGGGGACAGGACGAGGGGCACCGGCTGGAGCCTGGCAGGGGGGAGGCTTCGGGGAGGCGTTGGGAAGAAATTCTTCCCTCTGAGGGCGCTGAGGCCCTGGCCCAGGCTGCCCAGAGGAGCTGGGGGTGCCCCAGCACTGGTAGTGCCCAAGGCCAGGCTGGGGGGGGGGGGGGGGGGGGGGGCCGAGGGCTGGGGACAGCCTGGGCTGGGGGCACAGGGTCCTGACCAGGGCAGGAGGTGGAATTAGGTGGGCTTTAGGGCCCCTTCCAACCCAAACCATTCTCTGATTCTATGAAAATAGTTCAGGAAGCAGTGGTATAATTAACTCCCATAGCAATTTTGGGGTAGACAGAGTCATTTTTCGTAAATGAAGACCCAATAGTGGCCACATAGTCTTTCAGTAGAACATGGCTTGCTTTGAGCCTGAGGCAGGGACCTCTCATCTTGCTTGCTCTGTCCTACTCACACCCCCAAGGTGAATATATTCACAGAGTCTGCCAGGATCACCTGCATGCTGGATGGATAGCGAGGGATGTGGCCATCAACTGCTTGTCAAGGCTCCTGGGTCCCCTCGGCTGGCAAAGGCAGACGGTTTGGCCATGCCACTGTGCCCTAGGGGAGCTGGTGGCCATTGGAAACTTTCTCCTTTTCATCTGGCCTTGCCCTTTGTGAGTCATTAGGCATTGTTGCTGACTGACTTCACGCCCCTTTTTCTCTCTGTCTGGGTGTTTTATGGCCGTAGGACTTTTTTCTTCCCTAGTCGGGGTGCCTTGAGAAACTGGACACTGATTTTTAATGTGCTGTGGCCTTAAAGACTTGCTAATTGTTGCAGGACACTAATACAGCTGCCATCAGCACGTGCTTTTCTCTCAACCGCGCTTCCGCCATTCCTTCAACAAATCTGAGCCAGCTGTGCTAGGAGCACACGCTGGGAGCTGGACGCTGCGGCACGAGGAACACCAACCTTTTGTGTGCTAACAACGGGGACTTGTTCGTACAGGCGGGGTGGTGCCCACTCCGCCAGGCACGCCTGCTTTTTGGTTCCCGTTGAAAACAGCAGCCGGACTCTCGCTGTGCTACTCCCGAGCTAGTGGTTGGCAGCATCCCTAAACGAGACAGAGTCTTCAGTGTTTCAAAACGCACCGAAAACGGTGCAAATAAATAATAAAGTAGTGAAAAGCAGTGGGCAGAGCGCTGGAACCCCAGCAGATCCCAACGCCAGTGTCCTGCAAAGTGCAAATACCCCGGGTGAAGGGGAAGAGCTGGCAGTAACATGGCCTAACTGGCTTGGTCCCGTTCATTTGTCTCCATCAAGACAAACTCGTTTGTGTTGTTGCTTCCCTGAGCATTAGCAGTGCTTCAGCCGGAGAGCTTGGCTCAAGGGGGCTTCCCTGCTCCCTGCCTAAATTATCGTTAGTGACTTCTTGAGTTGATTTCTTGCCTGCTCCCTGCCTAAAATATCACGTTATCTCCATGTTGAAGGGCAGAGGGGAACGTCTCCCTCCAAAAGGCCCAGCACACCTCCCAGTGTGTTTTCATCTCCAGTTTCTGTTCTGTCCTAACAGTGCTTTGGTTTGGCTGTGGGGTTCTTTAATTTCTTTTATTTCACCAGACAGCGCATTATCCCTCCCTTGTCTCTCTCCCCAGCTGTCTCGGTCCTTCAAGGCAGCAATGTGTAATTCTCCCATTGTGGACATTAGACCCATGCTGAATAAAGATGAAGTGGAAGCAGAATGCTTTCCCATTAATTTAAAACTTTGGTTATCATGACAACAGGTTACAACTCCTTTCATTGCCATGACAATCTCTCGCAAAATTGTTAAAATGCCGTCTTACAGTTATTTTTAGTTTGTCCTCCATTCCCATGGAGACCAACTTTTACTTGAGGCGTTTGATGCTTTGTGCCTGGAGCTGTTAATGAGCCTCGCAGAAGTCTGGAAGTCAGGAACAGAGACCCCCGAGGTCGCCCATCCCTCCTTCAGCCCTCGCAGGGATGGGCCATGCACTACACGTTCCCGATGGATTTGTCTAGTATGTGCCCTCCTTTCTGTTACTTCCCCTCGTGTGACTTTTAACATTTACATTTGCTGTTGCGCCAGCAAATGTTGTATTCTTCTTTGCCTATGGCCCTAATTGTTGCAGCAAGTTGCCGGAAAACTTCAGGTTCTGCAGAGGACGCTGAGAAAAACATCTACAAGGGAAGAAAAAAAACGTAGAAGACCATGAGAGCACATTTAAAATGGTCATTTCGTTTTAGCCATTTAGTTGGTTTCGGAAAAAGAAAAAAGCCTTGTGTTTTTTTAGGCAAATCCCAGAGGTAATGGGATGATTTTGCTGACAGCACAAAATGTAGAATTACGCTTAGGTTTTGACATTACAAAAAGCTACCTGGTGCAGAGGAGTTCACACCGAAATCAAGTTTTCTCTATGTCTGTGTTCAGTTTACAAAGGGAATTTTTCTGGAGTAATGTTTGCTTGATCAGCTAAAAAATTACTGGCATGCCATGGAATATTAGAGATGAACTCACCTTGTGAGTTTCCCTTTTTTTGTGCTTTTATCTTATTGTTATCTAGCTAATTCATGTAATCATGGGAATCTCCCCCTCATCAGTTAGAATTAGGAATTAAATAAAAATAAATAGCCAAGGCCAGTGGTGGCTTCTTTGCCCCTTTCTGCTGGGGCCAGCCCTGGCTGTCTCAGGACCTTCTGAAGCCATCCTCGGTGCCTCCTTCGCTGTATGGCTGATATTCATGGTGTAACATGTAGGATTTCTATCGATGAGGCTTTTCCTTTTGCTCCTCATCAGTGGATGTGAGCACGGCTGCTCCAAAATCGAAAAGGGTGAGATGGAGATGGCATCCCTGTTTCAGCTGCGCTAGAGAGGTGACACCATGGATTAACAAGGATGTATTTAGGGCTAGCTGCTTTTGCCAAAATTTCAAAAAAAAAATCCCATGTGAGGGTATTTCCCACCTATTTCCCATCTATGCTGTGAAGATGCAGATCATCTGACTATCATGTTCCTTCCACAAAAGTCGCACAAGGAGGACAAGGTGCACGGGGTCTGTGGGCATCTCCTTTACGTTCATCCCCCCCAGAGTGCTGGCGGTGGTCGGCGTTCCTGCTCCTTGCCGTAAAGCTCTTTGTTTTAAGAGATGGTGTGGAGATGCAGATGGTATTTCGATCAATAATTTTAGCCTTGTTTAGCTCGGGAGCTTATCGCCAGTTCCAAAACGTTCTTTTTCAGTCATCTAAAATCTTGCCCTCTCCGAGATAATTAAATCCTCTTGCTGTGTAAGGTCATTCTGAATCTTTGTACTGCAGATAGGAGCAATCAGAAGAGTTTTTAATGTATCTTGTTTGCAGGATCAGAGTCCTTTTGCCTTCTGGTGTGGTCTGACTTTGCATAAAGACTCAAAAAAATAACATTTTTGTGCCATAACTCGGTCTCGTTATTGTGCCATTACATAGGCAGCAGCATTACCTGGGAAGGTTGATTTTTTGCTTCTGCTTCGCCCCGGCTGCGAGCTGTAGGATTTAGCATCCATTTGTGCAGCCCGGACAGCGTATGGCACATGGTGCCAGTGAAACCTGGCCATCGAGGTCTTTAACGAGGGAAATAATGAGCTATAAAGCCCTTTGGTAAATTGCTCGTACTAGCACTTGTAGAGGACATTACATAACTACACGGGTATTACTCACGGAGAACTACGTGTGCTGTAAGGTGCGTGACTATCTCTTGAGATGTTCCCACCGAGTTCTGTGCACGTGCTGTTCTCCAAATAATTTCTTGGCTTTTTTTTTGTCTACAAGAGGGCATTTAGCATTTCCTAGCAGCAGTTGTTCCTGTAATGGCTGCCTTCACTAGCTCTAAAGTATATGCCTAGTATAATTGATGCGAGTTATTAATAACACCTCCGGTGGCGTTTGCGTTAAGTAGATTTTGTTGCTTGCGTTTTTTATTTGCTATGGCGTTCTTTGGGTTGTAATTTGAATTTCTGCAACTGGTCGGTCATTTCTCACGACGTGGTGGTTAGCAGAGCACACGGCAATGTGTGTGCTTGCTATGTTTGGGACCAGCAGCTCCGGCGAATCGCCCTAAGAAATCTCCAGGCGCAGAAAAATCCGGTTTCCTTCCTCTCTCGCTTAGCAGGTGTGGTAAAGGCGTGTGGTAATGTGTTATTTTAGCAGGGAGGGGGAAGACAGGGTTCTTCAGATTTCCCTGCTGGAATTCATCTTATTTAAATCAGTGCAGGAACAAATTAAGTCTGTTCAGTTCCCTTAGTAATGCGAGGGAGCAGACTTTTCTGTACCGGAGGGTTTTGTCATCGTAGGCCATCCTTGAGGGCTGCTCAGATGGCAGAAGACCTCGACCTGCAGCTGGAAGAGCCCGGGCTTGGCAAATCCAGCCTTGTGCCTGGCTGGGCTGCAGCCACCAGGAGCTGGGCTCCCTCGCGCCGAAAACGGGGCCAGGAGTTTGGGTTCAGGCTGCCTGGGATGCAGAGGGGTCCTCCTCCATTTCCCCTTGATGACGGTGCAGTGCTGTCACTTGGTATGCCATCAACTTGTAGGGTGAAGAGATCACTTAGAGGGTGAAGAGAGCTGTGCAAAATCCTTTCATCGCAGGAAGGTTTGCTCTGTCTGGTTACCCACCGGCCGCGAAAAGCTTGTCTGGAGAATCGGCTTGCGAAGATTTCGGAGAAACATAAACCCTCGGCAGCTATTTCCAATATTTCTTGGAAACAACACAGCGTGATGTGCGCGAGCTTCGTCTGTCAGTAAACAAGGATGGCAAACAGCTCCAGGCAGCTGGGGTGTTTTTTCCTTGGATACCAAAGCAGTCATCCCAGGCAGGAATCCGCTCTTAAATACTTCGTTTTACCATAATAAACAAATCTTTGAAGCCTTGAGATCAAGGAGTAAGCAAAAATGTAGAACAATAACTTATGAAAGTGTTACGTCGTTTGTGCCCCTTGAAAATATTGCTGGTATTTATTATAGTAATTTTGTTCTAATAGGAGGATTTCTCATCTGTCTGTGGCTTCTTCTTTTGCTGCTCAGATCCCTGGCTTGGCTTGGCACTTGCAGTGATGGTTTTAGGTCCTGTCTGTGCAGGGGCATTTTATTGCCCTCGGCTCTGAAGATGTATCGGGTATCGAAGTGGGTCTTGAGCTCAGAGCCTTACATTTCCCTCTTCTTTCTGGATTCCTATGGAAAACCCAACGTGTTTCATCAGCTGGCAGAGCTGGTAAACCCGTGTTCGTCTTCAACCCAAGCCTTTATGGAGGTTGTCCGCTTCCTCCTCTTTTCTTGTTTTGTTTCTTGCTTGGTTCTGAAGAGATTAAACCTCAGCTTAAATAAAAGATCCCCAGCTTGGTTTTCTTACTTGCCATTTTTTGATAATTTACAGAATTAAAACAGGTCAAATTTTCCATCTCGAGGAGACATTTCCCATCCTTGATGCTGACTGAATTTGAGACAAAATCTCCCAGAGCTCGCTGAAGAGCCTCAGTAAACACAGAACGGGGGGGGGCAAAGTCTTCACTTTATTTTTTAGGAGGATATTTTTCCTTGCAGGAGGGAGATACGAGGTGGTCCTCGCTGCTGAGTTTGTTGCCCCTAATGGAGCGTTTTGCTGAGATAAACGAGGGCAGCTCACGCAACCTTGGGACACCGGGGAAATAGATGGCACGCAGCAGACGGAGCTTTTCAGCTCTACCTCATCGGCTCAGCTGCCGTCCAGGCAATTTCGGGGACGTGCGGCTTAGCAGACAAGTGGTTCTCGGCCTGCGTGCACTGCGTGGGTGGCGTACGTAGCTTCTATTTTCTGTGCTAGAGCAGGAAGGGACACGGCATTCATGTGAAAGAAGCATTCAGCGTTGTAGTCTGCTCCAAACGAGCAGAGGGAGCGTTTTGAGAGTGGCGTGAAGCAAGCGAAGGGGAATTCAGGAGGCATCTGCCATGAGCTCGGTATCAAACGCTGCCAGGCACTGACTCAGCAAGCACGCAGCTATTGATTATCCAGCGAGTCGTCCACTTGTGCGCCTTCCAGCTCCTGCGTTAACCCGTGATTAAATCATCCCGACAGCTCCCCGGGGCTCCCTTGGCTAATTTACAGCTCGAGGCGACGCAGGTGGGTCCCTGCGGGCACGTTCCTGCAGCACGTGGAGCCCACCTGGGGCTTTGACCATGGAGAAGCCCCTTTTGCTTCCCCCAAAAGAGGAATAGGGTCATGGGGCAGCCTCCAGCTCTGCCCACGTGAACCCAAGCCAGAAGCTGCTCCCCTTATGATGTTTGCAAAGGTGCCCTTCGGTTGTGGGACAGACCAAACGCTTTCTGCTGCAAAGCACCGCGTGGCTCTTCTTCATCATGCACGTACTTAGTGGTCGTAGGGAACTTGGAGGCTCCATCTCCTGGCAGATCCCTTCAAAGTAGCTCTCCAAAGAAAACAGAGAGCAGGGCAGCCTCACCAGGCAGGGCACGTCGCCCTGAATTTCTGTAACCGAGCGGCAGGACTTGGCGTTCTCCTTGATGGAGGTGTTTGGTGGGTGTCATGACTCCTAATAGTGCTGGCAAACAGGGCAGGCTGCATTTATTTGACAATGTTGGATGGGTTTTATTCCCTTATTTTTAGAGACATTTTTATTTCGTTCTCACTTCTGAAAATCAATAGGCTGCATAGGGAGGTCTCTGCAGACACCGGCAGGCACAGCATCCACGTGGATGCGGACATCGTGCCACTGATGCCCACGCTGTTCCTTCTTGCTAACTACAAGCCTTTGCTCTCCTGGACTGCCCGTCCAGCACATTGCATCAGCCGAGAAAAGGTCGCTTAAATCCTGCAGGTGAACAGGAGACGGGCCGTGTGCCAGAATCAATGCCGGTGGCAAGCTTATTTTGGGGACGAGGAGGTCAAACCCAGCACCGCCGGGTTTTCCTCCAGCCTCAGTCCTCCCGAGTCCCCGCGGCTGATGTGTACAGCAAGCAGATTTATGCAGCTCATTTGCTGCCCCTCTGTAATCGTTCTGAGCTCTGCATTAATGTGCTGAGCAAGTAAAACTAGTTAATGAGAGGAGGAGAAAGGAATCTTTTTGTAGGTCTAATGCTCTTGTTCCTGGAAGCGGAGGGGAGTAATTAGCATTCCAGCAGAGGAAGCAGTTACTATGGCAGTGCGTACTGATGAAACGCAGTTGATACAAGCGAGCTAATTCAAACCAGCCGAAGGCCGTATGTTTAGCTCTGTCTTTGTTATATAACAAGTTTGGAGGTCTTTAAAAATTGCTGGGTAGAAATGACCTTCAAGGAGCGGTTCAAATAAGAAAGCCTTTTTGTTGCCGGTGCGCAAACTCATTAGTTACATAAACAGGACGAAGGGTTTTAATCTCCTTTTGAAGTTATTTGCATATTTATTGAGACTTATCATGGCTTTTTGTTTGGTATTCCACTGATCTGAAAGTGGAGGACACAGACAGCTACAAAACCCACCGTGTTTCCCTAAAGTTTCTATTGAGATAGGTCATCAGTCCTTGAGGTGGGGCAAAAGAGCAGCCTTGAAATCAGCGAAGAAGGAATTTCTTGGTATTTATATAAACTTTTTTTTAATATGTTTTATTTCCATTTGTTTGTATTCCTTGTTAATCTTTAAAAAAAGCGTTGAGGCAAATGCTCTTCACTCCAAGTTGCCGCGGAGAACACATATGAAGAAGGAGGACTGTGTCTTGCCCCGTGTTTGCCGTCAACGCCATCGCTCCGCTCCACGGTGGGTTGGTTTGGCAACTGAAGGAGACGTGGGAGCTGACGATGTCCCTACTGCACCGTGCTTGGTGTGGCTTCTGGAAGTTGAAGGCATATTAAAAACAAAACAAAACTAAAACCCTACACTAAATATCATTTTCTTAACCACATGTTGCCAGAACGGCAATTCTAGAGACTACAGGTAGGAGAAGGTGCTAGGAACAGCAAGGGATGTAATTAAATTGCACGGTGTACCTGAACGTGGGCTATTGTGGTGATTAATTTTAAATGCTGCCCTGTAATTATAATCAGACCATAGACTCTGCAGAAACCTTTGTGCACAAGCAGCAAGGAGCTGTTCTGCGTTATTGACTTTGGAGTAGCTGGAAGAAATTCAAAACATCTTCATATAAATTACATTTTGGTCATGGTCCGCTCGTCCACGCTGGCTCTGCGGGCACAAGCACTCCGTTCTCCAACGCACGCGCGACTGCTCTGCCCCATTTTGTTGCTGCACCTTCTCTGGCCCCCACCCATGCTAAGAGGGTTCCCCCAGCACGGCAGCACCACAGTGGGGCTCCGCACCCCCATCCTCACATGGGTCACATCCCTGCCCCTCTTGTGTTTTCGGGATGCTCTCAAGGAGCATCTAGTCCCGGGTCCCTAAATTTGGCACATGGCTGGAGGAGATGAATCATGGAATCACAGAATCACAGAATCACAGAAGGGTGTGAGTTGGAAGGGACCTTAAAGCCTACCTAATTCCACCCCCTGCCATGGTCAGGGACGTGTTCCCCCAGCCCAGGCTGCCCCCAGCCCCACCCAGCCTGGCCTTGGGCACTGCCAGGGCTGGGGCACCCCCAGCTCCTCCGGGCAGCCTGGGCCAGGGCCTCAGCACCCTCAGAGGGAAGAATTTCTTCCCAACGCCTCCCCGAAGCCTCCCGCTTTTTAGTTTAAAACCATTACTCCCTACTCCCTTCATTACTCGATGAAGGGACACTGCTGTGCTATGCTGGGATGCTGTTTCCATCATCTCCTCCCAAGCCTGGTACGGGTTACGGCGGTGATAAAACTTGCACTTGGTCTCATTCCCGAGTCCCAACTTTCCCAACTTTCCCCGCTTTTCTCAGTGCTGTGCTGCCACTGGGGCTTTTTGCTGCCTTTGTTCCTTTTGTAGTGTTTCTGCTTTTCCCCGATTTCAGGGGAAAAAGTAATTAGGGGAATAACCAATTCCCCAGCCACGTGCTTCTTACCAAGTCCAAGGGATGTCTTTTTCGAGGAGGGGCACCCTTGCCACCAGCTGTCCCTTCTCGGGCTCCGCGTTCATCTCAGCACCCAGACGCCAGCTCCGTGGGAATAGCTCAGCACCACTCCTTGGGTTCCTGTCGTCGTCTTCAAGTTTTCCTTCATTTTTTTAATGAAAGAAAAAGGAACTCAGGCAGGCTCCGTCGCGTGTCGATCTGGGCAAGTGTTCCTAATAAAACATTCATAATGTTGCGTTCTTTTATGGGCAAAATGGTGGCCTACACGCTTTTATGAGCAATGCTGTACGAGCCGTTGTAGAAAATAAGCGCTCATTTAATGCATTGTAATAAAGAGCTCTTTATAGAGAGGTTTTGTTATAGTTTATTCATCTCTATTTATGTAGAATTCCCTTGAGAGTCTGCGAGCCTTTTGCTTATTCAACCTTTCTTGGCTGTTTTGCCACATCTCGCTCATCAAGGGGCTATTTACAAGGTACTTAATATTTATTTATTTGATGAGCACTGCCAGGCGCTTCGCTTTTGGAATAACACGCTCTGCCTGGCTGCTGGGGGAATGGGCCTGGGGGGGCTTTGTAGACGGGAGGGCTGCAGTGAGCCCTTTGAAACCCCGATCCTATGGATAAAGAGAGCTGCCGAGCCTCCTGCGCAGAATCCTAGAGTCATTAGGGTTGGAGAAGCCCTCCAAGACCATCTGGTCCAACCACCCCCCTACCACCACTGTCACCCACCAAGCCATGTCCCCAAGCACCACGTCCAGCCTTGCCTTGAACACCCCCAGGGACGGGGACTCCACCACCTCCCTGGGCAACCCGTCCCAACGCCTGACTGCTCTTTCCGAGAAGAAATGTCTCTGCTTTGGAATGCAAGTCCACGCTTCTCTTATGTATGAACCATATTAATTTCAGGAAATGTCTGCCTGACTCTTAAGTGTTTTTCTCTCTCTTTTTTTTTAACCATTGGCCATTTTATTGCAGAAGCTCAAGTAGACGTCGGAACCACATTTGATTTAAAACAGGCGTGCAAACTTAGCGCGTGCCATAAAAGCCAGCTCTGTGTTTATTACAGGTCTCGTCTGGCTGAGCAGAATGTACCTGCCTTTCTGGGGAGACGCGTGTCACGCCTGAACCAAGGCTCGGGAGATAAATCAGGGCACTGGGACGCCTGGCTAATCTCGTGGAGGATGCTGCTGTGATAAGATAACTAACTTGTTGGGGTTGCTGGAAATGGTTGTTAGCGCTGGGAAGAGCGACGTTGCAGCACGCGGGCTGCCAAAGGCAG
This sequence comes from Anser cygnoides, assembly GCF_040182565.1. NCBI lineage: Eukaryota > Metazoa > Chordata > Aves > Anseriformes > Anatidae > Anser > Anser cygnoides. Next base: position 210,934,534 of record NC_089873.1, on the reverse strand, counting down.
CAGATAACCCCCTGCACGCGTGGCACCGCGCTTCCTATCCTGCTTTCATGTTTTCGGGTTTTCTGCGCATATCAGAGGATAAATGAATGTTTTTAATCGGCCATGTAAAAAAGCCCAAAGGTCAGATGCGTTATCCTAGACTGGGTTCTCCAAAGCCTCCCCGCAAGGGCAGACGGGGAGGTTGCAGGACCTTGCAAGCAATTAATGCTTTCAGGGAGATTCTGGGGGCTTTTCCTAAGGCAGGGTCGAACTCGTTGGATTAATTCTCCTTGAAGACTCGCAGGGTTTATAGCAAGGACAAGAACTGAAGCCTGCTCCGGGCTTGACAGGGGGTTGAAGGACGTGCCGGTCGCGCTGGGTGTCGGGATGTGGGCAGCGGAAGGCAGGGAGCTGGGGGTTCTGAAGGTCCGGCCTCAGCATGAGCAGAAACACAAAGCAGGGACGTTTAAACAAATCTGAGATGCTGGGGGATGGGATGAAGTGGAAATTCAGCAGCAGAGAAGAATGGCATGGAGCTAAAATAAACCCAAAGCAGCTCAGGTCGTTAAATGGCCCTTTTCGTTGGCATCTCTTTGTGTTCCTGTTCCTCTCCCTAGCAGGTTCATTTTTTTTTTTTCGATTGGAACAAATAGTCAGGATTCTGTTAAAGAAAAGAGAACTACATAGTTAAAAGAAATTAAACCGCGTGTTAAAAATTGGTTTTCTCCCTTTAACAATACTTCGGGTGTATTCACCAGGATGTGGGCAGAAAGGGAAGCGTCCCGCAGTTGAAACCCTTGCGGTGATTTTCACGAGGAAAGCAAAAATAGCTGTATTTGGGCAAACAAACCTATTTTGCTTCCAGTTGTGGCTCAGGTGCCCTGAAGTCGGTCCGGGCTTGTGCCACGTGCACGCCCCAGGCGCTGCGGGATGCTCCTGCTGCTGCCTGGGGGAATGAGGACCATCCTAATTAGGACCAACCTGCAGCCTTTTGGCACGGCTTCTGCAGCTTTCCCCGGGCTCCCGTGAGGTTTGGGTCTCGGATCCAGGCTTGGGGCCCTGTATGGCCCCATTTCGACCCCGTTTTTCACTCCCCGTTCTGCCTGCTCCTCCTACCGCCTCCTCGGTCCGGGCTGCGGAAACGATGTTTCATTTGGCAGGCAAACTGAAAACATAAAAATAATTCCATTCAGTTTGACTAATAATTAATATTTATTCTTCCCCAAACACCCCGTTTGCCTGCCAGCCAGTCTGGTTGCGTTTAATACAAATCATTTCATTCAACCCCAAATGTTTAATTTCCATCATTTATGAGAAAAATAAAGGAAACAAAGGGTGAAGAGAGGAGCTAATTTTCCCCTTCAATTCAGTAGTCCCAGGGCGAGGGTTTTCATTCGGGATTTGGAAGAAACAGCTTCGGTTCTGAGAAGATCTGAAACCTGTATGCTCTCATTTTAAAAGTGATCATCACCGGGCTGGAGGATATTTCGGGCTGTTTTTCCTATTTATTTATAGTCTAGTGGGTTTGCAAGATTTCCCCAAAAAAGTTCTCCTGACTCCTGCCAGGTCGTGAAAGGATAAGACCTGTGCTGTAAAGGGTGCTCTGGAGGCATGGAGAATTTCAGCTTTTTTTTGTGTTTTCCCTTCTGCTTTTTAAAATATGCTTCCGCGGTCAGGTGAGAAGCGTGAATAACATGCCCTGCGTGCACCTTACGGATTCAGACAAGCCCCAGAAATAAAAATAACACCAAATTTAGGGTGGCACAGTGGAAACCAAACAGCAGCGCTGTTTTGTACGGGCAGATTTAGCATCCTTTGCTGCACTGTCAGTCCGAATGCTGGATTTCTTGTTTTTTTTTTTCCCCCAAATGTTATAGGATTTGTAGACAAAAAGTTTCTGCAGCTGGTGCTGCTTTGTCAATGGACTCTCACATCCTCCCAAATTCATGATGGTGAGTCACCCCGCAGCGAGAGGGAAGGAGAAGCAGCGCCGTCTGATTTCAAACACGTCCCCCATTCATACCGATGCGCACGTTATGTATGATGAGCGTTATATTGTTTTGTTTTCCTAGAATGTGCAATTAGTGGGGATATGAAAAGCTGCTCACGGTTTTCTTTGGTAGCGGGGTGAGAATGAAACAGCTGAAAGAAGGCAGGACAAGCAGGAGCTGCTCAGGGCTCTTTCCTCTCCTAGGGCTGTCTTGGCTTTTCTGCTGACCTGGCGTCCACCAGCGCGCCCTTCCTATGAGACCATCACCCAGAGGTTTTCCTAACTCACCTCCTAAGGCTCACCGTACGGTTATTACGGTAAATACGTACCGATTAGCAAAAGTTCAGCTCAGCTTTCTTCCTGGAAAGCTGGCTTGGTCTTGCAGTGGAGCAAGTCTGTGCTGCAATGTCCTAATGAAATGGTTTTCTTCATAAGAAGCAAAATGTCAATCAAAGAAGGCAGGTGGCGATCATAGCAGCTCCCTGCATCGTGTCCCAGGTAAATGGCTAAAGCAGTGCAGTGTGATATTGTCCTTGATTAACTGTTGCACAAAGTAAGAAGAATAATTAGGAAAACTCATCTGTTTCAGTTAAAAATGAACGCACAGTAAGTTGTGAGCATGTCACTATCAGGTCATATCTTTTCCTTCCTTGCCTGTGTGTATTCCCCTTATTTTCTGACTATTTCCACAAGAAAAAACAGCAAAGGTAATTTACAACATCAAAAAATTCAGCTTTCACCTTGTTACAAATGTATACCCGTGCATACATGCTGGGTTTTAGGTTTTGTGACCGGACTTCTGCTACATACTCATTAATTGCATGCGTACAACTCAACCTTTGGGAATCAAAGACCTTCTTGAATATTCATTGAATAACTCCTGCAAACGTCTTCAACTTGCATACCTAATTAGGTGATACATTTACTTTCTTAATCCCTCCTGACCTCCTTGCATATGTAAATGGCACGATCTGAAAGCAGCACCGGGCAGGAGATCCCTGCCTGCTCTACCAGCAATTGCAGTGCCTCTTCCCGAAACCTCTTGGAGAAATACTAGGTCTTAAGTCTCGCTTGGCCAGGCTATGCCCTTGACAACTAATAAATGAGTTTTATCCCATTTCTGTTCCCTCTGAAAAGGAACCTACATCTACATTTTCTTTAATCTCCTGAAAGCCTGCACGAATTACACCAAAAAGCTTTTTGGAAAATTGCTTGAAAGCATTATCAAACAGGTAGGAAACCAACTCACAATCATGCTAATGTCTTGAAACTCTTTCCTTTTAATTCTTTTGCGAAACGTCGAGGGTCTGTTCCAGTAAGTTTCCCTAGACATCCCTAATGCCACCATTCATTTAATGCGATTAAATGGCACTCCTCGTTATTTATGAAGCAAACCTAGTTGAGCTGGAGGAAGGGTCTCAAAAGCAAAGGAGCCTTTTGAAAGTCACAACGATGAGAGCGTGAGTAATAAGAGTGCGTAATGCCATCACAGCCTTTTCTCAACTTCCAGGTTACTCTGTGGCTTTAAAGTGAAAATGATGGTGAGATTCTTTAGGATTTATTTATTTATTTATTTATTTTTCTGAATAGTACTGACTGGGCTTCTCCTGGGTCATGATTTTAATCCACCGTGGTTTGTTGGTTTGTATCCTGCCCCTACGGGGCCCTTGGCATCCAGCAGGACCATGTCAGTCTGCATAGACATGCCCGGCTGCTTTTGGGGTTAGAGCCACTGTGGGTTTTGGGGATTTGTGTTGCATCAGTCCTAAGAAGACATTCAGGCAAATGCTTCAAATACATCCCTATTCAGGAGAAATTGCAGCATGAGCTGAAGTACTTTGCAAAGCATTTGTTCTTTTTGGACATTGATGTGTTACATTATGAGAGCGAACTCTTTCACAAAGGCAGCGGGACAGCTGCGTGGCCGCGAGCAGGTTGGGCTGTTCAGCTCGTGTTGACATCGTGCTTTGTTTAGGGCTTAATAATCGGAAAACCACCCTAAAAAGACAATGAAAAAGATTGTTTCAGAATAAATAGCTAGTGCAGGTTCCGTACGCGGCAGCGCTAGAAGCTGAAATGTGTTTATTAGCTCTGTACGGCTGATATGTGTATATTCAGCTTAGTGTCCAGTAAAAAATAAACAAAAAAGTTGAACTGGTGTCAGCTGGGAGCTGGTTCTTCTCTCCTGGCCTGAGAGGGTGTCAGGGCAGAGGGGCTGTGCACGAGTCCCCTGCCACAGGCTGGAGAGAAGAAGGATTTTGTTGCGTGTTGCTCATCCCCGCAAAGGTACGACTATCAGGTGCCATGAACCTCACCCCACGTAATTAGCTAATCATAAATGATTAATTTCTATGAAACACATCGGAGGTGAAGGTGCGTGAACCTCTGTATAATAACTGATCGTAGACCTCTTTATAAAGATATTTATTTGGCAAGCCTCTTCCTTGGTACTACGTCTGATCAGCAAAAAAAAGCCCCCAGAACAGACAAAAAAAAATACCTGCAAAAAGATGCATGGGAAATAAAATAGTTGTGGGGTGATGGGTGCGTGTTGAGGCTTGGACTAAAAATGCCACGTCTCAAGCTACTGCAGGCGAATTTACGCTGTCATGGAATATGAATTGAGCCCTGTGACAGTGATTTCATTATACACTCCAATAAAACAGGTTATTGAGTTACATAGGTTATATATAGTTATGGAAGACGGCTACTGTAAGAAGTACAGTACTTGCTCTTCTTTCGTTCTTGTGATGGCACATTTTAAGCCAGAATCATCCTACACATTGCAGCTGAGCCCTTGTAGCATCTTGCTCAGGTGAGCCGTAAGGACTCTGAAATACAGCTCCGTCTCCAGCCATTTGCAGAACTGCACGCAGAGAAACGCCATCTCCTCTTCTGCCTGTGGTCGCGTAAAATAATCCTGACACCGTGTCGTGCCTGGTTCCAGGACGTGACTGCCAGCCCGGCCGTAATTTCCTAGTGAAAGAAGGCAGTGTTTTTTTTTGTACCAGGAAAAGATAAAGGCCATGACGGAAGCTGGTGTCACTTGGCCAGGGCATTCGATGGCTTGGTGCTGGGAGGGCTGACTGCACGAAGCCTGCCTGGTGTTTACGTGTTGGCATTTAGAGGAGCTGGTCCAGTACGGTCTTAAAACTAGGAGGTGGTTAATGAATCTCTGGGTTCAGTCTTGGCTTAGCTCTTACTCCAGTGAGTTTTCTGACTGCACACGGAGTTCAGTGAAGCACGTGGCAGGGAAAAGAAATGTTCGCTGACCTGTCGGCCCTTGAGGAATCATCTCGCCGGGCTTGGCAAGGCTGCCATGGGAACCCAGCGAACGGTGCTGCGTGCGCTGTAAGGGTGAACAGAGCTAGCTAGGGGTCACGTTTGGCACCTGTAAGGAAGGAGAGGAGAGAGAAGGAAGAAGTTCAGACAAAAATACGAAGGCTAGATTCAGGGTGATGCTTTTAATTGGTTCGTGAGGCAGCCCCCGGGGTGCTCCCGGGGCCAGAGAGGCCTGGAGCTGGTGGTGAGAGCCCAGCGCGGGGCCCCGAGGTGCGGGAGGGCCTGGAGCACCTCTGCCGTGAGGAGAGGCTGCGAGAGCTGGGGCTGCTCGGCCCGGAGAGGAGGAGGCTCCGGGGGAGCTCCCCCGCGGCTGCCGGGGCCTGCGGGGAGCTGCGCAGAGGCCGGAGCCGGGCTCTCGCCGGGGGTGCCCAGGGCCAGGAGCAGAGGCCCCGGGCCCAGCCTGGAGGCCGGGAGGTGCCCTCTGGGCCCCAGGCAGCGCTGCTGTGCCGGGCGGGTGCCGGAGCCCTGGCACAGGCTGCCCGGAGAGGGGCTGGGGGCTCCTCCGCGGGGTCTCCGGCAGCCGCCGGGACGTGGGGCTGGGCCAGCGGCTCCGCGGGGCCCCGCTGGGGCGAGGGGGCGAGCGGCGGCACCCAGGGGTGCCCCCAGCATCAGTCACGCTGTGTGGCAGCGATTCTGTGGTCAACAGGTCACTGAAAGTGTGCGTCTGTGAAGATCAAGCGTTAAAACAATGCGGCAGGAAGGTTCATACATGACAGAGCAGCCAAGTGCTGCACTATTTGCATCAATACGTTGCCAGTCTCTGCACGGAAGAGCATTACGAGGAACATAAACTGTCAGGTGTAATGCGAGATGGAAGTTTGAGCTGAAAATTGAAGTTGCAAAAAATTAAATGAGGTATATTTGTGCAGTTTAAAAAAAAAACTTCTCTGCTATCACAGTAACTGTAGGAGGACTTTTTGCTTATGCTGAAGCTCTTCAGATCTTTACTTTTATGTCCCTTTTCATAACCTTTTTATCTTTCGGTGCATTTGGAAAATAAAACACCAGGAAGATCCTGCAAAGCTGCCTGAAACTGTATAAAAAGCAGTTGCCCTGTTTATTGACCTCTGCTGGAAAGCTTGAAAGCGTACTTCATTTTCTTAGATGTGTTCCTCGTTTCACCGCCTATATTATTTATAATCATCTGTCTTTCAAGTGTGGGACAAGCTGAGAGCCCAGGAATTGCTGGTGTGGAGCAGGTCCTCGTGGTCCATCTGGTTCCTCCTCTCCGTAGCAGGACCAGCACCAGGTGCTGCAGAGAGGGGCAAGACCTGGTGAGAAGACATGGAGGAGTTTTCCCTCTCCAAATGCGTAGATGTTAGGTCGTACTCTGGGCTTTTTTAGTTTTGCTTTAAGCTCTCTGGTATGAAATCTTCCAGCTCCTTCTATGGCTGAAGCCTTTTCATGTTCTTTTGCTGCCCTTCCCCGATCCCCATTAATTTTGCAATGCTCCTCTAGAGCTGAAGAGCCTGGCACCACACAGAGAGCCCAGAGGAGAGCAAAGCACTGGTCAACAGAGGCGTTGCACTGCTCGCTCTGCTCCCCAGTGCCTTGCCTTGTGCATTGTAAGGTCTTATTTGCTTTCTTGGACCCCAGCTGCTCACTGAGCAGACGCTTTCCTTCATCCTTGCACTGCTGGGTCAGTCTCTTTCCTTGGACATAGCTCATTCAGTACTTCAGATGTTCTTTTTTTCTCCCAGTATGCATTGGTTTATACTCGTCAGTACTGGATTTTGTTGGTTGTCATTGCTTATTCACCAAACTTTGTACAGTCTTTTTCCCCCCTAAATTCCCCATGGTCCTCTCTGATCTGGCTAATGTTGTTAATATATGTTACCAGCACGTTTCCTTTCATACTTCTCACTTTGCTTTATTAATACATATATCAAGCAATTATTAATGGCTTTTCCTTTTTCTTCCGTAGACTAATAGAGAAGTGGGTCTGCAGCGGATTAATACAAAATAAATTAAATAACCTCCTCCATGAGCAAAGGGAACTGCTGGGGGATATTTTCACCTTGCCCAAGTGTCACGAGCCAACCCTCCCCTGTGCCCCCCAGGGCAACACATCAGTGCTACAGCGCATCATTGCTGGCTTTTATGAAGGGCTGTGACCTCCTCTGTCCCTGGCCACTATCGCTGAATCAGGACAGCGAGACCAAATGTCCTTTCTTGGCTGTTCAGTGCGGGCTGTTGTTACCGATGCCTCACAGCAACAGCACAAATCAGTTCCAGTGGGAGACAGAAAGTACACCCTGTCCAGGACACCGCGCCCGGGTCGGTTCAGGCAACGCGTGTTTTACCCCTCGTTAAAACGGGCAGTGAGCTGCTATCTTTTAATTGAGTGCTCAGCGATAGCAGCAGCATGTGTGCTGGGACATTTGGTGTCCGGGAGTGGACAGGGATGCTGCAGAGGGCAGATGCTCGTGTGCCTTCCAGCGTGTTTGGAGTCTACTCTTCTACCCTTGTTTTGTGTGAGTTCCCTTCATCCCCTGCCAAACGATTAATTTAAAAGCATTGTCATTTCACTATCTGTGTTTTTTTTTTGCCTGCCAGACCATCTATACTTGATTTGCAGTTAATTTTCCAAAGTGCATGCAGCTTCTTGGACAGGGAGAAAAAGTCTCTGATGTACGATCCTCACATCGAATCATAAAGCTCCACTTCACGTCACTTGCTGGCAAATGTAATTCACCGTGGGAAGTCTGTTTGTGGTTCGGGTCCTTGGGTCTAAGACAGCTCTCTGCTGTAAGTCATTAGCAAACAATAGAGAAGCTCTGTTTCTGACTGACAGCTCAGCCGCTATGTGCCATCATTCCGCTGTGGTTTATTTACCTTTTTCATTAAGCTTAGGTGTACAACTGCCCACATTAAAAAAGAGTAAATTAGCTTCAATGGGAATGATTAAAGCTATTACCATATAGTAATTTATTACCTATTACCAGGCAAATGAGTGTATACTGACTTAGTGCTTTCCCTGCAACGTGCTCTTCACTGCCAGCATTCCTCCTAATAACAGGAGGTACTTGACACCACTTGCAGTGCAGTGCCCAAAATGAATCCAGCACCTCTTAGCTTCCAAATTCAGGTGAAAAACAGGAGTGCTATCTCCTATAAATTTCATATAAAGGCCTGCTTGCTTTAATTGCAAGTGTGGAACGAAAAGATACCATTTCGGGGGAGAGAGAGAAGACAGAAAAAGCAGGGACTGAAGTGCAGAAGAGGAATAGAGAAAGCATAAAATAGCAATTATTAAATAATTCTGTGTCAGAAACTCTCTGGCTAATATATTAAATCCTGGAATAATTTAGTTTAGAAGGGCCCTCTGAAGATCTTTTTTTCCCAGCTCCTGGCTCAAAGCAAAGCCAACTTCAAAGTTAGATGTGGAGTCGTATCCAATTGAGCTTCAAATATTGCCAAGAAGGGATATTTCCATACCCTCTGGGCCGCAGTTCCACCCTCCCTGTGGATGTTTCTTCCTAATATCGAGTCGAATTGTGCTTGCAGCAACCTGTGCCCATTTTAGCTCATGCTTTCGCTGCGTGCTTCCAAGCAGAGCCTGGCTCTGTCTTCCCTCTAAGCCCCCAGCAGGGAGCTGCAGGTGATATTAAGGTCTCCCATTTGCCTTCTCTTCTGGCTGAGCAAAGGCAGCTCTGATCCTCTCCTCATGTGTTACATGTTCTAGGCATCAGGAGTGCTGGCTCGACAGCGAACAACCCTTTCAGTTTCATGATCCAGCTAGTTTTCTACCCACCTGGTAGTCCTCCTGACCCATCTGTAATTCCCAATTCCAGGAAAGCCGTGCTGGAGTCAGGATGCCATGCGCTGTGCTCTCATCAGCTGCTGAGCCAGTTTTCTCACTGGTGAGGGCATCAGGGTAGTCGGGCATGATTTGTGCTTCCCAAATCCTTGGTGGCTCTTCCCAGTCACCTTCTTACCCTTCACATGCCTGGTTATGGTATCCAGAAGGATTTGCTTCATGGGTACGGAGGTGAAGCTAACTGGGCTGGTGTTCCCAAGTTCCTCTTCGCCCTTGGTGAAGATAAACTCATAGACTCATTTAGATGGGACAAGACCTCTAAGAACATCAAGTCCAACTGTTAACACTGCCAAGTCTACCATGAAACCATGTCCTTAAGTACCACTTCAATATGCCTTTGAAGGACCTCTAGGCATGGTGACTCCACCACATCCCTGGGCAGCCTGTTCCAATGCCTCACAACCCTTCCAGTGAAGAAACGTCCAACCTAAACCTCCCGTGGCACAACTCGAGGCCATTTCCTCAATGGAAATATCATCAGATGGGTGAGATGCTTCCCTTTTCCTCATCATCAGGGACCTTCCACATTGCCATGAGCCTTTGGAGATGACAGAAAGTGGCAGAGACATCAGCCAGCTCCCTTGGCACTCTCAGACACATCACTGGACTGGGGACTTGTTCCGTATGGAACTTAGCCTTCCTCGATTGAGAGTCGTACTTGAGTCCTTCAGACTTGTCCAAGACAGCCTGCTCTCAGGCACGTGGGAGCAGAGCCACTGGTAAAGACAAAGCGAAGAGGTGTTGAGTTTCCTTGGTCTTTTCTGTGTCTACATTTGCATTCTTCCATTTCCCCATGCTTGGTCCTGTGTCATTGCCTGCACCAACAAATAACTGTTTCTCCTCCAGGTGCTGGTGACCCACCCAGCCCTCAGGTGTCACTGCCCCGTGACATTAAACCAGATGGGATTGCAGGGATCGGAAAGGGACTCCAGGCAGGAGAAATGGGGTGAAGCAGCCCAGAAGCAGCCAGGAAGGCAGGACAGATAAAGTTTGTGTTAAGCTGCACAAAGGATCAACAGGCTTAGCATTAGCAGGGATCTGGAAGGGGATGAGGGTTTTGGTGGGTGAAGGATGCAAGTTTGGAGGAAGACGAGGGGGGATGTGGTGGAGCTTGGCCAGAAAGCAGATGCTGACCGAAGAGGGCTGCCCAGAGGAGCTGGGGGTGCCCCAGCCCTGGCAGTGCCCAAGGCCAGGCTGGGTGGGGCTGGGGGCAGCCTGGTTTGGGGGCAGGGGTTGGAATTAGGTGGGTTTTGAGGTCCCTTCCAACCCAAACCCTCCTCTGATCCCAAGAAGCTCACCGGGGCTATGGCTACGCACAGTTGCAGGTTGACCTGTTGTTTTTTGCTATTCCGTATCATTTAATTTGTTTTGCATTTGGTGCCCAACTGATGCCTCTCAACTTCTCCAGGAGACCAAAATAAATTCCCAGTGGGAGTTGGTTAACATGGGGGTCTGACTTTGGCGTACATTTCCAATCCAGGTCAAGACGTGTGAGTCTTGTGCCATCGAGCGATGTCCATCCAGGCGTGATCGTTTTCTTGGTGCTTCTCTAGATGTGCGATGCTTCTGCTTCTTCACTGAACTTTATTTTCCTTCTTTCTTAGTAAAACTATCCAGCAATGAAGCGCAGAAGAATGTAGGAAGCAGACTGGTGTTTGCTGTCTTCAGTTCATTTACCGAAAACAGCTGGTAGCCATTTAGGGGAATGGGACAAATACTGCAACTGCTGTCACACTGAAACTGAACACATGATTAAGGCAGAATTGATAACTCCCGTTTCACAACTGATTATTTGTCATCTTGCTTTGGTGAAGGACATCGAGATGAAAATTCATTGTTCCTGTGTGTATATAGATACTATTTATTTGTACTGGCAGAGACTGGATTCATCTGTTTGCCTTGAAAGTGCAGCAAGACGAAGCGTGGCAGTCCCGGAACGCTTTCGCAGCTGGATTCTTCCCAGATAGTTCGTATTTATCATCCACTGCCGGTCAGATTGAGAAAGTTAACTGTATACTCTTGTGGAGGGGGAAACAAGCAGTGTTTATTTGTCCTAATTGTGAAATTCAGGGCGATTTACGGTTCAGTGGCTGGAGGTTGGCTTGCACAGGCTGATCCTGTGATTCTATCCCCGTAGTTGCACCACGGGTCTTATAAAACCATCCCAGAGTTTCCATTTTACAAAGCACGATTTCAGACAGCGTTTTTGAGAAAGGGGGATTTTAAAAAACAGGCAAAACTCCAAACCTCTCTTGTTTTCTTTCAGCAAGACCCTTTTCGTACGGAGCGAGCCGGTGGCTTCTCTTTGCATTGTCTGGCTCTTTGGCAAGTTAAGACTTCAAGTGGCATCTGCGAGCTGTTAACATTTTCCCCGTACTAACAGAAACGGGATCGCGTGTGATAGTTGTGAAGTAGTCCAAAGATTTTTTTCCAAGAAATTGTGATCTTTTAGAGAACTCCACCGTAGCTCGTAAAAGCGTTGGCTGCTCTGTGGCTCCGTTTCAAGCGGAGCTGCGTTTCCGATCTGTGTTTACGCTCAGGAACATCAGGTGAAGTCTGCTTTTGGTTTTAGCCTTTGACAGGGGCAGCCAGGAGGTTCTGCCGCTCTTCTCCTCGCTGTCTGCCAGCGTTTACACGCAGTTAACCTCTCCCGATAGATAAGGCCACGTGCCTCGTAACCGCATCAGAGATGGAGCGGTGCGACACTGATGTATTACATGAATGGGGATCATCTCGCAGATGGGGGGAGGCTGGAAGTGAGATAAAAAATTACAGTGTTAATTTTTTTTTTTTTCTCAATTCTGAAGGACGACAGAACTTCATTATCCAATATGCTTAAAATTGAACGACCTAATGAAATTTCACACCCACTAAATTTAATCATGGATTACTCATGTGGGATTTGAATCAGATAAAAAGGATGCCTCAGATATTTGGTAGCGCTTGCATAAGGTAATAAAAATCCGCAGTGTTCTTTGTCCTTTTCAGCAAATGTGAATTGCTTGACCTACTTTTTTTCTTTGCTTTTCTTTACTTTTTTTTTTTTCTTTTGGCATTGACTGACCTGAGCCCGACTTCCTCCTGGGCATCAGAGAGCAGCCAGCTCTCGCAGAGGAGCAGAGGAGTCTCAGGAGCGCTTCCTCCTGGATGCTGTTAATGCACGGCGGGTTTTCGGTTTTGCTGCGGTAGTCTGAGGCCAACACAGGCTGGGAAGATGAATAAATACGTTAGCCTGTGTACAAAAAGGCCGTGCTGATAAGGGGATGTCATCTGGAGGAGGTGAGAGATGGCTGCTGGGCTCAGGTCGAGCTCAGGGCTGCGTATGTGGCTGCTGAATGATCTTTTGCAGACCTTTTGCCCCCTCCAAGCCTTCAGTGTGCGGAGCTTGATGGCATTTGGCTCCCAGGGATATTCTGAGCCCAAAGAACTGACGGTGCCGTTGGCAAACTCGAGATTACACACGCTCAGTGCCTGCAAACCGGAGGGGTCTCTTACTCACCGCGTTTCCAGATGAGTAGCTGTTTGTTGTCATCGTTGTCAGTCCTGGTTCGAGGAGAAACCAGAGCTCGTATTCACAAGCAAAGCTAGATTTGGGGGAGAAAAGGAGACGAGCACGATGACTGGACTTGAATTACTCAGGGATCTGCTTGGTGCTTGCACACAAATGACCGACCGAGCACCGCGTGTGCTGTCTTTACAGGCAAGTTCCCAATCAGTAGCCATGGGGGTCTCATGACTGAGGTGCAGGCTGATGGTCCTGGATCCTGTCATTGACTATTTTTAAGCAGGTTGTGAATCAAAGCTAGTTAGCAAGAAGAAATAAAAGGAAAACCTTTGGGGTGAACCTCTTCTGTCCTTCCCCTTTCTAAAATACTAAAATAGCCTAAAACAGACGCACATTTCTTATTCCTAGTAGAGGAAAGGAGAACGGCATGGAGAAAGCCATGCGCTGAGGATATGGTCCTTGCGGCCATATTCTGAATGCACAGAGATGGAATAACAAATGTTTTCATCGGAGCTGGAAGGAAAACTGTTGTGCTGGCTGGGGTGTGAGGTGGGAAGGGGATGGCTGCGTGGATGGAGGGAGAAGGCTGTGTTGCAAGGATGCTCTCCACAAAGGCTAGTGAGGACTTCAACCGAATCTGGTGCAGAGAGGTCGCAGCTGAAGGCAGCGATGAAGCTGTAAGTGCGAGTGCCAGGGAAGGTGCCAGGAGTGATGAGACAAGCCTGTAGAGAAAAGTCACGTACTTCTGCTCTGAGAACTTCAGCTGACGGGTGGGCATCCTTGACACCCATGAGATGTCAAGCTGAAATGTTATTTGGCAGGAGGAGCCAGGTCTGCGCTGGACATCTCACGAGTTTCTGGGATTTAAGGTTTAGATTCCCTTTCAGGAACAGTTGAAGTTGGGTAATGCCAAAAAAAAAAATTAAAAACAAAGGCTCAGAAGCCAGCACAGTCTCCACTTTTTGACAGATTAGGATTCTGGCTGTCCACAGCACGGCAAAGCCATCAGACCGACGTCTCAAGATGGAGAAAGAAATGCCCTTTGTTGTCGAACAATTATTCTGAAGCTTGCCTGGTGTCCACTGGGTGCCCTTCATCTTCAGAAAAAAAAAAAAAGAAAAAGAGCTTCTGCCTTGCACACGGATATATAAAAGGATCCATCAGCAAACCGAACAGCAGCTTCAAATGTTTCATCAAGGAATATGAAATCTCATCACAGCTGGATTACCCAGAAGCTTCAAAGTCCTTTAAGGTCAAAACCCAGCTAAGTTGTACAGAGCAGCGTGAAACAAGGGCACCGAGGCTTCCTCTGGAGGCACGGAGGGGCGGCTTGTTTCGAGTGCTGCCTTCAACACGGGCCTGCCACGCTTTTGTTCGTGCAGGCAGTTCCTACCAGCGTTTTCTAGCCGTGCTTTTCCCCCCACCCAGGTCTTTTTGCACCACCAAAATTAAGGTGAGGGAATTTTCCGGTGAGCAGAAGTAAGGTTATAAAAGTCTGCAGGACTTTTTTTATAAAATGCTGCAGGACGAAGCAGCATTTGGCTGTAATTCTTTGCTCGATATGACCCTGAAAACGGCGGTGGTGGCAGCCAGCAGGGTTTGCTGGCCGTGCCATTACTGGGGTGGCCCTGAACCAAAAGCAAACTCAGATCCAGTCCCTGCCACCAGCCACAACAGATCTCCTGGCTGCCAGATCTCTGCTTGTTGGTTCGGGGGTCTGCACGTTTATTCCTGGGGAAAAAGCAGCCCTTGAAGTCGGATCGGTGCCTGATGCAGGTTTTGTGGTCCACGGAGGAGGCCAAAGGCTGAAGGAGATGATGGATGACAGGCAGCTGGGATTCACTCAAGGAAGTGCTGCCGGTGCCAGATGTTGGGGAGATTTTTCCTCCTTTTTCGGTCCCCTGCTGGCCATATACTCCTGGCTCACCTGCAGCGGAGCTCGTTCCTGCTCTTGGGAGACGTGATTGTCTGCCTGCACTTGTAAAGCCCAAAGCTTCTCCTTTCATATAAAAAAAAAAATCAATGTCTTGCATCTGCCTTGATGGGATGCAAATTATTAAAAATTAACATCTTGCATCTGCCTCGATGGGATGCAAATTATTTGAATCAGTGCGCAAACTGTGCTCATACCTGTGCTGAAGCATCTCGTGCAGCATCAGAGCCACGGATCTGCAGAGTCAGAAGTTGGGAAGTGGCAGAGGTGAGACCATGGGGTGGCCAGGGCTGACAGCAGCATTTCTTGATAGGTATCTGTGTTGCCTTTTCTATGGGATTTTCCCTATCCCTCACTATCATCCCTCTACACGTTTTGGGTCTCTCTCCAAAAAACAGCCCTTTAAAAGAGATTCAGAAGCTTTCCTGCAAGCAGGCACTGGTGTGGAAAAGCATGGAAAAGGAGCTGCAGCGAGCGAGATCCCAGTTATGGCACGGGGAAAGGACACCGAGCCTTAAAAGCCGGAGTGACCGGAGGGAGGAGGATGGCCAGGAGCTGTAGGAGAGGAGGATGAAGGAGAACCCAGCAGTGACACTTGGGACGGGTGCCCTGAAACATGCGTTGCATTCGTTTTCTCCAGAAGTGTTCGACTTGAATTTAGATTTGAAATCTGCGTTTGCTCATTACCGACAGACTGATGAGTGCCAAATCAGTTCATTGCTTTTGGAGTGTTTTTTTTTTTTTAAATCTTGTCCCATTATCTGGGGTTGCTCAGATCCTCTTCATTCCCAGTTGCCTTTTCTGGCTATAATTGGGCTCGGGCAAGTACGGTACTAAATGAAGTGTTGATAACGAGAAGTATTGTTCATCTTTCCAAAGATAGTTGAAGATTTTTTTTTTCTTTCTCTCTTGCTCGTGGCGTGCTGAAGGCTGCTCGGCAGTAATTGTTCCGAGCTCTATGCATTCAGATGCGTTTCATCATTGTCAGTATCTACGGACTGGATGTACCCTCGCTGCTGGAGCACAGGATCTGCAGGAATTTGCCTGCAGAGCTGAAGTTTTTCTGCCTCGGTTCCTTAGGGCTGGTACTGAGGCTCGGCGAGCGGTCAGTGGAAGGATAACAAAATGACCTTAATACCTTTGAGAAGTTAACTACCGTGTTTAGCTCAATAAGGCAGAAAAGAAATTACTTTCCCTTCCGAAAAACGTCCCCTCTCCTGCTGAAGGAATGGAGGAGATCTCCATTTATCAAGCAGCTGAGATCAACAGGAAAATGTTCCCGAGTTCCTGCTGTGCTTTTAATAGAAGATGGAGGCAGTGCCCTGAAGCTTTTCCTTGCCCAAACAAAATGTTTGGTAACCCTAGTTAATCTATCCTGGCAGGGCCAGAGACACCTAGCAGCAGGAAATGTCACCAGAGCCAGCTGCTAAAAAAAAAATAAAATTATATCATTTGTGTTCCCACGGGAGAATTCAGGGAGGGAAGCTGCAGTGGAAATGAAGAGGACGAGTGGGGAGTCGAGTGAGCTTAGTCTTTAAGGAGGTGAAAACTTTCTCATGGACAAAGAAAACACATTTCCCCTCCCAAATGTGCGCAGTTAATAAAGAGAATATGCCACGAAGAGGGTATGGCAGGAGAGTTGCAGACCTGCCGTCCTGCAAAATCGTACCTTGGAGGGAATATAGGAAGAAAACCAGGAGGGTAGGAAGGAAATGGTGAGCGGTGCGTTGTGCCTTTGCAAAGGGCGGATGATTTTGTGAATGGTTTTATGCTGCTCATCGCCGTGAGCAGATTTAAGAGCATTGCCTTTCATACAGCACAGATTCCAGCCTGGATGTGATCCTCTGAAGGTACCAGGGTAAATATACGCAGCCCTTGTACCACCGGGTGCCTGCTGAATGTGAAAATATCACTATGTGTTTTTTTTTTCTGCGGCACACGCAGCTGAACCTCTGATTTTGCAAGAGCAATTTCAGTGTTTCCCGTGTCTAAATCAATTTTTAATGCTACCAGGCCTGGTGCTCCAACGTTGTGTCTTTATCCTAAATAGCCTGCCCCCACATCTTGTCAGTTTAAAGCACAGCAGCTTGGCCCAACCAGTCCTCGAGGGCTTTCTGTCTCTACACGGAGCCATTTCATTCCTGTATCTGTTTGAAAGTGTGCGAGGGCTTTCAAGATAAAATGCAGTTGTCTCCTTTTCACTCCTCTGTGGTAGTCATAGTAAATGCCTTTGTTTCCAGGCGTAGCCGAAGCGCTACAATTCCATTTGAAAATCCCATTAATCTCCTGCACCCAATGATAACATTCACAAAAAAACCAGTAGCCTGGATGGTTCCTCTTCCACGGGCTTCCTATTATTCAGCGTACACCTACGGAGCTGTCGGAGCAGGGCTTCCTAAGTACTTCAGAGAGAAATGGAGTAAAATTTCCCAGGCTGAAGCTCACCAGGCTGTACCGTTTCCACTCCTTCTAAATCATCTCCTACGGATGGATGCCGCACTCGCTCGTGGCAGGAGGGTTGGAGCGCTGCGGTTCGCCTGTACCAGGCCTCCAGCCGTGACCGGTGGTGCCCACATCTCACCTCCTGCTCCCCGTAACTCAACATTTGGGCAAATTCCCTCGGATGCGTTGCTTGTGGCAGCCGAGGAGATGTTACGAGACCTCAGACACGAGCCAAAGTTTTCATCCTGTGTGCTGCCAACGCACGGCGTTGTGGAGGAGCTCAGATCACGCACGTTAAAAGAGAAATACTCTCCAGTAGAAGTGATTTGGAAACGAACTAAGGTTCTTCGTCCAAACCAGCCCCGTATTTATCTCCAAATTCTTCAGATCGCACAGAAGGAAAGAGCTGGCTAGCGATATATTCCGCAGATTTGCAGCCATTAGGAATTCAGAAGGGTCTTGGGGAAAATTTTAACTTCAGCAAGAAGAGATTGGAACTGGGAACAAATTTAGCCATAAAGCTTGGGGCCGCATGGTCTCATTATCTTTTTTTTCAGATGAACTGATGTTCACTGTTCTGTGGAGGTTTAACTCTCTTTGTCTTCAGCTTGAGCTCTTTCTTAGCTATATTAATCTCATCTTTCCATCAGAATAGATTTTTTTTAGATATTGTTAAGCATATTCTGCCCTGGTTGGAAGACTTAGAGAGCTGCGAGCTCTCTCTTGTTGCTCTTTAGATATATAATTCCCCAAAGATAAAGTAGTATTAGGAACAGTCCCCAGTTTTCTCTTGAAAGTAATTTCTGATTTCCATATTAATCAAAAATAGCTTTACCTTCGTACTGCCCTAATCCTAGTAACAACAAGGAAAGAAGATTACATTCTGGAGATGTCAGAAAAGCAATTAAAATTTGCACACGAGACTTGGGGGGGCGGGGAGGAAGATCACCTCTGCACTTCTGTGAGCCGAACGGGGAAATACCCTGACCTCGAAGTGTTTGTTTCCCATCGGCCTTTCCTTTTGAAGCACGCAATGGAAAAAGTCTTTAATATTCAGCAATCAAAATCTTGGCATTCGGGTAGAAGCAGAGGGTTACGTGCGCTGAGCAGAGACATTTTGGGGAGGGTGAGGACCGGCCGTGAAGGGCGTTGGATTTGCAGAGCGAGGTGAGTGGCTATGGCCAGCTCTGTCCCAAACAGATATCCATCGATCCCAGTAACGAGCTAAGAAAATGGATTTTGGAGAGCAAGGTGAGGCTGCAGCTGCTGACCCGCGGTGGTGTTGCCAGCTGGTGATGCACACATTTGCATGGCTGGATGGCAAGGGGCGCATTTTGGAGGAGTTGAGCAGCCAGGATTTGGAAGTTTGGGGGACGGGTGGGATACGGACAGCACCGTGGTGCTCCCCAGAGAACCCAGGCGGTGGGAGAGCTCTCAAGGGGGAGCTACGGGGACTTCACCTGGTCCTCCATAGGTGCCCCCTGGACAGGGATGCTTGGGGCACTCTGGGGACAAGGGACAGGTCGGAAAGGTTTATTTACACGTAAATCTTATGTCCATATACACTCCAAGGTTAACTTAGCCACGATAATGGCTTAGACACCACGATAATGGTTTTAGCCACGATAACGGTCTCCTTCTGGGGAGAAGGAAAAGCAAGGACAGAGCCGTGGAAGCCCCGTGGAAGCTGTGAGTGGAGCGCGTAACTGTGTGTTACTGCAACGTGGACTTTGTGTATGGGATGGGGACTGTCACCCGTGGTCATCAACAGAGAGAAGCTTCCTGTAACTAGTCTCACGTCTTTTATTCTCCAGTTTTTCAGCTTACTGGAGATTATACACCGGTCTTCTCCCGTACCTCGTGTAGTACACGACATGACAAGGCGCTGCAGATATTGCTTGGTAATTACTGAACCCGTTGAATTATTTTAGTGAACGTGTGTAAGTAGCCTCTGGGCTGTAACATCCCATGCCCAGTAATTCTCTTCCTGATACGTTTCTGCTGCTCAGCAGAGCCACTGAGAGACTGACTGGTTGCTCCCACCTGGCTAATCACCTTGCTCCAGTCCAAAGCATCGCTGCCAAACCTTCCTGTTGGTTCCCAGCAGCAATTTCCTTTGAAAGAACGAAGCATATTTCGTCAAATGAATGTCTCCAGCAACTTGTGTTGGCCTGGCGAGGTCCCTCCACACCTGCAGACCCTTTTTTATCACTTTCCCTGTGCACAACTGGTTCAGTAATGTTTTCGGTGACGAAAAGCATCCGATTTCTGCGTGCCCCATCCCAGTGGTACCTGAATGATGCTCCTGGGGTTGGAGAGGTTGTACCGTGCCGTTTTGGGACTGCCAGGTCCTGGTCTTGCCCCTTGCTGGTCATTCCCTGCTACAGAGGGGCTGTACCCAGGCACCTGATGTGTTTGAGCAGGTTCAGCTCTATACACACTGCCTTGCAGCTCGCGTTTTTCTTGCCCTAAACACGTGAAAGGCAGCTTGTTCTGGAGGAAGACTCGCTTTCTAAAGGAGCTTCATCCTTGAGGTTAGTTGAAATAAAAATCTCCTTCTGCACAAGATGCTCTGCTATACAACTTTGCTTCCCGTTTGGAGTCATTCAAAGCATCTTAATGCTTTTCATGTGACTGCTGGAGCCCCTTGGAGATCTACCGTAGATTAAAACTCTTAAGGTGTTATGCATTAGTTTATTTTATGTAGGGAGAAAATCTGCAGAAGGAGATGATGGTATCCGTGCATTTTTTACTGTATGTTGGCAGGAGGTTGCACAGGGGAGAAGTTAAAACTGACTCAACGAGAGCTGTGACAGTGACAGACTGGGCTCAGGTCATTTCTTCTAAGTTTGGCACTGCAACACCTGCTTAGAGTAGATGCTCTTCTTTCCCCAGAATAACTTCAGATCCCCCGCATCGCAGGTCATGCTGGACGTGCAGGTCTCTCCGTTCAAAGGCTGAGGTGTAACAACATTGCTGAAAACTGTGGGGAACGGTAGGACAATTTGTACGTGAGTTTGTGGTCTTACAGCTCCCCAAGACTTCGGAGCAGCCAAAGCCCAGGCAGCCCCATCCTGCCGCCCCTGGGCAGAATTGCTGGCGTTGCTCCAAGGACACCAGCCCGGCTCCCACTGCCAAAAAAAATCCCGACATGACAAAGGAGAGGGGAGATGGAGCATCGCTTCCTCTTGCCGCAGCCAGGTGGGAGCGGAGCTGGCCGGATGCTGACAAGTTAAAGCCTCCTCTGAGACAAGAGCGGTCCGAGAGAGGCAACCAAAAGGGAACAAGGCCATCCTGGAGGCTGGTCTTCAGAAAACGTGCTGGTGCAAGCTTTGGCCGGGTTGGACAATGCAGGGAAGTAGTCTAGCACTGCCAAAAATACATAAATGCCTACAAACATGCACGTGAAATTGGCAGATAAATAGCTCTTTACACCTCGTAGTTTCCTGTGCTCCATTTTAAGGCTGTGGCCGACTCTAAGGGAAGCCGTCAACAGCACGTTGAGGAAATGCAGGTGTTTGTGGGTTCTGTGGGACACAGGAGCTGCTCGCAACAGTGGGGAGCCAAGGGGGAATGGTCCTTCCCCACGGCTGCTCGTGGAGCTTGGTCATCCCCAGAGCCAGATCTCCAAAGTGCATGGTTGCAAGTGAGAAAATTCGGGCTTGAAGAAGGAAGTTTTTTTAAAGGAAAACAGTGTTAATCTTTATTTTCAATTCTCTTTGTTGTCAGGGAGGATCTTGACCCCTTTACCCACGTGCGGCGGGTCCATCATGGGACACTGAGAAAATGGCAAGGTCTGGCAGGGCTAGGAAGAAATTTTGGGGGCAGAAAAGAGAATAAAAAGAGCCCCTCTCTCTGGCTTCCAAAATAACGTTGTTGGAAACCACAGGTCGGAGGGAGATGAGAAACGGGCCCAAATGCTACACCTGACCGTAGGAAGATGTCTTCTGGGAGTTGTCCTGCCCGAGATAGGCGCCCTGATTGTGGTTCATCGACTAGTGGTGTAGTCAGCATTCTCCTAATTTCCTCTCCTACACCCACCTGGGTTTTACAGCATTATTGTCGCTTTTCCATGAGGTAAGTACAGACCCAGTACAGAAATTAAACTCTACAAGTTAGCGTTTCTGTTCTTGTTATATTTCTGAATTTCTTTGGCGTTGGACATTTCATTTTCATAGAATCCTAGAATCATTAGGGTTGGAAAAGACCTCCAAGATCAGCTGGTCCAACCACCCCCCTACCACCACTATCACCCACTAAAATTTTGAAAACTTTTCTCAGTGCCCAGCTTCTTTTACAACCATAGGATTTCTGGATGGGTGGCTTGGCAGTTTCACTGTTTGCTTTACTCAATATATCGAGTATGGAGAAATGGCAGAGTTTCAAGGTTGGAAATGTTCACGTTTACACCTAAAAGACCAGATTTTTTTGGGTGGACCTACGGATGTGTTCATGTAGGCACTGGTGACTTCTCATTTCTCCAAGGCATGGAGAAGCTGCAGTGCAGGGGAGGTGCCGAGGGTCTCCAGACTGGTTCTCAGCATCCGTTTCGAGTTCAGCACAAACCCCCAAGTCACGGTGCCCTCACACATCGCTCCCTTCGGATGTTGGTGTTGTGGCATGACTTTGGGTAGACAGGAGGTGAGTTCACAGAATTGTAGGGGTTGGAAGGGACCTCAGGAGATCATCGGGTCCAACCCCCCTGCCAAAGCAGGTTCCCTAGAGCAGGCTGCCCAGGTAGGCGTCCAAAGGGGCCTTGAATATCTCCAGAGAAGGAGACCCCGCAACCTCCCTGGGCAGCCTGTCCCAGTGCTCCGTCACCCTCACCATGAAGAATTTCTTTCGCAGGTTGGTGCGGAACTTCCTGGGCTCCATTTTGTGGCCATTGCCCCTTGTCCTGTCCCCACAGACCACTGAAAAAAGGTTGGCCAAATCCCTCCATCTCCCACACTTAAGGTATTTGTAAACATTGCTAAGATCCCCTCTCAGTCTTCTCCAGGCTGAACAGACCCAGGTCTCTCAGCCTCTCCTCACAGGGGAGATGCTCCAGTCCCCGTATCATCTTTATTGGACTCTTTCCATGAGATTCCTGTCTTTTTTGTACCGGAGAGTTGTACCGGCTTGAGCTCCAGAAGGCATGCGGCACGGCACGGCTCCTGCAAACAGCCGCTGAGTTCTGGATCTCCGCGCTTTGCTCAGTGCCTTAATATCTCCTTTTGCTTTACTTTGGGGTGAAAGCTTGAGTTTGACTCATCGGTGATGAGGGGAGGCAGGGGATGTGTATTTTAGAGTTTCACCTAGAAAATGAAGCTATTACTCACCTGTGGCTTTCCCTACCACTGCTCGCCGCAAGGAGGTATTGCGAGGTGATGACTCGGTATAAATTAATTGTAACGCATCGATTTTGCACTTGTAAATCTGCACAAGTTCATTAGTATCGAACCAGACTGCATGAGCACCGGCTGACCAGGTACCCGGCGGTTATATGACCCATCTGCAGCCTGCAGAATCCAAAAGCAGGGGGTCGTGAGCACGTCCGAGGTGTCCCCGAGCACCGAGAACAGCCCTGGTGCGACCCACAGAGCTGCCGTGACGTTGGCCAACGGACCCAGGATTGCCACTTGCTCCTGTCTAGAAGCAGCAGCAAAACCTCTTAAGAGAGTTTCATAAGCACCGAATCACAGAATCACAGAATTGTAGGGGTTGGAAGGGACCTCAAGAGGTCAGAAGGGACCTCAAGAGGTAAGGAACCTCAAGAGATCAGAAGGGACCTCAAGAGGTCAGAAGGAACCTCAAGAGATCAATTTGATAAATTTGATAATATCAAATTCCTGTAGGAACCCCGATCGCTAAGTTCTTTAGCGTACAATGCACGTGGAAGCTCTTCATCAGAGTCCTTCACCATCACACAAATGCACGCGGGCAGGCCCATGGGCGATGGTGGGTCGTGTGTTTTGTTTCACTTGATGCTGCTAAAAACTCTTCCTCATTTCTGGTGACATTTAACGTAACGAAGAAGTGTCCCCTTGGGTTTGAAGGAGCAGCCTCTGCAAACATGGACTTTTTTTTTATTGACTTAATTCATTTGATAAATAGGAGGCTACCTTCAGCTTTGCTGATGAAAAGAATACACATTCAAAATATCATTCTGGTAGTCAGTCCCCTAAAAGCTCTGCTGCGAAATTAGCCACTGGTTTGTATAATTATGGTTTAAAAAATATTCCGGGGGAAATAATGTAGCATGAGGGTATTTTTAATATCCATTTTGCAACCATGTGAAAAAAAGGCTTCCCTTGTAAAGGAACTAGCTTGGTGCATATTTGTAATTTTATAGGTGTATATTAAGTGAGTGTCTCACATCTTATAAAGCTGAAGTGAAAATTAAATGGTTAACAGGTCCTCACGGTGTCCCATATGAAGCATCGATACCCCATTGATCTCTGCCTTTTCCTCTACACCGAGCTGTGCTTTGGCCATCTCTTGCCTAGGATAAGGCGCTCGCAAGAGGCATGCTGCCTCCCCCAGCCTGCTGGCCCCTTCCAGTCTCTGCTGCTCATCCCTCCGAAAATCCACCCTGTAAGGGTTGGATCCAGCCTAGAGGAAGGTCATCCTGCACAGCCGGTCCCTCCTGCAGCCTGTGTTGGGTATCGTTGGTCCCGTTGGGGTCTCATCTTTTGCAGACCCTCGTACCTTATCCCAGCTCCCCCCCAGGAGCCTCACTGCCTGGTGCCCTCTCAGCCCCGCTCCTCTGCTCCGTCCTTGTCACTGCAAGCCCTGCAAACCCATTTCTTTTGGCAACACAGCTTTTCCCCAGCAGTCTGGGCCCCTAGGTCCAAAATCTTGCATCACAGCGACCCCATAGAAACCGGGAGCCAGCCTTGTGCTTTTCTGAAGCATGCAAACCCGTACAGACGTTGGAGAGATGAGGAAGGGTCCTTACTGTTTTATATCCCCGAGGCTTTACAATAATTTTAATGCATTCTTTGCATATAGCTTTTAAAAGGACCGTCGCCAATAAAATACATGCGGTGTGTTCTTGCCCCGCTCAGAAGCAGAGCGGGGTTTTGCAGATGACGGAAGGTGGAGTGGGAGGCAGGAGCTCGGCCACAGGAGGATTTTAGGGAGCCTGAGGAGCAAGCAGCAGGATTGCCAGCCTTCTGCACGGGACTCTGTGCTGTGCCAGCGATGCTGATGTTGAAAAACCGTGCCAGGTTAAATACACACTCGTCACATTTCAGCTCTTTTTCGTTCCAAACGCAGGCAGCCTCAGCCGGCACGTCATTTCTCAGCTGCTGCCACTGACATCCGTGCACAGGGCAGGAGCCTGCTGCGAGTTTCGGCTCCCCCATCACCTTGACTTCACACGGCCCCTCTCGAAGGCCACGCAGAACTTTGCAAATTTACAAAAGCAGTGTAGAAATGGGAACGAATTCCTTAAAAACGCGGGCATTGAGGCCGCGTGCTCAGTGGTTTTGCAGCACTCCCTGGCTTGCAGCACCGGCGAGGGACCCGTCCATCACCCAAACCCATGGTCCGGGATGGTCCCGCTGGGACCGAGGAGTGGGCGCGTATGAAAGCAGCGGTGTGTCTGACTTGCCATAGAAAAGAGACCCTCTGCACAGAGTATTCTGCAATAGTTGTAGGAAAAAATCTGTAATTATGCAGATTTATTGCTATTTTTCCAGTTTCAAGTGCCTCAAATTAGCTCTTCCCGAGTAGATTCTGGTGTGATGAATTCGAGGCAGCTTGCGACTGTTGGCTTTTCTTGTAGCAATATTTAACAGCGTCTGAGAGATTCCTCTGGACAGCTCTTTCCTCTCCTTCTCCTTGTTTAAACCCTGGGGTTCTGCTGCTAAAACCGAGGCGTGTGGCTATTCTGAGCCCTTAACCGGTGGCCTTCCTTTTCCTGACCTCATGGATCTGCTCAGCAGCTCCCGGAGCAGGAGGAGGCTGATGCAAAATGTCTGATCTTTATTTTGCACGACACAACGCCTTTCGCTGCTCCAACTTCTGGGGGAATTTTTTTTTTTCCCCCTTCCCGTTTCCATCCGAGCCCATCGCTGTAATTTGCTATTCCTGGAGGGAGCTGGTGACTCTTTTTGCAGTTTCCCAGACGTGCTGGCGGAAGGGTTGTTTTTAAGGCAGCCTCACTACCTGCGGCACGATGACTCAGTACGGGTTTGCACAGTCCCCAGCATTTGTGCAGAGAAGTCAGCCTCTGGATTTAATTCCCGAGGGGATAGTTAGGAGCGCAGCCTAAAATCCCCAAATCCTTTAAGGCCGCTGAAACAAAGTCACCAAATCTTCCCTAAATGCAATGCGACCGTCTGCCCTCCTAAAATTACGGGGCATAGAGAAACGGGAAACTTTTATTGGCTTTGGTGTGCTGGACCCGCACACGCCGCTGGGTGAAACATGAAAAAAATAGGCTTCCTTCGGGGAACAGTCAGCTCCAGACACGTGTGATAAAGGGGGAAATAAGCTATGCCTAATTAAGTCTGGACTCTGAGGACTGCTTTTGGTCATTTGGGAGTCAGGATTGTGTGTCACAGACATGTGAACAGCATCGATACTTCGGCACAATTCGGGCTTGCTGAAGCCTTGCCATTGCGTGCTGCGCTTGTGGGCCCCTCCCAGCTCGGGATATTTTGTGATCCTGTGGTCCTGTGATCCCGTGATCCCGTAATTCTGTGATTCTGTGATCCTGTGATTCTGCAATTCTGTGATCGTGGGATCGATCCGATGCTGGATTTCCAGTTGGAGCTGCTGGGCTCGTGGCATCATGAACACGCAACTCCCACCTCTGCAGTGCCCACACGTATCTGATGTATCTTAGGAGAGTTTTGCTGTGTATCTAACGTTATAAATATTTCAAGATGTGTTACTAAAATCCCTCCTGTTCTTCCGCGTGGACAGGCAGACCTTATTTCAAAAAGCCAGAGCTTTTTGTGGTCTGCTGCTGCGCTGGTTGGGCGTGATGATGGAGGGCACGCCGCTCTCCTCCTCCATGGCTCTACGATTGCCATCCATCCAAGATTTGCCGAGTTTCCCCATTTATCCACCTAAAATACTGCCCCTGGGTGATACCACGCGAGCCTTGGGATTTTTCAAACAAGCCCGATTGCTTCCCCGTGTCGAAAACAAGCAAAAGAGGAGCTGCCACAGATTTATCTCATCTGCTTGAGCAAACAAGAGAATGCACCTCAACCATAAAATGTAATCTCCTTAATTAGCCGTAATTGGTTTTCCAAGTTGGACTATGATAGAAATCATTGTTTTATGGCAAGCAAATGAAAACCGGGCTTTGCTGAAACATCCCTGGGCTGTCACCCCTCGGCTGTGGTTTTTAATAAGTTTGTCGTTTCTTCTGGGCAGAAGCCTGCTTGTAGGGAATAAAATATTTACAAGACGGGGCGAGGGGTTTTTGTTTGCTTTTTCTGTTTCTTATAAAGCTTTTTTGAAGAGTGGCTCTGCTGGAGCAGCTGGTGCAAAAACGTAAATCTAATTAAAACGTTTGCTGAAATGAGTTTCCGTTTTAGGAGAGGGTTTATAGGCAGGAGCATGGTTTTATACATTTCTTTAGGAAGTAATGGGATTGAAAAATTCATTTTGTGAAACAAGAGGGGTAGATCCTGCAAAACCACGCCATCTCCGTGCCGTTGCTCGTCCTGCCTTGCTGTCAGGGGCTGTTCTGGGCTGCTGGTGGCTTTTTTGGGGCTCCAGGACAAGGCCCTTGGCCTTGGATAATAGAGAATTTGGGGTAAGTGGCCTTTGTGGCGTCACCATATTTCTCCTCTCTCTTGGAGAGAACTTTTGCACTTCCTAGCTGGTGAAATCAAGCTTTATTTTCGCTAGAGCCTTTTTTTTTTTAAACACCGAGGTGGAGTTTTGCCAGTTCAAATATTGCGTATCCTCAGCTTCGCCCAAGCGCAATTTAAATCTAATCTCCTGGCCCAAATACGTGTGAGAGACCCATTAAGCCTTTTAACACCCAAAAACTGGTTTTGTTAATATTCCGTGTGTGCTCCATCTGCTGCTCTGTTTGTCGAAAGCTGATGTATTTGGGAGCAATTCGCTCGGTTGGTCTACGTCCAAAATGTCCAAAATACCATATGGACATTTTAAAGCGAATTAGCATTGAAAAATTAAACATCTAACTTAAGGGTGCTGTGAACCCTAAACCTGTGGCCTTCCTGAGTTTAACTCAAGCTCGGCATGTTCTTGCAGTCTTAAAATATTTTAGCTTTTATCGGGGTAACCGTAGCGAGGGAACATTTCCAGCGGGTATGGCAGCAGGCTGACGGCGTCAAGCGTCCCCGCAGTCTGAGGATGTGCCTGGTCGCTGTCGCCTGGATGTTTTTACTGAATTTTCTACTGGAATGGCTTTGGGAGAAAGTACTTGCACCCTCGTTAGTGCTCCTGGATCTCCGTGCCTTGATGGTGCTGCTCGGCACTGCGAGAGTGGCGTCTGCGCACAGAGCCGGGCCCGTCCTTTGGCCACGGAGAACTGGCCTTTTTGGGTAATAATCTGTTTCCGTAACATTATAATTGCCTATTACTAGAATTAATTGAAATAGCAGGTTCGGTGTCCCCAAAGGTCTCGTGTAAGGGTTTAAATCCAGACTAGCTGCAGCGGAGTTGGGAGGGAGATGCCAGTGTCAGAGGAGAGTGTGGGCCGCGGAAAGCGGCGCGAGGAAGCGCGAGGCTGCTCTTGCATTAGGAGAGGCTCGATTACGGGGCAGCTCTTGTGGTGTTCACCCCTGCGTCGTGCCCTGAGGATGCCCAGGGGACACAGAAGCAGCTGGGGAGCTGGAGCTGGGCAGCACGCCCGGAATACCGCTTATAAGGTAGGTCCCACACCAGCAAATTAAATTAAAGCATCTCGAGGAAGAAGAACTAAAAGTAATGCATGGGCAGGGTAAGGAGCTTTCTGCCATCGCTCCTCTTTGCTGCAGATCCTGGAAGGTTACCGATGATGGAGCAAAGCCTGGTGGATGCTCCTTCTGCTTCTGGGCAGGAGTTACTCGGCGTTCAGCTCTGCCGATGGACGAGGCGCCGGTCCCACGGCGTCTGCACGTGTTTGCAGCCACGCATCCTCCTGCGCAACTCTCTGCAGAAAATATTCAAACTGTGTGCTGGAAAACTGCATTTCTGTAAGAAAACTGCGTCCTGTAATGCTTCGAGGGCTGGGGAGCAAAGCAGGGGGCAGTCCTGTGCCAAACAGCCTGGGCAGGGTTGTGCTTGTCCTCTGCTCGCTCTCCGTTCCCGGGCGGCTCGCGGCGAGCTGGCTCCTCTCTCGTCGTCTGCTCGTCGGCATCCCTGGCTGTGAACTGGGGCACCCCCTGCTTTCTCCAGTCTTTTAAATCATTTCTTCACACTGCGCATTGGCGGGGACAGACCTGTTTCTGACACGTCTGCAGGTATCCGGCGCGCGAGAGGCCCCTTCCAGATGCTGCTGTCATAGAAACCAGGAGTATTTTGGACCCAGCTGCAGTAAACACCGAAGGGGCAGGTCAGAACAAAGGAGCGGCGGCAGGAATGGCACACGAGCATGAATTTCCATCAGGTGCACATGGGAACCTGTTCCCTTCTCACTGCCGGCAGCGCAGAGGTGTCACGTACGCCGCACCTGGAACAAAATGCCAAGACCCCAAATTCATTTTTTTTCCCCTCGGTGCTGCGGCGTGGAAGCGTCAACGGGAAGGGAGGTGAGCGGAGCTGAGACGGGTGCGTTGGAAATCGGCCAGATGGACAGCTGCAGTTTGGAAAACACAAAGGGCTGTTTTCTGAGCAGTTATTAGAGATACCCAGTCGGTAACCTATAACTCGAGGGCGCGGAGAGCGTCGGCTTGCTCTCAGCCAGAGAGACGTGCCTGGCTGCATTTACATTACAAACTACTCCAGAAAGAGCCTACCAGAAATCCTCCTTTCCACCCCATCCAGAGTTGCCATAGAAACTCTGCTGCCTGCCTGCCGGAGCAGAAGGGGACCGGGGAGCTCCTGCTTAAGAAAGCTCGGCTCTCCTGCCCTGCCTGGGATCGCAGGGGGACGGGGAATGAATTATTGAGCCGCATTTGCACTTCTGTAGCGCTGCGCGCGGAACCGGAGCGACTTGCGGGCGGCGATGGGCTGAGAGCAGAGGAGGGATGTCTCAGGGGGCAGCTCTCTGCATCCCCCCAGAAGGATGCTCTCCGCACCTCGGCGAGGGAAGGATCCCAAGGAGGATCCAGTGCTTAAAATTCACCTCTGTGGAGCCTTCTCTGCGTCAGCCCCTCACCAAACCTCCACGTGGAAAAGCAGGAGCGGATCGTCACGTCCCCGTCTTTTTCTTCTTGTGCGTCTCCCCGGATCTCAGTTTACTGCAGCTTTTTCCCCTCCCAGCATCTGTCTGCCCTGTTGGTCTCTGCATGGCTGCGAGCCGCCCAGCTGCAAGGCAGGGTCTGGGAAACAGCGTCCCTAGCCTGGGACAGGGGACAGCACGAAGGGACAGAGTGGGATGCCGTAGGAAGGACAGATGGGCTCTTTCCCCTCAGACAAAGAAATACATATTCAGTACTGAGCACGTTAAGTAATTATTCCATTAAAGATACATGAATCGAGCTCGCTCCAGCTCGCTGTCCCTGGACCACGTTGCATCTGTAAGCCAGCGAGAGCAAAAGGCTCCTTCTGCTGGTGATGTAAGCAGATTTGACTCTGAATACACATGGGAAGCCGGGTTTTTCAGAAAAAAAAAAGGCAACCCAGTCGCTTTTCTGACCGTAACCTGACTTTAATTTGTCAGGCTGGATTTGTTCAACTGCCGTCTCCGAAGCTCTGCTGTGGCAGCCCGTCACCTGCCATGCACTCACACTGACCTTCCAAATGTTACAGCGGCCCTGGAAAATGTTTTCCACGACATTCAGGAAAAGACAGATGAAGAAGCCTCCGGACAGGATGAAAAACGAGCTTCTTATAGTCACCGTCAGCAGGAAGAGGAGCAGTTCCTCCCTTTCCGTCTTTAAATCTAAGATATTGGCTGAGTTAAGGGCCTGATGCAGTTGTTATGCTTCACCCTCATTACTCTGCAGAAAAGCAAAACGTACTCCTTTGAAGTAATGATTTTTATAGCAGAGTAAGGAGGCAAGAAGTAGGCCAGCCTTGGGGCAATGCGTGCCAGTGCCTCAGGAACCTGCTGCAGCTCTCCAAGCACCGCAGGAGGGATGCTGCGTCCCCAAAGGGGTCAGCGAGGACCCTCTGCAAGGATTTGCAAAGAAACTAAATGTTATGGAAGGAGGGGGAAAGGCCTTTCCAGGATAAGAGATGTATTAAATGATAAAAAGAGGGGGTGGGAGTAAATAGCAGGCTTTTCTGGTGCAGGGGGCTGAGCTCTCCATTCCCTCTCAGGAGCAGGGTCCTGGACAAGCCAGCGCTATGGAAATGCCAACTCGGTGCTCAGCACCTGTCCAGAAAAGGCACATACCACATGGAAGGACGAAACCAGGAAAGGAGCTGAGGAGCAGGGTGCCAGTACAGCTCTGGGCTCGGGGCAGGTCTGTCCCCCAGCTCAGAAAGGTGGGAGAGGGTCAGAGAAGGACATCGAGGCCACCTGGGGGTCTGGGAGGGCTTCCAGGCAAGGAGCAACGGAGCAGCCCGAACAGCCTCAGCCTAAGAAAGCCGTGATTATGAGAGGTGAGCAGAGTCATGGGTGACGTGGTTGATGAAAATAAGTCACTCTGCACATCTGTGCTAAAAGAACTAGGAGGCATCACATGAAGGAGCGTGACTGCAACAAACCAGAGAGGCAGCTTCTTCAACAGCGAGTTGGGCTGTGCAGATCCAAGGCTGAAAGCTTACATAATTCAAGGGACGACTTGACAAGACCATAGAAGAAAAGTCCGCTGAGAGATAAATAAATAATAAATAATAATAAATAGATGCAGTGGAAACCTTATCTATCACGGGAACTCCCCAAGCTGGCAAATGTGTGGAGTTGGGGAGTGCATTGAAGGGAATCATAAGCATTTTATCTTTCTTAATCTCCTCCCCAGGCATCCTAGGCATAGTTTTGGCTACTGTCAAGGGCAGGATACTGGATGAGAGAGACCTTCAGTTTCCTGTACAGCTGCTCATGCGTGTTGTGTCCCGATCTCTACAGCCTGTGCCTCGCATGAGTAGGAATTTACTGTGCCTTGGGACAGGGCATGTGTTGCCCTCCATTTGCTTTTTGTGGTATTTTGACGGAGAGGTTAGGGGGTGCTGGGCATCAGGTAAGCCACTGGTTTGGGAATTTGGGTCCTGACTCAAATTCTGGTATGGACACTTGATGCAGAAAATGCCTCCATTGGCATGAGTCTTCATGTTCACATCTAGAAAAAGGTGCTATTTGCCTCTTACACACCACAAATTTAGCTTTACGCTTTTCACCTTGGCCACTAAACCGTGACACTTTATCGGTAGCATCCTCCCTACAGCAGCTCGCCTGCGGCCGATCGCATCCCGAGGCAGCAGCGCTGCAGGCCGGGGCTGGGCACGGCCTGGCCCATGGCAGCATGACGAAGCCTTAGCTCCAACAGCTCTGGCCTCGTTAGTCTTCCCAGCTTGGCTCTGGACAGGCAAATTGGGGGGTTCCCCATCGCTTCCTGGCGTTTGCACAGGCTTACAGCAAGCTGGTTGTCGCCATGACTGGGATTCCTTTGAGGAAGAATGAAAGTCCAGAGATTATTATTCCTCTGGTCATATCTTAGGGGGAATAGGAGGAATAGAAGGGCTCCGAAGCTGGGGAAGGGCCTGGGACACAAGTCCTGTGAGGAGCGGCTGAGGGACCTGGGGGGGTTTGGGCTGGAGAAGAGGAGGCTCAGGGCAGGCCTTATTGCTCTCTGCAACTGCCTGAAAGGGAGGGGTGGGGAGCTGGGGGTCGGCCTCTGCTCACAGGTAACCAGGGATAGGACCAGAGGGAACGGCCTCAAGTTGTGCCAGGGGAGGTTCGGGTTGGAAATGAGGAGACATTTCTTCTCAGCAAGAGCGGTCAGGCGTTGGGACGGGTTGCCCAGGGAGGTGGTGGAGTCCCCGTCCCTGGGGGTGTTCAAGGCAAGGTTGGATGTGGTGCTTGGGGACATGGTTTGGTGGGGGACAGTGGTGGTAGGGGGGTGGTTGGACCAGGTGATCTTGGAGGGCTTTATAACTTACATGAGTCCTTCCAGCCAGCAGTGTCCCTGGGGAACATTATCGGATAAGGCACAACCAACGCTGGCTCTCCTGACACGAGGCCTGGGCTGTAGGGCCTGGGACACAGCCGTATGGGGTCAGACTAAAGGGCTCTCGTCCAGCATCCTGCCCCTGACAGTGGCCATTATGGTCTGGGGTTTAAAAACCCACTGCAATGTCTTTGTTATGGAGGGCTCATGTTTTCTTTGGAGCAACGAACATTTGTATTTTATCCTTAGTGGCCGTTCGTATCTTGCCTTGGATTAGTCAAACAGAGAACGAAGTAAATAATGGCAGGGAGCATTAATATCGCCTGACCTAAGCAGTTTTCTACAACTTCTTTTCCACGGAGACTTGTCTAAACACAGGGGGGCTGTGACACATATCTCTTGCCCAGGAGTTACAGTGATTGACAGTCTGTCAAGTTCTGTCGCTGTGCTTTATTTATAGGATGTGACTTAAATCCTCAAACTTTCTTGCTAATATTTTCAGACAGTTGCTGCCGGTTTTCAAGATGAGTTTTCCTCATGCAAATGCTTCCTGAACCCAGGCGGCTGCAGTGAGGCCTGGGAGGTTTCTGGATGTTGCTTCATCTTTTGGTCATGGGTGGGATGCAAAACCGAGGGGAACGGTCATAAAAAGGAAATATTTTTAATATGTTTTTATTAAAAAGAAAATATTTTTATGACTATGTTTTATGGTCATAAAAAGAAAATATTTTTGCCAGATTCGTGTAGTTTTTCCTTTTTTTTTTTTCCTTGCATGGGGACGTCAGGTTTATACTGCAGGCTGCAGAAGTACACTTGTGCTACCTGTGATGCCTGCAGAGCGTCTGCCCAGGCGGTCTCCGAGTGCTGTGCTTACTACGTAAGAAAAACTCCTTCAAGAGAACTTGCACACAGGTCACCACCATCCTTTGGGTCACGTTGTTAGACAAACTGTGTAATAAAAAACGTGGGGCTGGGCGAGCGGCTCCGCGGGGCCCTGCTGGGGCAGGGGGCGAGCAGCGGCACCCAGGGGTGCCCCCAGCCTCTGCCAGCCTGTGGGGCTGCAATTTGTCCTTTGAAGGCTCCATTTTTTTCCAAGAACCTTCTGCCTGTGGTTCCCCCCCATCGCTGCCTCTCTGCCGGTGACAGAGATGTGGCTGTCCTACAGCTCGTCACCAGGTCCCCCATTAGCATGAAAGCACAACACGAATGCACAAGGGCAACCCTTGAGCAGCAGCTATAATAAATTACCCCACCGAAATGTAGCATTTAATTAAAGTTCTTTAATTTTCGTAGGATCAGATGGCATCACCGACAGCCTCAGCAGTAACGAGGATGCGATGCGGTTCTCCAGCTCTGTGATAATGCATCCCATACAGAATTTCACACGGTTTGTGATCACTGGTCTGTACTGATAGCAGTGTTTTACACCAGGAACCACCACCAGAAATCCTGCCAGTGCATTGACATTCCCCATGACGAGTGGCTCTGCATGGCCATGGATAGCAAGCAAGAAATAAGTGATGCTTATATAAAAAAAAAGGATGTATCGGCTGGAAATAGAACAGAAAAAAAAAGGTCTGCAGGAAAGTGAGCAGGTCGTCAAATGCTAGAGATAATCTTTTTTAAAACGGTTGCCGTGCCTGGCAAATGTATGTTCGTTTGACTGCTCTGCTCCTGGTCTGATGAGGCTTGAAACAGTAATAAGGGGGTGGCACTTTTTCACGGGAATGAATGTATTTATTATCCTCAGAGACTTGAGCAATGCTGGATTCTCAACCATCCATTAACTTGCTCTTCAGAACGGTTCCACCCTTGCTTTCAGCTTTTCCTCTATTTTTACATCCAGTTAGCACGAGTGGGCTGGAGTAGTTCCACGGCAGGGCGCTGAGTGATGGGGCAGCGGGAGGAACGGGGGAAGCTCCGCGCCGTGCGAAACATGCCCAGGGCTCTCTGCCGTGATGCTCGTCCTTCACCGTGCCCGACATTTGGGTAGAGCTTGCCCCAGAAACTCGTGCAATCACTCTGCCTCTGCGGGTTTAGGGAAGGAGAAGGTCGTGCTGTCCTTCTGATTGTGTGTTGTCAAAAAGGGCATCCCCTAGATTCGTGTCATTTAATAGGTTAGGTGTAAAAGGGAGTAGAAATTGGTTTAGTGGGGCTTCAGCTCTGCCCTCCTAAGGTGGGGACTGACTCTGGATGTAGCTTTGATTTGGAAAACCCTGTAAATCATGGAATGCACATTTTGAGCTACGGTACAGCACATTTGCCTTTCAAAATGCAAGAGGCCAAATTGAGCTCGGGGGTAAGTGAAATCTAATGGATGAGACACGTCTTGATGTTTTAGTGTTGAGTTTGACCCGAGTTCCAGCTGAAGGACGGTAACGTCTTAAAACGCTCTGCCAGTCTCACACGCAGCCATTTGGTCATCTCTGTAGCATCCTAAGAGCCCCGAGCCACTTGTGACAAAGGGCTCTCTGCCAGGAAATCGGGGACTGAGCTGTGCCAGGGCTGCTGCACACCTGGTGCCTTAGGTGGGCTAAATCCTGAGCGATCATCCCTGTGTTTCAAACGGTTCCCATCAAGCAGGGGAACCGTGTAAGAAGCAGGTGCTGCTCGGAAATCACCTCCCTGCCTGCCATTGCCCCAGGGACATCGCAGACGGCAGGAGGGTGCGCAGCCCAGCGCGAGCTCCGCGGAGAGGAACGGCGTCCTTCCAGGCAGGGGAAGCTCACGGAACGGGAGAACAAAGTTTGTTTAAACCTCTGCTGCACGTCGCTGCCAAAACGCCCTAGCTCTTCATCTCTAGAGGCTTGGTTTCCAACACAGGATTAGTTCCCAGATGTCCTCACTGGATCTTTTCTCCCAATCATCGCATAATTGGGCGCATTCTCTCTGCTGTCAGTGCTACCGGCAATCAGCGCTCAAGAGCGTTGCTGCAAGTCTGCCGGAGGATTTGGCGGAGCTGCGTCGGGAAGCCGCCGTGGTGTCTGCTCTCTAATTTCTCGACTCCGCGGTAATTTCTCAAGTACCAAATTTACATGTTCATCGCACAAAACACGACTTCTGGCAGGGATAAACTCCCCGTCAGGCTGAAGAGAATGGATTTACAGCAGCGCGAAGATGTGAAGCCGCTCACGTTTCCGCAGAAGGCTACTCGTATATAATATTTCTGAAGAGGTTCTGAGGTCTAGGCCATGAAGAATGAGACACGATGGGTGGACTTAAAATATCAACGTATTTCACAGGTGGAAATATTTTGCCTTAATATGGCTGACCTGAAGAGGTGGTCATAAAGACAAAATGTTCCTGGACCTATTGCAGTTTAAACGCGATCACTCAGCGGGAACAAGTTGGCAGAAAGTGTTTAGGGTTTTAAAAGGGAGAGGTAATATAATGGCCCCTGAATTTATCTGTCTCGGA
This sequence comes from Anser cygnoides, assembly GCF_040182565.1. Lineage (NCBI taxonomy): Eukaryota > Metazoa > Chordata > Aves > Anseriformes > Anatidae > Anser > Anser cygnoides. Next base: position 210,898,933 of record NC_089873.1, on the reverse strand, counting down.
ACAGTGAATTACACATTACAGACAGTTTTGCGTGGCTGCCTGGGTTTTTCGTCCCTTGAATGTTGGTCGTTAATTGGCTCTTGAGATAGCGCAGCGAGTGTGTGAACGGCAGCTCGCCGGGGTCCTTGGTGACAGTGGTTCGATGGGTCGAAGCGCGGTTTTATACAGCGCCTTGTCCTGTGCCCAGATAAGGGCCTTTGTTATCTGTCCCTGTAAAAATCCTGGCGATACAGCTGCCATTAGGAGCGTATCGCTGCTCGAGGATCGCTAGGAAGAGGGGCGAAGGGGAATATTTTGTCTTGTAAATTAATTTGGGCTGCTTGTAGCAATCTAAGCCATAATCAGATAACGGCCAACAGAATCTATTCTCGAGAAATTAAACGGCACATTTTGGAAATCAGCGTTGAAAGTGACAATTAATTCAGCCGATCGTCAGTGGAAGGCTGAAACAAGGACCTGGCTCTCCGGGCTCCCTAGCCGAAGAGAAGCAAACTACGTTTCCTTTCTTTTCCGAGAGTACGTGAGTACATCTTGGGGAGAGCTGGCACTAGTATGGCTGGGACGTTATTTGGGCGCTCCCAACAGTTTGGCTTCTGATCTGCAGCTGCAGGCTGACCTGTACGCCGCATGGCACCGAGGTGGGTGCACCGCATGGGTGCTGCTGGCAGATGCCAAACCCTGGCTGCACAGGCGAGATTTGGGCTGCTCAGAAACCACCCAGGTCCAGTTAAAAATGACTTTGGTACGAGACAGCCAGACCTGCTCAGCGTAACAGGCTCTGATCATCTTAGTGGTTCCTTTTTTAATTAGCCTGAAGTGTTTCCTCCATCAGTTTTTAATGTCTGTGGCAGCTGAGCTTGCCCCCACCTTTGGTTGTATTGTTTTAATATTAATTAATAATATATTTGTTTTAATACCAATTAATTAATATGCAATATTCTTCAGTATTTTGAGTGCGTTGCGTGATTTTCCTCCCGTAGCTTGTGTGTCCTCATCGAGGCTAGACGGAGCCACCAGGGGTGGGACCAGCGGGACGCCAGGGTCCCTTCCACCCTCATGGTGACACGGTTAGAAGCGTCAGCGAGATCCCGTTTGGTAGGGGCGAGGGGAAATGTGACCAAAAGTGGCCAAATCCCCGCTCGCTGCCACCTGAAGCCTGCAGAGGCAGCCTCGCAGCCTGGCCGAGGTGCCGGTTAACCTCAGGCAGAGCTCCTCCGTTAAATGGTGTCGTACCCAGTGCCGATGCTGCCTGTAACTCTTTAATCCTTCCCACCCTGCCACCGTCACACAGGTTTGCCTTTCCTCCTTCGCCTGCTGCCTTCCCTGCTCTCTCTCCTCTCCCCTCTCCCCAGCAGCCCATCCCTTTGGCCGTACCGATGCGCACTACTGACGTGCGCAACTGCAGCGGTCGCGGGGGAACCGCTGCCAGTAGGGGATAAACCATCCCAGAAGGCTGCCAGGATGGAAAGAGCTGTCCTAAAACCCCCTCCAAACGTGTCTTGTAGCGTGCAGAAGTGGCCTGCGGTGAGCTCGTGTCTCTGGTTGCGAGCACATCTGTCTCGCATGTAGGCAGCGAAACACGGAGCTGGAAATAAATACAAGCGGACTGCTTTGCTAGGACTGTTCTCAGTGTAATCACAAAGGGGCCTGGGCTGAACAAAGCTGTTGCTTAAAAACATTCTCAGGTTCTGCGAGCCGCACTTTTCTGATTTATTCCCTGAACTCCTTTCCGAGCACGTTTCCTGAAGGTGTGCGCCTTAAAAAGGGAGAGGCTGGCTCGGGCTTGCAGCCTCAAAGCCATGAATCAAAAGCGGCGTTGCACCGAGGACAGAGCAGAGCTGGAAGTAATCTTACAGAAACATTTAGAAATACATGAAAAATTAAAGGCGGCTTTAAAAAGCGTTCTTGTTGCAGCCCTTCGCTCTGCACAGCCGGTTATTGCATCGTAATTTTTACACTAGTTCAGCCGGTGCTGCTCAGCGCCGTAGTGCTGCATGTTCTCCTCGGGGAGAACATTAAATGAGCGCTGGGTTTCCTGCTCCTATTGATTGTGGAGCTGATATTAAATTAAAATAAAGCAAGGAAACAACTTTTGATTTCTTCTTTGAGGAATCTAATAAATTCTGTTCGATATGTTTTCATCCAATTTTCTTCGCTCCTGCATCGCTGCTGTGATGGGGCCCCAAGCCCCAGCAGAGCCGGGGTCCCATCGCATGCAGATCTGTACCAGTATGAAACAAAGGATATTTTCTGTCCCTGACCTTTTCATATCTCCAGCTGCAGCCTCTGGCAGGAATCCCGTGAAGATCATCAACACCAAGCCAGCGGTTTCCCCCTCTGTGCTGCTGTTTTTGCGGATTGAAGGTGACGAGACGAGGCAGACGTGGCAGGGTCACCAGCAGGGGCTTAGGGTGGCCGCGGGGCAATCAGAGCAGGATGCGGCCACTTCGGCATCGCCACCGCTCCCGAACCCCGGTCACTGGAGCCGGGGCTTCGTCGTGGGAGCTGCAGCTGTGGCTTTCCTGAGGATGTTGGCTTGTGGTCGCTTTGGGGATGAAGGGGAGCCAACAAACATAAATCGTGACGGCTCGAAAAGCAGTAGGCAAATACGGGATAAAAATGTCCCGTGTATTTTTAAACCTAGCGATTTTTGAGCTCTGGGAGCTCGCAAGCACGCTTCGCCTTGCCCAAATTGCCACAGTTGTGCTATTTTCTTGTATTTCGGTATGTCCAAAAAAAGGAGCAAATCACGCTCATTTCCCTACCCTCATTATGGAAAGGAGAGGTGTTGTGCTGGAGGTGAGCACGTGGCAAAGGTTTTGGGGTCAGTGTGGAAGGCAGAGCAGAGCTGAGCCTGCTGCAGCTTTTCACATGTGAACCTCTTAAAGCTCCCTCGGTAGAAATGGCGTTTATCTGAGATGAAATTATTCTGAAAATGCCCATAACTTCCTTTCAAAACAAGGAAAATAAGCAAGAGGCAGCCCTGCTGAGCAGAAGTTAAACCCCGAAGAGAGGAAGGAGACGTGTAAATACACGGTTGTCTCCGTCTGCCCGAAATAACCACGCGGTCTTTGAATAATTGGCTGTATGGAAAAGATTACCCAAAGCCACAGCTTTCCTGTGCAGGCCCCTCCCCAGGCCCCTGAAGGAACATGGTCTGATTTATTTCAGGCTGGTTTTGCACGTATAAACCTAATGTTGAACATGTTGGTTCGTGGGTTCCTCCTGTGCGATTCGGGACCTATTTTGGGGATAAACTGTCAAGAAAAGAGTAAAGGGATTGGTTCCCCATGCAGCCGTTGCTCATCATCGATGTACCATCCACAAACTACGAGTGAGGCACTTCTGAGATGTGTGGGGAGGCAAAACCCAGTGGCTGCGGTCTCCAGCAGCCGCCGGGACGTGGGGCTGGGCGAGCGGCTCCGCGGGGCCCTGCTGGGGCAGGGGGCGAGCAGCGGCACCCAGGGGTGCCCCCAGCCTCAGCCGAGCTGTGGGGCTGCAGATGGCTGTTGTGCAGTTGAGGGAATAATATGGAAAATATGCCTGGTCAGGAGGCAAAGAAGGACTGCGGAGGTCGGGCTGGCCACAGGAGGACCCTGGGGCAGTGAGCGCAATGCAGAAAGCAGTGGTTATCCTCCAAGGAAGCAGAGGGCGGGCAGGGATATTTCTGATTTAATATCTTCATCATAAATGCTCTGCTTGCAATCACTGGATCTGCAAATAACTTTCCGAGGAGCTTCCTGGTTGCTAAAAGGCTGTATATTCCCAAGTACGTTGACAACGTAGTTTTATGTAGTCTAAAAAAAAAAAAATCTGTTGCACTGCTGCTTATCCAGCATTAACCACAGCAATTTTTAATTAACCTGATTTAGAAGCCAAATATATCACTGATGAAAATGAGAGGGTAGAACACACAGTCATTTATTCCAGTACAGTGGTCATGATTGTTGAATTAGATTTATTTAAATGAACTTCAAAATTTTGCTGCAGTAGTCGGCTGCGTGCCGGGTGCTGGGTTTGGAAACCTGCGTCTGGTCGCGTAACAGCGTGCTGGGGGCATGGGAGGGGGGGGAGAGATTGCGGCGTGTTTGTCTTGCTGTTGGGGAAGAGGGAGGAAAGATCCTTTCTGGCTTGTATTTAATAAAGCAAAAAAGATGGGGTGTGAATTGTTTGCTAATTACTTCTTCCCAGTCTTTGCTGGCAACCAACAGCCAGTGGAAGGATGTTGGAGGTTCATGTTGTCTGCTGTCGAACCGATGCTGCCTTGGAAATAGAATAAAATAGAAAGAAGGAAGGGAGAAGGAGAAGGAGAAGGAGAAAAGAGAAGGGAAGGGAAGGGAAGGGAAAGGGAAGGGAAGGGAAGGGAAGGGAAGGGAAGGGAAGGGAAGGGAAGGGAAGGAAGGGAAGGGAAGGGAAGGGAAGGGAAGGGAAGGGAAGGGAAGGGAAGGAGAAGGGAAGGAAGAGGGAAGGAAGGAAGAGAAGAGAAGAGAAGGAAGAGGAGAAGAGAAGAGAAGAGAAGAGAAGAGAAGAGAAGAGAAGAGAAGAGAAGAGAAGAGAAGAGAAGAGAAGAGAAGAGAAGAGAAGAGAAGAGAAGAGAAGAGAAGAGAAGAGAAGAGAAGAGAAGAGAAGAGAAGAGAAGAGAAGAGAAGAGAAGAGAAGAGAAGAGAAGAGAAGAGAAGAGAAGAGAAGAGAAGAAGAAGAGAGAAGAGAAGAGAAGAGAGAGAAGAGAAGAGAAGAGAAGAAGAGAGAAGAGAAGAGAAGAGAAGAGAAGAGAAGAGAAGAGAAGAGAAGAGAAGAGAAGAGAAGAGAAGAGAAGAGAAGAGAAGAGAAGAGAAGAGAAGAGAAGAGAAGAGAAGAGAAGAGAAAACGCAAAGGCAAACTCTCCAGCAGGGCCTGGAGATACCCATGTCCTGTTGGGTCTGTTAGAGGGATTTACACACATAGGAAGGGATGGAGTTATTTGAGTGTTACCATTTTCAGTCTGTAAAACTTCCAGCAAGGGGAAGTCATACTATGAACAAGAGCAAGATCGAGCAGATTGAGGTGCAGAGATCGTCCTCTGTGGGTTTTGTGGAAGACAAGAACTTCTGGTGGATGAGTCTGATGGACTCTGTATGGGTGCACGTAAGGACTGTTCTGTTTTTGCCTTGCTATGCCAGTTGTCTTTGACAGCAGAGGGTGCAGTCTTCTCCATAACGTCTTGTTTTCCCTTGGCTTTGCCAATTTGGCCAATTCTGCCTGCTTCCTCCGGTGCAGCGTGCCCGCACTGTGCAGTGGTTTCCTACCCGACTGTTTCATTCCAGCTGCCCAAGCCTGCACGTAGCTGCCTGATTTCCCCTGCACTCCCTATGACCGATCCGACTGAAGATGATGGGAACTGAAGGTGCTCTGTAACCTTCCCCAAAGTGCCCATTAAAACCTCACGGTGGCTTCAAAGGGTATGCGCTGCCGTGCGTGTTCCTTCCAGGTGGCTTGGCAGGTAATCGGCTCCCTCCCCAGGATGGCAGCTGTGCAGTGAGGAGTGAATATAAGGGCTGGCATGTTCTCATGCTACGTCCTTACCTTCCCTTTAGCAAGAAGCTCTGCCTAATGGAAGCACCGGGCACTCGGGTGGGTGCTGAGCTCTGCTGTCTGGATGCAAAGTGCTGGCTGCTCTCCGTGGAGAGCGCTCAGCATTCCTTGGCACAGGGCTGTGGAGCAGTTACAGAATCACTTCCCAGTTTAGGTTTGCTTTTTAACATTTTTAACACCAGGAATTATTCCCTTCCTGCCATTTAGGGCTAGCTAAACCTGCGATGCCAAGGTTAAAGTTATGGTACGTGACACATCAGGCTACTATGGCCGCAAGCAGCCAAGGAAAACCTTTCAGCTACAGCTGTGCCTCTGGTTTTTGTAGCTGAATTCTGCATTCGGTGTGTGTGTTTTCTTTGTAGCTTTCTTCAGAGCTCATTGAACGTGCCCATGACCTGCATTCTGGTTATTGTCCTCATTTTCTAGGGAAACAAAGGTTACATGTTGATGACATCAGGTGGCAATCCATGGGGCACATTCATCATCCTTCCTACGCTGTGCCCGACTGAGAACACGTCTGTGCTTCACCTCTCACCTGTGCCAATGGCCTGTTTGCTCACACGGATTGTTTATTCCTTTCCAGGGATGCTCTCCTCTCTTCTCTTGCTGCTGTTGTTGTCAAAAGCGTAATTCATTCCTCTCTTTCTCTCGTTGCAGGTTACCCGACGGGATATCCCACCGCGGCCCCAGCCTACAACCCCAACATGTACCCAACCAGCAGCCCCGGCTACGCCCCAGGTAAAACCACGTTGTGCATGGAGACCAGACAGGGCCCGTTAAAGCCTGCAGGAGGATTTACCTTCAGCAACTCCGTGTACAAACCCCAACAGCTTCTGTGTCCTTGTTTCCAGGGAAGGGGACTGTGTTAAGCTCTTCCCTTACTATCTCTGCCATTAGCTTCACGCCGTACCTTGGGAACACTTCTCCATGTTGCAAAGTGCTTTTGAGCCATGAATTATATCTTATTACTAATCCCAGGAATTTTACAGTGGCTGTGATATCTGCACGCTGACAGCTCTTAATATTTCTTGAATGTACCACGTGTTATCTCCCCGAGATTGCCTTCCCCTTCTCCCTGCTTATCATTCTCTCCTTTCGTGTTATAGATGTAGAAACGTCAGCAACCGTGTCCCGTTCGGTGCCCTCATCTCCCATGCCATGTCTTCGTGTCCTTTCCCCTCCCTGCTGCTCCCCATCTCTCTGGGAAATGTTACATGCAGGTACAAATTCTGGTCCCATCCCTGCACCCAGGCTGTGCCCTGCTGCTCCTCTCGTGGAAAAGGGGCTTCCCCTCATCTCCATGAAGCCATTTCTTGTAGGAATTCCTCCATTAGCCCCTTTATTTTTTTTACCAAAGCCCATGACAAGATCTGCATTCGAGCCCAAACACAGAAATCTTTACACAAGCCTTTCTTTGGCGTTCAAGACTTCTCTTAAGCTCCAATTCAGGAAATAATTCAGCTGAAGTCAAGCCTACGTTTAAGTGTCCCAGCCCTTTGGAAGGACCAAGCAACTGCCTTCATGTTGCTGAGTTTTTGGAGCATGGTTAAATTCCCTGCTTTCAGCAAAATTATCCGGGGGGCGGGAGCCTCTTTGCATGGCACAGGACGACAGAAACTCAAGGGCTAAGGGGCAGTTCCAACATGTAGCTGGTTTGTGCCTGTATCTGGAGCAAATTAAGTGAAGTGCAGTGTAAGAAAAGGAAATATCATATTTAATAGCGGCCTCGAGATCAGAACATTATTTATTAGCTGTGGGTTTTTTAAGCTGCGGTGCGTTATCAGAGCGTTTTCTTCAAAGGATGCGGTCGCACAGGTCAAATCCAAGCTTTTGCAGCGTCTGAACTGCGACCTGAAAAGCGTTTCTGAAATCGGGACTGGGCCTTTTTTCATGGTTTTTATGAAAAAGGCCTGAATAAGAAAAAAGTCTCGTGCACCCATCTCCACGCAGACTTCGGAGATGAAGAATAACGCCTCGTCTTTGGGGTTGACTCCGTAACTCCTTGGCTGTCCGAGCTGTTTATTCCGAGCACGTTGCCTTGAAAGAGCTGAGGGATTTTAACTTTGCATCCTTTCAGCGCCGTGCTCAGTAGCCGGAGTGAAATGGATGCTCGTGAAACCAGCGCACAGCAGGACTTGGTGGCAGTCCCACTAAACCCTTCCTCCTCTCCAGCGCCAAGTTTTTGGGCTCTCGGCTGTCATCAGATCGGTGGGTTCCCAGGCTCGGGCGCTTTCCAGGGCTGATGAAGCAGGAATGAGGGGTTTCTTGCCAAAAAAACTTCTGAAGCTGTCTTCTGCACGTTGCTGAAGGCCTGGTTTCAAATTTGCTGCTATTTTGCAGGGTTATTAAATGAAGCCAGTAAATGAAGGCTGTAAGGGATCTGTCATGTTTCTGTGGTTTTCACGTGCCTCTAGAACAGTCTTTAGGCGCGTTTTTTACCCCTGGATATCTTGGTGTGTAACACGAAGCAAGCAAGGCCACGAAAGCCTTTGTTCCCCAAGATGTGTGCAGGCCACCCTCAAATTCAAAGGGTGTAATACTGAAAGAGGGACGCGAGAAGAGCTCTGCAGCGTAAAATCCCACAAGTTTATCTGGAGAAAAACCCACGAGTTTATCTGGCAACGTGCTCCGTGCTCAGGAAGGGATGTAAGCACGTATTGCCCTGGCCATTATAGAAACACGAGTGGGTGGGAAGCAGCAGCGAGGTTTCTGCAGGCCTCGTGCAGGTGGCAGCAAGGGGATGGCCAAGGGGCACCCGAGCGAGGCAGCACCGGAGGCTGCAGGAAGGGGTCCCGGGTGCTTCGTGGACATCCCCGACACCCCCTCTGCGAGGCTGGAGCTCCCATCAGGAAACACGTGGGCACAAACCCCAGAAATGCCACGTGGCTCGCCAAGCAAAATAGTTTTCTTTGCAACATCTTGCTGAAATGCGCACGTTCCCCTGGAAAGTTTCTATTTCGGCTCAGTTTAATTTTCCCAAGTTAAAGAAAAAAAAAAAAAGGCCAATAGGAAATTTTTGACTGTTTTGAACAGCTGCAGCCATTGCCACGTTAGGGAAGATGCAGCTGCCTTTAGCAGGATAAACATCAGGTCTCTAACCCAGGCAGCCCAGGTCCCTCTGTAGTCGGTGGAGACAAAGAGAAGCGTCCCCAGGGGGGCATTTAGCCGTTGGTTTGGGGACAGACTCCCAGGGGCGTCTGTCTGTCCTACAGGGAGAGCTTCAGACGAATCCTGCCTGGGGCATCCTTCATGTTCATGTTCATGAGAAATACAAACCCAAAGGGGTTTGGAGAAGCACTCTCAGATAACTCTGATACAGTGAAGATAGAGAAGGGGACATCAAAGATGACGTTTTATGGGATTGCTTTTTAGTAGGTTGTCACTAAATAGCAGGAACGGACTGAGAAGTCTGTGCGGGTAACTAATACTGCCGAGCAGAACGAGCATCACATTAGGTCCCTGCGCATGGAGAAGGAAATCAAGAGCAGACCCAAGGCAAGGGGCTCCGTCAGTGCCCGGATTTTTATGGACTGACAGATTTTGGCAGAGGCTCAAGAGACGAGCATTCAGCACGCGCCGCTGCGCCTTTTCCAGGAGCAAAGTGCTTTCCTGAAGGGATGCTTTGGTGTTACGGGAGAAAATATTTCCTCCCACCCTCTTGATCAACACATCGGGGCCGCTGTGGGTCTGAGCAGCCAATTTTTAATTTCCCACAGGGGGGACAGGTTGTTACCTGGGTGTGTGAGGAGGCTTGGCTTCCACCTTGCTGAGCGTGATGGGGACGGGAGGAAAGCCGAGGAGGGTTCGGTTCGTAGCCCTTGGTTTGTCCTCCCCGAGCATCCTCTGCTGCCCCACCAGACCCATGCCGGTCTCTCCTCCCCGAAAACGGGCAGATCAGCCTCAGAAGTCCCCTTGCCATTGTTCGCCGTGGAATAATCTGCCCCGAACCTCGTTAGTCCGCGGCTTTCACAAGCACAAAACCACGAAGACTTTGATTTTTCCTACCTTTGTGCTGGCGGCTGGGGCTGTGGGTGTTCTCCCTTTCATTAAATATACTTAACCTCCCCTCGCTTTGATTCCGGCTGTATTTTATCACTACAATACTTTGCAGTAGGCAGTTCTGCAGATTAATTAAGGCTCGAGTTACCGATTTTTTATTTTTTTTTAAGCGATGCAAATAATTGTCTGTTGCCTTAGATTTGCATGATGTGAAAGGGGAAGCGAAAGCCCTGGTCAATCTTCTTTGTGCCACTCAGCCTTTTGTTCACTTCCCGACTCTCCCGTCTGAAGTGCTCTCCTAATCTTTGCCGACTTTCTTTCTCGAAAAAAAAAATCCTCTGATCATTTTTGTCACCCCTCGCCGGGTCTTTTTGTTCCGCGGCTTAATGCTCAATCAGGAGCGCGTTCACAGCCGTCTTGACATTTAAATTTCACTTCTCTGTTTATGATTCTTAAAAAATACTCTTAATAATTTCCAGATTAGAAAGATCCTGAAGTCCAGCGAGCTGACAGGCCATTTTCCAGCGAGAACAAAAACCTTCCAGCGCCTCGCAGTGTGCTGTCAGAACAGGGCTAAGCACCGCATTAGCAAGGAAATGGCGCGGATTAAAACCGGCGCTGCTCAGCCCAGCTCCTCTGGCTCAGAAATGTCCGTCCTCCCCATAAACAGCCTCGAAATTGAAATATTTTAGTAGCGTGGCTGGTGGGGGGGGGGGCACGGGATTTTGAGACTGATCTTGTAGGAGGCGCGGTTCGGAGACCCTGGCTTGCTGGTGTGCACCCTGGATGAAGGATGCTCTCCGCAGACCGGCGGCTCGGCGGCTCGGGGTGCTCAGAGCAGGCCAGCAAGTGGGGAAATGGTGGCCCCGATCCCACCACGGTTATATTTTGAGCCAGAGAAAAGGCTGCGATCATGGCTTGGAGCCTTCTGAAACATAGAGGGTGGCATATCCCACGCCAGTAGCTCCCAAAAGCAGGCACAAGACCTGCTCAGCACCTCCCAGCACCTCTCCATGTCAGCAGTCTATGGAAAACAGACCTAAAGGAGAAAATCAACGGTTTTAGAGAGACAAATAATGCAAAATAAGCTCTATAAGATACCCCATCGCTGTGTACGTGTGACGGCGTGGGCAGCGTTCGTGACTGCGTTAAATGGAATTGAGTTAAAGCAATCTTGTGGTTCCGTGGCTGAGCTGAACCCAGCCGCCTGTGTCACTACCAAGAGCGTTTCCTCAAATTGAATCAGCTGCTGTCACCCAGGAGGCTGGAAATGTGAGAAATTATTGAGATTTTTCTCACAGAAATAACCCGGCCGCGGAAACGAACGTGCTGCCAGGGTCCGCGCCGTCCATCAAACACACTCGGATTCAGAAAGAATCAGTTTTATTTTTAAAATCTGCGATTTTTGGAAACAGCAGACTAATTCCAAATGCCTTTTTAAGCATTTTTAGACGCTGAGCCTTTAGCTGCCTCCCTGCAGAAGGCAATGCCGTGTGTTCCCAGCAGAACCGCTGCTCCCCAGCGCATCCCAGCCGCCAACGAGGCGCTGCTGTTCCAGACCTCCCGGGCTGGGTGGTGGCTGTGCGAGCTGGCAGAAATCCCTTGGGATCATTAAAAAAGCAATCACAAAACCGAGTTTCATCTGCTCGGATATCTGATACTCTTCATGGAGGTTAGCCATGCAAACGTGCCCCTTAACGCTACTTGGAATATAGGTTGGCAAGGGCGGGGAGAGCATCTTTGGCTTGGGGCGTCTGAATTTGCTGGGTTATTGCTGAGAGAGAGCTGTCAGTTGTGAGAGAAACTCTTCTGCAAAGCTTGATCGCCTTTTCTGGTCCACCTTGGAGGTGCTCCTCAGGGTAGGTGTCTGCCCCAAGCCTCGTGAGTTCTCTTTGGCTTCCGTGCAAAGTCATAGAGATCAACGCCAGAGGAACGCAAAGAGTGCCCCCTGCTCCTGCCCTTGGTGTGGCTCCCCCCAAGTGAAGTGTGTGGGTGGTGGTAATTTTCAGAGGATGGTTTTGAAATGTCTGCTTCTGACGTGTCGCCTGCTTTAGTCCTTGATGTCCTCCGGACGCTCCTGCTCCACTCCCTGATGCCACGCTGGAAGTTGGCTTTGTCAGCCTCATGGGTCCCATGAAAGCCATGCCAAGACACTGGGATCCACGTGGGAAATCAAACGATTTAGCACCCCAGACATTTGATTCCCTCGGGTGGAAGTGCCCTGAGACCTGGAGAGGGACTTGGGGAGGTCTCGAGACCCCTCGGCCCCCCCAGGTCCAACAACAGCAGGGATAGGAAAGGAGATTGGTAACTGGAACCGGCCTTGAATTCTCCCTCCTTCGGAGTCAGGGCTCTAGTGGATGATTACTAACATTTAAGTGAATTATCACCAAAGGAATGGTAAGTTCTTCACCAGTTTGTTTTAAACCAACCCTTTCCAAGGAATAGATACAGACAGCGACTGCATTGCTTGCGAAGCTCAGCAAAAGGAGACCCAGTCAAGCAAGGGAATGAATTTCTTGCCATTGTGGCTCATTGGAACGACACGGTTCTACTTTCTGCCTCGCTGCATGATTTTGCTTTTCCATTTTTCAATCTTTGTTAGAGGGAGAGACACGAGGAGGGTCACAAGATCACCGCAAAACACCAGCATTGCAAACGCCGGTGCTTGCAGTAAGCCTGGCTATTTAGGACAGTATTACTTCAAAAACCCCTTTCAAGTACGGAAAAATGAGCACCTAAAATCACTCTACTGCAGAGACACAAGGCATGCCAGTTTTTTTTTAAAAAAGATGATGTATGTCTTCATTAAGCTGGGTGTCTGTTCCCTCCTAGGCATTCTGTCTTCCTGAGCTGCTTGTTTTGTTTTAGCTTCCCTTCATTAACGTGCGCTTTTTATTTTCCTGAAAGTAGGGCATGCACTTTTCGTGTGGAGACTGGCTCATGCTTTAACCGTACCTATTAATAATGCAGCAGGGAATAATGCTTCATGTCCATTACCGCGGTGCCCTCACTGAGCAGGGCAGACATTTCTCATGTCAGCCCAGGAAATCGCGGCTCCGTGTGGCTGCTGTTGGTACGCCGGGGCACAGGATGGAGGCTGCGAGCTCTCCGTTCCCCCGTTCCTGCTTCTGGATGCTCCCCGGAGGAAGCATTGCTCCGCAGGAGCAAACTGTAGGCATCCTCTTTCCCCACCTAAGTGCTCTAACCACCCTCTGGAGACGCCCGTCCTCTCCTTGCCGACTATTTGGGGCCATCAGTAGGTCCCCTAAGGTGGGCGTCTGGGATCTGGCGGCGCGAGCATCCCGTGGAGCCTTGCAGGGCTTTCCAAGAACAAATGCTTCCACCATTTTGAGGCACTCAGGCACACAGCGACGGGACCACCTGGGGAATGAAGCTTCTTGCAGGCTTCGTACAATGCTCGAGGCTATATCGGTCACAAATAAGGGAGGGAAGCAAGAGGTATGTACTGTATATACCACATCGTCTGCTTGGTCCTTTCCTTGCAATTCTGCGTTCAGTTAATACACAGAATTTTCTTCGGGCACATCTGGTTCATATTTTTTTCTCTTTTCCACTTAAAACATGCCCTCCCTGAACATAGCCATGCCTCGCAGGGAGGAGGCCGGCTCCAACGCTGCGGAGCCCCATGCTCAGCTCGCATTGCTTGCCCCGCTCCCACCAAGCGGTTTGCCAACAGATAACGAAGAAAAGCTCTTTATTTTGTGATCAATAGCGTGGGCAAGAGTATAAAGCAAATCCAGAAGATACTGGCAGGAGGAGATGGACCTGAAATGGTGTTGGATGGTCATGGCTGGCTGTAAACTCCACGAGTTGTAGATCCTGCGCAGGACCAGGAGATATTATTGTGCCGAGATGCCTCCGTAGCTCACTTTTTGTGGAGTTTTAAGTGATGGATTCTCTGAGGATGGATGATGTAGTGTAAAGGACAGGCTCCCAGCCGCATCGGGCCCAAATTGCCGTGACCGTGATGTGGGTCTGATGTGGAGAGGAGAAATCGCCGAGGAAGGCTCCGTGTAACATCGGAGTAAATCGTCTCATTGGTTTCGGAGATTAAAACCTTTGTGAAGCCGGGCAGCAAAAATGAATCTGGTTTTGAATAAAAGCGTAAGGGAAAGAAAGTTTCATCTCAGTGCTGGTGGCGTGACATTTAGGGGTGCGGTGCTGAAGATAGAGCAGTGCCGTTGCAATTATTTGCAAGCCCTTGCAAGGGGCCGCGGGCTTGGAGCATGGCCAGTCCTGGGGTGGAGGAGAAGTTGTGCACTGAATCTCTCTCTTCCCAGAGCCTCCTGCTTTCCTCGGGAGGAAGGTAAGGAGGGAGGAGCACATTTCCACATCTCCATCAGACGGGGGAGGATAAGGACCCCCCCCGTCCTCCTTCAGGCCACGGTGTCCTTCCCAAACAGCTCCTCTTTCTTCCCCAGGCAGCTTTGTCCGAGCTTGGCTGCTTCTGCTGTCACAGTTCCCTGCCTATGAAACCACAAAATCACACCTCCATTGCCCAAAGTTCCTTTTTTTTAATTTTTTTTGCCCCTCCACGAGGCTCTTGACCCAGAACCCCTTTGCTGAGTGCCTGGGGAGCTCCAGGAGCTCTCGTTAGTGGGCAGCCAGCCCCGGTCAGCCGGTTTGTGTCCATAAAATCAAGCAGCACCGTACCCCAGGGCTTCATCTTGCCTTGGCTCCCTCGGGTCCCCAATCCACTCAGCACACACACGAGGGGAGCAGAGCCAGCTTTGTGCTCTGGAGACCTTGGGGAATTCAGTAATTTGGTGTCGAGCGAGCGTGTCAACAGCCGAGCTTCCGAGTTCCCCAAAAATACCTTTAAAGAAGACATAAATTGGAGATTTCGTCTGATTCCAGCAGCTGCCTCGTTTTGTCTTCTTTACCCTCATCGGCTTCCCGGCGTAGCCTAATCACGGAGCTGCTCGCCGAGGATCGATCGGCCCTCGCCTGCGCTGCTTTCCTTAGCAGCTGGGTGTGTGAAATACGCACCGAAAACAGAAAACCTAGAGCTTATTTCTTTTGTAATGACAGCTGGATCAACTGGTTAATGGGCTGAGCAGCGAGCTGTGAGGAGCGGCCCTCCCGGGCAGGCCCGGTGCTCGAACAAAGGCTGGGCCTTCCCGAAGGCCGCGCGCCCCGTTGAAAGGCGGTGGGAATTAAACGCCCTAAAAGGAGAGCAGATGCCACAATTTGAGACTAGTGGGAACAAAAAAATGATGACAGATCCACAGTTTAAGAAAAAAATGAACAGGAAAAGATCTGGAAAGCTCTGGGAAGGATGAAGACAAGGTCTGCCTTCTCCATAGACGTGCTCCAGGCAGCCTTAAGCACGAAGGTAGTCCTTAGGTAGGCATTGGAAATCTTTGGCTGTAGGATAAAGGCATATCATTGCACCAGGGAAGGTTTGGGTTGGACATAAGGAGGAATTTCTTCATGAAGAGGGTCAAGCGTTGGACTGGGCTGCCCAGGGCAGTGGTGGAGTCCCCGTCCCTGCAGGCATTCAAGAGATGTGGCATTAGGATCGTGGTTTGGTGATGGGACTCAGCAGGTCAGGTTGATGAACCTGATGATCTTGAAAATCTTTTCCAGCTTAAATGGTTCTTTGATTCCGTGATCATAGAATTAGCGTTATGGTGGTTAAGTACAAGACATTTTCCTCTTTCACAAAATCAAAGCCCCACAAAATAATTGAATTCTGGTGCCGCCTTCTCCAATCCCGCAACATTTGCCTCTTGACATTTCCTCTGGTTTCTCTTACTTGGCTCCCTAGGTACTTTCCCACTAAGCAGGAGGCGCTTCCCACCACTGCCTCGTGTTTCACGTTGCCTTGTTTCAGCGCCCCCTCAATCCTGTAGGCTCGGGGTGTCTCTGTAAGCACCCGCTGGCTGGAAGTCACGATTCAATATATGCTTAAGGTGCAAAACCGGTGTTAGCATGCTGCTCTGAAAATCCCCCTGTCCCCAGTTTTGTCCTCAAAGCCCTCCCTGCTGGTCGTGTCCCCCGTGTAGATCAGCCGGGGTGGTTTGCTGTGACGCGCTGTGCAAAGCATCCCTCCATGGGGAGCAGGGGGACACGAGGAACCCCAGGAGGAAATTCCTACACACGCTCGTTCCCTACACGTGGGAAACAAGGAGGAAAAGGGAGGAGGGCAGCCAAGTGGTTCAAATGTGACACGACTGCGGGTTGTTGTGCCTTCGGTACGCTAACATTTCTTTTCTTTCTCCGCTCAAGCTACACTTCTGATGAAGCAAGCCTGGCCACAGACCTCCTCGTCCTGTGCCACGGAGGGCACCTTCCACCTCCCGGTGGACACTGGGACCGAGAACAGAACTTATCAGGCTTCTTCTGCAGCATTCAGTAAATAAACCTTTCCTTCGGGGGTTTTACGTGGTTGTTTTGTGCCCGTTTGCCTCCCCTCCTTCCTTGTGCCTCGGGGGGGGGGGGGTTGTTATTTGGGACGGGCTCATCAGCCTGTTTGCAACCGAGGGGGTAATTCTGTGTGCGTGCGCGTGTCCTGCCCCGAGTGCTGAGCCCTGGCAGAGGGATGGGTGCTGCAGGTCTCTGGGGTCCTGAGGATGGGAGCATCGCTCTGCCGCCACGGCGCCCTTCTGGGCTGAGACTTCACAGAGCTCTGGATTTCTGTGTGTCCCCGCTCCTTGCTGTTTGCACTTCTTAAAAGCGGGAAGGAGTGTGAAAAGGAGAGCCCTGACCCTCCTTACACTCCTTGGGAGGAGGAAAAGACACGTGGAGAAGGGTGAAGGTCTCTAATTCAGCTCTTTGGTCCACAGGAGCAGCCCGAGGTTGCTTGCAGGTGCTTACCTGTAGCCGTGATGCTCCTGCAGAGCATTTGGGCACAGCCTGGTCGTATTCAGACAAGCCCTCTCGTTATTTCCGCAGAATTCCTCATGTAGCAAAACCAAAGGGAGAGTATTTCTTACGCCTTTAAAAAGCGCGAGAGAGAATTCCAAAATAACGCGTGGTTTTCCAGGAAGCCCGGTGGAATTCCCACCTCTTAAATCAAACTGCCAGAGCGGAGGTGGGAGGAGAGGGAGTTGGTTACAGATCACAGGAGGTGTAATCTCATCCGTACGGGGCCGAGCTGTGCCTCCAGCAGAGGCATCACGCTAAAAACACAGGTAGCACGGGGAACGCTGCAGGCACGAGGCAGGACCACGCACAGGGGCAAACTTCAGGTAGGAAAAGACATAAAAGAAAACCACCGGTGCTTCTAAACACCCTTGGGGCTTGGAGAAACTCCCAGGCTTATTTGGAGGAAAAAATAAGGTCTGTTAAGTGACTCGGTAAGGTTGGGAACACGATAACCCACCCCACATGGGCTGAGGCATCCCTGGCTGGGGGTCTGCTCCGGGCTGCTAAATTAAATCAGTGAATTAAGTTTAGGGGAGGAACCGTGGTTTCTTTTTGATGACAAGGATTATTAAAGAAAAGTATTAAAAGCATTGGGACGGCTTTCTCTTGGAAAAGGGAGGTCCCTGCCGTTCTTTGGAGGAGGGGGCTGCGGGTCTGGCATGGGACGTGGGCTCTGCGTCCCACCTAATTAATGGGGTTACGGGGAGAAGTCACTCGTCTTCTGGTGCGGTGCCTTCACTCCGTGGTGCCAGCATCTTCTCCCCACGGGACCCGTTTTTTTTTAGCAGCGCCTGGGGCTCTCCTCCAGGACCGCTGCGGGAGATGCAGGGGAAGAAACGGGGCTCCTACCCTGGGTGCTAAGATGACGCTCAGGGCTATGGGGTCTGCTCCTCGTGCCCTGTCGGTCCTGGCGCCATCCCGGCCCCGGCATGCTTTGGCAATTATCTTACGCCGGGGGCTGTTCTTCGGGCTTAGAGCTGCGATTTGCTTCACCGGAGCCGCGATAAATAGGGCAGGCTCTATAAAATCAGGAGTGGTTCAAACTGGGCACCCTGAATTAGTTCGATCCCCCCCTTGCCCAGGTTTTCTCCGAACCACCTTCCCCAGGCTCTCGAGGGAGGCTGAGAGCTTTCTCGTGGGCATCAGCAAAGCGCCCGAGCTGGACCACGGAGAGCCATGGGGAAGCCTTGGATGCTCCCAGGGTGAGCAGTGCCCACGAATATGCACTGGAGCCACTTGCTGAACATGGATAAATATGGGTTGATAAACAGGACCTGCTCAGTACCTGCAGAGGGGGTCCCGAGGGCTGGAACGGGCCCCAAACCTGCAGTGAAAGCCTGGCTTGGGGGCTGGACACGTGCCTCCATCGTGGCTACGGTGTGAGTATCCGCGTTTTCCTGCTCAGCAGTACTTTTTGAAAGCTTCTCATTGCTGGAGGAGAAGCCAGGCTGGATGGAGGAGGGTGGCAGAGGCAGGACCAGACCCTGGGAGCAAGCTGGAGACCGTGCAACCACGTGGGACCTCCCGGGCACGAAGCCGTCATGTCACCCCCAGCTGGTTGCAAGCATCTGTCCTTTCCATTTGGGTTTTATTTTCTTGCACCTGCAGGACGACAGTGCTGCAAGCTTCAGCTCTGGCCAGCGTATGTGGGTAGTACAAGGGGAATCTCTGCTCCTAGGCAAACCCCAAAAGGATCGAGGCCATTTTATGGGGGCACACGGGCCCCGAGCCCCAGATCTCGCTGCTGCACGGGCACCAGGCTCAAAAATACAGCTGCTGAAAATACCAAAATACCTCTTAGATTTCCTGACATCCCATTTTGATGCTCTTCATGCCGAAACGGGAGAAAGCGGTGGTACAAAATTCAGCACAGAGCTTTTTTTTTTTTTTATTTATTATTTTTTCTTGCTCCACCCCCGCAAGCCGTAGTGGTAATATAGGAAAAAAATTATCTGTGCAATTCAGCGCACTTCTGCCTTGCGGGATCAATAAGGGAGAGATTCCTGGAGTGGCACGAGGGATTTAATCAGCAATTTTAATAGAAGTTGCAGCTTAAACGCTCGCTCTTGCCTTTAAAATCCCAGCCCGCTGCTGAACCACGAAGCGGCGGTGGCACAGGCCACGCGAACTTTCTAATCCTAATAAGGTATTAGATGGTCGTAATTAGGCTTTACAATTAGCTGTCAGACATGCTTTTCCGAGGGTGGCATAAATCATCATGTGCCATAAAACTTTAAAAACAAAAAAACCACACGTAAAACATAAAAACATAAAACAAGTCATTTTTACCTGCAAACAGCACAAATTGTTCCATTTTTTTTCTGATTTATAAACACAGCAGACTGCAGCTGCCCGGACTATTACTTTTAATACATTTTTTTTTAACACAGCAGCTAAATTGTCCATGTTTCAGTGATGGGGGAACCGCAGCAAGGTTCGGTGTCTGCGCTCGGTGCGGTAAAAGCGTGCAGCGCCGAGCTCGTCCGCAGCTCCGGCAATGAAGCGTGGTGCTGAGAACCGACAGCCTCCGAGGTCTGTGCTTGAAAAACTGAGTTGAAAACAAGAAAAAGTCCCTCGTAGAGGAGAGCAGGAGGTTGGCTGGTCTCTAAGTGCTGTTGTGGTGTTTTTGGAGGACTGCGCCCGAGGAGTCTCCACTTGCGCTGGTTGGATGTGGAGAGAGGCTCTTGCTTGGGGGAGGCTTTGGAGTGATGCCCTGAAGGTGGAGACAGAAGGCTTTCCGAAGATGATTTCCCCACTCTGATGATGCTTTCCAGGGGCTGGCAGGGGCTGGTGATGCTCTCAGCGCTTCCTGGGGGCTGGCAGGGTCTTGGCGAGAGGCACCGGGAATCGGCCGCGTGGTGGTGGCCGCAACGGGGACCAAGCGGTTGGGTTCAGAGAACGTCTTGCTGCACAAACACCCGGCCTCCTCCGCCAGGCTGGCAACCGTGGGGTGCTCCAGGCTTCCTCCTGGCACCTCTCCACCAAGGACAGCTTCACCGAGGAGCTGCAGGAGCTCCAGGACAGGAGCAATCCCCACGGGAGCCTCCGGTGTCTCCTCTCCCTTTCCTATCCCCCGTGCAGAGGCTCGCTCTCCGTGATGTGAGTCACAGACGGGGTCACAGCCCCTCGGCTCCGTAATTAACACATTTCTCCCCATCTGCGGTAATCAGGGGGCAGCGAGAGGCTGTTTGGGAGCTCCTGGAAAGCTCCTCGTTATCTTCACGCCCTTTCAGTGCTGGGCGGATAACGCGGAGTATTAACGGCCTCGAAATCTCGTCCTTCAGCCCTTCGTTAATTGCTGCCCTGAACGCGGGTTGAGTAAATTAGTTCATTATCTTTGAGTGTTTAGACGTGTTATCGCTGTGCTGAGCCTTGACTTCTCCTCTCCATCCTATGCAGTCTTCGGGGCCTGTTTTCTCCCAGCCCTGTCCGCCCTCAAAGAAAGCTCAAAGCGCGACTTTAAGGATTCGTAGGGATTTTTTCCCCAATTTAGCATTTAAGCAGCGGTGTTGCAGGGAAATCTTACGCAAGTGGAGGCTTGGAAAATTCGGCTGGAGGTTGGGAGTTCAGGTGCGGTGTATCCTCCATCCCTGGGGGCTGACGGTACCATGCGGCTGGGTGGCGAGAGCTGGATTTCGCAAAACTGCTGGAGGAGACAAACATCGACCATTATTTGAAAAAAAAAAAGAAAAAAGAAAAAAAACCATTTTCAGAGCTTTGCTTCTTCCCCCCTTTGGATACCCGGCGATCAAAGGGACTTTTTCCAGCAGAGTGGGGAGGATGGTGGCGGGGTTCAGCTGATGGGGTGGGACTGATGTCGCCCTTGGTTTAATTATTTGGTGTTTCTCCCACCGATGGGTCTGCTCCGCACGTGGTAAGGGCAAAGTGGGCTCCTTCTTGTGCTTCCTCTTCCCCGTGAGAGTGACCTGAAAGTCACCGAGGCTTTAGGAACAGGAAATGTGGGATCTTCCTAAAAATAAGCCTTCGAGAAAGCTCACCCTTTGCTGTCTTTCGTTGCCACTCCGTCAGGCTGGAAGGTAGCTGGAAAGGAAACAGAAGAAAAATGGAGAATCCCATGGAATCTCCTAATTCCAGGGAGGGCCCTTAAAAACCAGACAAACATCTCCGACATGCCTCAGAGGAGCATGAGCCGGTGTTTCTGGAAGGAAGACGTAATTCTGTAAGCCTGAGGCAGCTCAAATTGACGTAAATTGTGCTAAAAAACCCCAAAGTGACACCCCCAGCCATCAGGTGCCATCAGTTAACGTGATCGCGTCGTCCTTTGTTTGGGACAGACACAAAGGTGGGGAGCAGCGCCTATTAAAATTAAGGTGACCTCTGTAGACCCACGAATGACTCTTTTGGTGAGGGTAACCAAGTCTGGAGAGCCCCACCGTGATCTCTGTGGCACGGGGAGAAAAAGGGGGCGCTTCTCCGAGTCACGCAGCCCGGCTCGCCCCGAGCCACCCAGCCCATAATTAAGGCAAACGGGCGGCTTCATTAGGGTTTTGGCCCCGTTAATTGTTCGTGCTGAATCGGCTGTCTCAGCGGCTCGAAATCCTGCCCCTAACGCGGGCTGCTTGTGTCTCTCCCCTCCAGGGTACACCGCGGGGACTCCCTACAAGGTCCCACCGACCCAGAGTAACAACGCGCCTCCTCCCTACTCTCCGTCTCCGAACCCGTACCAAACGGCGATGTACCCCATCAGAAGTGCCTATCCCCAGCAGAACCTGTACACCCAGGTACGTGCCTCGCTCCTCGCCTCGCGTCCTGGGCAGCCGAGGATCCTACGGGGCCGTGGCCGTGGCCGGCAGCGACGTCCTCGAGGGATGGAGGGGCTGGGTTGGGGTATGGGGTGTGGGATTCGCTCTCCTGCCCCTCTTGGATCCGTCCCTGCCCGGCTCCGGATGAGCGGTCCCGTGTGGTTTTTGATGAGCGTTGGGATCAGCGGGGTGACACCCTTGGGAATGGGGTCTGTTCCCCCAGAATTACACCCCTGGGAATGGGGTCCGTTCCCCCAAAATCACACGCCTGGCTGCTGGGGCTCAAGCCTGGCGCTGTGCCTTAAATGAGCCTGGGAAACCCCAGGGTCCCCATCCCGGTGGCATTGCACTCGAGGTGCCTTGCCCTCCTGCCACGTCCCGTAGAAGTGTGTCACCTTCCTGGTGACAGCACGAGCGCCTTCGGGCACGACCCAGATTCGTGTCCTCCCCCGAGCACCTGGGATGAGCTTCCAGGGCTGTCATCCTGCTCCGGCACTGCCGCTGCCTCCAGCCATGTGCTGGGGCCAAGATCCTCCGCAGGGACCCACAGATGGCCCCCCAAAATTCCCTGAAATGTCCTGAAAATCCCCTCGCTGCCCCTTCCCGCTGCAGATCACGCGCTCCCCGGAGCAACCTGGCCCTGCAGCTTTTCCCCTCCTCTTTAATGGCAAATTCAACTCCTCCTGCAGCCATGACCTGATTTCTCCATGCCTGGCCGGGACTGGAGCATCTCCTCTTCCCTGTTTTGCTCCCTCCCTCGTTCTGATCCCTCTGATCTTTCCCTGTTGGCATCGTGGGGACGCTGGCGCTGCCTGCCCCGCGCCGGGCGGCTCTCGCCCTTGCGCCGCTCACGTTTCAGGCAACTCATTATTTAAGACGTGGGGCTTTCTCTGTTGGCTCCTTAATTTTATTCCCACCCGTCCTTCCCCCTCGTTTCTTCCACCTCTTGCTCGTTTTGTACACCGGCAGACAAAGTATTTGGGGCTCGGGCCCCGTTTCATCCCCCCCAAACCACGCGCCGTGGATTGTCCCCTACCCGTGATGCTGATCCCCGTCCCCCAGGAAAAAAAACCAACCCACTGGTTGAAACGATCCTTGGGGGAGCTCTGAAAGAGACAGAGATTTACAAAACATGAACAGAGCAGGAAAAATTGTCCAAATTGCCCCTTTTTGGGGGTTGGTGCTAGCGCTGCCCCGCAGCTGCGTGCTGCTGGCACCCTCTGGGCGCAGGGCTGCGTTTGCCCCTATATGAACACCGCCTTGTGCCGGGTGCCAAAAAAAACCTCGCTGTTTTTCCCCTCTCGAGCAGGGAGCTTACTACACCCAGCCGGTGTACGCGGCGCAGCCTCACGTCATCCATCACACCACTGTGGTGCAGCCCAACAGCATCCCGTCGGCGATCTACCCGGCCCCCGTGGCTGCGCCCAGGACCAACGGTGTGGCCATGGGCATGGTCGCGGGGACCACCATGGCCATGTCGGCAGGTAAGAGGCTCCTCCGCGGTCCCACGAGGTCGGAGCTCGTGGCTCAGGCGGGACAAACCCAAAACGACCCATGCGGGAGGTTTTCCTGGCCGCGGGCAGCGGCGGTGCCTGCCCTCAGGGTAGCGCGTCCTACAACACCACCAGGGAAGCACGGAGCGGCTTTGCCTCCTGGTTTGCTGCTCCTTTTGCAGGCAAAATACAATTAATTCGCACCAAATCTTGATACCACTCCCATTTTTGGGGTAGCAACGGAGACTTCCCTTCCATTTGGCCCACCCTAGAGGCACCCGCGTGCATCCTGGAATACATTACTCTTCCCTCAGTTTCCTAAATAGAGAAATAATCAAGCTTGTCTTCAAATACCGCTGCATTTCTGTCCTCAAGCTCCTTTTTTTTCGAGATCCTTTTCAAGGTCTTTCTGTGCAAACTGGCAAAGTGAACGTTAACCTTGGTTTATGCATCATTCCTGAACCCTGTGTGGGGTTATTTAAATTCAGGCACAAAGGTGATTAACTGAGAGCGCATCGAGCACGGATATGGGGTGTGTTAGTTTTTTTTTTTTTCCCAAAGCCTCGGTTTCTCTCAACAATTCTTGGTGTTGTGCATTGAGTGGTGCACAGAAAGGCGTTATTCACCCCTTTGCATCCGCAGGAGCTGTGAAACAGGACTCAGCTGAGGGAACCACTCCGCGAGAGATTTATTGGTGCTTATGCCGAGGAGCGGTAGATGCAATTAATTTGTGGAGGATGCTTTAAAGTTTCGAGTAGCCCGTTACTCCTAGGACAGGGAGATTTGGGGCTGTGTTCTCCCTCCTTGTGTCTGCTGTGCAAATTCTCCCCTAAAATCTCGACGTACATCAGCTGCAGACCAACACAGAAGAGGCTGGCACCAGGCTCTCTGCCCCGTGGCTAGGAGAGGGTGCTCGTGGTGCGTCCCGAGGCACCGGGAACATTTATTTTTTTTGAATAAAACCGGGGCAGGCGGGCGAGCAGCGGCACCCAGGGGTGCCCCCAGCCCCAGCCAGGCTCCGAAGCTGTGTGAAATGGCCACCACGCTAAGGATTCCTCCTTTTTTCCCTCTTGCAGGAACCTTGTTGACCACCCCACAACACACCGCAATCGGAGCACATCCAGTTTCCGTGCCAACGTACAGGGCTCAAGGAACCCCCACGTACAGCTACGTACCTCCACACTGGTAAACCCACCGGCCAAGTCATGTAAGTGTCACAAGAGAGCTCCCCCCGCTCCGTCCCCGTACAGGGCTGGCCCGACAGCAGGGCGCCGAGGGCGCTGGCACAACCCTGTGCGTCCCAGGAGGGTCGCGGCTGTGTTGCCGGCCCCCTTTTTGCTGGATGCTCCAGCTGCAGGTGGGGCTGGGGAGGGAATTACCCACGCTGTTGACTTCGCGGGGACCCTTCCCCGGTGGAAACGGTCCCCCCACCCCCCGCCTCGCCTTCACGCTGGAAGGTTTGGGGTGCTTTCACATCACGGAGCGGAGTTTTCCCTGCTGAAGCTCGTTGGGAGAAGTCGCCTTCCCTGCCTGTTCGTTAGCAGACGGGCTGCGTGCAGCTGCCTGGGGGTTGGCGTGGTCCTTGGGGAGGGGGGGTCCCCAAAATCGGAGCAGCGGTGATGGGGAGGCAGAGCAGGTCCCTCCCAGCCCGTGGGCTGCCCTACGTCTCTCCGTGCTCTACATAACATCAGACAAACCTATCCCGCGACAAATTGCCCCGGTGCAATTAGCGGCTCGCGTCCCGTCTTCCAACCCTGGCCACGCGCTTAAAGCTCTCTGCCGGTGAGCCGACGCTTTCTCAGCTCCATCCACACCCCGAAAAAAAAAACCCTTTGCGCGAGCAAAGGTTGGAGCCCGCCCTCGCTTTGCCTCCCCGGTGCCCCCAACCCCTCCGCGATGTCTCTGCTCTCTTCCAGATCCAGAGTCAGACATCGTATGCAACTCCACAAGTCTTACATCGGGGCTGCGGCCGCCGGACTGCAGCACCTCGTCTGTTTGCGAGAACAAAAGAAAAAAAAAAAACGAAAAAAAAAAAAAAAAAAGTGCAAGGGTCACTTTATGCATTCTTTAGTGGTTTTTGTAAAAGCTGCTTTTTCTAATCTTCTGCCTCTTTTTTTTTTGTTTTGTTTTTTCCCCCCTCCCCTCTCCCCTGACCCCCATCAGTCGTGTAACACACATCCTGACACTGGGCAATAGTAAAGGTCTCTCTTTGGTCCCGTCGTCTGCAAGCTCAGCATATTTCACTCCGCACCATTGCCCAGCCGAGCGGTGCAAAAATCCCCACTCCTCGTTCGTTTGGGTTCTTTCCGTTCCCTTTTTTTTTCTTTTTTTTTTTTTCCCCCGTTGTTGTTGTTGTTGACGAGAGCCTAGGTTTTCTTTGCCTAGTAAGAGTGGTTTGATGTTCAGGGTACTACGTGAAAAGCACAGCGCTGGTAGGCAGGCTCGTTCCCATTCGGTTGGGGTGTATTTTTAAGTTGAAGAACATTAAATTATTTAATCTTCCGTAAACACGTTACAGGAAAATTGGTGTCTTCCAGGTAGCTGTCGTGATAGATTCTAACGCGTTCTCTGCGGTGAAATGCTGAACTCAGCCCTTCTTTGGTAGGAGTAAGCGCCTAGAAATACCCTTAGCGACGTGACGCGCTTGTAGGACGTAGGAGGACCGCTCGCCATCGGGTCTGCTGTGAAAAAAAAAATGGGCAAAAATTATCTTGCGCCACGGGAAGGGGTGGCCAGGACCCGCCCCCCCAGGACCCTTCTGGGCAGGGTGAGAGGTTCCCAATCCCCTTCCCAGCCTGGCTGGAGGCACGTGGGGAGGCTGGGGAATGGAGCGCGGAGCCCGGCGGTTTTTGGGGACGGAGGCTGGCTGGTGAGAGGGGTGCCCCCTGCCCCGTTTATTTTTATTTTTTTGGGGGGTGTTACGGCCAAGGTTGGAGGAGAAATGCTCCTCCAAGTGGTGAGGGTCCAGCCGGAGGCGAGGGGCTCGTGGAGGCTGCGGGGATCGGGGCCGTTTCTGGGCGCTTTTGGCCCACCCACGGGCGCGAGGAGGGGAGGCACGGCCGGTGGCACCCCGCTCGCCGGGCTTCCCCAAGGTGCCCGAGGGCTAAGGGCGCTGTCTCGGGGGCTTTCCAGCTTGCAGACAATGCTGTTTGTAAATTCTCAGCCCCAAACCCAGAAACTAGATTTTCTTCTTTTTTCCTAAGAGAGAAAAAAAAAAATAAATTGATTTTGGACTTTTCCCTCAAGCGTGCCAAAATATTTGCGCTCGGCACGCGTGCGAATCCCGCAGCCCCTGGGCTCTGCGATGCTCCCGGAGCCCTCTGACAGCTCCAGCCCCTTGGTAGGAAGCGTCCCCGTGGTTTCGGAGCCCTTGGGCAGCACCAAAACGTCCCTGCTGCTTGCTCTGCGTGGCCTCACCGAGGTCCCCGAGGCGGCGTAGAGGCCAGACCGGGGGTCTTGGGGGTCTTTGGCACCTGGCTGAGCCCTGCCCTGCGTGGTGTCCGTGCCGGGAGCTGGCTGTCAGTGCTGAGACGTTGTCATGAGGCCACGAGATAAACTCGTTAAGCAAATTAACGGCCCTACAGCCATGGCTGGTGATGCCCAGGGCCGCTCCGGGGGCAGGCAGGTGCCACTGCCTTGGTTCCCGGCCCTGGCTCGGGAGGTGATGCTGGGTTTTGGGGTGGAAGGAGGAAAAACGCTCAGTTTGGGGAAGAAAGTGCCGGAAACGGTGCAGAGCTGGGGGTTATGGCGTCTCCTCCTCGCTGGTGGGATCTGATGAGGTTTGGGTGTTTTGTTTTTTTTAAATTCCTTCCCCTGGCTCAATGGCACCCGCGGAGGGCGAGGAGCCAAAACCTTTCCTGCCCGTGGGGCGAGAGGCTTTGGCGAGCCCCTTTGGCAGCCAAATTTTGGTGTTTTGGTTGTAGAAGGGTTTCCATCAGAGGTGTCCAAGACAAATTTTGGTGTTCTGGTTGTAGAAGGGTTTCCATCAGAGGTGTCGAAGACAAATTTTGGTGTTCTGGTTGTAGAAGGGTTTCCATCAGAGGTGTCCAAGACAAATTTTGGTGCTCTGGTTGTAGAAGGGTTTCCATCAGAGGTGGCCAAGACAAATTTTGGTGTTCTGGTTGTAGAAGGGTTTCCATCAGAGGCGTCCAAGACAAATTTTGGTGTTCTGGTTGTAGAAGGGTTTCCATCAGAGGTATCGAAGACAAATTTTGGTGTTCTGGTTGTAGAAGGGTTTCCATCAGAGGTGGCCAAGACGAATTTTGGTGTTCTGGTTGTAGAAGGGTTTCCATCAGAGGTATCCAAGACGAATTTTGGTGTTATGGTTGTAGAAGGGTTTCCATCAGAGGTGGCCAAGACAAATTTTGGTGCTCTGGTTGTAGAGGGGTTTCCATCAGAGGTGTCGAAGCATTTCCATCCCAAACCCAGCGCTCTGCCACCTTTGCGTGCGCCCTGGGGGGAGAACCGGAGCTGTGGGACCATTGTGTGTGGGGGGGGTCCCTGGGGAGGCCAAATTTTGGGTGCGGGCTCGCTCCTGGGGGGGGGGGGGGGCTGCCTTTTCCTCTGCTGTTACGCACGGTGAGAAAAAGGCGCCCAGGAGGTGGCCACGGCGCTGCTGTCCCCACCCAAGCCACCTCATAGGTGGTGGGGAGAGAGCATGACCTTGCTAACGGGGCTGGGATGTAATGGGGCAGTGAGAAGGGGCAGTGACGTTTTTTGGGGAACGCAGCATTTTGGGTGGGAATGGGAGGGCAGGAAGGAGGAAACCCTGCGAGTCTTGGCGGAGGTGAAGGATGGGGAGGTGGCAGGGGGTGACACCGGTGGGGGGGGAGCAAGAGTCGTGTCCCACCGAAGCGCTGCTGCCCTCACTTTTACGTGGCTGCACGGCAAGCGGGAGGAAATTCAGGCAGGAGGACGAGGTTTAACTCGCAGGAGGGGGTTAAAATCCCTTTAGAGGTGATGGAGGCGAAGCAGAGGGCGCAGCACCGCTTCTCCAGAGGGCAAAACTCTGGGAAAAAAGGAAAATTTTGCCAAGAAAAATCCCTTCCCAGCTGTGGTTAGGACCGGGACCCCCAGCCCCATGCCGCCCTGGCCGAGGCTGATGACCCAAAAGCGCCAGTAAAGCTTCGGCGTGGTTGGAAATCTGTAATTTCAGCGCTTTTTTTTTTTACCCTTCCCTGTTCTTTAAGTTTCTGTTCTGGTCTGGTTTCACGGCGGATGTTTGCTGTAGACGAGAGGAGCGCGGCGGGCGAAGCAGTGCCGGACGCTTTCGGGGGCGCGAGGCTGGGGGCTCTGCTTCTGGCTGGGGGGACACGACCGGGACCCCCGGCCCCGGCCCCTAGCGAGAAATTTGGCCCTGAGGAATTCCCCCTAGCGAGGAATTCCCCCCCCCCCCCCCGGAATTTGACCCCCACGGCACGGGGGGGCTGGGAGCCCAGATCTCGCCCGGAGGGCGAAAATCCTGGCGTTCGGGGTTTTGTTTTCGACGCTAAAATCCAACCAGCTGCAGATAGCAATAAGAGCCGTGGGGTACCTGTAAATCCACTTTTTCCCTTTCTTCTCCTTTTTTTTGTTGTTGTTGTTAAAATGCTGATATTTCCAGTCTGAGGGAGGGCTGTGGCTCCTTCCCCTCCCTGCGACCCCGGCTTTTGGCTGCGACCGCCCAGCGCCGACTGTCCCCAGTGTGCTGACCCCATCCCGTCCCGTCCCTTCCCTTCCCTTCCCTTCCCTTCCCTTCCCTTCCCTTCCCTTCCCTTCCCTTCCCTTCCCTTCCCTTCCCTTCCCTTCCCTTCCCTTCCCTTCCCTTCCCTTCCCTTCCCTTCCCTTCCCTTCCCTTCCCTTCCCTTCCCTTCCCTTCCCTTCCCTTCCCTTCCCTTCCCTTCCCTTCCCTTCCCTTCCCTTCCCTTCCCTTCCCTTCCCTTCCCAACCCTTCCCCAACCCTTCCCTTCCCCATACCCATCTCTTTCCCATCCCCATCCCCATCCCTTCCTCATCCCTTCTCCATCCCCTTCCCGTCCCCTTCCCCTCCCCATCCCATCCCTTCCCCATCCAGGCGGCCGTGCGGGGTGGTTTCTCCGCTGTGCCCTAGCGAATCTTTCCCGTGGGGAAATCAGGCAAAGCAAAGCCTGGTAAGGAGCCCGGGAGGCAGGAGAGCTTTGGCACGGCGTTTCCTGGCTTGCCACAGACTGACCCTTACAAATCGTTGGGTTTGGGGGCTTTTTCCTCAAAAAAAAAAAAAGCAGCAAAACACGTGGTCCGATGACCGCTTTTACTGCCTGGATGCGTCCAGCCTGTAGGAAAAACCCCGATCAACCCGCAGCATCCCAGCCCTTGGTGCAGGGCGAGTGGCAGGAGCCGTGGGGACAGCAGTCGGCAGGGCTGGGGGGGCCACTGGGATGCAGCGAGGAAGGGGAAAGGGGACGCGGGGGCATCACGCAGACCCCCCCCCCCCGAAATCCTCCCTGTCCCACAGCGCGGAGCCGCCGAAACCCAACCGGCGCGCCCCGTCCGTCTTTCTCCATCGGTGTTTTAATCCGTTTCGACCGACAGGACAGCTTGGATCAGCTCGTTTTTAGCTATTATTGGAACTCTTAAGCAAAAAAAAAAAAAAAATAATAATAAAAAAAAAGAAGAAATAAACATGTCTTCCAATCTGAGTCTCCCAGGTGTGTAGGGAACACGGCCTCGAACCGACGCGCTGGAGAGCCCCACGGCCGCGGCTTGTGAATATAAAGTGTAAATCTGGCTTTTTTGTTTGTTTTTTGTTTTTTTTTTTTCCTGTTCCCTTTCGTCCCGAAGATCAGTCCGTGATCTCCCTGACGGGTTTCGGCCAAGAGTTTGTAACTGTACGATATTTACTGTAAGATGTAGAACATTCAATAACTATTAAAAAATGTTTCCAAAAAAAAAAAAACCACAAAAAAAAACGCCCGAAACACGACGGAGCCCGCCGGGGGTTTGGTGCTTGGTGGTTTTTTGGTGCCGTGACGTGGTCCTGCGGGGTCCCACACCACAAACGTGCTCCGGGGAGGGGTGGTGGGGTGGGGGCTGAAGGGTGCTGACCTGGTCCCAACATAACCTCGCCACCCCGATGTTCTCCGTGGTGGGGT
The DNA here is from genome assembly GCF_040182565.1 of Anser cygnoides. Lineage (NCBI taxonomy): Eukaryota > Metazoa > Chordata > Aves > Anseriformes > Anatidae > Anser > Anser cygnoides. Next base: position 210,869,104 of record NC_089873.1, on the reverse strand, counting down.
TTCGGATGGAGCCCAGCCTTGGCCGGGCGCACGGTGGGATTTGTGCCGTGCCCCGGGGGACCAGCACGGGCTGAGGTGCTGAGCACCCGGTGTCAGAGGGACGTCGGTTCCTGAAGTTCCCAAAAACATTCGGTTTCCACCCCTACAGCTCTCCAGGAGCCATCCCGGTGGCCGGTGCCCCCCATGGGTCCCGCTGGTGGAGCTCTGCTTGGTCCATGCTTGGTCCCTGCTGGGTCCCCGGGGGTGTCACCGTCCCCCCGAGGCCACCTCCAGGCCGGGTGCCAGCTGGGGAGGACAAGGGACCGGCCACGTCTCCAGGTGACACTGGATCATGCCCCCTTGGGGCCACGGTGCTGAGTCCCCCCCAGGTCCTGCTGTGACAAGGGCAGGGCCACCAGCCCCCACGCCTGGCCTTAAGCACGCGGGGTGGGAGGAAAGAACGGGAAAAATAATAAAAAAAGGAAACATCAAACCCTAGGTTCCTGCCCCAAAACGGAGCACATTTATTAACGTCATTTCCAGGAACAAACCCGGGAGAATTCAAATAAAAAAAAAAAGTATCTAGGAAACCACGACACAAAGGGCTAGGTAAATAAATATAGGAAAAAGGGGCAACGCTGCCCCAAAACGGGGTGCTGGGCAGTGCCAGCGCTGGTGCCAAGCCTGCTGTCAGCAGTGAGGCTTGGGGACAGGGAGGGGACACGGTCCCCTGTGTGACTGGGGGGGGGGGTGGGTTGTCCCCCGTGTTAGTGACTTCATTTCCAGAAATTAACCCAAGTGGCTTTAAAAAAAAATAAAATTAAGAATCCATCACCCGACGGCCATAAAGGGCCCGGGTGGGGTGAGCGAGGAGCGGGGCGGTGCTGAGCCCCGGCGAGCCGCGGTCGTCCTGGTGCCACCGAGCTGGGGACATCCACCGGGAGGGGGGGGACACGGCTTGGGGTGTCCCCTTCTTTGGCTGCCGTCACCCCAGGCGGTGCTGGGTCACCCTGCGGGGTGCTGAGCCCCTCACCCTGCGGCGGGGCTGATCTGGGGACCCCCGGGGGTGTCACATGGCGAGGGTGCTGTCCCCAAGCCTGGCCGCGGAGGGGCTGCCCTGGGAGGCGAAGGGGAACCGTGGTCACGGGGTGGGGGGGGCGACCTCCGTCCCATCCCGCTGTGCTTGGCCCCCCTCACCCAGCACCTCCCAGCCCACGAGCCCCTTCCGAAAAAAAAACCAAAAACCTGTTAGGTCTGGAAAAATAAATCCCCGAAAAAGCCTGCACCCCGCTGGAGAGCCCCGAAAGCGGCGGGTAGATCTGAGAGCTGCCGTCAGTAGGCTTCAGAGTGAACAGCCTGGCGCAACGCCGCGCCGTTTCCCCCGGGGAAAAACCCCCAAGGGCAGAAGGGCACCCGTAACCCAGCCCCCCCCCCCCCCCAAGCCCTGCATGCCCCCAACCCCAGGGCTGCGCCCCCCCCCCCCCCGTGTCCCCCCCCCTCACCTCGGGGCGGCTCTCGGTGCTCTTCAGCCACGACGGCCTCGTCCCACTGCCGGCGGGGAGGGGACCCCGGGACGGGTCACCCCCGGTCCCCGCTGCCGTGCCGGGCTTCTGCTCGGGGATACGGGACACCCGAAACCTGCAGGGGGACACCCCGTGACTATGGGGTTGGGTGGGGGGGTCCCTGTTGTCCCCCCACCCCGTGCGCCCGCCCCGCGCTCACCTGCCGACGGAGAGGATGGTGATCTCGCCGGGGCGGCCGGCCTTGGCCCCGGGTTTGGTGGCCTTGGTGGCATTACCGGGGGACGGCAGCACCTGGGGCCACTTCTTCTGGCTGCAGCGGGTGCAGGGGGGGTCCGAGGGGGGGGCCGGGCCGTGCACCGTGTGCAGGTGCTGCTGGTGCCGGCACGCGGAGGGAAACTGAGGCAGGAGGTGCAGCCTGTGGGGGGGGGACAGGAGATGCCAGGTACATGGGGGGGGGGGGCTCACTGGGGTTGGGGGGGGGGCTCAGTAGGACCATGGAGGGCTCAGTGGGACTGGGGGGGGGCTCAGTAGGGTTTTGGGGGTCTCACTTATAGGCAGGTTTGCAGCCCGGTGCCACCAGCTGCGCGCTGTGATGCTCCTTCAGCAGCTCCTCCAGCGCCGCAGCATTTTCTGTGGGAGGGGGGACAGCAAAGGGTCACCTGGGGGGTCCCAAACCCTTCCCCAGCTATTTGGGGACCCCCCCTGTAATCCCCCCCCCCCCCCCCCCAACCTTTCTTCTCGGTGATCAGGCGCACCAGGACCCCGATGGTGTCCTCGTTGGCGTCCTCGATCTGGTAGACGGAGCTGGGACCTGGAGGCACACGGAGGGGGCTCGGTGGGCGGGGGGCGAGCTCTGGCCACGGGGACAATTCGGGGACCAGAAGCCACGGGGATGGGCTCGAGCAGGGCAAGGTGGCCTCGGGGTGGCCCCAATTGCATCCCCAGCTTGCCCACATGCAGCCACCTCCAGATCTGGGACCCTTTTGGGGACCAAACCCGCCCCACACCGGGCTTGGGGCGCAGCAGCACCCAGACCCCCAGGGCGCACGGGACCGGGGCTCACCGGTGCCGGCCCCGGGGTCGGTCTCCTTGTGAGCGGTGCAGTGGTAGCCCTTCTTCTTCAGCAGGTTGCAGACGAGGATGCCCAGCAAGCCCATGGCGCAGAAGATGGGCACGATGGCCAGCACGGCCGACTGCGCCGCCGCCGCCTCCTCCGGCCGAGCCTCCCGCGTCCCGTTGCTCCCCGCTGGCCCCCGCAGTGCCGCTGCCGCGCTCCGGGCTTGCCGCTGGCCTGCAGTAAGCACCAGAAGTGGTGGGTTTTTTTTTGGCAAAGTTCCCCCACATGTGCCACGAGGGGAAGCGTCCTCAGCTGCCACCGGGTGGGCAGGATGCCACCCACAGCCCCCAGGTGACAGCGGCGTGGGGTAGGGGACGGCGCGCGCCGATCCTGCATCCCGCGATGTTGCACCCCGCGATGCAACAAAGCCGAAACCTCCCAGCCCGAGCACCCGACAGCACCGTCCTGCACCCACCTGGGCACCCCGGGGTGCTGGGGGGGGCGGCGGAGCAGGGCAGGCACCGGCCCCGGGGCTCCCTCTCGCCATCAGGGCTGTAAAACCTGCGGGGTGCAGCGTGCTTCAGGGCTGGGGACGGAGCGGGTTGGTGCAAAAAACCCCCCAATACCCCCCAAACCAGCACCCTAAGGAGCAAACCCCGTGGAGGGCTCACCTGTGCACGCAGCCTCCGCAGCGGCTGTCGGCCGCCGCCGTCCCTGGTGCCAGGAGGAGCCGGTTGGCGGCGTGGCAGCGGGTGTGCGGGGCGCACGGCACGTCCCCCGGGGAGAAAGCGCCGGGGGGGCACAGGCGGCAGGTCTGTGCCAAGCCGCACGCCTGCGCGGGTGGAAAGAGAGGTGAGGGATGGATGGAGCCCGTACGGCAGCCGTGCCGCGGTCGGCTCCTGGCTCCTAGGATGGAGGCGCCGCTTTTTGCGCCGCTTACCCCGACGGGTTCCTCTCCAGGCGGGCATCGCGGCGCCCCGCAGCCCGCGGTCCCTGTGCCAGGGCCGCTCAGCACCTGTGGGAGGAAGCAGAGAGAGGTGCTGAGCCCATCGTAAGCGTCGTGACGGATGCAAAGCCATCGTGGTGGCGGGATCGATGCGAAGGCACGGCACGCGCCGTGTCATGAGTGACGGGATGGGTGCGAGCCCGCTGTGTGCACCGCGGCAGCTGCCAACCCCCCCCGCTCACAAAATGCCGGTTGCAACCCCAACGCCCGGGCCGTGGTGGATGCAAACCCCTCAGGAGCAACGTGCCAGGCACCATCCATCCCATAGCGCATGCCGTAGCTTGATGCAAACCCGTGGCGGGCGACGGGACGGACGCGAACCCATTTCATGCCCCACAGCGGGCGCAAACCCACCACGGGCGACGTGACGGACGCGAACCCACCAGAAGCCAAGTGCCCGATGCAAAACCGCCGTGGGCACTGCAGCGAGAGCAAATTAGGAGGAGAAGAAAACCACAACAAAACCCCTCAACCCCAACTGAGCACCCCTGGCACGGGCACAGGGGCAGGGTGGCTGTCCCAAAGCGGGTCCCTGTCCCTGCCGTCCCCGCCGGGGCTGGCGCACGGGGGTTATTTTGGGACCACCCCGAGCGCACCGGGATATTTCCACCACCCCCAGGCGTCCTGGGCTGACCCCTCCAAGCTATTCACAGCCCTGGGAGGGGGGGGGGCACCAGGGGCTTTGGAGCCAAGTAGGGGACAGGGACAAGCAGCAGGGCACCAGCGAGGGGGGACGAGGCCGTACTCACCCCCAGGACGGCGACGAGCCACCAGCGCATCCCGCTGCTCCTCACCGGGGGACACCTGCAGGGAAGCGGTGCCAGGAACCCCCCGGCTCCGCACCACAGGGATGGGACGGGGACTCCCCCCCCTTCTCCCCTAATTCCTGCCCTGGGGACAGCGAGGGCTCATCGTTTGGGTGCTTTTACACGAGCACCCCCTTGGCCAGCAGTTATGGGAAGCAATCCAGCTGAAAAAAGAAAAAAAAAAAAGAAAAAAAATCAGTAAAAGGAACAGAAGTAGGGTATGGCACAGCCGGGGCGCTCCGCGGCCCCGTTTGCTGCAGCAGGGCAGCTTTGGGGTTATTTCCCAAACCCTAAAGTTTCCCTTATAATAGAGCAAGACACCCTCGCGACTGAAAAAAACCAAACCCAAAAACCCCACACATTTTGCAGGAGCCCCTTTTGGGCGCAGCTGAAGCCCGGCCTTTAGTGACTCAGCACCCAAAGAAATCCCAATTTTAGCTTTAAAAAAAACAACCCAAAACCAGCCAGCGCTCGCACCTCCCACGCCTTTCAGCGCTGCTACCTCAACCTGCTCCTGCTCAACCCCCCCCAGGAGCCCCGTGCAGCCCCCCCAAGCCCCCCGCTCCCTTCCTGCGGGGGGGAAATTTGGCAAATTTGGGCAAATTTGCCAAATTCGATCACAGACAAAAATCGGATCGGGGGCACCCGTGCCCGTGCCCCCCGCCCCGACGCCACCGAAGCCGGCGTCCCCGACGCCGTCAGCTCGGCTCCACGCGCTCCCCGCAGCCTCGGCGCGTTTAATTAAAGGCGAATCATTAAAAGGCAGCTGGAAGTTTTCCCAGGAATGGGGCAGAAAAAGGCCTGGCGAGCACCCAAGCACCCCGGTGCGCAGTCGGAAAGACGCCGACCACGGGTTCCTCGGGGCTGGCAACGCGTAAAAAGGGAAAAGGAAGGGGTGCCACCACCCAAACGGGGATTTTCGGGGACATCGGCGGCCCCACTGCGCTGCACGTGGTGTATTGGCACGGATCCCCGCTGCAGTTTTGCCCCCCTCAGGGGCAAAACCCCAAATCCGGGCTCACAAATCGGTGGAGCGATGCGCCCCCGGCTGCGCCCTCTGCACCCCGTTTGCTGCTGGGCGCCCTCATTTTGGGCAAGAAGAAATTGCTAAAAAACCCACCAGTTTTACGGGGTCGGAGCTTTGCTTTTGTAAGGCATCATTTTGCAGCAAAGGGACGTTTCTGCCTCCTGTGCCACGAAGCAGGGAAGGGATTCGGGGGCCCAGAGACACCCCAAATCCCCCCGGGCACCAGAGCCATCACCCCGCAGCCCTCAAACCCCGCAGATTTTTAGCTCCGCTTTTGGCGATGCCCCAAAAGTGACGGGGGATGGCGCTGGCTCCGCCATCTGTTTGCGGGACCGTGGGGGGCCTGATGCCCTCCCCAAACCTTACTGGAGGTGTGAGGGGGGGCAACGCTGCCCATCCCCAGAGGTCCTGACTCCATCTGGGGTCAGAGACACCAAAACGTGGCGGGGGAAGGAGCGACTGGTGCCAAATTTCAACACAGGAATTTCCCGTTCCGGAGCGAACCGATAACGCATCCTCCCCAGCCTCGTGGCGGGTCACCAAAATAATAAATCAAAAAATTATTTTATTTTTTTAAATAATCCACAGTAAATAAACGAAGATGGGGTGGGAGAGCTGGGACAACCCCTGAAATCCCCCTCCCCGAAGTGCTGTGGGTGCTGCTGATGAAGGGGTCGTTGTGTGCCGGGGGGGGGGGGGGGGTTGGCACCGTAATGCGTAATTAGCGCCTGGCAGTAATTAGCTGCCTGGGATGCAGCTGGCACGGCCAGAGCCGTGTCAGGGTGTCCCAGTGCCTCCCAGTAGCTCCCAGTCAGTGGGGGAGTGGTGACCCAGTGGGGCTCTGTGGGGTGGAAGGAGCACGGGGGGGGGGTGGAACAGAGCTTGGATAGGGGGAGGTGGCTCCCCAGACCCCCCTGCAGGACCCCCCCCAAAGCATCCCGCACCCCAGCACCATCCCAAAACATCCCCAAACCCACAGCCTCATCCCCAGCACGCCTCCCCTACAAAAGACCCCAAAACCGACCTTCCCAGCCCCAAAACCCGCTGGTGGGGCTCCCCAGTCCCCCCAAAATTTGGGCAGCTGCCCCCCCCCCCCCCCCCCCAGGTGGGAAGGGAGAGGGAAACCCCGCGGCAGCGCACGGTGCTGCAATGCAGATCCCCGCGCAGGGCACCCCGAGGTGACTCCTCACCCGCCGTGAAGCCCTTAAATCCTCCAGGGAGGCGGCGTTCGGGGCTCCGACAGCTCAGGATTTTGGGATGGGGGATGCTCGGATCCCTTTGGGGGGTTTTGCTGAGGTCCCCCCCACGGGGAAGGGGATGGAGGGGGAGAGGATGGGCAGATCCGAGCGCCGCTGCGGGCACCCGTGGGTGATCGCCCCCTGCCCTAGACCCGCTTGCACCGGGGTAACCCAGCCCCCGCTGGGATTTTGGAGAGCGTCCAAGGGTGAGCAGAGCCCGCACATCCCGGGACTCAAAACCCAAAGGGTTTTGGTGTAAGGGGCATGCTGTGAAAAGGGTTAACAGCTCCAGTGGGGCCGGCCCCAGGTGGAAGACACCGGCCCCGGCCCCAGTTCATGCTTCGTACTGGGATGGACGGATATCCTGGGGTGCCCAAGCCACAATGGGGAGGGATAAGGTTTGAGGACCGGGGCGCTGCCTGCTCCCGGCCACGAAAAAAAACCCCAAATAAAAAGTGGAAACCAAACCTCCAGCCTCGCCAGCACCGGACTGGGAAGATTTTTTGGGAAAAGCTGACCTCCGCTCACCCCGCGTCCTCCCAGCGCAGCGAGGGGGCAGGGGGTTTCAGGGCTAGGAGCACCCCCCCCCAGATGAAACAAGCCCTTTATTCCTGCCCCCCCCTTAACCCAGGGCTGCCCACAGGGATTTGGGGCAGGGTTTCCCCTCCCCACGGGTTTCAGCCGAGCAGAAAAAAAACGAACAACTGTGCAGAAACCCTTCGGGAACAGCACTTGGTGGCCACTTTGGCCACCTGAGCAGCACAAGGGGGGGGGAGATTTTCTGACCCCCCCCGACGGGTCCAAGCTCGACCCCATCACAACCCCCCCGGGGCCCCACTGGGGCTGGGGGGAACAAATCAACCTTCGTGAGACCGCGGTGTGGAAGCGAAACGGTCCCATAGGCAGTGCCGAGAGCAGGCGGGGGTCCCTCCAGCCCCCGCTGAGGGTGGCAGCCCCTCGCCAGAAGCGCGTTTGGCTGGGATTTCCCACCTCCGTCAAAAAAAAAATAAAATTAAAAAAAGAAAAAAAGAAGAAAAAAAAAAGAAGAAAACACCCCCCCCCCCCAGTCCCTGCCTGTTTTCCCAGCCGGTTACCGCAGAGTTTCTCATAACCTACTTTCTCCCCTCCTCTTCTGCCCTATATTTGTGGTGCGGCTGAAGCCGGGGGGGGGCTCCAACCTGGGGGGGGGGGGGGGGGGCTCCAGGCCACTTTGGGGGCAATGGGGGGGCCAATCAATACACCCCCCCCCCCCCCTTTATGATTATTTTTTTCTTCATTTTTCCTTTTTTCTCCGCTTTTCCAAGAAGCGCAGCGCACGGAGCCGGCCCCCAAAATGGGCACCCCCCCCCCCCGACCCCCATCCCAAAAACCCCTTCTCGCCCCCCCCCCCGGGGTGGGAAAATTCCCCTTTTACGGCCCCAACCCGAGCCCCCCCCCCCAGCCCAGAACAACCCCCCCCCCCCGGGGAAATACCCGCGCGGGGGGGGGGGAAGAGGGACACTCACCTGTCCCCCCCCTGCGGGGGTGACACCGGGGTGACACCGGGGGGTGGCGGCGGGGGGGTCCCGTCGGGGCCGCCCCATCGCAGGCGGCGCCCCCGCGGCCGCTGCTTTATGAATGGAGCCGACGGCGCGCTTCGGGCCCCCCCCGGCCCCGCCCCTTTTCCTGACGTCACAATGCGGGGCACCCCCCTCTTTGTGACGTCAGCGCCACGCCCCGAGGATCCCCCCCCCCACCCCCCCGCCCATTCCCGCGGGCAGCGCCGCCTGGCGGGGGAGGGGAGGGGGGGGGGGGGGGCGTGGGATGAGCCCCCCCGGGGGGGGGGGGGGTTGGGGAAAAAAACGGGGAAAAAATTAAAATCGGGGTGGGCGAAGACCCCACGGAGCTGGGGATTTGAAGAAAATTGGAATTTTTAATTTATTTTTGGGCCCCCAATTTTTTTTGGGGGGGGGGGAGGGGGGCTGCGGGGGCACCCATGGGTGCCGGCCCCCATTGAGCCCCAAAATCCTGGCCCCCCCCAGGGTGACACCCCCGGCCTGGCGTTTTGGGATCGCACCGCATGGGGGTTTTTCTTCCTCCCACCGGAGTCTTCATCGCGGACAGCCCTGGGGGGCTCGAGGGGACCCCCCCGGGGGGGGGGTCCCCATCCTAAGGACGAGCCCGTGACCATCCGACACAGGTGACCTTTAACGGCAGAGTCCCCATAGGGCACAGCAGGGAGTTTTGGGGTCCTCGGCGGGCAACGGGGACCAACAGGCTACGACACCCCATAGGAAATGTGGAGAGGGGGGAGAAAAATAAATAAATAAATCCCCTTCCCCTCCATGCTCCCCCCCCCCTGCAGCCCCAGCGTGTCCCCAGAGTGCCCCCAGAACCTTTGTGGGGTCCGGCAGCGATTTGGGGACCTTTCTGCCTGTGTCCCAGCACGTTCCCAGCATCCAAACCCCCCCCCAGTCTGGGGGAAAAAGTCTGCTCCGAACCCCAAAATTGCCATTTCTGCCCCTGTTGCGCTCTCCAGCTCCTCTTCCCAAGGCTCCCCCCCCCCCCCCCCCCCCAAATAAATAGGGATATTTATATATATAATATATATATATTTAAAACAAACGAACAAACGAACAGAGCTATCTGGGTGCTGGCGATGGAGCGAGCGGGTTAGCGGGAGGCCCGGGGGGGGGGGGGGCCGCACAGTCCCTGGGGCGATCCCGGAGTAGAGGGGGGGGGTCACTGCCGTGCAGCAGCCCCCCGTTTCACCCCCCCCCCCCCCCCCCCCCGAAGCAGGCACACACAAAACCGGGGAGAACAAGGCAGGGCGACGACGTCCTCCCGCCGTCCGTCCCCGGGGATGCTCGTTAAAGGCTTCGTTAGCTCCTTCCCAAGCAAAAACGTGCCCCCCCCCACTTTCCCCTTTCTCCACACCCCAAAAAGCGGCGCCCAGGCGGTGGGGTGGAGGGGGGCAGCTGGGGGGGGGTCCCCCGTCCCCCCGTCCCCCCGTCCCCCCCCACCAGAGCACACAGAGAGCAGCCGGGCTGGAGATGAGACGTGCTGGGGCGGGGGGGGGGGGTGGTCCTTGGTGGTGGTGGTGGGGGGGGGGGTCCCGGGGTGTTTGGGGGGGGTCCCCGGCCGCTCACACCCGCCAGAGGAGGAGGTGGTTGGTGCTGTCGTCGCGGCCCACGGTCTCGCTGCTGCTGGTCAGGCGGAAATCCTCGTAGCCGTCGCCGCCGCTGATCACCAGCATCTTGGCTTTGGGCAGGGCCAGGCTGGGGGCGCGGGGGCGAGCGGGGTCCCGGGGCTCCGCGTCGCTCGGCTGCTCGGGGCCTTGGGGGGGGGGGGGGGGGGGGGGGGGGGCACGGAGAGCTGGGAGGTGTGGCCCTCCTGCCGTAATTAGCCCCTCCTGCCCCCCCCAAATAGCCCCTCCCACCTCATTTAGCCCCCTCCCACTGCAATTAGCCATGCCCACTTCGATTAGCCCCTCCCACCCCAATTAGCCCCTCCCACTCCAATTAGCTACTCCCACCCCAATTAGCCCCCCCATTGACACATAGTCCCTCCCACCCCAATTAGCCCCTCCCACTTCAATGTAGCCCCTCCCACCCCAATTAGCACCTCCCACTCCCATGTAGCCACTCCCACCCCAATTAGCCCCTCCCATTGCCACACAGCCCCTCCCACCCCGATTAGCCCCTCCCACTTCAATGTAGCCCCTCCCACTCCAATTAGCACCTCCCACTCCCATGTAGCCACTCCCACCCCAATTAGCCCCTCCCATTGCCACACAGCCCCTCCCACCCAAATTAGCCCCTCCCACCCTAATTAGCACCTCCCACTCCCATGTAGCCACTCCCACCCCAATTAGCCCCTCCCGCTCCAATTAGCCCCTCCCACTTCCATGTAGCTCCTCCCACCCCAAATAGCCCCTCCCATTGCCACATAGCCACTCCTACCCTAATTAGCCCCTCCCACAATTAGCACCTCCCACCCCAAACAACACCTCCCATTTCCATGTAGCCCCTCCCGCCCAATTAGCCCCTCCCAGTCCAATTAGCCCACTCCCACCCCAATTAGCTCCTCCCACCCCACATAGCCCCTCCCACTCAACCAGCCCCTCCCATTTAGCCCCTCCCACTTCTGTTTAGCCCCGCCCTTCATTTAGCCCCTCCCACACCCGCCCCACCCCATTCCCTTGTAGCCACTCCTATGTAGCTCCTCCCACCCCGTTTAGCTCACACCCACAATTAGCCCCTCCTTTCCCAATTAGCCCCACCCCCTTAATGTAGCCCCTCCCACCCGAACAGCCCCTCCCACCCCGACTAGCCCCTCCCATTTCCAATTAGCCCCTCCCCTTTCCAACAGCTCCTTCCCGCCCCATCTCATTAAGCCCTCCCCTTACCCCAGCCCCTCCCACCCCATTTAGCCCCTCCCAGCCCCCCATTTAGCCCCTCCCACCCCATTTAGCCCCTCCCACCCCCTTTAGCCCCGCCCACCCCCCTTTAGCCCCGCCCACCCCGTTAAGCCCCGCCCCCCCCTTTAGCCCCGCCCACCCCGTTAAGCCCCGCCCACCCCGTTAAGCCCCGCCTACCCGCGTGCCCCGGCAGCGGGAAGAGGAGGTCGAAGCCGTCGGGCAGGGGGATGGCGGCCAGGAAGCGGACGTGCCCCGTGTGCCCCTGCGCCAGCCCCACCAGCGCCGGGGCCGCCTTGGCCGGCAGCGCCAGCGTCAGCACCACGCCGGCGCTCGTCCCGATCCACAGCAGCTCCTTGCACGCCAGCAGCGCCGTGATGCGCAGGCACGCCGCCTTGTGCTGCCGGATGATGGCATCCGAGCCTGCGGGCGGGCCGCGCCGTCAGCGGTTTCCCCCCCGCCCACCCCCCCCAAGACGGGTGCTGAGCCCGCCCCGCGCACCCCCCGTTTGGCAGCTGCCCGCCTGGTTTTGCGTGGCATTTTGCAGCACCTGCTCTATTTCTGCATGGCATTTTGCAGCTGCTCCTCTATTTCTGCATGGCATTTTGCAGCTGCTTTCTGATTTCTGCATGGCATTTTGCACTGGCTGCCTGATTTCTGCATGGCATTTTGCAGCAACTGCTATTTCTGCATGGCGTTTTGCAGCTGCTCCTCTATTTCTGCATGGCATTTTGCAGCTGCTGATTTCTGCATGGTGTTTTGCAGCACCTGCTCTATTTCTGCATGGCATTTTGCAGCTGCTGCCTGATTTCTGCATGGCATTTTGCAGCAACTGCTATTTCTGCATGGCATTTTGCAGCTGCTCTATTGCTCTATTTCTGCATGGCATTTTGCAGCTGCTTTCTGATTTCTGCATGGCATTTTGCACTGGCTGCCTGATTTCTGCATGGCATTTATGCAGCACCCGCTCTATTTCTGCACGCATTTTGCAGCCACCCAGGTGTTGTGCTATTGCTGCATGGGATTTTGTAGCCACCTGCCTGGTTTTGCATGGCATTTTGCAGCTGCTGCCTGATTCCTGCATGGCATTTTGTAGCACCCGCTCTATTTCTGCACAGCATTTTGCAGCACCCACTTTTATTTCTGCATGGCATTTTGCACCTGCTTTCTGATTTCTGCATTTTGCAGCGTCCCCTCTATTTCTGCATGGCATTTTGCAGCACCCACTCTATTTCTGCACGGGGTTTGCAGCCACTCAGGTGTTGTGCTATTGCTGCATGAGATTTTGTAGCTGCCTGTCTGGTTTTGCACGGCATTTTGCAGCTGCTTTCTGATTTCTGCATGGCATTTTACAGCATCCCCTCTATTTCTGCACGGCATTTCGCAATATCCACTCTATTTCTGCATGGCATTTCGCAATATCCACTCTATTTCTGCATGGCATTTTGTAGCACCCACTTTATTTCTGTGTGGCATTTTGCAGCTGCTTTCTGATTTCTGCATAGCGTTTTGCAGCATCCCCTCTATCTCTGTGTGGCATGTCGCAGCACCAACTCTATTTCTGCATCAGGTTTATAGCAACTGCTATTTCTGCATGGTATTTTGCAGCACCCACTCTATTTCTGCAAGGCATTTTGCAGCCACCCAGGTGTTGTGCTATTGCTGCATGAGATTTTGTAGCTTCTTGCCTGGTTTTGCATGGCATTTTGCAGATGCTTTCTGATTTCTGCATAGTGTTTTGCAGCATCCCCTCTATCTCTGTGTGGCATGTCGCAGCACCCGCTCTATTTCTGCAAGACATTTTGCACCTGCTGCCTGATTTCTGCATGACATTTTGCAGCACCCACTCTTTCTGCACGGGGTTTGCACACACCCAGGTGTGGTGCTATTGCTGCATGGGATGATGTAGCTGCCCGCCTGGTTTTGAACGGCATTTTAGAGCAGCTGCCTGATTTCTGCATGGCATTTAGCAGCACCCATTTTATTTCTGCATGGCATTTTGCAGCAACTGCTATTTTTGCATGGCATTTTGCAGCTGCTTTCTGATTGCTGCATAGCATTTTGCAGCATCCCCTCCATCTCTGCATGGCATTTCACTGCACCCACTCTATTTCTGCATCATGTTTTACAGCAACTGCTATTTCTGCATGGTATTTTGCAGCACCCACTCTATTTCTGCATTGCATTTTGCAGCCACCCAGGTGTTGTGCTATTGCTGCATGAGATTTTGTAGCTGCTTGCCTGGTTTTGCATGGCATTTTGCAGCTGCTTTCTGATTTCTGCATGGCATTTTGCAGCCACCCAGGTGTTGTGCTATTGCTGCATGGGATTTTATAGCTGCTGACCTGGTTTTACATGGGATTTTGCAGCTGATTTCTGATTTCTGCATGACATTTCACAGCAACTGCAATTTCTGCATGGGATTTTGCAGCTGCATCCTGATCTCTGCATGGCACTTTGCAGCCATACAGGGACTGCCCTATTCCTGCATGGGGTTTTTCAACTACTTCACTATTACTCCATGGGATTTTGCAGCTGCATCCTGATTTCTGCATGAGGTTTTGGCACTGATATCTTATTTCTGCATGGGATCATGCCACCACCCAGGCATTGTGCTATTGCCATGTGGGATTTTTTATCTGCTACCCTATTTTTTCTGAGGAACCTTGCAGCAACCATTTTATTTCTGCGTGGGGTTTTGCAGCTACCCATGAATTGCCTTATTCCCACTTGGAGTTTTGCAACCATTGTGCTGTTTCTCCATGGGATTTTGGAGCTGCATCCTCATTTCTGCAGGGGCTTTTGCAGCTGCCTTGGGGTTGCCCTATCTGTGCTTAGGATGCTTTCACATCCGCTGCCTTATTCCTGCGTGGGATTTTGCAGCTGCCCAGGGGCTGCAAAATGTAGAGGCTGAACTCCACGAGTGCAGGGAGAAGCTTTGGTCCCTGAAACTGGTCGGGAAGCTGGGGATGTTGATGCACTTTGCAGCAGTGGATGCTCCAGGGGGGAGCACGTTTTTAAGGGAGGCGATGTGCATGGAACAGAAAATGGGAAAAACAGCCGGAAACAGGGATTTTGGGGGCTTACCAGCGAGCATCTTGTGCACAGGGGGGGTGACGTCCGCCTCGGCCAGCTGCTCGTAGCTGGTGGCATGGTAGAGGCGCACCTGGGCGCTGCCCTGCAGCGCGACCCAGACGCCGGGCCCCGCGCTCACCATGCAGGTCACGCTGCGGCCGCTGTCCTGCCCCACGTGGAGCGTGTGCTGCGGGCGACAGAGCCACACCGATGCCACCCGGAGCCTCTGGGGACTGTCCCCGGTCCCCCCGGCTCGAGGTGTCATGCTCGCTGTACCTCCTGCACCAGCGTGGCCGTGTTGAGGACGATGACCCGGTTCTGGCAGCCGCACCACAGCTTCCCCGCCACCGCCACCATCTTCGTGATGGGGCTCCCCGGCGAGCCCAGGGACAGGGATTTGGAGTTTTGGGGGTCCCAGAAGCGACCTGTAAGGACAGTGGGAGATGGGGGGGGTCTTTAAAGCCCCAAACCCCCCAAGCTTGAGCTGGTTAGGGGAGAAGTGGTGGCTGGAAACGTCCTTGTGGGATGCTGATGCATCCCCCTTTATAGGGCAGGTGATGTCCTTGGGGTGACACAGTCAGCAGGGCCCATGTGCTCTGAATTTGGGGTTGCCCATTCAGCATCCCTCGAGGGATGGCCCTCTCTGGGGACCTGCTGCCCTCCCTGGGGATGCAGAGGAGCTGCAGGCACCCAGAGCATCCTCTGCTGGGGCTCCACCCGACGGCCCTGACCTGGCCTCACCTGCCTCCCGCTGGTACGCGATGAGCTCCCCGTTGGCCAAGGACACAAAAACTTGGTTATCGAGGTATCTGCAGGAAGAGACGAGCTTTGAGAGCCGCTGCTGGGCCACCCCAAACTCATCCCCACGGGGCCCAAAAGCCTCCTGCCCGCTTACAAGATGCACATGACGGAGGCGGCGTGCTGCATCTTCATGCTGTTCTTCCTGTTGCGGATGTTGTCCGAGGACTGGTACACGTGGATGCTGCGGAGACGGGAGGCAGAAGGACGGCGTTGAGCCCCTCCCGAAGCCGGGGGAGCCTCAAATGGGGTCCCTCCTCGCTGGGCACGCACCAGCCGTCCTCGGTGCCCAGCCACATGGAGCTCTGGTAGGCTTCGGGGTCGAGGCTCAGCAGGTCCTCGAGGCTGCCGCGGGTGAAGGAGCCGCGGCTGGAGCGCCGCAGGGCTCGGCCGTCCGTGGGGCTCTCGCCGTGCCGGCTCTGCCCGAAGGTGGTGGCGAGGGGGAGGAAGCTGGGCTCCTGCTCCTCCTCCGAGCTCGTCGTCTCCGCTGCCGCCTCCTTGCAGCTTGGGATTTCCTCGTCTGGGGGGGGTGAGGAGGGTGGTTGGGTGGTGAACACCCAGCGATGGCCATGGGATGGGGAGGAGATCACGGGACGGCTGTCGTGGCGGTGTGGGGACTCGGGAAGGACGGATGGATGCTGACCCCAAAACACAGCAGACTTTACCCAAAACGGGGGACAAGCTGCCGCCCCAACCCTGGCATCACGGGGTCCGAATTAGGACATCCCTATCCCTTTTCCCAGGGCTTTTTCAGCTTAAAAGGCAACAGGAACCCCCTTTTTTTTGATGCCCAATGAACGCAAGGCAGAGTGGGGACCGACTGCTGGGACAATCAACGCTGCCCATCGTTTTGGGGCAAAACAACGGCTTTTCCCTAATTAGGGGCCCGCGGGGGCGACTCACTGCCAAAGCTGGAGGAGATGGTGGAGTGGCTGGCCTGGCTCTGCAGCGTGCCCGAGGGGCTGGGCGAGGACTCGTCGTCTGTGTCGTCGCTGTCGAAGGGCACCAGCTCCCTGTGGGCGCTGTCGACGGGCTCGGAGAGCTCCAGCGACGAGCCCGAGATGGAGATATGCAGGCACTGCTGCGGCCCCGTGTCCTCCAGCTGCGCCTGGCACCGGCTCCGAGGACGGGCTGGCCAGCGGCTCGGCGCGCTCCCTGCCGCGGGGACAGCCGCAGCTCCAGCACCGGGATGCGGCGATGCCGGTGCCGGCCACGCGGTGCCGGTGCCGTACCTGTACGCCCGCTTGAGGCCGGGCACGGAGGCGATGCAGAGGATCCTGGCCGAGCAGACAGCGATGCACGCCTCGACGGTGGGCTCCTTGCGGATGCTGAGCAGGCAGACCTGCCCCACGTAGCCGTCGCTGTTGCACACCCACACCTCGTGGGCGTTCTCTGGGCTGCTGTGGCTGGGAGAAGCACAAGAAAACTGGAAGGGGGCAAAAGACAAGGAGAGGTCACTTGGGAAGGCAGCAGCAAGGCGGCGGCACGCTGGCATCCCGATGGTCAAGAGGGATGCTTAAATAAACCCTCCTGGGGGTCTGGGAGCGGCAGGTGGACCAACCTGCATCCCACTCCGTGTCTTCATGATGGGGATGGCCTTGAGGAACTCTGGGTCCAGACAGTTTTTGCTGGAAGCTGGGAAAATAGGGTGAGAAGGAGGTGGTTCTGCCAGCACCAGGTGTGGTGCTGAGCCCATCTGGGCGTTCCGCCCCGCGTCCCGGCGTTACCCAGCTTCTTCTTGGCATCTTCGAAGGCTTGCTCAAAGCCGAGCCGTGCGTCGGGGTTGGGGAACTCGAAGATGAAGGACTCGGTGCCGTCGGCCTTGGCAGCGCTGAGCTCTACTTTGTTGGGGGGGAAGGCCATGCTGAAGGACAGGGACTGCTTCTCCGCCAGCTCCCGGTGGATGGCGGCCATCAGGTCCTTGATCACGTCGTCCAGGCTCTGGGCAGGGGGACAACGGTGTCGAGGTCCAGCGGGGCCACCCCAGCCATGTGCCCATGTTGCATCCCGAGCATCCTCTGCAGGGCTGCTGGCAGCTGGGTCCTTTGACCACAGCCAACAGCCCTCCCAAAGTCCATTGACCATGGCCACCAGCCCTCCCAAGGTCCTTTGACCATGGCCACCAGCCCTCCAAGGTCCTTTGACCATGGCCACCAGACCTCCCAAGGTCCTTTGACCATGGCCACCAGACCTCCCAAAGTCCTTTGACCACGGCCACCAGCCCTCCCAAGGTCCTTTGACCATGGCCACCAGCCCTCCCAAGGTCCTTTGACTACAGCCACCAGCCCTCCCAAGGTCCTTTGACCACGGCCACCAGCCCTCCCAAGGTCCTTTGACCACGGCCACCAGCCCTCCCAAGGTCCTTTGACCATGGCCACCAGCCCTCCCAAGGTCCTTTGACCATGGCCACCAGCCCTCCCAAAGTCCTTTGACCACGGCCACCAGCCCTCCCAAGATCCTTTGACCACGGCCACCAGCCCTCCCAAGGTCCTTTGACTACAGCCACCAGCCCTTCCAAAGTCCTTTGACCAGCCACCAGCCCTCCCAAGGTCCTTTGACCATGGCCACCAGCCCTCCCAAAGTCCTTTGACCACGGCCACCAGCCCTCCCAGAGGACAACCCAGAGGGTCCCACGGGGGTCACCACCACTGGGGCGCCGTCCCTGTACCTGGTGGGGGAAGCTGAGGGTCTCCGACAGTTTGCTGACTTGGCCCAGTGTGCTGAGGTCCTCGTCCAGGCGGCTGATGCTCTTCTGGATGCTCTCCCTGTTGGTGGCTTGCGAGGCACCTGCGTGGGGACATGGCCACATGGCATTAACCCCTTCCTCCCCAGCACCCCACAGAGGAGCTCTGTCCCCAAATGCTTTTAGCTGGAGTGGTGCCACCTCCATCTGTGGGATCCTTTGAGCCTGTCACCCTCAGCTGGGGGTGAGCAATGGGTTTTGGGGTGTGGGGACAACAGCAGGCAGCGACAGACCTTTGACGATGTCCACGTCCTCCAGCGGCAGCTTCCAGAGCAGCTTGTACTTGCTGGCAGTGTCAATGACGCTGGCTGCCGTGTACCTGTGGGTCAGGGGCTGGCTGAGCCTCGCCTGCACCCAGGCACTGTCCCCAGCGCCCTAAAACCATCCCAGCCCGCCATGGACACCCCGAGGAGGTGGGATAACCCCTGAGAGCTGCGATGGGAGAGGGACCTGGCTGGGTGCCCCTGGGCACGGGGCGCTGGGGGTGTCCCCCATGCCTGGCGGCACTCACAGGCTCATGGAGCTGCGGCGGAGGGAGCCTGACTTGCGCTTCAGTGTGGTGCACACCAGCAGGTCCGTGAAGAGGAAGAGCGAGCGATCCTTCTTCCCACCCACTGCCTTCTGCAGGGGCATAGAAGACATGAGGGTGAACGATGACGGCACCCACCTCTGCCTCAGTTTCCCCAAGTGGTGCTCAAGGGAGCCCATGGGATGCCAGGACCTCTGGGGTTCCATCTTCAGCACCTCTGTTCATCCCTGACCCCAGGCTGCTGAGGGCTCTCCCTGTCTCCTCCTGGCTCCCAAGCCCCTCTCATCTTTCCCCATGCACTTGGGGAATTTTATGTCATCTCCTTCCATACCTCCCTCCACCCATGTGTGCGTCCATCATCTGTCATCCATCGTCCATCCTTTCCTCCATCCATCCATGCATTCATCTATCCGTCCGTCCGTCCGTCCATCCATCCATCCATCTATCCATCCATCCCTCCCTCCCTCCCTCCCTCCCTCCATTCCTCCATCCCTCCACCCATCCATCTACCCATCCATCCATCCATCATCCATCCATCCATCATCCATCCATCCACCCACCCATCCACCCATCCATCCCTCCGTGGCTCCCCATGTGCATTCAGTCCCACTGTGACCCACGATCCCAGCCACCCACTGCTCCATATCGTGCTTAGCACCACGGTGCTGCCCAGGCGGCCACACCGTGGGGACAAGGGACACGGGGTCACCTCGCTCTTACCACTTCCACCACCATCTCCTGGCGCAGGAACCTGCGGAGCGGGGCCTGGAGCTGTGGGGACGAGGAGGCTCATGAGTGGCTTCGTCCCTGCCCCTGCACCCCCCTGGCACCGAGCTGTCACCCTGTCCCCTTCCCAAACCTCCCGGCAAGGGAGGATGAGGAAAGCAGGACCTGGACGAGAAAACAAGTGGCCCAACCTAGTTCAACCCAGAAAGAGCAAAAATGGCTCAGTTTTGGGCAAAAGGAAAGACCCACCCCATTGGCGTTTGGTGCTGGGCGCAGCTCTGGCGTGGGTGCTGCACCCTTGGGTGCAGCAGGGCTGCAGAAAGGCTTGCCCAAGCTGGGTGTCCCCACCTCCCTGCAGCTGGCACCCCCATCACCCTCGCCCATGGCCACCCTGGACCCCACACCGAGCCCCCCATCCGTACGTCCTCCATCCCTTCGATGTGGGACTCGATCTCCTGCACGATGCGGGCGTTCCTCTCCACCTCCTCGGCGCTCTTCATCCCCTTGTTGATCCTCTCGGCCACCTGCTTGATGTTGCGCTGGGCGTCGATGAGGAAGGGGTGGTCGGGGTGGTCCTCTGGGGTGTGCTTCAGCAGGTCCTGATGTGGGGACACCGCCTGGATGTCACCACGATGCCACCCCCCTCGCTGAGCCCCCATCCAGCCATGGTGGCCGTGGGGGCACACCGAGCTGTGGACTTCACATCAAGGGAGGAAGAAAGGGCTGGGAGGGACGGGACGGCCCTAAAAGCTGCCCTTACGAGGAGGGGGGGATGAGCCATGGTCTCACCCGCTCCCAGGACGGCACGGACCCCGTCCCGGCGCCGCTCCTCCTACCTTCACCAGCAGCTCGTACCGCGGGATCCTCTGCACGGGCTTGATCATCAGGTCAGACAGAGCCTGCTTCTCCTTGTTCTCCCGCATGCTTTGCTGAAAAACATCGGTGGGGACAAGGACGGGCCCGTTAGGTGGGACACACGCCGTGACACCAGCCTTGGACCTGGAGCAACAACACTTTGGGGTCCTGGGGGCTCCTTTTGTCACCATCCGGAGTGATGTTGGCTCATCCCAGACCATGCTCCACGTAACAAAAAAGAGTGGAAAAATCCCAATTTGGCCATAGACAATCAGTTTACTCCCATTAACCCTGACTCTGCTCCACCAGTGGCTCCACACCCACCTCCAGGAATTTGATGAACGCTGGCCGTGCCTCCTTGGCGATCCTGACGGCGTCCTTGGCATTGAGGAAGTTATCGATGTAGGCAGAGTAGATGTTCACCAGCACGTCCTTGGAGAACTGGGGGGGGGGGGGGGGGGGGGGGGGAGGCAAAAAAAGAGGCTCGACACGAGATCCCCCCACACCTCTGGGCATGTTTGGGGCTGGAGGAGTTGTCCCAAGGGTTAACGGCACCCGTCTGGGATCTGCCCAGGCTCAGCTCCCCGCCTCGATGCCTCAGCCCTGACATTTCTGCTCGACGCAGAAACGCCGAGCTGCAGAGCCCCTGTTAAGCTAAAGCAGACCGAGGGCCTGGAGATCGTCTCTCCCCATCCCCAACGTGGTTTGCCCGTCCTTTCGTCATCCCCCTGCTCCCTGCTCCCAGCTTTTCCCTGCCGAAAGCAAAGCCTGGGCGCGGGGGAGCTTCAGGATGGACCCTTCTCGTCCCCACCCCGCGATGGGATGGGGTCGGGCCCTACCGACTGCACCAGGAGGTCGCCCACTTTCTGCTTCTCGTGCCAGTTCTGCACGCAGTCGTGGATCTGCTCCAGGAACTGCTCGTGGTGCTCCAGCAGCTCGGGGATCTGGTCGAAGATCTCGTCCACCAGGGACGGGTCACACAGCAGCGAGTTCTCCGGCTGCTTCAGCGGCTTCATGTAACCCTGCGGGGAAGCGTCGCGCTGGGGCACCCGACAGATTTTTTTGTTTCCACCTCCCCAGGATTAATTTTTCAACCCATTTAAGTACCAGGAACTGCAGGATCCTGCAGCAGGGGGGTCCCTGGGGAGCCCAGCCAAGGCTTGGGATGCTGGAGGAGGCATCAACCCTGGGTCCTGCATGACTTTGGGCACCTGGGGACCCGTCAGAGGGACCAGACCAGCAGTTTGGGCACCCCACTTCTCCTGGGCCCCATCCCACCCATCACATCCCCATTTCAGTGTGGGGAGAAGAGCGGGTTTGGATGAGGAACCTCCAAAGCACTGTGTCCTCTGTCCCCCAGCCATGGCCTCAATGGCCTCCAAACCTTTGCTGTCATGAATTTTGGTCCCCTCTATGTTATCCAGATGGGAAATCGGGGCAGAACAACCAAATCTGCTGGTTCTTGGTGGGATTTAGGGTGTTTGGGACCAGGAGGGGCTGAACCAGAAGGGTGGATGTGCTGGGTCAAGCTCTGGACCACCACCTCGCCCACGAACCCCTCTTGGCAATGGCCAACGAGCAATGCTTGGGGGCAGCAGGGCTCTACAAAACCACTTTCCAAGTGGTTCCACTTTCTCAAGCCCTGCAGACACATGGTGCGGGGTGCTGGTGCCCTCCAGGACACGGGGAGGACCATGGAGCTGAGCAGCGAGGCCAGGACCCACTCCGTGCTGCTTCAGGTGTCCCCATCCGAGCCAACGAGGGAGGAATCCCCACCAAGGATGAGGTTCCCCAGGCTGATGGTGGACATCTCACAGAGACCCCAGTTAGAAGGGTCGGATCCTTCCCAGAGCTCCAAACCCAACGGGGCCAACACCTCCAGAGGGAGCTGGGCTGGGCCAGGTTTGGTCCCCGCATCCCACCCGGCACTAAACTGGGTGAGTGGGGACCAGATGGGGAGAAGAGCATGGAGACAGTTCCCACCAAAGGGGTTGGCTGGGAGATGCTGCTCCAGGGGGTCCTGGTGCCTGGTGGCCATGATACTACATGCCACCAGTGCATGCCTGGATCCAAACACCTCGTCCTGGTTGGGACTGGAGAGCTGGGGACATCTGGATGCCTGTGATCTCACCAGAAACCCAGGTCCCCTAGATATGTCCCATGGGTGAGAGCTCAGCCACCAGCACCCCACGGCTCCCACCCACGTCCATTGGGTGCCTCCTGCATGTCCTCCCCCACCAGGCTGCTCTGCCACCTCGGAGGGGGACAGGAGCACAGGGGACAGCCTCTGGCCATGCTGAGACCAGCACAGACACCTTCTGGCCATGAACTGTGCGTAGCTCCCCCAAAATAAGACCCAGACCAGGCTCCTCTCACCCCTCCGAGATATATTTCTGCACGAGGAGCAGCCTTGAAGGGTCCTCTCCTCCTGCGCACCATCCGGCAGGGCACATCTGGATGGGGACTTCTTGGAAAACCCAAGCCAGGTGTTGGGATGATGCTCAGGGGTTGGAATTAGCTCAGTAAAAAAAAAAAAAGGGACCTAAAAAAGTCCTTGGCCCATGGCTGTGGGAGCTGGAGCAGAGCAGAAAATGAGGGGGGTAACAGGGATGGGGGCTTGGAGACCCAGGGCGCAGGATGGGCAACGGTGGTGGCCCAGGAAGTGCAAGGAAGAGGTTTTGGGGATCGAGCACGGGAACAAGCTCAGGGACACGACACCCCCTAGGTGACAGCTGATCCGGAACAGTTATAGGGTTGATTTGGAGGCAGAGGTGACCCCACACCCCATCCTCAGCAGTGCTGCTTTCCATACAGCTCCCATCACCGATCCCACTGTCCCCAACGCTGCCACCGGTCCCCTCCCCGTCCCCGTGCTGTTACAAGACCAGGACTCCAAATTCAGGTCCCGGGGACGGTCACAAGGAAGGGACAACACCTCTGGATGTCCCCAGCGGGGTGGTGGCCCCGCCGTGCGCCCCATCGAGGCGGCGCCGGGCCACCGCGTGTCACCCGCCCGCGCCCCCGCCGCGCCTCCTCACCTGCATCAAGGTGCGCAAGGACTCCACGTAGGACTGCTCCGTGTCCAGCAGCGTCATGATGACGTGCTTCCTCATGTCCTGCGCGGGCAGAGAGAAGCCAAATGAAATCGGGGCGATCCGAGGGGCCGGGGGGACCCGGCTGCTGCCTCGGGGCACCGAGGCGTCCCCTCCGGTGGCGGCGCAGGGGGGCTGTGCGCCGCGGGAGCCCGGCGCTCGTCCAGCTCCCTCTCCACCCCGATGGAGGAATCCAGGAGGATTAGGAAGTACATGACACCGAGCTCACAGACGCCTGGTTTCCTCCGCGCCCGCGTCAGGAGCTCTCACAGCCCTACATGGGTCGGTGCCGGCGGCCTCCTTCTCCCTGCGCTCGGCGCGGCCCCGCGCCGCGAATTCCTTACGGCCCCCGGGCACCCGCGCTGCTCCCGGTCAGCCCCGACGCCCTGTGCCCCAAGGAGGGGGCTCAGGGAGGGCAGGGGGTGGGGGTCCAGGCAGCTGCGGGGCTTAGAGACCCCCCCCAGCACGCAGAACCCATGGGGGGTGTCCCCGAGCGCAGCCCAGGCTGCAGCTCAGCCTCGGCGCAAGATGGTCCAAGGGCCCCCAGTGGGTGATGCCCCAAAAGTTTTGGGTGCAGAGATGGTCCAAAGGCTCTACCCACCAAAATTTTGGGGTTTAGAGATGGTCCAAGGACCCTGCCTGTGAGAAACCCCAAGTTTTTTAGGTGCTGGGGTGCTCCAAGGACCCTTGGTGCAGACACCCCAAAGGTTTTGGGTGCTGAGATGCTCCAAGGACCCTTGGTGCAGAGAAACCCCAAAAGTTTTCAATGCAAAGATACCCCAAGGGCTCTGGTGTGAGATGCCCCAAAAGCCTGTGGTGCAAACGTGCTCCAAAGTCCTTGCACCCCAAAAGTTTTGGGGGCTGAGATGCTCCAGAGACCCTGGGTGTGGAGATGCCCAAAAAAGATTTGGGTGCAGAGATGGTTCAAAGGCTCTACGCACCAAGATTTTGGGGTGTAGAGATGTTTCTAGGATCCTGCCTGTGAGAAAACCCGAAATTTTTAGGTGCTGGGGTGCTCCAAGGACCCTTCGTGCAGAGACACCCCAAAGGTTTTGGTGCTGAGACATTCCAAGGACCCTTGGTGCAGAGAAACCCCAAAAGTTTTCGAAGCAAACACATCCCAAGCGCTTTGGTGTGCGATGCCCCAAAAGATTTGGGTCCAAACATGCTCCAAATTCCCTGCACCCCAAAAGTTTTGGGTGCTGAGATGCTCCAAAGACCCTAGGTGCGGAGGTGCTTCAACGGATCTGAGCTCAGAGATGCTCAAAGTGTCCTAACCATTAATAAAACCTTTGGGGTGTTAATGGAGACACCCCAAAGCCCGTGGGGGCAGGGACCCCCAAAAAACCTACCAGCGGAGATGTCCCAGCCAGCTGCAGCACCGTCCCTGGAGTTCGGCTCTGCACCCCCAAAACTGGAGGGATTTAAGTGGGGATTTATTTCCCCCTCTCTCAGCCTCAAACTGCACCCCACAGTCCCAAACTGCACCCCAGCCCCACAGCTGATGCTTGTTCCCTGTTCCCTACAGGGACATGTGCATCCCAAATTTCCAGGGCATCCTCTCCGGGCGCCGATCCTCCCCCCCCCCAGCCACCCATCACCCGAGGACGGAGCCGTGCCTCAGTTTCCCCACCCGCGCTCCAGGCTGGGGTCACCTTCTCCACCAAGCAAGGAAGGAAAACGTTATTTAGGGCCAAAGAGTTCGGCGATGGGCCCAATCCTCCCCTGGGACGGGCAGAGCAGGGTGCTCGCCCCCCCTTCCCTGCCTCAGTTTCCCCCGTGGCAGCTCGCGGCGATGCTCTGGGACGTTTTTCCTGCAGGACCGGTGAGCTGAACAGGCTCAGCAAAGCACCACAGGCTTCAGTTTGGGGGATTTTTTGGCTGGGGGATGAGCCCCAACCATCCCAAAGGGGATTTTTCCATCTGTTATGGTTGTTATCCCGGGGGAAATTCCCGCTGGGATGAGCAGGAGCTGGGTGTAAAGGCCCCATCCCGCAGGACCAGGCAGGATGCGCCCCGCGGGGCTTTGCCCTCCACCTGCTCCTGCTCCGATCCCAAAACCCCGGCCTCATCCTGCATCCCCCGGAGCGATGTGAGCTGCTCAGCACCCCGGGGACCTCAGCACCGCTGCCAAGGGATTTGGGGGCACCTCCCCAGCACCGCAATCCCCCCCCAATCCGCACATACATCAGCGTGGGTGTGTGCAGGGGAGGGGGGATGTATGGATCCATCCCCTATCGCCCCCTCCAGCTTTTCGGGTGGGAGCCCCCCCAAAAACGGGGGCGGCGGGATGAGGATGGAGGCACGGTTGCCACGGCGATGGTGGTCCAGCCCCGGCGGCTTTCTCCCCACGCACATGTCCCGCCATGACGCAGCCGGGCCCCCCCCGACCCCCAAAACCCCTCCAGCATCCCCCAGGGACCCCCAACCCCATCCCCAAACCCAGCCCCATGCCTGGGGGGGTCCCCCCTTTTGTTGGCGTCACCTCGGGGCCCCCGCGGCCCTTCTCCGGCAGCTCCTCGGCGGCCCCACCGAGCCCGGAGGCGGCGGCGAAGGCCGCGTCGATGCCGTCCCCGATGTCTCGCATGTCCTCCAGCGCGATGGTGAACTGCGCCAGAGTCCTCACCATCTGCAGCATGCGGGTCCCGGGGTCGGTCCGTCCCTCGCGGCCCAAGGGGAAGGCAAAAAAAAAAAAAAAAAAAAAAATCTGGCTCTACCCCCCCCCAGAACGCCTTCCCCCCCCCTTCAAAAATAATAATAATGACGCCGACGAAAAGCCCGAGCGCTGCAGCGCGGAGGGGAATAAAATAAAATAGAGGGGTCTATTTATAGCGAGGCAATTCCGGATGGGTATTAAAAAAATAAATAAAATAATAATAATAATAATAATAATAAAAAAAAATGAATCCCTCCCGCGGAGAGGCTGCAGGCGGCGGGCGGCGCGTGCGTGCGTGCGTCCGGGGGCGCGTGGCGGTGGCACGCGTGGTCCCCGGCCCCGGGTGGCGCCGAGGCACCGGCAGCAGCGGGGAGCGGGGCTGGGAGACGGGGGCTGAGCCTGGCGGCGCGGCCGTGCCCACTGGCGCACGCCGGGGCCGCATCCTGCTCCGGGAGGGGGGGGGAAAAGGGGGGGATGCTGGGCTTCGTCGGAAGGGGATTGGGGTTTTCGTGGTGTTTATGGGGGTGGTGGGGTTGGTTTTGGGGTTTGGAACCCCTCCTTTGCTGCATTATGGGGTCTCCATCCTTTATTTCCAAGCAGGATTTGGGGTGCTGGGTCCCACTCCCCAAGCGCAGCCCCAATTGCAGGACCCATTTTCTTCCCGCCCCCCCAAAAAAAAAAACCAACACAACACCCTGTAGCACCCGCAGCCCCGCTCGCCAGGCGATGCAGCATCCCCGCATCCGCTTGCAGCGCGCTCCCCTCCTGCTTCGTTAATTAAATCTAATTAGCCGCTTGCCCGTTCCCACGGCAACGGCGTGCAGCAGGGCTGCGCCCTACTGCTGCAGACAGTAAATTTCCTCTCGGCGCCGAGCAAGACGAGCATCCCATAGCACGGAGGGGACCGGTGTGGGGACCAGGATGGGTGCGTGGCAGGATGCGTGCCAGCCCTCGGGTGGCCGGGGCTAATTAATCGCGTTCAGGGTAATGAGGCTACGCGCAAGGCAGCTCCTGTGGCCGCTTCTGCAGCACCCAGCTCTCGCCGTTGGCTCATTTCGGGTGCAATCAGGGCCAGCCTGGGGCCATCTGGGTTGCAAAGCAGGACCCATTCCTGTTGTAACCCCAGACACATTGGGATTACAGTCCTGGACCCCTCTGGGTTGCAATCCCAGACCTATTCCAGTTAAAACCCTGGACCCATTTGGGTTGCAAACCCAGATCTATTTTGGTTGAAACCCTGGATCCATTTGGGTTGTAATCCCGGACCCATTTCATTTGCAATCCCAGACCCACTGGGGTTGCAATCCTGGACCTATTGGGATTGCAATCTTGGACCCATTTCAGCTGCAGTCTTGGACCCATTTCTACTGCAATCCTGAACCCAAACGGACTGCGATTGCAGACCCATTTTAGATGCAATCCCAGACCCATCTGGATTATAATCCTGGACCCAAATAGATTGCAATCCCGGACCCACTGGGGTTGCAACCTTGAACTCACCTGGGTTGCAGCAATGGACCAGTTTGAGTTGCAGTATTGGGCCCATTTTGGTTGTAATCTCAGACCCACCTGGGTTGCAATCCCAGATCACTGAATCATAGAATCACAGAATGGTTTGGGGTGGAAGGGACCTTAAAGATCATCCCATTCCACCCCCCCTGCCATGGGCAGGGACAACTCCCACTAGATCAGGTTGCTCAAAGCCCCATCCAATCTGGATCCATTGAGGTTACAACCCCAGACCCATTTCAGTTGCAATCCCAGACCCATTTTGGTTGCAATCTCGGGCCCATTGGGGTTGCAATCCCGGACTCACTGGGGTTGCAGTCTTGGACTCACCTGGATTTCAAACCCTGATCCATTTAGGTTACAGTCCTGGACCCATTTCAGTTGCTATCTCAGACCCGTTTCATTTTCAATTCCAGACCAATTGGGGTCGCAATCCAGAATTCATTGGGGATGCAATCCCAGACCCACTGGGGTTGCAATCCCAGATCGATTGAGGTTGTAATCCTGGACCCAATGGGGTTGCAATCCAGGACCCACTGGGCTTGCAATCCTGGACCCATTGGGATTGCAATCCCAGATCCATTGAGGTTGCAATCCCAGACCCATTGGGGTTGCAAACCCAGACCCATTGGGGTTGCAGTCTTGGGCTTATCTGGGTTGCAAACCCCAATCCATTTAGGTTACAATCCTGGACCTATTTCGTTTGCAATCTCAGGCCCAGTGGGGTTGCAATCCCAGACCCCAGTGGGTTTGCAGAAGTGGGTTTGCAATCCCGGACCCATTGGAGTTGCAAGCCTGGACCCACTGGGGTTGCAGTTTTGGACTCATCTGGGTTGCAAACCCCAATCCATTTAGGTTACAGTCCTGGACCTATTTCATTTGCAATGTCAGGCCCAGTGGGGTTGAAATCCCAGACCAATGGGTTTGCAGTCCTGGACCCATTGGGGTTGCAGTCTTGGACTCAGCTGGGTTGCAGTCCCAGATCCATTTGGGTTACAGTCCTGGACCCATTTCACTTGCAACCTCAGATCCATTTCGTTTGCAATCTCAAACCCACTGGGGTTGCAATCCCAGACCCCAATGGGTTTGCAATCCCGGACCCATTGGAGTTGCAAGCCTGGACCCACTGGGGTTGCAGTTTTGGACTCATCTGGGTTGCAATCCCAGACCCACTGAGGCTGCAATCCTGGACTCACTGGGGTTGCAATCTCAGAACAGCTCAGGTTGCAATCCCAGATCCACTGGGGTCGCAAGCCTGGACCCACTGGGGTTTCAGTCTTGGACTCATCTGGGTTGCAATCCCAGATCCATTTAGGTTGCAGTCCTGGACCCATTTCATTTGCAATCCCAGACCCACTGAGGTTGCAAACCAGGATCCATTAGGGTTGCAATCCTAGACCCACTGGGCTTGAAGTCTTGGACTCATCTGGGTAGTAATCCCAGACACACTGAGGCTGCAATCCTGGACTCACTGGGGTTGCAATCTCAGAACAACTCAGGTTGTAATCCCAGATCCACTGGGGTTGCAATCCAGGACCCATTGGGGTTGCAGTCTTGGACTGGGCTGGGTTGCAATCCCAGATCCATTTAGGTTGCAGTCCTGGACCCATTCCATTTGCAATCCAGGACCCATTCGAATTGCAATCCCGGCCCCATTGGGCTTGCAATCCCGGCCCCACTGGCGTTCCAACCCCAAACCCATCAGGTTGCAAACCCAGACCCATTTCGGCAGCGATCCCCGACCCCTCGCGGCCGCAGCCCCATGCCCACATGCGCTGCGCTCCCGTCCCGCGGGGGCTGCGTGCTCCTCCTGCAGCAAAGCCCTCGAGCCCTCCCAGCGGCCCCGGCCGGCATCACGTCCCCACCTCCCCACCGCCCCAAAACCCCCCCCAGGTTGTTCAACCCCTTCATCGCAGGCCTCGTCCTCCCACGGGAGTGGATTCTCCGCTGTCTACTATTGGGGTTGAGCTGCCACGGCTGGTTGAAAACCTCCCGGGACGTTACGGAGGAGGGAGGATAGCAGGAGAAGGGCTCAGCCCCGTGCCCAGCGAGGGACCAGGGGAGGTGTGGGGTCGCATCCTGCTCACTGTCAGCTGGGAAGGGAAAGCCGAAGCTCGGCCCGGCCGTCCCCGCCGGCTGCCCAGCCCGGACCCCCCTGCGCGCGGCCCGCAGCCCACAGGAAATTCCTGGGAGTGTTTGGCCACTCGAGCAGCGCAGCCTATTTTTAGGGACGTCTAAAATCTGAGCCGGCTATTTTTAGAGCGGCTTCTTTGTAAACACCTTGAGACTTCCTCTCGGGTGAGCTTTTTTTTTTTTTTCGGAGCCCGGCGCGTTCGATCCGCTCGAGCCCTCCTTCCCCCAGGTGCCTCCTGCCCAGCCCCAAAAGCCCCAAATCCTCCTGGGCAAGGCCGCTGGCATCCCCCCAGCTCTTCCCTCTGCCTGCAGGGAGCGGGCTCCCCCCTGCTTTGCCTCCTGCTGAAGCTCAGGAGCTCCCCGAGGCTGCTCTGCTTCATTTTTTAATGCTCTGATAGCAGCTTTGGCGGGGCACAGTGGGGCCATAGGGGGGTCCGTGGGGTCTCGGACCTATGGGGCTGCCTGTTCCAGCTGGGCACATCCCTGCTAACACCACCCCGCATCGCTCTGCCAAGCCCAGCAGCCAAGGTGCCTTTTGGCACGGGAGAAATCCTCGTGGAACAGCACAATCCTGGCCAGCAACGACAACGTCCCCATCAGCAGCCGACCTCCGAGCTCTAAATCAACCCCAAACCATCCAATTTTCCAGAAATTGATAAAACCGCGGGGCCAGGCACCACCAGCAGCAACAAACCCTGCGGCCTCGGCGCATCGCAGCCAGCGCTCGCGGGTTCACCAGCCTGCGTGTAACCACAGCCTGTTTTATTTCAAATGCAATCAAATATTAATTACGGAGGGGAGGGCGGAGGCTGGGGGGTTAATCACCAAGAATTAAGCTCCCGGGCGGGTGTCACCAGCCAGTTGGGAGGCGAAAATCGCTGCCTTTGCGTGGGAACCCTGCAGGTCCTGCAAGCCTCATCTTGGGGCAAAATGCCCTGCTTTGGGTAAAAACGGAGGGTTTCAGACCGTTTCGGGAGCGGGGCTTGTTGCTCAGGGCTTCCAAAGCCGTGCTGAAGAGGAGGGAGCCCTGCGTCAAGAGAGGCGATATTCTTGCCACCCCCGCGAGATGTGCCAAAATTAAAAAGAAATGGAAGAGGCGCGAGGTGCCCCTCCCCGCTTACAGCCTGTCCTCAGCTCCGCAAATAAACCGGGAACTCTCGAAAGAAAAGCAAAACCGGAGCAAAGCGACCCAAAAGCAAGCTGCGCGAATTCTCGGTGCCTCCCCGCCTCGAGAGTCCCAGTTTGCAAGGAACTGGTGGGAACTGGGAACCCTGCACCTCTGCTCTGCCCGGGGCGGGTCCCACTAGAGGGAGCTGGGACACAGCGAGAGCAACCGGCTTTGGGGACAGTCCCCTGCCCCGGGGAGCACCCCCAAACCTCCACCTGCAGAGCTTTATTAACTCTTTATTTCTCCCAAAAATATTGAAAAAAATAAAATAAAAGAGGTTCAGAAACGTGCTTCCAGCCAACTCAGAGCCCTGCACCAAAGGGCATCTCCCCGGCGCGCTCAGTTTGCTCGCGCAGCTCCGAGGGGGCCAAAGGCACTCGATGCACGCTGGCAGCCCCCGTGCCAGCAAAACAACCCCAAATCTGCACCTCCAGGCGCCAAATTTGTTTCCACCAGGGGATTTCAACCACCCAACCCTAATTTTTGAATAATGTTTCTGTCCCCGTCCGGATGCCGACCCCTCGCTGCGTTCTCCGCCAAGCGCTCCTCTCCGCCGGCAGTTTCTCAGGCTAACCCGAAGGCCAGAGGAGGTTTTTTTTTGGTTTTATTTTTCTGGAGGAAAGTTTAAAGTTAATTAAATGAGCCGTTTATGGGGCTGGCGGTTTGCAGTGATGTGGCTGACGTGAAAACCTAAATAGCTCACGATGCTGCCATGAGGTCCGATCCCGTATTTCCTCCATCGCCCCGTTTCTGGCAGGAAAAGCGCTCGGAAAAATCCCGTTACCTCCTCTTGGGATGCCCGGAACCAGAAAGTTTCATTGGGCTTTGTGGAGCCTTCGAGGTGAGCCCTGCAACCAGCCCAGCCCTCCGCTGGCCCTTCTCCTCGGGATGGGGTTTCCCGGAGGCAGCAACGGGGCAGCGGCGTGGGGCTTCATGGGGAGCACGAGGGGCCGCGTGTTTTGCTGCGAAAAGCTGCAGAATTGGGGCAGGAAGGTGGTGGCCAGCATCATACACGGCCCTACTCCCCATCCGGGGGCTGCCTTCGCTCCCCGAGGCGGCCGCTCGCCTTTCTCCCACGGGTAAGAAACATCCCAGGCGCTTTTGCGGAGCGAAACTTCTTGAAAGGAAACCGGGAGCATAAATCAGGAGCCCCGATTCGGCTCAGCCTGGGTTACTAATAATACCCCCGTGTTTATTCGCAAGCCCTCGGGCTGGAGATGTTTGCTTTTGCCTCTCGGCCGTGGTTTTTCCCAGGCTCCCGGGAGCGGTGCTTTTTTGTGCGGAGATGCTCCGCGGCCGGCAGCGGGGGCCGGGAGGAGGAGGAGGAGGAGGAGGAGGAGGAAGAGGAGGAGGAGGAGGAGCAGCGTGGCTTCGGCCCCTTCACCAGCAAATGGATGCGCTGCGAGGTCAGCTGCCGAAATCCCACTGAGCAGCCCGAGCCCGCATCCTGTCCCCTTTTCCCAGGCAGAGCCCTGGTTAAAAATCTCCACCGCTTCTTCTTTTCCCAGCTCAGCTCCAACCACGCGGCTCTTCCCTTCGCCTCCCAAGCCCCGCGGCCCTCCAGGAGGCTCGTGCCCGGGCTCGGCGTCCCCTTTACCAGAAAGAAGGGATTGCAGTTGTCGGCGGTAGGCGGAAAAAGCGCCGCTTTCCCGGCAAGGCCCATGTGATCCCCGGCCATAAATCGCGGGGAAGGAGCTCGCATTAATGAGGGAGGCCGGAGGGGCTGGCTTAGCTGCTCTTTCCCTTCTTTGACTGCTGGACTACGGTGATTCATCCCAGGAGGACACGGCCCGGCCGTCATTTTTCTTTTTAAGTGTGAGAAAAAGCCAGAATTTAAAAAATAAAATAATAATAATAAAAAAAAGGAGATGGAGCAATTTTGCCGGGATGAGAGGAAGGGCGCTGAGCACCCCGCGCCACCCCGGTGAGCCGGGATGGGGCCGGGGAGAAGGAGGGAGGCTCATTTCCCGAAGGAACAAAAACTCATCAGGCAAACACGCGGCGGGGCAGCAGGGCTTTTCCCACGTGGTTTTAATTGAAATCAGGGCCTGCCTTGCTGGGAAGGGACGCGAGGGGTTCTCCTGCCCCTCTCCAAAACTCGGCGCATCCCGGGGCATCCTCCTGTGCCGTACCCACACCAGGACCGCTGCTCCATCCCCAAATCCAGGCTCCATCCCAAATCCAGGCTCCATCCCATACCATCCTCCCAGCCACTCCGCGATGCTCGTCCCTTTTTATATCCCCGGCATTTCTCCCCACCACGCCGAGCCCCCGCAAAACTCCCTGCACGCCAGCCCCCTCGGCGCGGCCGGGGCCGGAGGGGCGCCCAGAGGGTTAAGCGTGCCGCAGGGGGCGAGGGCTGCCGGGCCCTAGAGCGCCTTTCACCAAATATGGAAGGTTTTTGCCTCAAGTTTTAGTCACGCAGGCCAGAGCCCAAGAGCGCTGCTTTCCAGATGCTTAGGTCAGACTGCAACAACACGGCCCCGCTCCCCCCCTGCCGCCTCCGGCCCCGAACGGCGCCCGGCCGGGCTCCCTCGGCCCCGACCCGCCAGACAAGGGGCAGCTCCGGTGTTGACCCCCCCTAAAATTCATCGCTGAGCCCTGCCTCGGCTCCTGGGTTGGTGCAGGGACCCGGCACAGCACCCTGCATCCCCGGTACCCCGTGAGCATCCTCCTCTGCCCCGTGCAATGGGATGCGTCTCACCCCGGTGCCACCCCCCCCCGGAGCAGCGCTGGGTGCTGGTCCTGTCCCTTCCTGCTGGCACACGTGGGTAAAACACGGCCTGGGTGCGTGCTGGCATGGGGCAGGGTGCCTGGGGAGGAGGGTGCGAGGAAACCTGGGGGTCCCAGGAGGGTCCCAGCCTGGTACCCAGGAGCTGATGGGCACCAGGAGTTACCCAGGAGCAGCCAGGAGCTGATGGACACCCAAGAACCAAGAGGCACGCAGGAGGAAAGGGGCACCAGGAGTCCATGGGCACCCAGGGGCTGCTGATGGGCACCCAAAATCCAAAAGACATCCAGGAGTCCATGGGGACCTAGCAGACCAGGGGCACCAGGAGCCAGCAGCGACCAGGGAGCTGATAGACACCCAGGAGCTGGTGGGTAACTAAGAGCTGCTGGGCACCCAGGAGCTAACAGGCACCCCGGAATCCATGGGCACCCAGAAGCTGATGGGCACCCAAGGGCCACCAGGAGCTGATGGGACTCAGGAGCTGATGGACACCCAGGAGCCACCAGGTGTCCATGGACACCCAAGAGCTGATGGACACCCAAGAGTCACCAGGAGCTGATGGACACCCAGGAACCAAGAGACACCAGGAGTCCAGGGGCACCCAGGAGCTGATGGGCACCCAAGGGCCACCAGGAGCTAATGGGCACCCAGAAGCTGATGGGCACCCAGAAGCTGATGGGTACCCAGGAGCCACCAGGACCTGATGGGCACCCTGGAGCTGATGGGCGCCCAAGAGCCACCAGGTGTCCAGGGACACCCAGGAGCTGATGGGCACCCAGGAGCTGATGGGCACCCAGGAGCCACCAGGACCTGATGGGCACTAAGGAGCTGATGGGCACCCAGAAGCCACCAGGACCTGACGGACACCCCGAAGTCCCGAAGCAGTCCTTGCCCTGCCCCTACCCTAGCCTCACACATGTCCTCCTGCCCTGACCATGCCCCCACAGCCACCAGGAGAAGCCCTCAGCTGAACCCCTCCTGCCACCACCCCCAGCACCACCCGCACCCCGCGGCCACCCCGAGCCCCTCAGCCCCCCAGACCACAACAGGTCCCCTGGCACAGCACGGCCACGGCGGGGAGATGGTGCTGGGGGGTTGGTGGAGGAGGAATTTGGGGGGGAGCACGGGACCGCCCACAGCACGCGCCGCGTCACGGCGGGGCGAGAGGTGACGCCTTCCCCGGCGTGTCATTGTCACATCATGGGGGGGGGGGGGAGGGGGGTGAGATAAGGGTGCTGAGGCATCTACTGACCTGCGGCGGGCGCGGGCGGCCGGGGGGCGGCCCCCGTCTCTGGTCCCCGAGGCTCTGAGCCATCTACATCCCATCGCAGCGGGGCTTTGGGGCAACCGAAAAGCGAGAGCGAAAAGCACCGCCGCGTCCCCCCCGTGCGCGGCACCGGCTCCTGCTGCGCGCGGTCCCCGATCGATAGCGACAGGATCGCAGCCGGGGGGTCAGGATGAAACCCGTTAAAAAAAAAAAAAAAGGAAAAAAAAAAGCAAGGAGAAAGATGCCAAATCAGGGCAGGCCGGCGAGTCTCCTGCTATCCCGGCTAAAAAAAGCAGGAAACCATATCCCGGGCCGGGAGATGCCAATCTTCCCATGCAAACAACTCCCTGCTTGTTTTCTTTGGAGAGTACCAGCGGGCCGGGGAACGTGCGGTCACAAATAGCAACCCCGCGGCCCTGCCAGGGAAATATTAACCAGTCCTGCTCGAGCCACGCTGCTGGGCTGTCCCCCCGTCCGTCCCACCGCTGTCCCCTCACTGGTCCAGCTGCCAGTCTCCTGCTGGTCCCACGGCTCCTCCAGAAGGGACCCGATGGGTGATGCCACCACGCAGCACCGTGGATGTCCCTTCCCCAGCGCATCCCTGCCCCGATGCCAAGTCCTTGTGGGGTTCCCTGGTGGCTCGGATGTCAGCGGTGGGGTGACCGGTAGCATCGAGGCACCCCTGTTCCCAAAAAGGGACGAGCACTGGGGTGCAGGGGCTGAGGGACGTGGCAGGATGAGCGGTCTCCCCAGCCTGATGCCCTCATCGGCACCCCCAGCCCTAAAATTGTAGGGATTCAACTTAAAATGAATATGGGTATCGGTGTAAGACTTCTGGGGGGACGCAGCTTGGCGTTAGCACTGGTCCTGACCACAGCCACGGGGCGACTGGTCCCAGTAGCTGGTGCAGGCAGGGACTGGGAGGCTGGGCAGGACCCCGAAGGTGAGCAGCTCTGCACCCTCTCCTCCAGCACCGAGGCGCGAGCCGCTGGAATATTTTTACCCAGATGCTGATTTTCGCTCTCCCTCCGATTGGCCGGGCCGCGGTTCCCAAAGACCCAAAAGCAAACACGCTATTTATAGAGAGAGTTCATTTACTGGAGCCTTTCCCTTTGAAATTCCTCACCCATCCTCGCCATGGAAACCAAGAGAGCCCGGAGAAACAGCCCCACCGGGACCAAACATCGGAGCTTTAAAAAGAGCCGGGCTGGGGGGAGCAGGGGTGGAAGCGACCCGTGTTCTTCTCTGGACATGTCCTGGCCTGGAAAGAGCATGGTGGAAATCACAGCTCCTGTGGGTCTGGCTCTGCACGCCAGGCTTGGTGCCTTCAGCTTCTGCTGTCGGGGAAGGTGGAGCGTGGATGCCCTGCAAAGCGTGCCCGTGGGGCATGGAGGAGCTGGGAGTGGTGGGACGGGGTAAGGGAGGGAGGTGGGGGGGTGGGGGGGTGGAGGTGGGGGAGATGGGGGGAGGTGGGTGGATGGATGGATGGACGGATGGAGATGGATAAGGATGGAGATGAGTGGAGATGGATGGATGGATGGATGGATGGATGGATGGATGGATGGATGGATGGATGGAGATGGATGGGGATGGATGGAGATGGATGGAGATGGGTGGATGGGTAAGGATGGATGGATGGAGATGAATTGATGGATGGATGAGTGGAGAAGGAAATGGAGATGGATGGGTGGATGGAGATGGATAAGGATGGAGATGGGTGGAGAGGGATGGATGGATGGATAAGAAATGGATGGAAGGATGGGTGGATGGATGGATGTAGGGATGGATGGATGGATGGATGGATGGATGGATGGAGATGGATAAGGATGAAGATGGGTGAAGATGGATGGATGGATGGAGATGGATGGCTAGTGTAGATGGAGATGAATGGATGGATGGATGGATGCATGGATAAGGATGGAGATGGATGGAGATGGATGGATTGGTGGATGGAAATGGATGGATGGATGGAGATGGATGGATTGGTGGATGGAAATGGATGGATGGATGGAGATGGGTGGAGATGGATGGAGATGGATGGATGGATGGATGGGAATGGATGGAATGGATGAATAAGGATGGAGATGGCTGGAGATGGATGGATGGGGGGATGGGGATGGGGATGGGGATGGGGATGGATGGATGGATGGATGGAGATGGGTGGAGATGGATGGATGGATGGATAAGAATGGAGATGGAGATATATGGATGGGTGGATGGATGGATGGACGGATGGATGAATGGAGATGGATGCACAGAGACGTATGTACAGATGGAGATAAGTGGATGGAGATGAATGGATGGATGGAGATGGACAGATGGATGAATGACATGCATGGAGACAGGTGGATGGAGACTGATGGAGATGGCTAGGTGGGGGGGTGGAAGAAAGGAAGGAAGGAAGGATGAAAGGATGGAAGGAAGGACGGAAGGAAGGACGGAACGACGGAAGGACGGAAG
The DNA here is from genome assembly GCF_040182565.1 of Anser cygnoides. Taxonomy (NCBI): domain Eukaryota; kingdom Metazoa; phylum Chordata; class Aves; order Anseriformes; family Anatidae; genus Anser; species Anser cygnoides. Next base: position 210,832,330 of record NC_089873.1, on the reverse strand, counting down.
GACGGAAGGACGGAAGGACTGAAGGAAGGACGGAAGGATGGAAGGGCGAAGCATGGAAGGACTGAAGGAAGGATGGAAGGACGGAAGGAAGGAACGAAGGAAGGAACGAAGGAAGGAACGAAGGAAGGAAGGAACCTTCCATCGCACCTTGTGCAATGACACCACTTTCTCCACCCACAGACCGAGCTGGGGAACAAACCAGAAACCCCCTCTTGCACCTGAATTTAGGAGAAGTCCCTGACTGGACTCCAAGGTTGGCGCTGCACCGGTGCCGTTGGGACTGGCCAGGTGCTGCGTATGGTGGTGGGGCTGTGCTGGGCAGGTGGTGGGGCTTGAGGAGGACGAGGAGCCGGGGGAGGATGAGGAGCTCAGGGAGGATGGGGCTTGGGGCAGATGTTGGGTCTTGAAAATGAGCAGAGGCCCAGGCACATCACCTCTCTGCTCCCTCAGTCACGGGAAACCACCCAAGAGCCACGGGAGCTCACAGAACGCTTTGGCTGCACGCGGTTTTGCATGGAAAAGCCCAGGCACGGCTCTTTGTATACACACGCAGGCAGGGTGCCCAGAAATGCAGAGCGTGCACGGCCACGGTACAGCCCTGTGTCCCCCCGTGCACCTCTGCGTGTGCAAGCCCGCACCGTGAAACCTCCCTGTGCACCCCGGCACGTGCAAACCAGTGCAGCTGTCCTTGTGCACCCTTGCACACACACCTTAGCACCAGGAGTCTTCCTTTGCACAGACACACGAGCACACCAGCACCAGGAATTTCTCCATATGGGGATTCACATGGGCAGCAGGGCAGGGGATGTCCCCGTGCACCCCTGCAGGTGCACCCCAGCACCAGGGAAGTCCCCGTGCACCCTTGCACATGGACGCCAGCACTACAGATCTGCCTGTGCACGTGCACCCCAGCACCAGGGATGTCCCTGTGCACACCTGCACGTGCAAACCAGGACCAGAGACCTCCCCGTGCACCCTTGCACGTGCAAACCAGCACCACAAACCTCACCATAAACTGTTGCACAGGCAAATCAGCACACCTGATCTCCCCGTGCACCCTTGCATGTGCACCCCAGCACTACGGATCTCCCTGTGCAGGGATGCACGTACCAGCACCAGGGATGTCCCTGTCCCTGATGCTCATGGACAGCACGTCTGGGGATGTCCTTTAGCACCCCTGCATCTCCCCATGCACCCCAGCACGTGCAAACCAGCACCGCGAATCTCCCCGTGCACCCTTGCATGTGCAAACCAGCACAGCAAACCTCCCTGTGCACCCCTCCCTGTGCACCCCAGCACCAAGGATGCCCCCATCCCCGTGCCCCCCAGCACCGGGGGACGTCCCTGTGCCTCCCTACACGTGTCCCCCAGCAACGGCACGGGGCCGGGGGCTGCTCGGCGGGGCTGGAAGCGGAGCCCCCGCCTGGCCCAGCCTCCCACCCTCGCTGCAGAATCGGGGCTTCGTGCCAGGAGCCTGACCTTTGGGTGCGCGGCCACGGGCCAAGGCCAGCCCCCAGCACGGGGCCCAGCCCGGCGCTAACCCTCTCGCTCCGGGGCCGGATCCTGGCCCCTGCATCCATCAGGCACAAGGGGTGGCTGCGACCCAGCCCGAGAGCCACCCATCACCCTTCAGAGCTCTTTTCCTAATTAATTACAGGCTTTAATTACAGGGAGCGCAGGCACTGGTGAGCTGCAGATGGTGGGGTGCAAATAGGGTGGGAGTGATGGGTCTGCGCTGTGCACGGGGGACAAGGGACAACGAGGAGGGGGTGACACCAGACTTGCTCTCTGGTCTCTGGGTCAGCACATCCCAAACCCCAAAATGCACGTCCCCAAAGCCCCCAGACCCCACAGGTCCCTCTATGCTGATGTCCCCAAAGGGTGACAAGCCACCCTTCCCGAGCTGGTGCCCCTACAGGCTGTGCCTGCTGGCGCAGGCACAAACCAACCACAGCAATCCCAAAATACAGCTCCCTTCGCCATCCCAAAACCACATGGCCACGGGAATATCGGCTACGGGGGTAAAAATAGTCTGAAGCTCTCTGCCTCCTCGTTAGGGATGCTTCGTTAGGGCTCGCCGGCGGGGAATATGGGGCTCCATCCTATAAGCCATGAGGTGGGATGCCAGGGGGCTGCACGGCCCCACGTCAGCCCTTCCCGTGCCTCAGTTTCCCCTGGAAAAGAGCCAGGATAAGATTCAGGCGAGCCCTTGGCGCTGGGGAGAGGAAAGCAGAGATTCACCCGCCCCCCCCTCCCCACCCCGGCCATTTAATTATAGATTTCCAGAAACGCCAAAACCCGAGAAAACTCCCAGCCGTGGCCCAAAACCTGGTTTCTATGGAGATCGGCGAGGAGGGAGGCGGGGGAAAGGGAGAAGGGGGACGAACGGGTGCCCGGTGCCGAACTCCAGGGAGGAAACGTTACCGGTGGGACAACGTCAAGAGGACTTTTTGTGCCTTTTGCTGCAAATCCCTGCTTGTTTTTCCCCAGGACCACCTTCACGCCTCGCCCCTGCACTCAGGAAAAAAGCAAAAAGCCCCCGATGGGACAGAGCCGTCCCCAGAGGGGGACAAACTCGTGGCTGCTGCATGGGACGAGGATGTTCCCGAGGGTGTAACAAGGCCAAAGGATGCTCCAATCCCCCCAGCCCGCCGAAACCCCAATGCAACCACCATGCTTCCCCCTCCGCCAGCCCCAAATCTGCTCCCTGTCCACTTTTGGGGGAAGAAATCAGCATTTTTGGCTCCCTCCATCCCGTCCCCGGTGGGGAGCAGCAGGTGGGGAAGGCAGCGGCCGGGCCGCTCCGGGGCCACGTTCCCATGACTTGTCCGATCCTGCAAGGTGCTATATTTATGTCAATATTTTCCTCTTTAATCCGACGGCTGCTAAGTCAACAAACAGAGCGTAGCAGCAAACATACCTAATTTTCCACCCCCCCGGGGCGCTGCACACGCGTGTGCATGGGTGTGCGCACACGTGTGCCACCCGTCCCGGCGGCTCACGGGACGCCGCCGGGCTTGGCAGAGCCAGAAAAACTCCTTTTTCTTTTCCTTTTGACGCATTTCTTTTTTTTCTTTCTCCCTTGAAAGTAGCATTTCTTCCCGCAGCCTCCACGCTGCGAAAGGGTTTTGCTGCGGGACGCACGGCACAGGGGGGATAAAAGCCTCGTGCCCATGTTTCGAGCGCGGCCGGAGGAGCTCTTCGGCACCAGGGACGCCTTGGCCGGCTCCGGCCCCACGGAGAAACGCTGGAAGGCTCCCAGGACAAACAGTCCTGCTGCCGAGGGAGAACAGCACGTTACAGCCACCCGCCGGCACACGCAGCCCGGGAAAAAGCCGGCACAGCGGCGCTGCCCCGCTCCGAATCACCGGTGCAGCAAGGAGCCGGGGGGGCTCTTTGGGTAAAGGTTGGGTTTTGCCGCGCTGCGAGCAGCCGGAGGGATTTGGTCCGTGTTTTGCTTGGGATTTTTTGGATGTCTGTGCCCTTTCCTTGCCCCGTGTATGACAAATAAGTTGGGGGAAAATTAAAAAAACAGCTCTGGTAGTGTTGGGAATGGTTGGGCACGCGGTGTGCTGAGCCTGCAGCCCTGCCGAAGGCGCTCGAGGGGGATCCTGGATGGTGAGCATCAAACCCAGCGTGGATTAAAGTGGGTGCTGAGCCCACGGCGAGGCTGGGAGCGCAGGGGTGGATTTATCCTGTGCCTCTGGCCACCTGGGGACCTCGCTGTCTCCGCACGGTGCCAGCATCCTCACCTCCACCGGGCACCGTGGGGAGCACTCGCCCATCCAGACCTCAACGGGAGGAGAGCGTTAGGTTCGTTAACTGCAAGTCCTAATGAACCAGGAGCAGGCAGGGCTGCAAACCGGGAGGATATCTCAGGGGAATAACGCTGCAGGACTGCCGGATCCCGCTGTTACTCCCTGGAGATGGATGCCGGGACGGACAGATGGCACGACGCACTGCCGAGCGCTTCGGATGCCCCAAAGTCCCTGTGGAGCCGACAATGTCATCGAGCAGAGGATCAGCCTCATGGCGCTGCTGCAAGCCAGAGCCCAGGCGGGGGAAAATAAATAAAAAATAAAGATAATTTCTTCTCCGAAGGTCCAGGAACGTGTAAATCTCCGCTCGGTCCCAGGTTATATCCGGCCTTTGGTGCTCTGCCCTGTAATGAGAGCAACTCGGTCCCCCTCGCCTCCCCCCGGCCACAGCTGGTGCCATCTGAAGTAAAACATCCCAGCTCCGCTCTCCAATAAATCAAAGGGGAAATAAAATACGGGTTTAAGTTCTCTTATGGCTGCGGCACAAAGAAAGCCGAAGGCAGGAGAGAGATTCAAAGATACAGCTGCAGCCTTGCCCTTAAAAGGAGAAATTCGCCCCCTTGGTGCCGAGTCCGGCGGGTTCAGGCAAGGTGAGGAGCATCCACAGGGGGGTCCGGCCCCTCCGTGTCCCACGTCCTCGAGGTGATGCTGAGCCAAACTGGGCTCCCAGCTGCTCGGGGCTGGTGCTGGAGTTGGTAGGCTGGGGGAAAATCCACCTAAAATGAGCCCAAAATCGGTTCGGATGCTCCTGACCAGCTGCGCCGGGAACTGCCACGCTTGATGCTTTTTTTTTTTTTGACGCCTTTTGGGGCACTTTTCGCCCCAAGATCTCCAAGTCCCTCGCAAACCATTAATCGCTCCCCTGGGAGGCAGACCCTCGCCCCACCAGGCGCTTGCTCCGTATCAGCGTTGGCCAAAAACGGGGCAAAATTTTACCCCAAACCCCTTTCTGGGGATGCTCTTCCTGCATCTCCCCGAAGCTCCTTGCTCTTGGACGGCTGCAGCGGTGACGGACAAGGGGGATGTGCAGGAGGAAGACGAAGCAGTCGGGGTGCTGGGATCCCCTTTTTGCCCCCGGCGTGGATTTTATCCCAGGATTTTGCCCCCTTCCAGCTCCTCTTCCCTCCAAACGGCGCCGGAGGCGTCGACCGACTCCGCACCAAAATGTTTTTGTGCAAACGAGCGTGCAAAAAAGAGGGCGCCTTGCAGCTGCGAGCCGGCAGAGCTGCTATTTCGGCAGCCTGGGGCTGGGAAAATAACCCAGCCTGCAACCACCCGCACCCATCTGCGGGGCTGGGAGGTGACGCGGCACCCAGCACCCACCCAGACACCGGGACTGGATTTTCTCCTCTTGTTTCCAACTGCTGGAGAAGGAGGCAGGGGGATGGTGAGGGCAGAGCCCCCCCCATCCCATTGCACGGAAAAGGGTGGATCATGCAGAAAATGGGTGCTGATAAAGGGCCGGGAGTTATCGCCCACCCTCGCCCTGGGGCATGGATCAAAGCCGGCGCTGCAGCTCCATCCCAGTGCGGGGCTGTGGCACGGACGGGTCTGTGGGACAGCAGCGGGATCGGCAAATCCTACATCCCCTGGTGTCCCCCCCTGCTTGGGAGGATGCGGGGAGCCCTCCAACCCCGGCAACACGGGAATGGAGCATCCTGTCTGGCACTTTGCCATCCCGAGGCCAAACCATCCCCTTGGGATTTGCTGAGAAGACACCGGGGAGATGCCGTGGCCAAGATGCTTCATCACAGCAACGGGGGCAAGTCCCCAACCCCTTATCACAGCCCTTATCGCAGTGCCACCAAGATCCACAGGACATTGGGCCAACACGGGCGCTTGGAGAGGGGATTCAGCCCCAACAAAACCCAGTGAGACCCCAAAACATTCAATTCGGAGCTGCTCGGGGATGAGGATGGGCAAAACACCCGAATTTTGTGCATGCACATGCACCATGGATAAATATCCCCGCTCCACATCTCAGCCCGGCCAGGAAGGGTTATGCTGCCCAGGCACTTCTCATTTGGCTTCCAGAGGCTTTGCAGGGGACTCTCACAATCCCGGCCTCCTGGCCACCATAAATCGCCACCGAAATGGGATTCGGCCCCCATGGGTATTTCTGGGCTTCGCCCCGGCGCCGCGCGGGGACGTCAGCCCACGGGGACTTGTGCTGAGTTATTAAAAGCCCAGTGGGCGCGGGAGGCGGCGGCGCTTGCGAGCATGGCATCGCTTTTCCAGCAGCTTCGTTCCCCCCATCCGTGCTCCCGTGTCCCCGCTTGCACTGGCGAGCAGGGAAGACCCCAAAGCCAGTGACCCCAAAGCTGACCCCCGGAGAAAGCAAAACGCCTTTTTCCCCAAAACCTGTCCCCCTGAGCCCACCGGGAGCAGCATTAATTAAATGTGGTAATAAAACCTTTACAAACACTTTTTCCCCCCCTTTTCCCTTAGTTTTTAAAGTGCACTTTTCTGATAAGCCATAAACCTCAGCACGGTCACCACGAGCCTCGAGCTGAAAAGTTTTAGGGGAAAAGACACACTTGCTCCCGTTCAGCACATTTCCACAGGGAACAACTGCAAGACATGGCATTTTGGGGTCAGAAAGTGCTGGTATGCTCCACCGGGGCAGAACATGGGGAATATATTAAAAAAAAGACAATTTAAGCCCCCTGCCATAGAAAAAGCAACTTCTGGTTCAGCATTTTAGGCAAAAAAATCACCCGTGGCCGGTCAAGAGCACACCTGTTTCTGGGAACCCCATAGAGCATTGCTGGGAAACGCACCAGGAAGGCAGGAGAACTGCCTTCCCTGGACGTTTGGTGCTGTTTGACCCAGAAATTGCTTGGTTTCCACCCCAAAATCACCTACTTCTGGGGGTGGATCCCTCAAGGACCACCCTCAGCACCAGAAAGGGCCGGCCCCTGCTCTGGGCCATGCAGCAGCGCTTCTCCGCGCGAACTTTGGTCCCCAAAAGGGCCATGCAGTGGGGAGGGGACACCGAAACACCCCTGCCACCTGGGGGGGGACAGTCCCCACAAAGCCAAACAGCGGGGTTTTGGGGCAAGAAGGGCACTTACCACTTGGGGCTTGCTCCTGGGTTCGGGCTGCCGCGGGCACCGGGCGGGCTCCGGGGCGGTGGGCGTCACGGGCGAAGAGCGGGGTCCATCCCCGGGGCTGGGGGACGTGTCACTGGAGTTGAGGGCTAGCATGTACCGCTTGGTGACATCCTCCAGCGACGGCGGCTGCGGGGCAGGGAAGGACTTGACGGGCAAGCGGGTGGCATCCGGCATGGGGAGGTGGGCATGGTGGCCGGCGTGCGGCTCGGGGACCGAGATGGGGATGAAGGTGGCGGGCTCGCTGGTGTGGCGCACGTGCTTGGTGGCCGGGCGGGCCACCCTGGAGAGGCTGGGGGGCACTGGTGGAGGCTGGTTCTCCTGGTGGGACGCGCGGCTGGAGCGCTTCTTGGAGCTGCGCCGGGCGCCGCGGGGGGACAGCACCTCGGCAAGCTTGGGGTCGAAGCCGTAGCCTTCGTGTCCTTGGGGACGCGCCGGCGCAGATCTCTGCTCCGAGAGGATGGGCTCGCTGCTGGACGGCGGGATGCTGCCCTCCAGCTCGCTGATGGCCTCGCCGGGACCCTCGAAGGCGCCGGCCGGCAGCTCGCCGCGCCGGCTGGGGTCGCTCAGCGACTTCTTCTTGATGGTCTTGCCGTTGCCCTTCTCGTCGATGACTTTGTCCATTGCGCCGGGCTGGCTGACGATGGTCTGGATGAGGCTGCTGTAGTCCCGCAGCCCGTCGCTGCCCAGGGACAGGTCGCTGCCTGCGCTGCCCGCGTGGCTGGCCAGCGCGATGGCCGCGGGCTGGGGGATGCCCCCCTTGGCGCTCAGCGAACCCAGCAGGTTGCTGTCGACGGAGAAATTCTTTGCCTCCTCCGCCACTGGGCATCGCCGGTGGGGCATGGGGTCGCTCAGGGAGCGGTAGGGCTCGCCGCCACCCTCCCCGATGCCGCTGTCGGCCCCGTTGGTGCCCACCGAGGGGAATTTCCGCCGGCGCCGCAAGCTGCTGGGGGTGCTCGGGGCCTCCAGCGGCGCTTGGGCTTTGCCTGCCACAGGGACGTCTTCCAGTGCCATGGCCTGAGCCGGGGGCAGCGGCGGCTCGGTTGCAGTCTCAGCAGCATCAGGCAACTGCCAGGCGGCCACGGCCTCATGCAAGTCCCCCAAGGCCACCCCAGTGGGCCCCGGCTCCGGCTCGGTGACGATGCCCTCGTCCGTCACGCTCGACTCATGACCCAGCAACTCCTCCACTGATTTCCTTCGAGAGTTCTCCAACTCCACTCCCTTCAACCGCCGCATGCTCTCCACCTGTCCCCGAAGGGCCATGTCTGTCCCCATGGGTGCCACCTCCCCGACGCCCTCCACACCTCCACTGTCCTTCTGCTCGGCCGCCAAGCCATAGTCCTGCTGGGAACCCATCCTGCTGATCTTCTCAAAGACCTGCCTGGCCTCCTGGATGTACTGGTCCTGGATGACCATGGGCAGCGCGTCCTCATCCCCCCGCCGCCCGCCAGCTGGAGCTGCCGCCTCGTGGCTGCCAGCGGTGGCCAGGAGGAGCTCGGAGGAGCTCTGCTTCATGGTGCTCTGCAGGAAGAGCCGGCGCGTCCCTGACTTCTCGGAGCAGGTGAAGGACTTGGCGCGGCGCAGCGTGGCTGTCAGGTCCTTCAGTGTGGGCCGCTCGCCTGGCGCCCAGCGGCTGGGGGGCTGAGCGGCGCCGTGGTCCCGCGTGCCAGCCGGTGGGGGGACGTCGCAGCCCCCCTCGGCGAGGCCGATCCTCACCCCTTTCTTCTTCACTTTCAGCTCCGACAGGTCCGACTTGAGGAAGCTGAGGAGCGTCAGCGTCTCGGTGGCGATGTCGGGGTTGGACAAGGACTTGCGGTGCTCGGCCCGCTCCCCAGCCAGCTGCGGGCCGTCGCTCCCCAAATCCGGCCTCGCCTTGGCCATGCCCGGTGGCACCTTGGGCCGGACACGAGCCTGGGGCTGTCCCCAAGCCACGCCATCGCTCGGCCCAAAGCCGGGCGAGCGGCGGCCGCCGTGGAGGACCCAACAGCTGCCCGGCTGCTCCTCTTCCTTCAGTGTCTCCGTGCTGGAGTAGCGGCTCCCGGCGGGGCTGCCGAAGGGCAGGATGCTCACCTTGGCCACCCGGGCCACCACGGGGGCCGCGGGGGCCAGCGGTTGCCGGGTCCCCGACTTGGTCGGGCCCTCGCCGTCCCCTTGGCGGCCGGGGGCTCGCAGCAGCCCCTCGCCCTCGCTGCCCGGCGAGCCCCGGCTGCGGGGCGAGGAAGAGGAGGGCGAAGAGGAGGAGGAGGAGGAGGCCGGGCGGGCCGAGCTATGCCAGGAATGCGGGCCGGGCCCCGGCGCAGCCCCGCGGGGCGCCCGCAGCGCCGGGTGCGGGACGCGGCTGCGGGGCGGCGGCGGCGGCGGCGTTCCCCGGCCGCTCCCGGTCCCGTTGCCGTTGGCGGCCCCGTTGCCGGTCCCGATCCCGTTCCCGGCTCCGTTGCCGGTCCCGATCCCGTTGCCGGCCCCCGGGGGCTGCCGCCCGCTCTCGCCGAAGAGTTTGCGCATCGCCGGGACGCTGGGCCAGCGCGGCTCCGCGCTCAGCGCCGGCCCCCGAGGCGGCGGCGGAGGAGGAGGAGGAAGAGGAGGAGGAGGAGGAGGAGGAGGAGGAGGAGGCGGCGGCCCCGCATGGGCCGGGCCCGGGGGCTCCAAGCGGCCGAAACGCAGCGAGAGCTGCCGAACCGACGGGGCCAAGCCGCGCGCCGGAAAAACTTGGCTGCCCGGGGAAAAAAGCGACGAGGAAGAGGAGCAGCGGCAGGACGACGACGAAGGCTGCGAGGAGGAGGAGGAGGAGGAGGCCCGGCCGCTGCCCCCCTCCGCCATTGTGTGCCCCCCCCCGCCGCCGCCTCCGCCCGCCCCCCGGCCCCGCCGGCAGCCCCGGCCCCGCTGCCCCCCGCCGCAGGCACCGCCCGGCCCCGCTCCTCCTCCGGGCTGCCAGCGGGCTTCATCACGCCCGCTTTGTTTTCTCTCCTTTTTTTTTTTTTTTTTTTACTTTCTTTCCTCCCTCCCTCTTTTTTTTTTTTTTTTCCCTCGCCCCCTTCTTTTTTATTTGTTGCATTCAAATAAACTTTCCCCGAGAGGCGGGGTTTCCTCCTCCCGGAGAGGGGGATGGTGGCAGTGGCCCTTCTGGGCTTTTTTTTTTTTTTTTTTGCCTTTTTTTTTTTTTTTTTTTTGCAAGAGCAGCAGCAGAAGGAGGAGAGGAGGGAGAAAAAGGGGAAGGGAAGAGATGGGAAGGGAAGGGAAGGGAAGGGGGAAGGGAAGGGAAGGGAAGGGAAGGGAAGGGAAGGGAAGGGAAGGGAAGGGAAGGGAAGGGAAGGGAAGGGAAGGGAAGGGAAGGGAAGGGAAGGGAAGGGAAGGGAAGGGAAGGGAAGGGAAGGGAAGGGAAGGGAAGGGAAGGGAAGGGAAGGGAAGGGAAGGGAAGGGAAAGTGGCACAGAGCTGCTCAGGCTGAGCACCAGGCTCCCCACATCCCCCATCTCCACCCCCCCCCCCAGCTTTTGGTGTTTATTTGATTTTCTTTTGGTTGGGAAACAGGATAAGGATGTGACTCTGGGTCACTCTGAGCTGGAGGGGAGAGCCCCTTTCCCTTTTCTCCACCTGGGTCTCTCCAGCCACACTTTGTGGCTCATCCAAGGCCGGGCACCCCGTCCCCACCTCCCCAGGCACCCCAGCAGCTCAGTGCCCCGCTGAAAGTTTTTCTCCTTACTTTTTGGGTCATCATCTTGTTAGTGCAGGCAATAAGCCTGTTTCCCCCAAAAAACACAGCAGATTGATCGCTGGGGAACCGAAAATGAATGGGATGACCCTGCTTAGCAGGGCTGCACCATGTAAAGGACGCTGCTATCTCTGTCCCAGGGGCACAAAACCCCCATAAATGCATTTTTTTTTCAAGAATAAAAAGTGCCTCTGGCAAAGCTGTGGATTCCTTCCCCAGCTCTCCCTTCCCTCCCACCACCTTCCTGCCCCGCTGCCCCCAGGGCTGGGTGTCTCCTGGGCCTGCTGATGACGTCCCTGCGCTGTCACGGGCATTTGGGACAGGATTTAGGGAAGAGCCCTCCTTGCCCCATCCCCGAGGTGTGCCCATCACCGTGGCTTCGGGACCTGCTGGCACCAAGGGACCCACTGATGGGGCTTGGCAGGAGGGAGAAGACCCCCAAGGCCAGGCAGAACAAAAGTGGAAAAACTGAGCTCCAAGTGCCTTGAAAGCACCCCAGAATTGGCGATTCTACCTCCTGGACCTCTTTGGGATGTCCTGGATGCCCCTACCCCAGTTTGGGGTGTCCCTACGGTGTCCCCAAACCCCTCTGAGGCACCCAGGCTGCTTGTACACCCCATGAAGGTGGCCTGGGGCCATCCGCGCTCATGGAAAAATACAGGATATGTTCCTTTCTGCCTTTATTGGACATCCTTGGGGATTTTTGCAGAGCTTTTTGGGGGGTCACACCTGGCAGGGTGTCCCCGCGGCAGGGCCGGGCAGCGCTCCCCGTCCCCCCCAGCCCCGCCGCCTCCCCGCAGACATTTCTCAAAACGCGAAGTTTTTGCGCTTTCTCCAAACCTGAAGATTTTGCGCCCTCTCCTGGGTCCGGGCGGCGTGGCGTAGCCCGAGCCCGGCGTCACCCCCCCGGCGCCTTTCCTTTGTCCGGGAAAACTTGGGGACGCCACCGTCCCCCCGGGTTTCTCCCTCCAACCACCGTTTTTTTTTCCGCAGCACGCAAAATTGCGGGGATAAGAGACCCCAAAAACGCGTCGGAAGAGATCCGAGTGCCTAGAGCTATGGCCAAGGGGAACCCCAAGGCCACCCCTGCTTCCTGCACCCCAACCTCAACCCTACATAGGGTTCTCCCCAAGATAAAGCAAGGGACCATCCACCCTAGGTGCTGGTGGGTTTATTTGGGGCTGGTTCTACCCTTCAGCCCTCCCTGAATTCAGGTGTGTCCGGATGCAGCCACGGGTTTGCGGCGAGTGAGCTGGGATTAATGGGGTGCTCAGCCGTGTGGCTTTGTGCAAGCAGCCGGGCTGGAGGGCTGCTAATCCCCAAAATTTGAAGCAAATTGCTTAAATCGACTTAGACGCGATTATCGCACAGACACACCTGCGAGTATGGGTTTGCAAAGTGTATTTGGGGTGGGGTGGCTCCATGCACAATGTTCCCCCGCTCGGATGCGTGTACATATGGTACATAGCATGTGCAGATCCTTGTGGACATATACATAGGGGCAGGTTCAGTCTATACGTCCTATAAGGTAGGGGACTGGCAAAGCAGTTAGAGCCACAGTGCCCAGCCTCTTTGGTGGCCCTGGGTCGGCTGGGATCCTCATGTGGGTAAGGTGCAATCCTACAAAACGTGATGATTTGGTTCATTCAGCAGGCTCAGCGTTGAAGTCCGGTGTCACCCAGGTGCTCGGTGGCAGTGGCAGGGGTCTCCCCGTTCCTGGCATAGTGTCTGGGTGGGAAATATGACATCGGTGTCCTGGTTCCTCTCACTGCCCCTCGCCAGCTCCCTGTCTGGCCAAGGTTGCCCTCTCACCCTTTTGCAGCACCAGTGGCACCAGTGGACCCATGTCTTTTACTGGTCTGGTTCCATTCTGGGATAGGCCAGTATTACCCCAAAATGTCCATGACACCCATCTGTTCCTCTCCTGGGTCCACAGAAGTGCCGGGGATGGTTTGTGGGGGATATTGGTGGTCAGGACCCCAAAACTGCCCCACGGTCTCGGTGGCGGAGCACAGAGCCATGTTCCCAAGGTAAGTACAAGCCAAAAAATCCTCCCCAGATGAGGGGAAGCTTTAAACATCTTTTGGGGGCAGAAATCCCCCCCAAGCAGCCCACCTGGATGGCCCCATCCCTTCTCCCCATGCTCCCACTGCCTCCTCCGTGGTCCCCCTAGTGGTTTTTATTGCTTCGGTGCTTCAGCCTCCACCAAAAGGTGGCACAAAGCAGCTAAAAAACAGGATGGCATCGAGCAACCGGTGGAGGGCAACCCTCGGAGAGCGGGGACACCTCGTTGCAACCGCTGTGGGCTGGAGATGGGCTGGAAGCAAGCGCTGGAAGCTCAGGAGATGTCCCCAAGCGCGTCCCCGTCTCCACGCTACGCAGCTTCGAGCCAAAAGTGCTCTGTCCCTGGCTCCGGTGACACTGAGGTGGCCTCATCTACCTAGGACCCATAGGTGACGCAGTGGTCGTGCCGCCACTTGGAGCTCATCTTGTCGAGGAGGTAGCGGGTGCTCTCACGAAACTTGCGTTGGGTGAAGTAGAAGAGGATGGGGTCGAGGACGCTGTTCATGCTGGCGAAGGGGCGCGTGCACTTGTAGGCGATGGCGAACGCCTCCAGGGCTGGGCAGGGCAGGCTGGGCGAGGAGCGGACGATCAGGTAGATGGTCTTGGTGAGGTGGAAGGGGAAGAAGCTGATGGAGAAGACGATGACGACGATGACGATCATGCGCACGGCCTTGTCCTTCTTCTTGTGTACCGCCAGGCCGATCAGCTCGTCCCTCTGGCACAGGATGCGGGCCATGCTGCAGTAGCACGCCAGGATGGCCACAAAGGGCAGCAGGAAGCCGGTGACGGTGAGCGTGATGCCGTAGGGAAAGTAGGCGGCAGAGAGGTCCGGGGGGCTCAGGTCGTAGCAGACGGTGCGGTTCCTCTGCGTGCCAGTGGAGGCGAAGATGAAGGTGGGCAGGCACTGGGCGACCACGACGGACCACACGGCGGCGCACACCAGCCACGTCAGCTTCTTGCCCTTCTTCTTGTGCCACGAGGCCAAGGGGTGGCAGATGCCCAGGTAGCGCTGGACGCTGATGCAGGTGAGGAAGAGGATGCTGCCGTGCAGGTTGGTGTAGAACTGGAAGCGGACGAATTTGCAGGTGAAGTCCCCGAAGGGCCAGTAGTCCTTCTGGGTGTAGTTGTAGATGAGGAGAGGGAGGGAGCAGACGTAGAGCAGGTCGGCCGTGGCCAGGTTGAGCATGTAGATCATGGTGCGGGTCAGCGCCTTGCGGGCCAGCCAGATCTGCCCGATGACGACGGCGTTGAGGGGCAGCCCCAGCAGGAACACCACTGAGTAGACCAGGGGCAGCAGCACCTGCTTGAACTCCTCGTGGAAGGTGCACGAGTTCCTCCCGGCTGTGACGTTTGCCATGGTCATGGTCCCCTCTTCACCAGCGTGGCCGCTTGGCAGCACCTGCAAATGACAAAGGGGACACTTGGTGGCTTGGCCATGGGGTGACACACCCAGGATGAACCCGGACCAGTGCATGCAACCCCATAGCCCCAGCCTTCCTCATCATGGATTTGGGGGTCTGTTGGGTGGAAAGAGCAGCACTGTGCGGGGTGGTGGCCCCTTGGGGACAGCGCGGTGGCCACCACCACCACCACCACCCCCTGGTGCTGGCACTTTGCACAAGGCCAAGCTGCTCTTATGCCGGATGGGCAGAGCTGCTAAAGATGAAATTGCAGCAGAGCCTTTAGCGATGCAGAGAGCTCAGCCCTTGTCCCTGGTCCTCTGCAGGGGGTGCCAAAACCCTACAGCGAGCCACCCGTTTTGGGAACCGCCACCAGTGCCGAGGGAAGCTCAGATGTTTCATGGGTGCTTTCATCGGGGAATGGAGAGCAGCAGCTCCCTGGTTCTGGAGATTTTGGGTCTTGGGGGTGACATCAGCCCATCCACGTGGCCTCTGGGCTGCTGGGGAAGAGGTCACCCACTCCGTTATGGGGCTGGGAAGCTGTGTCCCTGAGCCAGAGGGTGCAACTGGAGCCCGCTCTACCGGGAGAGCGGGTTGCAAGCGGGCAGTGAAAGGACGAGGAAATAAAACCCAACAAAAGGCAGCAATCACTGCAAAACCGCAGCGGCCCTGTCCCCCACCCTGCCACCGCCACCCCGCCCATGTCTCTTCTCCAGGGCCCTCGCCTGGCACCCATGGGTGCTGAGCACGCTCGAGGTGGTTGAAGCGCCCATGGCAGCGGCGTGCAGAGCTGCTTCTCCTGCCTCTCTCAGTTCCTCCCCGTCACCCTCGTCCTGCAGACCTGTCTGCGACCTCGGCACCCACTTCCCCTCTTCATGACCCTTCCGGGCTGGGGGTGCCGCCCTCTGGCTGTGCGGGAACCGGAGGGAAACTGAGGCAGGGAGGCGGGGGTTGGGCTCCCTTGTTTTGGGGGGGCACCAGGCTGGAGCATCAGCTCCCCTGCTGCCATGGACCCCCTGTGTCCCCCCCATACCCCACTGTGCCCCCTGGTACACACTGTCTGGTCCCAGCACTGCCACCCCCAACACCCCCCCGGGGCTGTGACCTGCTCTGTCTCCTGTCCCCTGCACCCCGAGCCTCCCTGCTGCAGCGCGGGGTCACGGCACCCCCCTGCCCTCCCCCGGGAGCCCAGGTGGAGCAGCACCCACCGCTGGAGCCTTGGCCATCCCACAGCTCATGGGATCACTTCTGGGAAAAGGGGGACAAGGTGGCCTGTGAGGTGCTGGGGGTGGGGGGGGGGACCCCAGCGTGGCTTACCCGCTGGGGTGCCCGGTGTGCTGGGAGCCGCCGCCCGGTCCGGGTCCTGGGTGCGTCTGCAGCCCCGGGTGTTGTGCAACGCTTCCCCTTCCTGCCCCGAAGCAGCACCCCGGTGCTGGATGGGGAACAGAAACTGGGGTGGCAGGGTGGGCACGGCGCTGAACAGCAGGGTGGGCGCAGCATGGCATGGCGTGGCACGGCAGGGTGGGCACACACGGCACCGCATGGCGCCCACAGCACGCACACGTGCCCACGCAGACACACGGACCCCAAAACACGTGTGTACACCCCCAGCACACACGGGGGGGGACATGTGCTCACCCACCCACACCTACATGTATGCACGCTGCCTACGCACACTTGTATGCCCGCCTGACAGACCTCTATGTACACATGTGGACACATGTGCACCCCTTACACACATGCACACACCCCCTACACATGTAGGGACACCCCGTACACACACCCCCCGTACCCCTCAATACCCTAAAAACTCAGCGCCTGGCCACCCAGTGACATTTGAGAAATGCCACCGGGGCAGGGAGATGCGCCCCAGACACAGCCTGGCTGGGGACGTGACAATGGTGCCATGGCACCATGAGCACCCATGGGTGCCCCAGGCCACCTGGGTGGGTTTTGAGGCTGGGATATAGGGCTGGGAGCGAAAGAAGAATAACGGGAAAGGGCAGAGGCTGGGATGGGGCAGCTCCAGCTGCCACCGGTGCCACCTGTGGCCACCGAGCTGGGACGGTCACCAACACATTCCCCTGGGTGCTTAGCGGGACGTGCTCAGTGCCAGCACCCTGCCTGCCCAGGGAGGTGCGATTGGCAGAGCACCTTGCCCTCTTTACCAGATTTTTCCCCCAAAATATCCCTCCCAGGTGGTGCAAATCACAGCTGTGAGCACTGTGAGCACAACCTTTCGATTAGGCACCAGAGAAGCCCCCCCCAGCTGCCCAGAACCCCCCATTCGCACTCCACCACCTCCCAGCTTCCAGCTTTTGAACAAAACCGCAGCAGACGCTCGCTCTCTTCCATCTCCTCAACCCTCTTCCATCGGTGGCTGATAACACCAGGCGTTCGCCGGCCAATTTTCGGCTCCGTTCCCGCACCCCCACTGCCCTCGCCCTCTCCTCCTCCCTCCCCAAAATCCACCTTTTATATTTCTAAACCTGGCTCAACCGTGAGCGGAGCAAATCCGTTTGCCTCCTCGAGTGCTGCGGCTGCTTCCCAAATGCCCCGCTGGATGCAGCGTGGGATCCTCGCAGGCTTCGCCGCTGAAATAAATAATATTTACGCTACTAAATACGCATGTCCTTCCCCAAAATAATGCAGTGCCTACGTCTGTTCTTCTCCCTTTCAAAGCAGGAAGAAGTCGCCGTGCCCGGCACGTGCACACTGAGCTTGTTCCTTCTTTTCAGACCTAAATTTGTCCCCACTCTTACAGAGGAATTGGATGTTCCCCCTTGCTCTTTTCCAAGCAGCTCGCTGCTTTCTCAAGAAAGGCCACGGATGCAGGCGAAACCCCTGTGGCACGGTGCTGGCCCATGCTCTGGGCTCGTGGCGAGGGACGATGTGACAAGGGTCGGGGTTTGTCCTTCCCAGCACGACGGGTGGCCCCGGGCGGGACGTGGCCGTTCCCGGATCCGTCCCTCCTCTCCCTGATCTCTCCGGGAAGCGTTCCCAAGAACAAAGCGGGTAGGACACGAACGTTTCGTTGGGTTTTTCATGAAATGGGAGGCACGATCATTGAAAAGAGTCCCTTCTGCCCCAAAAACCACTCGAGGTAGAACCGGCACCCTGCTCCAGGAGGGGGGCTTTGCTCAGCATTTTGCCCTCTTGAGCAGATTTTGCCCCAAAACCACCTCTCCCAGAAGCGTGTGCGAGAGGATGCTGAGGGACGTGACCAAGGCTACGTGCACGGTCAGTGGCAGAGCGCTCCCATCCCAGAACGAGCAGCACCGAAAGCACCATGGGCAGCCAAATACCAACCCGAAAACGGGCTGCCCTGACACCACGGTGATGGGCACGGGGCAAAACCCCGCGCCGGTGGTGGGGAAGGGGCCGCCCCGTGCCGGGTGGGGGCTCTGCAGGGTGCAATCTGTCACCGGGGGGGGGGAACAGAGGGGAGCAGCACGCGGGGAGGGCAGGGAAGGGAAGGAGAAGTGGGGTGCTCTGCGGGCAGACAGGGAAAAAAGGGGGGGGGAGGCAATTGGGGAGGCTTCTGGCTTTGTGCTGCTGTGGAAGCGAAAGCGGCGGCTCAGCAGATTCGCAGCCCTGGATGGCCAGACCTGGGTGATGGGGAAATCTCCAATTATTGATTCCCGGAGGTGTTAGGATACCGACGAGACCAGTTTGGGTTTTGGGGGCACGGCTGGGTGCTCGCCCCATGCGCACCCCGGTGTCCTCAGGCACCTCCCTTCTCCCTCCTGCCCGTGCCTCGGTGCCCCAGCTGCGAAATAAACCCAGAGACAGCTCCGGGCTCAAAACCTGCTGGGGTAACTTCCACTCACACCACACCTTTTGCAATATAAGAGGAAATCAGGGGGATCGGGGGCAGAATTGCCTCTGGCACCCCTCGCTGGCAGCGTTTCCTCGAGACATCCCAGTGTCGTTACAAACTCCATTTGGGAAAGCTCCGGAGAGCATCCCACGGGTGGCAGGACAGGATTAGGGACACGAGGGGATCACACAGGTTCGGCGTGGCCACGATCACCCCTTGCTCCCCGCACCCCTTTTCCCTGAGTGGGGAGGGAGAAGCCCCCCTTGGAGAGACGCTCTGGGCAAGCCAGCTCTCCCCGTGCACAAGGCGCATTTGCAAACCCATTTGCATGAAACACAACAAATCTGCGCTGCCAGAGAGGGCTCCGGGGAAGGGATTAAGCAAAGCAGGTTTGCGAGGTGATATGGGAAGGGGAAAACACGTAGCTCGGGGCTGCGCGGCCAGCCAGCCTTCCTGCTCAGGAAAACAACCCCACGCCTCCAGTGGGCTTTTTTTTTTTTTCGGGTCCTCCCTCCTGCAGCCCCCACGGAGCAGGATTAGGGGACAAGAAGCACGAACGGGACGTGTTGGGACAGGGACGGGGCAGCTCGCGGCCCCTGGCCGGGTGTAGGGTTTGTACAAACCCACAGGTATTTACCCACAAAGGGATATTTACACCCTGATGCTCCCCCACATCCCTACACATGTGTAAACGGACGTATACAAGCTTATACACCTCTGTGCATGTGCATACCTCTATACTTATCCATACAAACATATAGGTGGGTCTATAAGTCCGTAAATATGGGACTCACCCCAGCCCCCCTTGTATTTACAGCTCGATTTAAGCTTCTGGACCCGTTTATACCTCTGTCCATACAGATGTAGAGCTGTACGTACCCGTGTCTCTCCATACAGATGTGCAGCTCTACGTACACGCACACATAAAGGCAGCAGCCGGGCTCCCAGCACCCCCCAGCTGGTTTTAGGGCAGATTTTAGGATGCTCCACATGCATCCCCAGGGACCCCAAGCACGTCCCCGATTGCCCGTGCCGTGGGAGCAGAGGGTTTGGGGAGCATCGGGGCGAACCCGTCCCACTGAGCTTCACCCCTGGTTTTGGGACGGTGGAGAGTTTTTCAGCCCTGCTCTGCAGCACCAGCTGCTCGACCTCCCCGAAATGCCTGAAACCCCCTGCCATATCCACCTGGGGACTTGGCAGCCGCCGGCGAGGCGGACACGTCCCTGCTCAGCCGGATCCCTGAGACGGGATGGAAAGAGAGGGGTGCCCGTTTTAGGGAAAACACCCCCAGCCCCCTGATCGGGGCTGTAGGGGGGAGCCGGGGAGACCCCAAGACCTCGACCTGGGCTGTTGGGGGGAGCTGGGGAGACCCCAAGACCCCGACCTGGGCTGTTGGTGGGAGCTGGGGAGACCCCAAGACCCCGAACTGGGCTGTTGGGGGGAGCTGGGGAGACCCCAAGACCCCGACCTGGGCTGTTGGGGGGAGCCAGGGAGACCCCAAGACCCCGACCTGGGCTGTAGGGGGGAGCCGGGGAGACCCCAAGACCCCGACCTGGGCTGTTGGGGGGAGCCAGGGAGACCCCAAGACCCCAGCCCACTCCCGGTGGATGACAGATGCTGGGGCTGGCCGTGCGGTGGGCATGGGGCTGGGGGGCAAAAACCAGCTGTGATCCCCCCCTCCCCCCCTCCCAGGTCCCAAAAAGAGCCCTGAGCCCCCTCCTGAGGGACCTCAGACACCCTTGGGGTGCCCAGCACCCTGCACCCCCCCCCCCCGGCACAACCCCAGTGCGGCTGGCTGCGTGCCCGCTGTCACCCCAAAAAGCAGCAGGGGAGACCCAGGGCCAAATCCTTCCCCCGGTCCCGCTCCCACCCTGACCAGTTCACCCCGATCCTACCCGGATCCCTCTGCCCGGGTCGGGTTTGCTCCCGCCCGGTTTGGGCTGGGTTTGTCCCGGTTCAACCCGAGCCTGCCCGCTCCTGCGTGCCCCCGCCGGGCCTCCTCCTGCCCGGCTCGGCTCGGCTCGGCCCGGTTCGGTTCTGCTGAGCACTTACCGGCAGCCGGGATGCTCCGGGGGTGGCGGCGGCGGTGGCGGTGCTGGGAGCCCCGGGGCGGCCCCGCTGCTGCCCGCCGGGCCCCGCTCCGCCCCGCTCCGCCCCGCTCCGCCCCGCTCCGCACCATCCGGCACCTGCGGGGGGACGGGGCAGGGCGAAAGGGGGACGGCTGGGAAGGGGGGGGACAGCTGGGTGGTGGGACAGCTGGGTGGGGGCACAGCTGGATGGGGGCACAGCTGGATGGGGTGCACAGCTGGATGGGGTGCACAGCTGGATGGGGTGCACAGCTGGATGGGGTCACAGCTGGATGGGGACACAGCTGGATGGGGTGCACAGCTGGATGGGGTCACAGCTGGATGGGGACACAGCTGGATGGGGTGCACAGCTGGATGGGGTCACAGCTGGATGGGGAGACAGCTGGGTGGGGGGCACAGCTGGGTGGGGGCACAGCTGGATGGGGGGCACAGCTGGATGGGGTGCACAGCTGGGTGGGGAAACAGCTGGGTGGGGAAACAGTTGGGTGGGGAAACAGCTGGATGGGGGTGCACAGCTGGATGGGGTGCACAGCTGGATGGGGGCCACAGCTGGATGGAAGAACAGCTGGAGGAGGACACAGCTGGATGGGGACACAGCTGGATGGGGACACAGCTGGATGGGGTCACAGCTGGATGGGGAACAGCTGGAGGGGGACACAGCTGGATGGGGAACAGCTGGAGGGGGACACAGCTGGATGGGGAACAGCTGGAGGGGGACACAGCTGGATGGGGAAACAACTGGATGAGGATGTAGCGGGGGGACAGCTGGATGGGGAAGGACAGTGGGATGGGGCACAGCTGGATGGGAGGACAGCTGGATGGGGGGTGCACAGCTGGATGGGGGAACGGCTGGGTGAGGCCATAGACGGGTGGGGGAACAACTGGATGGGTGTGCACAGCTGGATGGGGGGACAGCTGGGTGGGGGGACAGTTGGATGGGGGGACAGTTGGGTGGGGGGACAGTTGGATGGGGAAGAACAGCAGGATGAGGACACAGCTGGACGGGGGCACAGCTTGATGGGGAGGCACAGCTGGATGGGAAAAACATCTGGATGGGTAGCACAGCTGGATGGGAAGCACAGCTGGAGAAGGTTCCCCATTGCCCCTGTGCAAGTATCTGGGTCAAATGGGGTGTTGGGGTGTTCCTAAATCCCACCCCAAACGGAGTTTGCAGGGTGGGGGTTTCCTGCCCCGGCCAACATCTGGATGACCCCATCCAACATCTGGATGACCCCATCCAACATCTGGATCTCCCCATCTGCACAGAGCCCGGCGGCGTGGAGAGCCCGTGGCGAGAAGCCGGGCATCGGGGACGGGTTCTCCCCACGGTGCCGGTGAGAGGGGCTGGGGTTGCGGCAGGGAGAGGAGCAGAGGAGGCAGCAGCACCTTCGCTACTCATTAACCAGGCCGTAAAGGCACCGCACTTCCTGAGCAGGACTATTAAAGGGCAATAAGGAAAGGAGCCCGGGGCACGCGGCGGGTAGGAAAGAACCGATGCATAAAGAGCCCAAGGATGCTGGTACCCTGCGGGACGGTGGGCTCTGTGGGATCCTGCGCTCAGCCCAGTTTTACCCCCAAAATTACCCCCTTCCCTTCTTTTTATGGGGTTTCAAGGGGGTGGGTGGGAGGAAGGTGCCAGCCAGCATCGCCTGGGTCATGCAGCACGATGCAGGGAGCTCCCCAGCACTGCCTCATTGAGCTGTGCGCCCCCAAAGCAGCCCCGTTATGAGCTGTAGGGTTTGGGGCATGGGGTCTGGTTGTAGGATAGGGGATGGGGAGACAGAGCAAAGTGCCTGGGTCCTGCTGGCGCCTGCACGAGCACGGACAATGCGGGCTTTCATCGATCCTGGCGCTGCAGCGCTGCAGGGAGATGGGCTCTGGCAGGAGAAGCAGTGAATATTTGCAGCCACAGCCAGGCTGGAGCCATCTTCCCGGTCCTGGGGCTGCCCGCGCTGGCGGGGATGGCTCGGTGCCCTGCCGAAATTCCCATCCGCCGCGGGGAGCCGGAAACTGGGCGAAAAAGTGTCTGTCTGCGGAGCGGAGCAGAAAACACGCCTTGCGCAAACACGCCCGGCAGCATGCTGAGGAAGCCCCAGGTTTTTCCCTCTGGTGGGGGAGACGGGGCTGAGAACGGACACAGCTCACTCCTGCGATGGGCGGCAGCACCTATCCTGCCTCCGTCTGCGGGGCTGGGGAAGAAAAGCTGATGTCCTCGCTCCGCGGTCGTCCTTGCGGGTCCCCAAGGTGAGCCCGGCCGTGGGGACACGCCGTAAATAGGGCGAGGAGTCTGAAAAACACCGAGAAGCAGCCGCTCCTGGCCGCCCGCCAGCCCCAGCCACCTCCGGCCACATCCACCCCATCCCTGCAGCACCTGGGATAAACAGGAGCCCCAAACCCCAACAGTTTGGGGGCTGAGAAGGGATGAAAGAGGGAAATAGGTTTTTTTTCACCCTAATTTCAGCTGCTCGGTTGGGTGAACCGTGAGGCTGCACGCCCGCAGACACGATTATTATTATTTTTTGCTTGCAAAACCAGAGGGTTCCTGGCTGATTCGGATGTCGGTCGACAAGTTACGTGGGGTTTTTGGCCGCGCTTTGGGTAATCAAAAGAAATTTCCTCTTGGAGATGTCATTGCTGATTACAGACACGCGGACGCCTCTGGATGGGACCTGGATTCTTGCAAACGCCGCCGGGCCCGGGGTGAAGCGAAGGCTCACGGCCTCCGAGCCTCGTCCCCGGGCTCCCCTTCCCTCTGCCTCCACGAGCACCGGTGTTTTGGGGCCGGGCTGGATTAAGGGAAACGAGCATTTTCGAGCCAGGCATCCAAGTGCCGTCATTTTAACAGCTTTTTATAACGCAGACACAAGGGAGAGGAAGCTGTCTGGGGGAATTAACCGGGGAAAGTGAGCGGGTTCCTCTCTGCCCGTCACCAATCGAATTAACCCCTGGCAGAACGGCCTGGCACGGTGGCTGGATTCGGCCTCACGAGACTTTTGGGGCCGCCTGGTGTCTGCTCCTCCGGCTGGATGCTCCCAGTAATCCCATTAGTGGTGCCATTTATGCTTTCCTCGCCCAGGGATGGACCAGGCACCGGGGGCTTGCACCCGCCCTGGCACAGCCACCACGGGCATGGGACATCCCCACGGGGGGTACCAGGGTGTCCCCATCCCAGCCGTGCTGGGGACGAGGACCAGGTGCCCCCATCCTGCCTCCGGCTCCTCCAGCTCGCCCAACCGGAGGCGGCTGGCGCGAAAAATCTCATTACGCCGAGCTATTTGCAACGGAAATGAAGCCGGTTCCTCGGTGCCCTTTTCCTGACAGTGCCAGCCTGCCAGGTGGCCGGCCTGGCCGAGCTTGCTAATGACGAGGCGATGTTTGATCTCTTTTTTCTCTTTTTTTTTTTTTTTTTAAACCATCTTCCAGCAAATTCTTCCCCGGGCAGCGCAGAGCAGAGATTTGCAGCCATACGGACACCCCAAATCCCAGCGGGAGCTGCCTGCATTTGGGCAGCGCGAGGCCCCAGATGCCATTTTTTTGGGCAGGGAAGGCTTTTGGTGGAGAAGATCCCGTCCCTTGAGGGGTCCCAGGGCCATATTTAGGGGGATCCAGCCCCAGCTCCCCACCGGGGGGTGCTGAGATCCCTGCAGCAGCCTCGAGCCCGACGCACCCGCTCCTCCAGGTAGTCCTCCCACTCCTCCGTGGGAGCCTGGCAACCTCGCCTTTCCTGGGAATTTGGACAAAAAAGCGTCGATTTGGCTCCTGACGTACAAGGACCTGCCGTTCCTATGCCTCAGCATTTCTCAAGAAGTGCGTTTCAGCCCGCTTTCCTCCCCAGCCTGCCTTCCTAAAGCCCCGTGGACGTCAGCAGGGCAGGAAGGGGGAGCTGAGCCTCTCCTCGCCCAGTGCAACGATGATGATGATTAAGACTTCATCTTCACAGGCTTTCCTTTCCTTTCCCGAGCACACCCGGACGTGTCTTGGAGACTCGGGGTCACTTCCATTTCGCTTTTCCTCGCTCCGCAGCCCTAAAGGAGCTGAGCGGGGCGCGACGGGCTTCGTGTCTCCCGTTTCACCCAGGAGTTCAGGAGAGGGAAGGTGCTGGGTGCCTGGGGGGCAGCCTGGGTGCAGGACACCTCACTTGGAAGGTGGCTTTTGCCACCTTATTGTCACAGATAATCGCTCTTTGTCCCTCTGAGGACAGAGCTGGGGTCGTGTGGCGCTTTTGGCTCTCTGCCTCCAGGCTTCTCTGCTTTCCGGACCGCGTCCGCGGGGAAAGATCAGGAAGGCAAAGCACACGAGACCCGCGGATACCTCCACCGTTTCCCATCTGGGAAAGACTTAAAATAACTTCCCCTCTACTTGTTGCTGTTTCCTCGATCACTTGTTTGCTTTGGCTGGCGGGCCAGAGGCAGACATCCAGCTGCAGAGCTCTCTCCGGGCAGCGGGTTTTGGAGACGCCAGCCCTTGGGTGTCACCGTGCCACCAGGGCTTGGGCACCCGAAACACCTCCAAGCACATCTGTTGGGCAAAACTAGCTGGGTTTAGGTTGAAAACAGGCATTTCAGGTATGGACCGCCATGATGGGCTCTGTGATTATGGCCTAAGACTGTAACCAAAGCCTCCCAGCATGCCCCGATGTGCTGCCCAGGTTGCCACCCTCCTGGGGTCACCCACTGCTTGGGTCAGGTTGTGGGGACAGCCAGATGAGCTGGGCTGCTTTCCCAGCAATTAGTCTGATTAGTGTTAATCAAAAGGCATCGTTTGAGTTTCCTCCTGGCTCTGATGAAGCATGCGAGGGTGAGAACAGGGCAGGATGCTCGCCCAGGTCCCCAGGAGCCCTACAGCTGTGCCGAGAGCCCCAAGCACTTCATTGCAATGATGATGCTCAAATTCCACAACAATATGCAAAAGAACAAGCTTTAAAACACAACAGGCAAAGCACTTTTAATTCCCACACTGCAAATTGAATGCTCTGCATTTGAACAGGGAGATTTTTCTTTGCCAGGGCGCTTGGCAAGGGCGGCCCTCCACCAGCGCTCCTCCGTCCTGCAGACGGGACCACCCGGCTTCCTAAGCCCAAGAAATGCTCAGCATGATGCTCCTGCTGCCTTGGCAGCTCCTGGTGCCTCCTTGGGGCAGCGCCAGCTGGGGACCCTCGGGGCACCCAAATACCAGCCAGGCACGGGGTATCTCAACCCAAAGCTTTCCATGGGGGTGATTCGGGTGCTGCTGCGGAGCCCCTCTGGGGGCTTCATCTCCCTAAGGGACACCCTGGCAGAGCAGCGAGGGGCAGGCAGGGGAAGAGCCCATTGCAAAGGGGACCAAACTGGACGTTTCTTTTGTTTTAGGAATGGAAACGAGGAAAACATCTGTTTCGTGTCCGGCATCACCAAAGGGGCGCCCTGCGCAGGGCAGCCCACGAGCGCGCGCTTCTCCCTTTCGGTTCTGCTTTATGGAAAAGCACAGCATGCCCCGTCACGCGGGGCGAAACGGGAAGCCCAGTCCCAAGGGGGGGCTTTTTAATTCCAGAAGCTGACTCTTTCTTCTAGGAAAGCAATTGTGATTTTCTGGAAAAGGGGCAGAATGACAGAAATGAGACAGGTTTTAGGAACAAGCTTTCCCCTTCTGTCAGCTGCAGGTGGGCAGACTCGGTGCACACAATCAGGCAATTAAACTGAACGCAATTTTATCATTTTATAGGAAAATTTTGGGGATAATCCTGATGCCAACACACTGATTCATGGATACCAGGTTATTCTGTGCTGGCTGATGGGCAGGGACCAACCCACTTTCCAGGATGGACTCAATTTCTGGAGGCACACGTTTCCTGCTCAGCAGCGCTCAGAGCAGCATCGGCCTTGGCAGCATCTTCCAAACAAACCTCAGAGCAGTGCCGGTGCCCAGACATTTTGTACAAACACGGAGGTGAAACTATAACAAGGGAAACACAGTCCTGGGGGGTCCCAGCCATCAGCTGTCAGGGTTGGGCAGCCCAGGCACCGTTGCTGCTCCTTCCCTCTCATCGTGGGGGTTTGCGAGGCTGGGCTTGGATCCCACCTGGGCTTGGGTGCTGTGGGGAGGAAGGTGGTGTTTGGGGGCATGAGGGGGGGTTGGCCAGGCTTGGGGAGATGTGCTCGGCTGATGTGGAGCTCCCTGGAGGATTTAAGAGCATCCTGGCTAAAGCCCTGATGCGCCCATCACTGCTGGCAGGGGGAAGGATGGATCAGGGATGTCCTGAGCCCCATCCAGCCTGGCCTGATGAGCCCGTGCCCATGCTGACAGCCCAGATTTAGGGAGCAAACTCTAAAATCAAAGGAGCAGAAGTGAAGAAAGACCCCTGGGTTAGCCCTTGTTGTCCCACGGCAGACAGCCACGACTGGATGGAGGTGGGCTGCAGCCTGCAGTGGGCTAGGAGGAGGTGAATCCAGCTGCTCACTGCTCACTTGGCCTGGGCTCTATGGCTCTGAGGTGGGTTCTGGACATTGGGTCAGGCTCAAAACACTTGCAAAAATATTCTATCACCTACTCAGAGAGAAGTATCACTGTGCTACTCCCCATCAGGGTTATGGCTGGATGCAATGTCAAGCTGCAGGCGGAAGGGCCAACATAGCCTTGCCTGGTGGATCCCAGTGTCCACACGGGACAGGAGCAGTCCGTGCCTCAGTTTCCCCAGCCACACAGGGGTGAATGCCCAGTTTCCAGCAAACACCTAGAAAATGCACCAGGGCCCTCTAAAGGAGGTCGCAGCCCCAGCTGCAGCTTCTGGACCCAGCCGCCCCCAGCCAGCCCCGGACCTGCCCAAGCCAAAAATGCCGAAGCAGGTCCGTCCCGTTCGGGATGTGTTGCACAAACAAGAAGGCAGCGAAATTCTCTGCATTGGCAGGGAGGGGGGGGGAGGAGGAGGGGAATTTGCCGGCAAACGAGATCAGCTTGTTCCCTGCGTGTGTCGGCAGGCAGCGCGGGCAGCAGTGGGTGGCCTGGCTCACGACGCCGCGCGCTGCACTTTCTGCAGGGCACCGGTCTCCCTGATGTCTGTAATTTTTCATCCTTCTTCCCAAAAATAGTTTTATTTATTTTATTAATTTCATCGCATTGCATTGAATTTTTATTTCATTGCATTGCATTGTTTTTTTATTTCCTTGCATGGCATTTCATTGCATTGCATTTCCTTGCATTGCATTTCCTTGCATTTACTTTCCTTGCGTTTAATTTCCTTGCATGGCACCTCATTGCACTGCATTTATTTGCCACGTGGGCACTGCCAGACAGCTTAGACCCACGGCCAGGCCCGTGGACAGACAGCCGTGAAGCACTTGAAACTCCTTCTGCAGGCTGCAAGCAGCTGGTGGCTGGGCTCCTGCCTTTCCGTGCATGTCTAACTGATCTCAGCAGGGTGGAAGCTGCTCTAACATAAACTTTAGGGATAAAACAGCCAGAAATAAGATCAACAGAAGGTCGTTTTCTTTCCAAGGGGGAATGGAAGAAAGCAGGGCAGCTGGTGCTGGTAAATCACAGCGATGACTCCGCTCCAGGGTACGGCTCCGTGGGCTGGACATACAATAGCAGGAAGCCATGCTGCTTTCAAGCAGGGATCGAGCAGCTGAGTGACACCGGCAGTGGTTATCTGTGACCAGGAGCTTTGAGGCAGTGAATTTGGATACAGATGGCTCCTCTCGCCCTGTTCGCGGTGCTATCGTGGGTCTCCCGTAGGTCACCGTCTCCCAACTGGGTCTGCAGCAGCCAGGATGTGGCAGGAAGATTGCAGCCTTCTTACTGGCAGTGTGACAGCTGAAATGCACCGTGCTCTACGTGGTCATTATTGATCCAGTTTGGAATTGCTGGGAAGCCCCAGTGGGCTCCGGTGCTGGTGATCAGCTGTGGATGCCCCTTGCCCCAGGTCGCACTGTGCCCAAGCTAGAAATGACTCCAAATCTCTCATTTTACATCACTCTTCTTCCTCCCACACCCCCTTCCAGAAAATAAACAGTGGGGCTAGGGGAAGCACCTTCAGCATAAACAGAAAAAAACCTTGTGAAATAGGTTTAATTCAACATATCCAGTAACCCTGGGCTTTCCCGCTTCCTTCCTGTTATTATCTGACACCAGTCTCTATTCTTGGATGTTCAGAAACATGCATTCGAAGGGAAGCTGAACAATAACAAACAGGCTTAAAATAAAAACAGAAAATTAATGGGGACGGTGTACGAGAAGGTGACAGTATTTCCAGTAGGGTTGGAGGTGAATCTCCGGCACGGGGACGTGATTGCACCGTGCTCCAGACCTTTTTTGCGTCACTGTCAGAGGAGAGGTAAGTGTGATGCTGGCTCCAAGACTGGTTGAGAACAGAGCAGCTGGTGGGCTTGGATGTGTTCGATCCAAGCTGGTCCATCTCAGTAGGGTGGCTGAAATATCACACGAGCAGTGGAGTCTTCTCCAAAATGTTTTGCGCTGGACTCCATCCCTGAGATGCATGGCTCTAAGTGGTCAACCTTCTCTTCCAGAGGCCAAGGACACAGGCTGCTACCAGGGGGCTACAATTAAGCATGACATTCATTAAATCTCTTTCTGCCCAGCACCTTGACTTATGTGTTTTATTGCAGACTTAATACAAAATGCTGGTTTTCTCCACGGGGTTAAGAGCAGGTGCAAACGCCTCTCGGCTAACCAAGACCTTTGGGCATGATGTACCGTGTGGTCTCCTCTCACTTTGGAGCTCCTGAACGTGTCTTTCTGCTCAGCCCCTGGGCGAGCTGCATCCCGTGAGGCTGATCTGTGGCTGCCTGTGTCTCCAAATGCCCCAATCCCTGGTATTTTGGGGGTACCATATGGTCCATGAGTCAACGCAACTATCACCCCTTTTGGTCATTCCCAAGCGGGTAGATCACAGCCTCCAGAGACAGCACCTGCCTCCGTAGTGTTTGCGCGTGCACAATGGCCTTTTGTCTGCAAACAACCAGGACAACCCCAGGGCTTGGTCCCACCCTTCCAGCTGCCAGATGAGCTCCTCCGTTCGCTCTTCTCAGTCTTCCTTGCTCTGCCTTCCAGCAGACCAGCCCCGCTCCTCCCTCCTCTGCATGCCCATCTTTTCCCAGGAGTTATTACACATGAGAACAGCTCCTCTTTTATCAGAGATGTCACCAGCTTGCTCTGCATGGACAACTGTCCTGGTGTGTGCAGACTGGCTGATTTCTTTGGGCATCTTCCAAGCAGATGTCTCCAGTGGGCTGAGTTCCTCCCTTGCATCCATGGCAAGTCCATGTAGGCACCATGCAGGGCTTGAGGAACTCAGCCATGTCCACTTAGGTCCTTGGACTGTCATGTAGGTCCTAGGACTGTCACGTAGGTCCTAGGACTGTGACATAAGTCCTAGGACTGTCACATATGTCCTAGGACTGTTGCTTGGCCAGAGGAAGACGTGCTCACACCAGCAGGCAATGTGAAACGTCTTGTTGGTGTGGCGGTGTTAGCACCGAACTGACTGGTTTCTCCTCTTCTGCCTTCTCCTCCTCCTCTGGCAGTTCACTGATTGGGATTACGAATTAACTTCCCTCTCAGAGATTCAATAGAGCAAGAACTGGTATATCAAACAAACAGTAAGCATCTTGTGACTCATGCTATGGCCTCGCTCCAAGGCAAGCACAAAAGCAGAGGCCTCAGACGAGCTTTGGGAATTTTTCAGCATTAAAATCTACGTGGTCCTGGAAAAGAGACCAGACGGGTCTCCCCTCTGAATTTCACTGGAACAAGTGAAGAACTTCTCCCTTTTTCCAGCCCAGGTGCCCATGACCTCCACCCCAAGCAGTGTGGAGCCAGCAGGACATCCCAGCTGTGGTGGGATGCTGCTGAGAAGGAAAACCTAGGAGGTATGGGGTGCCACAGGGACACGGTGTCCCTCCTCTACATGCCATGCATCTTGTCTGCTTCTGCACAGGAGGATACAGCCCCATCCTGCAGGCTCCCAAGTCTATTTTTAAGTGAAATGAGTAAGAGTCAATTGTTCTTTTTTTGGTAGGAATGATTCAGGAAGTTTTAAATAGTAAAACTGTCCCTCCTAATCATTATTTCCCTCTTTACTCCTGCTCTAGGATGCCGGACGGTTTGTATACAGTTATTAAAATCTGTTTTGACATCTCTGGCTGAATATTTCCTTCTGGCGAGCTCCTCACACGTCTGTTTCCATTGAGATTCCCATACAAGGAGAGCGGGGAACCCAACCGCTTTCATCCCCCAGAGGCTGCCCAGAGCCCTCCCGCGTGTTGGGATGGGGCTCAGAGGGGTTGGGGGCACCCCAAGGCTCCAGCCGAGGTGGGTCCCTCTCTCTGCTGCTGCCAAGCAGGAGAAATGTCTCCCAAATTTGCCAGAGAAAGATCTGAAGGAAATGGAGAATCAGTAACAGAAAGGAGATCTCTGGTATCCTGGGCTCATTTTGGGTGGTGCCACACTCATCTTGGCTGGAGCTGGTGCTGCCGGAGGGGAGGAACCAACCAAAGCCTCTGTGCATGGACAAACCAGGAGGGGAAATCCCTTCTTAGACCCAATCCCATGCTCATAGCCATCATGATCTTCAGCACACCACCAACGCTCACCAACTGAGCCTTCAGGAGCCTTGGGCCATGTCCATGTCCTCATCTGTCCTATCTGCTCCCTCCTTGTCATCAGCCCCGCTCACCTGGGAGGGAAGAGATGAGCACCAGGGGCCTGAGGACACTAATTTGCTTTATTTGCCCTACCTGGCATCCCCTGGGGCCTTGTCCCACCCTGCCCATAGGCCCAGGACCCCCATTTCAGCTCATCCCAGAGCCGTAAGTCCCTGCCCTGGTGATGCTGTTGAAGTCCTGTTTGGCCATGGTTGCCCATGGCTTGGCCTTAGACCTGCCCCATCACCACGATCTTGCCTGATGCTCAGGGCTGGGAGCTTCCCCTGGCTGTGCCCTTTTCAGGTCTACCCTACCCTACCTTTGGTGGGCTTGGTCCTGGCTGGAAATCCCCATTTTCGGCTAGCCCAGGGGTGCCCTGTTGCTCCCTGTCCTTTAGGAAGCCCTGACAAAAGGAAGGGGAGGTGATATGGAAGTGGTCATCAATGTCTACAAGTACTTGATGGGGTGGGAATAAAGAAAACAGAGCCAAACTCTTCCAAGTGGTGCCCATGGACAGGATGGGAGAAGATGGACACCAGCTAAAACATACGAAATTCTGTTTAAACCTCAGAAAAGGATTTTTTTACTGTGAGGGTGGTCACGATCGCTCACTGAGGTTGTGGAGCCTCCATCCTTGGAGATGCCCCAAACCCAACTCAATGTGGTCCTGGGCTCCCTGATCCAGCTCACCCTGCCTGAGCATGTGGTGGGACCAGGTGGTCTCCAGAGGCCCCTGCCCACCCCAGCCATTGTGGAAGGCAAGGGAGGAGAGGACACCTTTAGGAAATAAAACCTGTCTGCTTGTGTGGGAAGGTGCTCACCTCTCCTTGCCCAGAAGATGACCAGGGAAGTCCTTGAAGTCACATTTTTGTGGTAACTGGGACGTGTCCTGGCTCTGTCTGCTCCTGTGCAAAGTGGAGGGGCTGCAACCAGGCACCTTGACAAACAAGAAAACAATTTTTCCTTTTATCCTTAATTCCTTCTTTCTGTGGTGGTTTCTAAACCATGTAAATAGTCTGTGTGTGCCCTTCTAATTAGCAGCCAGGAACGATGCAGTCCCCCACTGCCTTGGCTTTACAGACAGGAAAATCACAGCCTGGGCTCTCCTGGCCCCAGGGATGATTGTATCCTTCCCACGGACTTGGTTTCGCTTTCTCTCTCTAAGAAACTGAATAAATGCCAGCACCTTGCTCTACTTCGTGGGACCTGATCTGCAGCTTCAGGTCAGGCAGCGGCGGTCTTCTGGGAGCGTCTTCTCTGACCCTGGAGGCTCAGCTCAATCCCATCACTGACGTTCACCTGCTGAAACCAGCACAGATGAGCCCCTTCCTTCCAGGAGAGGATCCATGCTTTTCCAGGTGCTCTGCCATCCCAGTCACCTTAAATATGT
Source organism: Anser cygnoides (assembly GCF_040182565.1). Taxonomy (NCBI): domain Eukaryota; kingdom Metazoa; phylum Chordata; class Aves; order Anseriformes; family Anatidae; genus Anser; species Anser cygnoides. The sequence continues at coordinate 210,800,296 of NC_089873.1, read as the reverse complement.
TCTCCAGGATGTGGAAAACATCAGCATCAAAGACGTCAAGAGAATTGGGTCCCTGGTCCCATAACCACGGTTCTCGAGAACACTCACTCAGAACATTTTGTACTCATAGAAGATATGAGGTTGAGGATGAGGATGAGGATGAGGATGAGGATGATCACATGGAATCACAGAATCATCTAGGCTGGAAGAGACCTCCAAGATCACCTAGTCCAACCTCTGACCTAACACTAACAAGTCCTGAATGATGAGGATGAGGATGACAACGATGACTATAACGATGAGGATGAGGATGAGGATAAGAATGACAACAAGAATGAGGATGACAGTGATGATGATGATGACGATGAGGATGATGATGAGGATGACGATGACAATGAGGATGAAGCTGGAGGTGGAGTGATGGGCATGATCCATGGACCATACACATGGAAATGCCTTGCTCTTGCTTTGCTTTAGGCATTTCCTCTCCAGACTACGGCACCTCCATGACTGCCGTTATTGATGGCAATTGTCCTTGCTTGGGCCTGGGTAACCCTTGAATCTGGGGACTGGTGGCTTAGGTGAGCGCAAAGAGCCAACATTGCAGCTGGTTTAGGGGAAAAATTAAAAAAAGTGAAATAAAGGGCTGGTGAGGCACTGCTCGGTTAAGTGCAGGGTGCAGAGGGATTTGCTGGATGAAGGGCAGATAATTTCTGCCCCACTTTCTGCAGGGAAGGCTGCTCCGGGCAGGAGAGCTGGAGGCTGGGCTGCTCAGCAGTTGTGGCAGAAGGGCCCCATCCTGCTGTGGGATGTTGGAGCCAGCCCCAGGTCCGCACCCCCTGTGCTGCAGCATCGAGGTCGGCTTTCTCAGGGCCTTGAGCAGCTCTAATCAGCCTCTCCTTCAGCCCAAACAGCCCCGTTCCCACCGCTGCCTGGCTCCAGGCTGTGCTTTGCCTCTCTGTCCGCTTTGCTCAGCACCCTGGGGGGCATCGGGCACCTCTCACCCACTGCAGATAAGCAAAGCAGCTGAGGCCATGGTATGACACCGCAGCCCTGCCTTGTCTTGTACATGGGGGTGAAGGTCCCTCTGCACCCACAGCACCTCCCTGGGAAAAAAAAAAGGGTAAAAAAATGGGTAAAACCCATTTACTGCCCCAAATCCTCCTTTTGTGCCACTGTGCTCATCCAGCCTGCAGAGCCAGCAGGCAGGGATGAGATGTGCTCCCAGTGTATGAGCACGAGGAGCGTGTTTGGATGGAGATAAGGGCTGGCATGGACACGGGAACCACGCCGAGATAAGGCGCTGGAGGACGGCCGTCAGGATGCAAAGCACGGAAATGTTTCAGCTGCGACGGGGGCTGAGCGACCCTGGGCTGTGCCAGAGATAGGAGAGCTCTGGATGCTGCCAGCCTTGGGGGCACGGACGTGCCCTGCCCTTCTGGGACCAACAGTGTCCAAAATCACGTCCCTTCAAATTATTTTGGCCCCTCTCCTGTTCCCCACAGCACCATGATTGGATGCAACGTCAAGCTCAGGAAGGATTTTGTGTAGCTTATCCATTCTCCCAAAGCTGAGGCTTGCTTCAAAAGGAGCTCTTAATGCCACGAAGTGTATCAACCAGCAATTTCTAAATATTTGAGAACAAGGCAGATCATGCAGAGCTCTGCTGCCTACCTCTGAATTACAGCGATCTGCCGAGATCAGCAATTGTGCCTTGGAAATACTGCACGCACACACACACAAAAAAGCATGAAAAGCCAAATATTTGTCCTTTCACGCTGCCCCAAGGAGGGATCCTCCAGCAGAAAGCGGAGCTGTCATGGCACAAAAATAAGGGGAAGGGGATGGGAAGGATGTGCCCTGGGAGGCTCTGTGGGGCTCTGGTCCCACTTTGCAGATGGGGAAGCGCTGGTTCCCAAGGTTTTGGCTTTCTGGCCCCTGTAGGAATGTCTAGAAAATGTGGGATAACGCTGGGACTGGAAGATAAATAGGAAGAACCTAATGACGGAGTATTTATGAGAAGCTCTTGCATTCCCAAAGGCATTCATACTTGATTTCGCAGAGTCCTGATGGTGGCTTTTCTAAGAAACTGTGATGCTTGTGTGCACATAGAAGTGTGTTTCTCTGGGATGAATCACTCTGAGCGCGTGGGTCCTTTTGGTCAGACCTGGAGGAATGGGAGCAGCTCTGAGAAGCTCCCACCAGAGAACCACCCCCCCGTGATAAAGCCCGCAGCTTCTCCAGCTCCACGAGCAATCCTACGACCTCAGGGCCATCACTTCAGCCCTTTTCCACCTCTCCACCTCCAATGGCCCCGTCTGAGGAGCAGAGCCTGGTGAGACGTGGCCTACAAGGTCGCCCTGCCCTGGCCTTGGTGTCCTTGTGGCTGCCCAAGCTGCCTGGTCCACAGCCAGCCCGGCGTTGCCACCAGATCCGAAAACCTCCCCCTTCTGTGCTCCTTCCCCCCGTGCTCTGGGGGATTTCCATTTTTGCTTTCTCTCTGGCTTACATTCAAAACCTCAGGCCAAAGAGAACAACGGCATGGAGACGGGCTGGTGGCAGGGAGGGATATTTAGGGGAGGATGGAGATGTCCCCGTCCATAGCCCACCATTCACCCTGGAAGAACAGGGCTGGCTCTGACCTGGGATGCCTGCAGCTTCCCCTAACATTTTTTGCACTAAGAGGAGGTGCTGCATGAGCCAGTGCCTTTGCATCTGATGTTTGCTTTTTTTTTCCTGCCAGCACTGGTGCTGCATTTTATTTGCATCCATCACATTGCTCTCCTGGCTTGCTGCAAGCGTAGGCAGCCCACGGCAGTCAGGAGGGGGGTCAGAAAGCCTGGTTAGGCCAAGAATTAGCACGAGGACACACTGATGGCACAAGCAGCTGTTCCTCTACGCTCTGCATGACACGCAGGGCTATCCAGGATGCCCAGCTCAAGCAGATTTCAACATTTCCTGGGAAAAAGGACTTTAACGTGGCTTAGCGGTGCAAAGCTAAGCCAAACTTTGTAAGTCCTGGATCTAGCCAAGGTTTGTAGGTCCTGGACCGCCAGAATTTGAGGATGTTTCTCCTTAGCATCTCTTTTCTTTTGAAACAACCAGGCACAAGCTCCCAGTGCTGCCACCGGGCTCGGAGCAGCCAAGCGGTGATGGACGGGGTCAGGGCAAGGCATTTATTGTGCTGCAAAAGTCTGCCCCGAGCCTCTGGGGTTCAGGCTTGGAAGTTAACGGCCTGGCCCGCGGCCAGCCGCTCCGGGCAAAGCCAGAACAAATATTCCTCTCCGACTAATTAGGCCGGGGCTACGTGTCGGGACAGTCGCCGCCTGCCCGGAGGCTGCTGGCTGGAGCGGCGGTCGGGGACGTTGTCCCTGGAGGAGCACGGCCGCAGGGCACCGTCATTGCCACGCAGGGCCACCACGTCACCTCCCCCAGGAAAAACACAAGCCCCACGCTAAGAATGCCCATGGAAATGCTTTGAAACACCCTTTGTTTCCCACCGTTCCCGGGTTTCTCTCTGTTAGGATTAGAGGCAAGGTTTTTGCAGGAGCCCCAGCTCAGCCAGGTTTTGCTGCCTCCTCCAGCATTGCCCTGGGGAGATGCTGATGGTGGTGAGAACCCCTTGGCCGGGAATGGCCAGGACCATGATATACCTGGAAAAAAAAAAACCTTTTCTGCAACAGCTTTTGCTTTTTGATGACTTCCTCACTCTCCTCGACAGCCAGAGGTAGAGTGGGTCCATGGGGTAGGTCTGCTGCAAGATGCTGTGGGCTTGCCCTTGAGGATGTCCTCAACAACTGAGAATGCCTTTAAAAGCTCTCAGGTCCTGAAATCCTCCGTGAAACAGCCCCAGGTGTGTGCTCCATTCTTGGAGGGGACAGCCATACGGCCAACTGACCGGACAGACCGTGCTCGGGCGTTTCCTGATGGGTTTGAGCTGCCCCAGGCTAAGCCTGGCCGTGGTTAGCAAGCAGTGCAGATATAGCAGAGGACATTTAGTGATTGCAAAGTATTTTCAGGGGAAAAAAAAAATGTTCCTACTGCAGTGTTTGGCTGCAAAAGGGGAAATTACAGAGAAATGAGGATGCTTCTCAAAATTAAATGCCTGAGCTCAAGGATTAAATGTTTGCTGACATAGTGGAAGTGAACTTAGAACCCAATGCAAAGAAATGATTCAGAAAGGTTCCCAGGGCAGCCAGAGCAAAAAGCAGGTGAAAATTGCTGCAAAAGGTGAAAACGCTATGCGTCCAACAGGGCAGACATGGGAGAGGTTGTATTCAGGAAGCTGAATGCAAAAAAAAAAAAAGCAGTTTGTAGGATAGATTTTGAGGAACTACGAACCAAAACCCACTGCAAAGAGCCGATGATCCCCAAAGCGGGGTGGAGATCCCCCCGTAACTATTTGGCTCCTTAAAATCCTCCAAGCCCCAGATTGTCATTGCCAAGGGAGGGAGCATGGGTGTGACAGCCGCTGCAGCTCTGTCACACAAAGAAATGCAGCAGCAGCCCTTTTCAGCAGTATTAAAGCATGTCGCTAGACACGAGATTACCTGGGGTCAGCCTGCACTGTGCAGCATAAACATTTGCTCTTCCTGAGAAAGGATTGCTTTATTTTTCGCTACTGGCCTCAAGCCCTGCATTTGTGAATGCTTTATCGGCGGGGTAATGAAGCAACAAAGTCTTTCTCTTGTTTTTTTTTTTTCCCTACTAAATTGGGTTTGTTACAGTCCTCTAATTGATTCCTCTTCCCACGCAGGGTCAGCATCGAGCGCGCGCCCGCCGGTTGCACAATCCTGGCATTAACTTGCGACCAGAGGAAACCCACAGAGCTGGCCCGATGGCCAGGCTGGGGCAGGAGGCATTTCTCGACTGGGTGGCTGAACCAAAATTTGCGAGGAAAAAATGATCCCGGTCACAGAGAGGTCAGAGCAAATAGTTTCTGTCTGGTTCTTTAACTCCTTCTCATTTTGCTTTGTGAGGAGAAGAGAAGAGAAGAGAAGAGAAGAGAAGAGAAGAGAAGAGAAGAGAAGAGAAGAGAAGAGAAGAGAAGAGAAGAGAAGAGAAGAGAAGAGAAGAGAAGAGAAGAGAAGAGAAGAGAAGAGAAGAGAAGAGAAGAGAAGAGAAGAGAAAGAGAAGAGAAGAGAAGAGAAGAGAAGAGAAGAGAAGAGAAGAGAAGAGAAGAGAAGAGAAGAGAAGAGAAAAAGAAAAGAAAAGAAAAGAAAAGAAAAGAAAAGAAAAGAAAAGAAAAGAAAAGAAAAGAAAAGAAAAGAAAAGAAAAGAAAAGAAAAGAAAAGAAAAGAAAAGAAAAGAAAAGAAAAGAAAAGAAAAGAAAAGAAAAGAAAAGAAAAGAAAAGAAAAGAAAAGAAAAGAAAAGAAAGAAAAGAAAAGAAAAGAAAAGAAAAGAAAAGAAAAGAAAAAAGAGAAAAGAGAAATGAGATTTTTTTTTTCATTTCAAGTGTCTTTTTTGAATTGAAAAGTCAAGTGCTTTGTATCAGATGAGGGAACAGGAACACTTCTGTACTTCCAAACAAACAACTTTGGAAGAAAAAAATTGGAAAAGCTTGGAAGAAAAGAATTAAATAGCTCCAAAAATTACCATGTTTCCCATTGCTCTGCAGTTGAATTGTTCCCCCCAGGCAATCTCCAGCCCCACTAACGTTGGTCCCCTAGCAGCACAGCCACCGTTTGGGGATCCCTTTCTCTCCATCCAGCCCCATTACTCTTTGGGTGTTCACCCACCCCGACCCAGCCTCCTTGCACACCACTGGCCGGGCCCATTCCTCGGGGACGAGCCGGCTCCAGCTCTGGGACCCCAAATTTCTGGGTTCGTCATTGGCACCATCACCGGCATCGCTTGGGGTCGGGGTTCCTGAAACAACTCCGTTTTGGGATGCCGACCTATGGGGTGGATGTGGCCACCTGGGTCAAGGTGGTGAGGGAGTAACCCTATGGGATACATCACCCTCGGGCAGAAAATGGGTCCTGGGCTGTCACGGACCTGCACAGCGTTTTCTTATCCCAGGACCACTGGGATGCTTGGGATCCTGGCCTTTGCCTTGTGGGTGCTGGGGCTTTGCGTGGGTCATGGCCAACGTCTTTGCGTGGACAGGGATTAAATCTCCCAAACCAGGCACCCCATTAGCAGAAGTGGGCAGGAGGGGATCCCCAGAACCCCATACCCCTGTGAGCTGCCCTGCTGGGCAGGGGAACCCAAAGGGGTGAAGCTCTCTTCCTCCACCTACGGGCCACCAGGAAGAAGAGCAGCCACTGCAAATTCCTTTTTACAGCACTTTTATGGGATCACAGGACATCCCAAGTTGGAAGGGACCCTCAAGGACCATCGAGTCCAACACCTGGCTCCACAAAGGGCCACCCAAAACCAAACCCTATGTCTGAGAGTGTTGTCCAAGCGCTGCTGTGACCATGTCCCCGGGGGGGGCGGTCCTGTCCCAGTGCCCGAGCACCTCTGGGTGCAGAACCTGTCCCTAACACCCAGGGACAGGGGGGGGTTCGATGCCGGAAGGGGTTGCAGCAAATTGCTGCTCTCTGCGCTGCTTCACCAGCAACCTCGAAATGCAGCTATGGCTTGCAACATCTGGGAAGCATTGCCTGCTCGGGTTGATGAATTTCTAGGAAATGATCCCAGAAAGTCTGGGTGAGGTTCAGGCGAGCGGGGCAGCAACCGCAAGCTGGAGCTGGGGCCATGGCATCGCCCCTATGGCTCCAATTGGGGCTGAGCCCCCGGTGCTGGAAGCATCGTCCTTGCTCCCCACCCCAGCTCATCGCCCCAGCTGCAGGGGGGTCTCCAAGTCCAGACCACCCAGCTGGGAGCCCACAGCTCGTTTGCTAACGAAGAGCAGATGGGGAGGCAGCGGGGGGGGGGGTGCTGCTGTGGGGCTTCAGGATTTTCCTTGGCAATCCCCCAAGGGATTTTTGGCGGCTGCGGCGCGCTGGACCGGGTTTGCGACTGGCACCGGGTGGGTTTGGGGAATTTGCAGCTGATGTTGGTGACAGTGTGGTGACAGCAGGGCCTCTCTCCCTGCTGTCCCCATTAATTTTAAGTCTCAGCCCTGTGAGCTAATCCTGGGAGGAGGCCGGACTGGGAGACGTGGGAGTGTGGGCATCATGCTGAGCTGCGGAGGGTTTTGGGGGCCAGTTTGTGTCATTTAACAACTCCCAGCTGGGCGGCCAGGCTTTCTTGATCGTTGATGGAGAGGAAAAGACATTTCTGGGTTGCTTTTGATCTGCCACCTGCTCCTCGCAGAGGTGGAGGCAAATCCCCATCCACGATGGGGACACACCGCGCTTGTTCCCACGGCAGATCCCAAAAGGTCTTCACCTCCATCCTCGCAGCTGGGCTTTTATTTGGGCTCCATCGTTAGCACTGAATTTGCTGAAAATAGTGTCGCGCTCAGCCCCGTGGGCTCCGTCACCCCCCTTGCAGCCCTTGGGGACCCCGTTGTGTCCCGGGTGGGTGCGTGGACCCCCAGCACCCTACTGCCACATCCCCGCAGTGCCAGCAGAGGACTCTGCTGCAGCAGGATTTTGCCCGGCGAGCAAAATGCCTCGAGTGTTAAAAAACCAGAGGGCGGCAAGGAGGAACCCCCAGCAGATGCCTCTCCTCTGCAGCCACCACCTGCGGTAAATGAATTTTGGGGAAAGGCAGCACCCAGGATGCTCCCAGGCATGGGGACACGAGTCGCTGCAGCATCGCTTTGCTCATCCAGCTGCATCTCCACCGGGATATTTATTCTCCGCCAAACTCATTCCTGACCCTTTTTGTTGAATTTTCAAGGGGATTTTGCCGCCGGGGTGGAGATGCCGCTGTTTAAAACCCCGAGTGGGATGGGAAGCAAGGAGCAGCACGTGCTTTACAGCTGCCGGGGCTGAACGTGCTCCCACCCGGCACGTCTCGGCCGAGTGTCATCAGCCAAACCCGAAAAACCCAATAAAAGGGTTTTATTGCCCCGCTGTAGGGCTGCAGCCAGCCCGCCCTCCCAGGGCAGATTTGGGAACGCAGGAAAGGGCAGGGGCTGCTTGAGGGACCCTCGAGCGCATCATCGTCAGTGGCATGGGGGAAATAAAAGGGATTTTGGGGTTTTAAGCAGGCTGTGGGATGCGGCAGGGTGGGGAGGGAAGGAAATACGGGTGTTGGAGGCTTCGCTCGCCCACATGCACATCCCAGCCTCTTCCTTTCAATAAAAGAATACTCCATTTTTTCCCCTCTTTTCTGGTTTAATCCATATTTTACCAGGCCCTGAATGGCTGGCATAGAGCAATAGATACAGGGGGAAACAGATTGAGAGGAGAGGAGTTTTTTTCCATTTCATTTCCACTTTTTTTCCATTTTTTATATGGGAACCTGGAGCCTAATTATTTTCCTTTCCTTCAGGATGCCACACTATAGAAGGATTTGAGCTGCGGAGAATTCACGTGTGTGAGCCCCAAACTTCCCTCTTTTCTCTATTTTTTTAAAATGTTTATTTTTACATTCATTATTTCAACATCATCTCCTTGAGCTCTAAAAGCTGTCAGGTGTGTTAGTGTGAAAATGTCCTGAGATCTCCCTTCATTTTGGAGGAAAAGCAAATGCTCAGCAAAAGCAAAATGTTTCTCCTCAAAAAAAAAAAAAAAAAAAAGAAGAAAAAAAAAGACAGTTTTATCCCAAAATGGCAAATGGAGCAGGGCAAAAGTTTCAGGTTTCAGGAGGTGGTGGTTGCTCTTTTCTCTTGGGGGAAAGAAAAAAGGACAAAAAAGGTGGAAGAAAAATGCTATTGCAAAAGGAAAGCTGCACATTGATGTAAATTTGGGGGCTTTAGGGGCTGGTCCAGCAAGTCCTTGGCTGAGAAGCAGGAGCTGGTTCAGCCTGAGCCTGTATCCTCTGGCAGAGAGCTGAGACCTTGTGGCTCATCGCACTGCTGGAGGATTTGGAGAATCATAGGTATTTATTAAAAAAAAAAAAAAAAGATATTTCAAGTGAACCTTTCAAGCTTCCCATTTATTTGCCAAGGTGTCTGCAAATACCGGTGTTAAACCTGTGAGAGCCTTAAAATAAACTCCTGACAAAGCCGGCTGTTATTTCAGACACCGCCGGCTTGTTTGCTGTTTTTTTGTTTGTTTGTTTGTTTGTTTTTTCCCAAATAAAATGGTGCCTTGGGTTTTTGGGAATTTCTGCACTAACAATGAGTTTGAGAATCTCCCCCACCGGTCTGAACCCACTGCTGGTCCCCTGGTTGTCTTTGGGACCCCATCCACCACCCTTCCCCGATGGCACGATGAGCGCCATCCCAAGCCACCGCAGGCATCAGGGCCGTGGGTGTGGATTCTTTGATGTCTAATATAAAGGTTGAGCTGGGTGAGGGCTCCTTCGGCTCTTTCTCCTTCCCCTGGCAAGCTGTTTTTTTTTTTTTTTTTTTGTGAAACTTGTAGGAGCAGAAAACCACGGGGGATTTGTTCCTCTGTTGAATCAGCTGACGGGTTCAGAAACGACTCGGAGGGGAAACGGCCAGACTTGTCCCTTAGAAAAAGCCAGCCTCGGAAAGGAAAGCCAGAAGGCACACGAACCAGGGCTCCCTGCCTGAAACTAAAGGACCGGCCGAGCAGCTCACAGCAAGGCAAAGCCTCGCTCTCCTTCCCCGAATATGTTGGGAAGGGCCAGTGGAGCCCCCCAAAAGCCCCGCGCCCACCCATGCCACGCGGCAGGGCGCTTGGCATGCGCCCCAGCAGGGCTCTTAACTTTCTCTTCCTGCTCCCCGTGCCAAGAGGCATTTAGAAAAAGTGGGGGTTTTGGGTTTCTTTTTGTTTCTCTGAAGTCGCTCCGCAGCCTCCGTGCTCCCCATCCGGGGATATGATTCTTGCTTAATTCTCATTCCTGGGTTTAGTGACTCGCATGAGTCAGTGCTGGCAGGAGCTGCAGAGAAATTACAGCAGGAAAAGCCTGGGTGTGATGCTGGAAAGCCCACGAGTGAAAGCTGTTCACGTGCAAGCCCTTCATCCTCATGGCATCCGCCCTGGGGTGGGACTCCAAAACCCGGGCTGAAAACTAGGAGGGATTTTTTTTTTTTTTTTCCTGTGGTTGCATCTCAGAGACACTGCGGGGGGACCGCGTGCAGCAAAAAGGCACAAAATTAATCTCAAGGCTGGAGAAATCGGCCTCGGGATGAGAGCGAAGGGATTCAAGCCGCTCAGATTATTGCATGGGGTGGTTTGGTAATAAATTTGTTTGTTTGTAATAAATGCATCAAATGCGGTGACTGTCCTAGGAGCCTCGTTGTGTTGGCAGGGAGAGGCACAGCCAGGGCCAGGCTGGGAAGCAAGCAGCAGATAAATAAACAAAATATGTGTGGTGTGTTTTTTTTTTTTTCATGGGGACTGTGGTTAGGCACTGGAAACCCCTCTCTCTTGGTTTCTGGAGAGGAAAACGAGAAGCCTCTGAGAACGGGACGTTTCGTTCCGGCACGAGCTGTTGGTGGCCCCGCGAGTTGCTGGGTGAAGCAGAAAGAACTTTATGGGGTGGGAAGCTGATTACCTAGACACTCATTATAGGCTTAATCCAGCAACGTCTGGTCTTCAACAGGAGCAGCCTAAGAAAAGCTACCCACCAAGCCTGGAGAGATATGCGACACAACCAAAAAGACCAGCTGCCCAGTTCATCATGCTACAAAAACGGAGGCTTTTTTTGCCCCTATAAAGCCCTGCAGTGCCCCTATATCTCTCTCTGCCCCTGCTTTTTTTGACAGAACTGGTTGTATTGGGCCCAGGACAGTGTTGACCTCAAAGGACATCAGTTAGGGTCGAGGTTCAAAGAGAAGTCTTTGGCTTTTTTTGCTTGGCGCATAGACTGAAGGAGCAGTGGGCTCTTACAGGGCATTTCCTACTCCACCCAACCCCCTGCAAGACCTTTTGGGGGTAAATCCGCGGTTTGGGGTCAGCCTGTTGCAGTTACGGGGCAGCTCTGTATGGTCCTGCAGTGCTGTGCCCATGGGCACGCTACAGATCGCTGCAGGACTCCCCTGGGCTGGGTTAGGGGCAGGGCTGAAGCCTCCTTGGTGGCTTTTGGGGTCCAAAGGGCCACTTGGGTCACCCGTAGGGAGCCGTGCTGGGGTGCCCCAACCTCTCACCAAAGCAAATTCTCATCTGCTCCTCTGTCTAACGACCAAGGATGAGGCCCATGGGGGAGAAGACCTTCCTCTTGGGGTGACCAGCTCCTCCATGGGCTCCATCAGATAAATGCTGGAGGTATCTCCTGCGGAGCCCACGTGTGGACAGCAACCCAACTTCTAGCCCTGGTACCCCCTCAACGGTACACCTTGGACAGCAGAAGAGTGCTCATTGTAGAAATAAATTTATTTACTCTAAGAAATCTGAGATGTCTGCATGTTACAAAAATAAAAATGTACAGTTATTGTCACAAAACCCATTTGTTTTTGGTTTTTTTAGTATAAGTTAGTGCCTCGACAAACAAATGAAAATTATATATATATATATATTTATAACTTTCCAGTTGGGATCTCTCCGACTGCTCTCCAGCAAAACAGAGCAGGACAAGGACCACGGAGGGACCCCAAAACGGTGGTCTGAAGCCAAGGTGGGCTCACCGAGGACCGCAGGGGTGAACCTTGAGCCCATTTTCTTGAGTTATTCAGAGCACGTAACTTGGTGTTCACGCTGCTTTTTGGCAACGGCAGGAGGCCAGGCAAGACCTGGCCTGGAGAAACGTTTGTACCTGCTCAGCGCTTCGGTCGAGTTCACTTCTCCCCATGATTTGTCTCGCCTCGGTGACCGCCTGCAACCCTCCCCGTGAAGCCAGGCTCCCAGTTCTCCTCGGGGAAAAAAAGGTGCCGCCACGGTGCAACGCCTGTCTCAGCCCAGCCCCACCTTCAAAGCTCGCTCAGGGATGAGATGAATCACCCTACAAATGCCCTGTTTTTCTTTGCTGATGGTGCTCAGGACCGAGACAGTCCCCTCCCTCGCCTCCTGGGGCCGTGGCATTGCTGGTCAGGACAAGAGCCCTCTACAGGACCACGACTCCACCGAGCCGGGACCACAGGAACGTCCCAGTTAGCCCCGAACGGTCCCAGTCACCCCGGCTGAACCTGGCCAGCTGTGTCGTGGCACGTCTTTTTCTCCCCCAGGCCACTGCATGGGAAGGAGGGACAGGAGAAACTACGAAGAGGTCTGAGGAACTGCTCTACACTGGGACCCAAAGTGTTTGCTTAACCCTAAAATAGAGCCAGGGCTGCTTTTACAAGACGGGACTCGGCCAGTTCTTTTCATTTTTTGGGGTGAGGAATCAGCATCCACGTGGCAAAGCTGGGCAAGGAAACCACGGGCCTGGGCTCTCGACTCCCTAACCCAGCAATTAGGGAGAGAAACCACGTGGACCTCCTGGTGATGTGTTTTGTGCTTGCTTTCTTTGAACTGGCCTGACTTTGGGGTCCAGACAGGACCGGGGTTAAGCTCAGCACCACGTTTATTGGCATAGCTCCTGAATGCAGGCCTTAGCACCCGAACTATTCCCAAATTTCCAGGGCTTATTCCCGAATTTCCCAGGGAAAGACCACGCTGTCAGTAAGGGATGTGTCGAGTGGCTCCAGAGGAGAACTGGAATTACTGGGATCATGGGGAGCAGCAATGGGGACGTGGCAGCATTTAGCCAAGGGGCTGGGCAACAGTGTTCACTGCTTTGCTGGAAACACGAGTCCCTATAAGAGGGCTAAAAGCAAGCCGTGAAGAGCTCCCCCTAACTTTTAAGGATCTGGAGGTGATTATTACAGGCAGCAGCCGAAATCGATGGGTCCCTATAAGCCTTTCAAAGGTGGACGTTGCTGTTGGGAAGCACCAGCAGGTCTCTGGTAGGAAGTTGACCCCACTGTAGACCCTCCAGGGGACCCGCTTGCTGGCACCAGTAACCCCCAGTGAGATGGAGCAGCAGCAGCCCCATTAATGGGAAGCATTTCTCCAGGGATGCAAAGCCGGGGGAGTCCCGTCCCCGCTGCGGGCGGTAATTGCACTTGACATTTTTATCGACCTGTTTATCAAAACCACAGCTGACGCTCCTCGGCGCCCCAAAGCCTTTCTTCCCTTGCCAAGGCACAGCAAGCCTGATAAACGCGTGCTAATTACGGGCCAGGGAATCTGGAGGGAGGCAGACGCGTTTCTTTAGGGGACCTTTTGCACATGTTTCTGCTTGGGAAAACGATCCAAGATATCCATGGCGTGACCTTTTAGCAGATTTTGTGACCATGATAGAAGGTCACCCAGCCTCACAGTTGGAGAGGTGCCACTCACTGACAAAGAGGTACAAGTACGGGGTCTGTCCATACAACCTCAGCACCACCTTCCTGAAAAAACACTCCCAAAATGACGACGTGCATAGGAGCGCATTTATCGCAGACCACGCCGACGTGGGTGCAAAGCCAAAGCGCCACAAACCCCAAAAGCCACGGGCCCTGGAGCATCCTCATCTCCCGTCACACACGGGACAAACCTGGTGGCCATCGCGCTGTGACGGAGCAGAGCTAGGACTTCACGCCCTTGGCTATCGTGTCCGTGTCATTGCTGGTTCCCAGGGGACTGTTGGGCACGATTCCCAGAGCCATCTCATTTTGAGGCTTCCCCGGCATTTTGTTGCCTGCAAACTTCATAAACCTTTGTCCTGCTAAGAAATACAAAATGGGATCCAAGCAGCTGTTGGTGCTGGCTAGGGGCCGCGTCACCTTATAGGCTAAATTTATTGCGTTCAGGGTCTGGCAGCTCAAGTCCCAGCTCCGGAAGGAGTAGTACAGGGTGCGAGTGACATGGAAAGGGAGAAAGCAAACGATGAAGACCACCAAGACGATGATTATCATCTTGACCGACTTCTTTTTGGATCGGGACAGCCGGGAGATGCCCCACGTGGGCTGCAGCAGCCGCCGGGCCATCAGGCAGTAGCAGACGATGATGATGAGGAAAGGGATGCAGAAGAGAAGCACCAGCATCACCGAGCTGTAAATGACAAACTGGCCAAAGAGGTCCTTGCTGGATGTGTCGTGGCAGGTGATGGTGTCCCTCCTGATGCTGGTGGTGACGAAGAAGAGCACGGGGGATTGGCACACCACTGTCACCGCCCAGACGACGACTGAAACCCGCCGGGCGTAGCGGACGTGGCCCCACCGCAGCGACTTGAGTGGGAAGCAGATGCCCAGGAATCGATGGATGCTGATGCAGAGGAGGAAGAGGATGCTGCAGTAGAGGTTGGTGTAAAACAAGAAGCGGACTATCTTACACAAGCCCACGCCGAAGGGCCAGTTGTCCCCCATGGCATAGTAGTACACCAGGAGGGGCAGGGAGACCACGTAGAGCGTGTCGGACACGGCCAGGTTGAACATGTACGTGGTGGAGGCGTTCCAGGTCTTGATCCTAAAGATGAAGCCGTAGAGGGCCAGCAGGTTGAGGAAGAGCCCCACCACGCACACAATGCCGTAGGAGACGGGCAGCAGGACATACTTGAAGTCCTCGTCAAAGATGCACTTGTAGGTGTTGTCCTCCACGCCGCCTGGCCCCAAGGAGCTGTTGAGGACTCGGGTCCAGGCTGGAGTTGTAAGGTTTGCCATCACCCTGGGGGGGGGAAGGAAAGAGCTTATGAGGACACGGTGGGGCGAGAAGTCCCAGGGGAAGGTGGGGCAGGCAAGGAGACCCCAGTGCTACAGAGCTGTGACATGCACGTGCCATCATTGCCACATTTGCACCTTTCCCCTCTCCTCCCAGCGACGTTGCCAGCAAGGTTTGGCTTTGTCCATCCAAAAGCAACCCATGAGCATGGCTCATTGTGCCCGGCAGTGCCATCTCAGCACACGTGACAAGGACATGGGAGGTGGCAGCACATGCCTGGTGCCACCGCATCCCCCTCACCGCATTGGGTGTGGATGCAAGAGAGAGCCCCGAGCAGGGAGGACTGAGGGCTGAGCTGATAAAGGGGGGTTCTGGTTATCCTCATCTTGCACCTGGAGGGGGAAACCAAAACTGCTCCTTGTCAGCAGCAAACCCCAGGCAGCCCAGGTCATGCCCCGAGCCTCCCTTCCCACCAGAGTCACGCAGAAATTTGGTCTCCTGTGACGCAGAGCAGCAACAACACCCCTGGCTGTGCTCAAACGTCCACACAAGTGACTCTGCTGAGATCATAAGAAGCGGATCCCACCAAACTGTGGGTGCAAAGGGCAAAAATAAAGGGAACCGTGCTCCACAGCGAGCAGCCCCTGCGACTAGCAGGGGCCTGGCTGCAGAGGTCCTCAGCACCTTCTGGACTGCCCCTGCCCGGGCTTTGGAGGAAAAAGTTGGTTCATTGTTGACGACAATGGATTTTTAATGCCGTGGGTATTTAATGCCATAGGTTTTGCTTGTGATGCTGATGGTGGGCATCTTGCTGGTCCTGCCTTCTGGCCCTGAGAGCTGCTCCTCCAGCGCCACCACCGCCACCAGTTCTGCCCATGCTCGCACGAGGCTGGTTTTTGCACGGGACCGAGCAGCTGAGGGGAGAAACAAGGACCAGAAAGAGCCTCTGCAGACATACGGGGTCCGGCCCTGGCTGTGCCAGGAGGCACAAGGGCCCCTTTGTACGCCGGGACAGCCCACGGCCCCGCCGACACACGATCGCTCGGCCGGCTCGCCAGCCAGGAATCCAATTAAAATGGATTTGCCTCATTTCCCGTCAAACGAGCCGCCCCGACCTCTGGTGAAACAAAGGGCTGAGCCCCGTGCCGCTGCACCCTGCGGCGGGGGAACAGGGCCACGGGATGAGCCCAGCGTGGAGCTGCTGCATAAAATGAGTTTGGGTGAAGCTGTCCTCGAACCGAGCACCAGGGATGTGTCCCGACCAAATCCCATCACGACTTTAAGTGAGAACAGACAGAAAAGACCAATTAGGGACTCTACCCAGCTCTAACCCTGCACCACCTCGTGTGGGATGGCGTGGACGCATCCTTGTGCACAAACGCTGCCCTGACCCAGAGCTGTCCCGCTCCTGAAAGGCTGGACGTGGTGCTTAGGGACACGGTTCAGTCTCCTGAGCCTCGCAGACCTGCAGCCACCACTGCCGTAAGCCAGGGGTGGGCTCTCCCCGATGTGCCAAGACGCACATCCTCGTTTTTGGGAAAACGAGCAAGCAGGGCTCTGTGGCTGGCTCCAGCAGGGCGCCCAGACACAAAGCCCTGCTCACAAGGCAGCCTTGTCCTCGCAGGCACGCTCCCCCCTCCTCATCCTTTTGCAAATGCGATTTTTTTTTTTTCTTTTCTTTCTTTTTTCTCTCCTCGATTTTGCCCGGAATCCCTGGGACAAACCCTGCAGTGTCTGCTGTCCGGCCCCTTGCCCCCGTCGCATCCCCAGCCGAGGTGAGGGACGGTGCCAAAGCCGGCGGCTGCCCAGGGGCAGGGTGGCACCAGGGGCAGCCCTTGTCATGACACCTCGAAGGAACCAAGCTGGAAAAATCCTTCTGATGCCCACATCCCCAAAATCCCCTGTAACGGGATCCGCCACGGCCGGGCAGGGGACACGGAGGCGTCCCTACGGGGCAGTGGGAGCGCACGCACCAAGGTCACCCCAGTGGCACTGGGCTGGGCGCAGAATCGCCGAATCCAGCTTTCAGCCCCATTTCGCAGCCTCCCTATTGCTCCTGATGGCCCCGAGGAGAGCGTGGGTGTTTTCCCTGCGTTTAAGGGACTCGTCAAAATCCTTGCTGCGTACTGGGACCTGCTTGAGACGCTGGGAAGGGAACAACCTGGCGTCGTCCGCTTTCCTCTGGGACCGAGGTCAAAATCTTCCACAGCCAAAACCAGACAGATTGCACGGACACTACTGAGCCTGTGGGGTCAGGAGGGGTGAGATGGGACCGGGCTGAAATCGGAGCCCTGTTGAATGGTGTGGGTTTCATCTGCCTTATCCATGTGGCTCCTTTCAGCTCCTTTCCCCTCCGGGATGGCTCCGTGGAGGCAGCTCACGGCTGAGCCTCCTCCTCTTCCTCCCATGTACACGGTGCTGCCAGCTCCTGGACGTGCCCCTTTTAAATCCCCTACAAAAAGCCTGCAGGAAATCTGTATTTCATTTCTTTTACCCCCAATGGGACTGGAGGCTTTGGGCAGCTCCGGCTGGCTGAAGCGGAGCATCGCTGCCCCTCGCTGCTGCGCCCCGAGGTGCAAAGCCCTCCCCGTGGCCCCGTGCCTCAGTTTCCCCTCCTGGCTCCTGAAATCAGAAATCTGCTGAGGGGTTGCAGAGATGAATTTGGTTCTTCCCTCAGAAGGGCTCTGGGGAGTTTTGGTTTAATAGATTTTTTTTTTTTAAAGTAATAACCGGACCCAAGATGAAAAGGGGAGAGTTTGGATAAGAGATTAAATGACTTTAAAAGAACTTTGTGTCTCATCTTGTAGGTCGAACAAAACACCTCACTTCGAGCCAAATGACTTTTCCTGGGAATTTCTCTCTCTTCTCCCCCATGAAACTCCCTGAACCCCTCGCGGCGCAGCGACATGAACCTGACTCGATGTCCTTCCTGCTCTCCAGGAGGTATCGACTCCTCCTGCGGGGAGGACAGCCCCGCTCCGCCAAAGCTGGGGGTTATTATTTAGGAAATTAGCAGCAAGGCATTAACCCAGCGGCACAGACACTCGTGTGTAATTAAAGCCGCCTTGGCTGGGTTGAACCCAAGCGAATTCCCAGCACGGCGGCTCCCCAGGGACCCGTGCTGCCGGCAGCGAGAAGCACCTGGCCGGTATTTAATCCCTCGGCTGTCAGTTCAGACATTTCGTCTGGGTCGGGGGGGGAAATTTCCTTCTGCCCCATCGGAGGGAATCACCCATACGTGCAATAACCCCTGGCAAAACCGGCGGTGCTGCCCGCCGGGAGATAACCAGCGGCCGATCCCGGGGGGAAGGCGATTATCGGGCTCGCCCACAGCACCGGCGGTTGCTGAGGGGCCAAAGCAGCACCAAACCCGAGCAAAACCCTACGTGAGGACAGGGGGAAATCCTACATACGTGCTGCCTCGTGGGTGTAAAAGGGGGTTTGCACCACGGCTCATTTGCTCCCTAATGGGGGATGCTCAGCGTTAAAGGGGGACAAATTTCGGGTGTCCCCCTCGCTCGGGCCGAAGGACAGAGTTCCCTTCGCAGGGACACGAATGAGGAAGGGGAACTCAGGAACGTGCCCGGCTGCGATGAAGCAGCCCGGTTTCGGAAGCCACGAGCCCTGCACTGGGGTCACGGTCCCACTGCTGCTGGGGCAGCGGGGGCCACCCGCAGGCACAGGAAGGCAGCAGCCTGCCCAACGTGCGGTGCACGATAAGGAAACCGGAGCAGAAACAGAAAGATGTTCGACCCCAAAAGCTGCCGCCCAGCACCGGGGCACGATGGTGTTTATGGGGTTAGGGGCTCCCGAGGGGCATCGCAGGGTGTAAGGAGGGGCTCTGGGTGATCCCGGTGCGAGCTCGAGCACCCCAAAAAAACAGCGCGGGGGGGGAGCGCAGAAATCCTACAGCAGAGGGGTCGCAGAGCACCGACACGAGCTGCCCCAACAGCTGGGCTCAGGGGGAGCGCCCCCAGCTCGCCCCGAGCCCCTTGAACGGAACTGAGCCGAACCGAGCCAAACCGAGCTGAGCCAAACCGAACTGAACTGAGCTGAACTGAGCCAAACTGAGCTGAACCGCCCTGGCTTTGGGTCAATTTTTTTTTCTTTTTTCTTTTCTTTATTCCTTTTTTTTCCCTCTTTCTATTTTTTCTCTTTCCTTCTCTTTTTTCCCTTTTCTTTTTTCCTTTCTTTTCTATTTTCTTTTTTCCCTTTTTCTTTTTTCTTTTTTCCCTTTTTCTTTTCTCTTTTTTTTTTCTTTCCTCTTTCTTTTTTCCCTTTTCTTTTCTTTTTTTTCTTTTTTTCCCTTTTCTTTTTTCTTTTCTTTTTCCTTTTTTCTTTTCTCTTTTCTTTTTCCTTTTTTTTCCTTTTTTCTTTTTTTTTCTTTTTTCTCTTTTCCTTTTTTCTTTCTTTTTTCTTTTCTCTTTTCTTTTTTCTCTTTTCCTTTTTTCTTTCTTTTTTCTTTTCTTTTCCCTTTTCCCCTTTCTTTTCTCTCTTTTCTTTCTTCCTTTTTTCTCTTTTCTTTTCTTTTCTTTTCTTTTCTTTTCTTTTCTTTTCTTTTCTTTTCTTTTCCTTTCCTTTCCTTTCTTTTCTCTTCTCATTTTTTTCTCTTCTCATTTTTTCTTTTTCCTTTCCTTTTTTCTCTTTTTTTTTCATTTTCTTTCCTTTTTTCTCTTTCCTCTCCTCTCCTCTCCTCTCCTTTCCTTTCCTTCCCTTCCCTTTCCTTCCCCCCCCCCCCCCCCAATTTGGGTCACTTTCTCTCCCTTTCCCTTTCCCCCTCAGCCTCCCGGCCCCGGCTGCGCCCCGCTCCCCGACCCGGCTGCGTGGGGACCCCCCTATCCCCGTTCCCCCCGACCCCCCCGCGTCCCCCCCGACCCCCCCGTGCCCCCCGTGCCCCCCGTGTCCCCGTGCCCCCATCTCACCTGTCCCCGCTCCGCTCATGCCCGCTCCGTGCTCCCGGGGCCGCCGGGGCCGCGCCGCCTCCCGCTGCCGCCGGGCGCGGCGCTGGGCGGGGGGGGGGGGGCGGAGGGGGGAGGGGGGGGCGGAGAGGGGAGGGAGGGACCCGGGGCTGCACCGCCCCCGGGAGCTGCGGGGGGACCGGGACCGGGGCTGGGAGACGGGGCTGGACCCCCCCACGGCGATGGGATGGGAGCTGGACCCCCCCCCGGTGATGGGAGAGGGGATGGACCCCCCCCCTTTAGGGATGGGAGAGGGGCTGGGAGTGGGGCTGGACCCCCCCCGTGATGGGAGAGAGGACGGACCCCCCTCTGGTGATGGGACCGTGGATGGGATCGGGGCTGGACCCCCCCCTCTGGTGATGGGAGAGGGGCTGGGAGTGGGGCTGGACCCCCCTCTGGTGATGGGAGTGGGACTGGACCCCCCCCTAATGATGGCAGAGAGAATAGGATCAGGGTTGGACCCCCCCTCTAATAATAAGAGCATAGATGGGATTGGGGCTGGACCCCCCCTCTGGTGATGGGATCATGGATGGCATCGGGGCTGGGGCCACATCTGGGACCCCCCCCAGTGATGGGACCAGTGATGGGACTGGGGCCCGATTACCCCCCCATGGTGACAGGCCCATGGATGTGGGACTGGGGCTAGGACCGTGGATGGACCCCCCCCCCCCAATGGCACCATGGATGGGATCAGGGCTGGAGCCCCCCCTGCAGTGATGGGGCCATGGATGGGAACGGGACTGGGACCAGGGCAGGATCCCCACACCCGGTAATGGGACCACGGATGGGACTGGGGCCAGACCCCCCTAATTAATAGGACCACGGACGGGACTTGGTCTGGGACTTGGTCTGGGACCCCCCCCCCACCCAGTGATGGGACCAAGGATGGCCCCACAGATCCCCCTTACCCCATGGGGTGCCCCAGGACTGGAGCCAGGCAGGAGAAGGAGCAGCCACGTGGGGGAAAAGGGGTCCCGGGAGCACCCCGGGACGGGAAAAAATGCCTAAAAAAGGCTGGATGAGGCCATATGGGGGACGGGAGGGGACCCGAGGTGACAACGGGACCTTGAGGCCACTCGGGGTCTAATTTTAGCAGTGCCGGGGCTCTCAGGAGCAGTTCCCACCGCTCAACCACGAGCTGTCCCGACGAAAGGACGATGCTCCGAACTCCCTGGGGTAGGGGAATCTGTTTTTCAGAGGAGAAATTTGGGGGGGGCCCGATTCGTGCCGTCGGGAGCACGGCTTTGCAGCAGCGTGGCTCTCCTTGCACGCCCCGTCTCCTTTTCAGCTGAGGGCTTCCCCTTCTCCTTCAAGTCCTTCAAGGGTCCTACCGTTGATTTTGGGTGCCGTGGGGGTGAGTTTGGGGGTCACCACCCCCGTATCCTCCTTCAGGGAGATGTTTTGGGGTCTGTCCCCAGGGAGCCCTGGCAGGACACAGCCTCCCCCAAAAAGCTGCAGGGAGCCCTGGAGGACCGGAGCCCTGCCTCTCCCTGCAGAGGATGCCCAAGGCCAAGTCCGACCCCACCTCCCTAGTGGAACTCATTTGCCTTGGGGTGAAAAATCCCTCAAATTTGGGGTGCTGGAGGGTTTCTGGGCAGAGTGAGGCTGGGAAACGAGCCTCACCGAGGCGCACGCAGGTGGCCCGGTTGTTTTCCACCGCCGCGAACGCCGGACGAGCCCCGGCGCTCCCCCGTGTATTCCCTCATCTGCACCCATGGGAGGAAGCCAGATCCTCCTCCGGCAGCTGGATCCGACCCCAGGCGGGCTCCCCGGGCCTCCCAGCACCCTTCCTGGATGCGGCCGGGCTGACCGTAAAGCCGGGAGAAGAGGAAGGGCACCGCCGCCATCCATTATTCACAATCTGAAAGCGGCGGCCGGCTCCGGAGGCATTACGAGGATATGAGCCCTTGGCACCGAGCGCCTGCCGAGGGGCCCTCCGTGCCAAAAAAAAAAAAAAAAAGTAAGCCTGTTTCCTTCTTCTGATGTAATTTGTTTGAGGAGGGAAAACAATGCATCACGGCGCAGCTATTTGGGGCTGATAAGGGAGGAAGGACAGGCCGGGTGCCTGCGCGGTGGAGGGAGGGGGTGCCTGGGCAGAGCCCGTGTGTGAGGATCAGGCTGGTGCCCCGCGGGATGACAGTGTGATCCGGGAGGGCAGCTGCATTAATCCTGTCTCTCTGGGGTTTAATTAATCTTGGCACTGCAAGAGCACCAGGGGTGGGTGCGGGGAGAGCCCTTGGGTTGGGTACCCCGGCGGTGTGCGGCGTGCCACGTGGATGATCCCACTCCGTGTCCCCATCCCTGGGGGCTCCTGGCTGCGCCACCCCGGGGTCAGCCTCCCAAGCCTTCGCTCTGGCTCTTTCCAAAGGGATTTTGCGGGTGATGCCCGGAGATTTGTTGTCCTCGGCCACCGAGGGATCGCTGCAGCGGTGAAGCGCCCGCTGCACTCCTCATCGCAGCAGACCGGTGCCTTTTCTGAATTCTTTCACCTTTCCGCTCTTTCCACCTAAATTCTTTCCACCTTTCTCCACTCACATGCGTGTGAAGGAGACGGGAGGAGGGTTGTCACCTCCTGATGTCCCCAGGCTTCACGTCCCTCTGACCCACCCCACTCATCTCCTCCCTTCTTCGCGCAGGACCCTCGGCAGGTGACGGTCACCCCTTGCGCATGTCGGAGAGAGGGGACACTACACCCCCCAGAACCTCCCCCCTTTTCCATTTCCAGCCCCCAAAGCAGCCCAGACGAGCCAAGCAGAGGCAGATGTTTTAAATCCAGCCGCAGAGCAGGGAAGGATCTGCACAGCTGCAATCGCATGTTCCGAGTCGAGCGGCGATACCCATCAGAGGGGAGCTGGCCGGCAGCCCCGCGCTTCCCTCAGTGTCTCCAATTTTTCTCCTCTCTGGCAGCAGCGCAGGTTTCTAAGACGCTCTCAAAACATTTCCGTGGTGTCGAGAGGGGAGGAATGCGGCCGTGCGTGGGGTTGCAGGAACGGGAGGAAGGCAAGGACCGGAGGGCATCGTGCTCCCGGCTGAGAGCGGCGATGCGCCCCAGCCCAGAGCTTCACCTGGGGGTGCAGGGGACAGGCTCGTCACCTCCACGTTGTGGCTGAACCCACAGCAGGGTGGGGACGGTTACGCTCGTGTGAATCTGTCTCACCCTAAATTTCCGTGCTGGTGATGCCCCGGTGCAACCTGACCACGCGCAGTCCATCGCTTCTCATGGTGTCCGGGCTTGTAAGAGGTGTCACCGTTGCACCGGGAGGCAGAAAGGTGTCCTGCACGGTGGGCACATCCCCCGGGAGCAGGTCGGGGTGGCCACATTCTCCCTCCAGGATGCCCTAACTCAGGACCTCGAGCAACTTTCGAGGTGCATAAAGCAGCAAAAAACAATCCAGCGGGAGGACGGAGCCACGGTGGTGACCTCCAGCAGGGCGTGCAGGGGGTGGGATTGGCACCATGGGGCACTTTGGGGACAAGGGGACACCTTCCTGGCAGCTGCAAGGTGGCATTGATGGGAGAAAGAAGGGTTGGAAGTGGGAGTGGGGGCTGGAAAAGCTCCATGAGCCCGTCCCTCTGTCTGACCCTGTGCAGGAGGAAGGCGAACCCAGTACCCGGCACGTTGGTGGGATGCTCAGGGCGTTTTGGGGCTGGCATCTGCTTCCCTCTCAGACATCAACATCTGCGGGGGCTGTGCTTCCTCCTCCCACCCCTCCTGTCGATTATAGCACAGCTCTGCTGGCCGGGGCCGTATCCAGTGGTTTGGTGCTGAGTGTGCAAGGAGCTGGTGCGCGTGAACGCGCTGCAGCTCCACGCCACGGCGGGCGTCCCACGAGCTCTGGGGGCAGCGGGGTTTGGTCCTTCTCACGCCGCTGCAGCACACAAAGGGGCTTTTCCCTGCAGCTTTGGCCACCTGGGCGTCTGGTTTTGTTCTGAGCAGCGGTTGGGGTTTGTGTCTGAGCCCAGTTTTCATTTCCTCCCCGGTGAGCGCACGCGGGTGATGCCTCAGCCTCCTCCTGCCGGCTGCGGGGCTTGGAGCAGGAGGGGGCACGGGGAGGGGACGGGGATGAGAACAGAGCTGAGGGGGTGCATGGGGTCTCCTGGGGACGCCGTGGGACCCCTCTGGAAACCAAGGGCTCCATCCTGTTCCCATACAGCCAGCCCAGCCAGGCTTTGAGCTGCTTCCTTTCCCCCTAAGCCCCCACATCACCCAGCGTTGCGCAGGGGGTTAGCAAACAGCAGGAGCGTCCCCCTCCCGCAGCAAGAAGCTCGCAGAGAAGGATTTGGGGCTGCCGTGGCCTCCCAGGTGGAGCCGAAGCACAAGGACACCGTTGTGGCCAACAGCTTTGCTCCGTGCAGACCTCAAACAAACAGCCAGGCGAGGCAGCCGTGTTAAAATTAACCCGTCGGCACGGTCTACGTGTGCTGCGGGCTGCCTGGGAAACGGGGCGTGAGACCGAGCGTCGGAAAACCCAAACCCAAACACACAAAGTCAACGCAGAGGTCTTATCCGGGAGCTGGCTTTCAGGGGCTCTGAGCGAGGTGCGGCAGCCGGGGGTGCTGGAATTGGGGTGCAGGAGGAGCGACACTGCCCTGGGTGCGGCGGTGCCGCTGGCAGGGGTCGGGCGCAGATCCTGGCTGCTGCACGGGGGGGGGGGCTGGGGGAGGTGGTGAGAGCGCGTGGTGAAACCGAACCCTCCTAAAAACAGCAGCAGCGACCCATCCGCAGAGCTCTCCGAGCCCAAAATAACACCTGGGGAGAGGCTGCCTCCAAAAGGGCTCCTTCCTCCACTTCTAGGACCCGGTGGAGAGCACGGAGCACTTCTGGCAGCACAGAGGGACATGGGGTGCCCAAATTTTTTTTGGGGGGGGCACTGATCTTGGTGTGGTTTTTTTGACCTTCAGCTCAGCATGAGGGGATTGCACAGCCTGGGTTTGCTCCATCCACCACGGATGATTTGGCTTGTGCCAGGATGGAGTTTGGTTTATGGGATGGGTGACGGGAACCTCATAGCCTCCCACACCTGAAATCCTCTTTTTAATCTATTTTTGCCCGAGGCTAAGGGCTGCAGAGATGCTCAGCAGCAAGTTCCCATTGGTGGAGGGTGAAACGCCATTTTGCAGCAGTTTTCTGGGTCGCTTCTCTTGTTTTCGGAGAAGCTGCAGGGACCAGCGCGGGTCCCACCCTGGAATCCCTTTGTTTCCAAAAAAGAAATGTTTTTCTCAATACGGGCCTCTTGAATTCACTTCCTTCCCCTCCTGCTCCAAAATAACCTGCTCGTCCTTGGGGAGATTTGTGCCGGGATGACCCAGGGCATGGGACTGGATGGACAGATGGACACACAGACCCCGGAGAGGCCATGAGACCCCCTGCTCCCTGCAGCGGTGTGGTGGAGGATGCCGCTTGTGCAGCTTGGCCAAGAAAATGAGATTTTCTGAGACATCCCCGTGGAGATGCTCATCGAAATGCGTGTTTCAAAGGAGCCAAAGAACCTCTCCAGGTTCCTCTTTACAACCTGGCAGTGCCCTGATGTGATGAGGGATCCCCCCGGGACCCTCCCCAGGGACCCATCCTGCTCCCTGCCCTTCAGAGGAAAAGGAGGGGGCTTGGTGGCACCTTTCTGCACCCATGTCCCCCCCACAGCAGCTTCCCCCTGGGGACAAATCCTGCATGAAGCAGAGCAACATCAGGGCCACTTCTGCTCCAGAAAGCCCTGCCGAGGATGGATGCAGTTCAGCTGCTCCGTTTTAAAACTCCTTCTACCACCACGCTTTGTTTCCCTGCATTTCCCCCCACATTTTCCCATTTAAAGCACCAACTAAACCCAAAGTGGTCCTAAGGCAGAGCTCTGTGACCTCCCCGGCCATGTGAGGAGCATTTTGGGAGCTGGCAAAGCCAGCCTGCGAGGATTTCTCCAGGATTTGGGGAAATGCAAGGTGATGAGTGGGCTCTTCCTGGGGTCTTCTTGACCCCCAGGAGGGTGAGAGGGGAGGCAGCCGCCTTCCCGTGCCCACCCCGCGATAACCCCCCAGGAGGGAGGCCGGCCCGGAGGCTCGTGTCCTTGTCAGGAGGCCAATATTGTTATCTAGGGCCTGGCTGGCCCTTCTCACTTGGATCCTTGCCACGGCAGCAGCTAAAATAACTCTCCCACCACTCCCAGCTTCGAAAGGTCACGTTCCAGGGATTAATCTGGAGTCTCCCAAGCTGGCTCCTTGGCTTGGGACCGCCACAGACTGGGAGCACTGGGGTGCTGGGTGAGTGTTCTCCGCGCTGGAGACACCCTGGGTGGCAGCAGGCTCAGCACCAGGTTCGATGTCCTCAGTGCACCGGGAAGCTTCTAATCCGCGAGATTTAGCTAAGCAGAACTCAGTTCCTCCAGGTCAAATGGGTATTTCCTCGTAGATCTGCTTCTAGCGTTTGTCAGAGCCCTACTGGGAAGTCCAGGTTTGCAAAACGAGCTTTGGAGGCATTAGTGTTTATTTGACCAACTGGTACAGTTGGTCCTGTGCTTGTTTTTTTTTTTTTTTTTTTTCCCCGAACAAGTCTTGAAATCAAAGGAGAGGGTTTCCAAGCTAAATACAAGCGGGGAGTAATTGAGTGCTTAATGAAGTGCGTTTCGGTCAGGCCATCACGAAACAAAAACACCGACCGTGCCTAAGAAGGGGGCATGTGAACAAGGAGGGAGGGAAGGGAAAGAGAAACGAAGAAGCTGCTGGCCCCAAGGAAAGCGAAACAGATGGATTACAGCTCGTGAAGCGCGAGCAGAGGAGGGAGGAAGGATGGTGGGACCTGCAAAGAGACACAAGCCTTCATAACAGCATCACTTCCTCAGGTCTGCGGGATGGGACAAACCCGTGGCCTCCAGCACCACAAGCAGCAGCCTGGGAGGTGCACAGACCCCGGGCTGCTTCCCTGTGTCCCCAGGGATGCTCCTGGTGGCGGCGGTGGTCTAGGAGAGGGGACGGTGCCAGGAGAGGGGACGGTGCCCCTCGGGACTGCTGCCTCCGTCCTCTTCCCACGGCGAGGGCCAAGGCGGCCAGGCTGGGTGACCCGTGATTTGCATGACAGCACCACCGTCATCGCCGCCACTGATAATTCAGATGGGATTTAAGGGAGATTTTTTTTTTTTCTGCCCTCAGAAGGCGGTGCAATGCCCATCCTTGGAGCTTTTCAAGACCCAGCTGGATAAAGCCCTGCGCGACTGGCCTCAGCTCTCCCTGCCGCGAGCGGGACGTTGGGCTGGGGACCTGCAGTCCCTTCCCACCCCTCGGGTCAATCCTGTCACCCTCTGATCAGACGATCCCAACAGATTCGGGGCAGGCTGAAGGTACAAAGGCATGCCAGTGATGGTCATGGCCCACGGTCCATCCCAGCCTGGTCCATCGTGGCCCTGCTGCATGGCCCTAAAGCAGTGCCTCCAACCCCCTGAGCACCAGGGAGCTCCGTGAGACCTGTGGATAACCAGGTCCTGTTTTTTTGGCTTCCAGCTGAATTTCACCCTGCAAACTCTCCTGAATTTCACCCTGCAGACTCTCCTGTAAGCCAGCAGATAGCCCTCGGGTCGATCTCTGTTAGAAAGGCAACGTCTCTTGCATTAGACGCATCCGCGGGGAAACCCCACTATCTCCTGCTCGTATGGTCCTGGCATTTGAGCACGTGTCTGGCTTAGCCATCTAGGGACCAAAGGGTCCTTTGACAAGAAAAACAGGGCCTCATGCCCCATAAACCAGGTCTTTATCTCTTTTTTTTGGCAGCTGGGGCAGGTCTTTTTGGAAAGGAGAAGCTGCGCTGACCTTTTCTGGGCTGCAATTTAATGGGGTGAAGGGCGGTCACCAGCAAATTGATGGGGTGTCCCCAGCAGGACCCATCCAGCTGGTGTCAAGTCAAGGTTTACGGTGCGAAATGGACCATGCACGAGGTTCCCCATGAAAAACAGACAACAGCTTTGCTCCCTTTCAGGATTTGTCCCATCCCTGGTGGTGGAGCCCAGCAGGCTGAAGGACGTGCTGGGTGGTGGGACACAAAACCACCGCTCCTCTCAGGCTGGTGGCTCACATTAAAACTGGGACCTGGGAAAAGCAGCCCGTCCCCTTGGCACCAAGATCTGCCTCCTCCGGGTTAGGAAACACGGCAAGGAAAGCCCTGCCCTCGGCCAAGTGCTTGCAGGTGCTTCCTGGTGTTCCCAGGCGCGGGGATCCCTGGTTATCCATCAGCCACGGGGTGATCGCAAGGCATCGGGGTGTGCCTGGAGCCTCAGCAAGGACACTCTGTGACCTTCAGAAATAAAGAGGCCATTTGATAAGAAAAGCCCAGGAATAGATGTTTTCAGGAGCAGGTATTTGCAAGGGAAGTGGACGGGGGTTTATCTGCAGAGGGACTGCCACTGGGGAGAGGGATCGCCCCTTCCCTGTCCCTCCAGTTTCCATAGGAGTGAGTCAGTCATCTTCCTGCGGCAGGAGGAAACCCTCCCACTCGTGGGGAGCCTTATGGACCTTTCCTTTGTAACAAAAAAAAACTATTTTGGGATAAAATATCACCCTTTTTCCCATGTCCCAAGCATGGCTGGGGAACCCCAGTGATCCTACGTACTGCTCTGGCTCCGTGTTCCCCATCCCACCGTGGCCATGGGGTGATGGAGACGGCACAGACCAGAGGGAAAAGCTGGTGGCACCTCTGGGCAAGGCTCAGTGCTCATGCCAAGCAGCCCAGCAGAGCTCTGAAGCCTGGGGCCACCTCCCCGTGTTCCTACAAAGACCATCGTGAGGGATCTGTGGTCTTCTGCCGTGATGGGGATGGTACATGGCCATCTCATGGTGACGTGGCTTTCGTGCTCCTGGGGAATCTACCTTCAGGCTAGTCGGTGTCTTCTGCTCAGAAGTTCAGCCTCCAAAATGACCCTAAAACCCATCTGGGCAGCGTGATGGGGATGAAGGGACAGGAGAGTGGGACCAAGCTGCCCAGGACACGAGCTCTGCCCCGAGCTCTGACCTCTGAGGTGCCCACAGGCTCTGTGATGGATGGAGATGTTGCTCAGGAGCAGGGTTTCTTTGCTCTGGGATGCAGCTGGTGATGTCCTCGGTCCTGTCACCCCATCTCTGTGTGTTCCCTGGCCACGCTTCTTGCTCACCACGGGGGAAAGCCCACGCCCCAGTTTTCCCATCCCTGAAAGCTGAGTCTGGAGGAAATATCACACCTCCACACCTCCTCGAGAGCCTAAGCCGAGAGCATGCCAGTTGAAGAGGAATGATTTAATTGCATTAGCTAATTACATTTCCACGCAGTTTCCCTATTGTTTACAAAAACCAGGGAGTCACTTTCCACAACACTACGTTTTGCTGGCTCCATTTCAGCTCCTGGGGCTCCTCCTCACTTTCGAGGACCAGCATGAGAGATGGGGTGACAGCAGCAGGACTGATGCTCTGCTCTGGTCCAGGTACTGCCTGGCCAGGCATATCCAAAAAGGAAGACTTCCCCCTCTCTCAGGGCTCTCTTGCAAGGTTTGTCCACCCTTAAGGGGATTTTTTTTAGGGATACCTAATGGGAATTTCCCTTTTTTTTGATTTAGGATTCGGTTACTTTCTTGGGCACCTGCAAGGAGAGCCCATCTCCACCTCCTCCACGCCACCCCAGCAGGCAGCAATAAAATCCCCCTGGGTGGCCCTGCTGGGCTTGTTCCCCTCTGGCACCCTCTGCCTGGCCTTGGGGACCACCCTGGCCCCACAGACACCATCCTGTTCCCTTCTGGGGGTGCTGTAGCACCCTGCTGGCCTGGGGACAACCCGTAGCCAGCAGCTCCTGCCCTCTTTACTGAGCCCCCGAGGTCCCTCCATGGGCTCGTTTCTCCAGCACATAGCCCGTTGTCTCCAGCCTGGTGGTTCCCAAACTTGTGGAGCATGATCCTTCCCACCATGCGGGCTGTTGGTTGATGGAGGTTGTTAAAAGAGCAATTAAGCATGCCTAGATCCTCCAGCCCTCTGTGGAGCGTGCAGAAGGTCCCACAAGTGCTGTTGTGGTGGGACATTGCGTCTGCAGCTAGAAATGAGTTAACTCTTCCCTTCCCTTCCCCATTGTCTGTTTTCCTTCCCCAAAAACCCATGGTGTTTCATCACCATGCAGAGATTTATGCTTGGGTTTGAGTTTTGCTCTCCTGCATCCACACGTGCTGAAGTTTTATGGGGACAGCTCGGTGCTGCCCAGCACCTGGGGCTGGCTCGCTGCTGCCAGCTCCTGATGTAAGGCTCTTAAGGGGATGGTGGCTCCGAGCCCTGTCCCACCAGCATGGAAGCACCCTTCTTCTGGTCAGGGGTTCCTGCCCGTTCCAGGTGCCCCCAAATGGCCCTTCCAGTTGGGGTGACAACTTGGTCTGCAGCTTTGGCACCCATGAACATGCTGATGGGTGCTCTGTGGATGGAAGTGGCTCTTCTTTGACACTTGCAAGGGGTTGGGGAGCACGGATTCACCCCAAAGGCCTTGCAGACCCTCCACAGGGTTAGGGTTGGGGTTGGGGTTAGGGTTGGGGTTAGGCAATGCTCCCCATCCTCTGCTTTCCCAGGTCTTTATGGAGACCCCACATAGATGCACTACTTGGGTGGGGGATGGCCACTGACCCACAGCACGTTTGGGGTTGTCCTGTCCCAATTTTTCCAGGCTTGACCTCCCTGTAAACACACCAAGGGCTCTTCCAGCTCAAATCCAGCTCCTTGGGCATCACGTCAAGATATTGTGGTATCTGCATGGGTGGATGTAGTCCTGCTCACAGAGGACAACATCGGTGCCACCAAACGACACCTTCATTCAAGGCTCCCAGGCATGGGCTGGGTGTCCCCAGAGGGACGGTGATGGATGTGCACCCATGGGAACGAGGGGGACAAGGGGAGGCCAGGGAGGGCTGACAAAAACATGGGGGAGGCTAAGGGCCACGTTTAGGGCTCAGCAAGCTCAGAAGCAGGTTGGCCAAAAGGCCTGTCCAGGCTCAATGTCATTTGCGGCAGGAAAAGGGGTGCTCAGGAGAGGAAAATCCCCTGTCCTGGTAAGGGTGATGCTCACCCCTGGGTAGCATCTCCTCCCTGACCTCAGCTGGCAAAAGCATCTCACCCAGGCCACGGGGATGCTTTGTGCCTACAAAGTTCATCTCAGCTATCCATGCCATGAGCACACCTTCAAGATCTCCCTCTTCAGTGCCTTGTGGCACAGTTGTGGAAGATTTACCCCTTCTTCTGAGCTTTCTTAAGCAGTGCTCTGCCAGATGTGCATCCTCCTTCTATACCCCGAAGGGCCGTGATGAGGCTGAGCTCAGCTCCTGTTTATGCCTCTAAATGTTGGGACTTTCCGGACGTGCCATCTGCTTTTGTGAATGGGCAAAGTAAGTGGATTACATCTTTCATGGAGTTAAAAACAAAATAAATTCCTGTTTCATTTCCCTTATGACTCAGAGATGAAAGCTGGCTCTCCGGAGAGGCTATTGTGTAAGAGTGGGCTTGGTAAGTGGATTTTACTGTTTGCCCTGTAACCTATCAACCGTTCCTGGAGAATAAAATCTTCTCAAAGAGCATGACGAAGGAGCTGGAAGCAGTGAAAGCAATTTGCTCTGGATAATGGTAGGCTTCTCGGGTGCGGAGGGGCTGGTTTTAGGCAAGAGGTGTATCAAAACAGCAGCCCTTCAGCAGCACGCCTGACCCCGGGTCTGCTTAGTGCTGTCGGGAGGTTGATAATCTACCATACCTGAATGAATTTGGCCTTGCGAGGGCAACATGGAGCTGTTCTGCCTTTGTACGGCTGAGAAACCACCACCGAAATGAGTATTTGCAGCGCTTTTTTTGTTGCTTTCTGATGTCCAAGCTGAAGGCAGCAACAGGAGCGTGCTCCCACGGAAGGCTCACTTCCCTTTGCTCTACAGTTCTGTATCTTCGCATTTGGAAGTCAGATTAGGGCATTACCTACTGCCAGAAATGCTGCAGCTTTGATTAGATTGTGTCGCTACAGTCGCATCCTCTTTTCTCAGCGCATGCTGCGCTCCAGGAGAACAAAAATCTCCGGGGCCATCGGGTTTCTTTAACTTAGCACGGGATGGGGTTTTCAGTGCTCAGCGTGTCCCGAAGCCTGGTCCCCAAAATAGCATCAGGACGTTGCTCCCACCACTTCCAGGGGGCCTCGTGCTTTGCCAAGGAAGTTTCAGTTCCCCTCTCACGTGCCCAGGCGCTGAGCCCATGCCTCGCCCACACCCATCCTCTCGAAGGAGGGTGCTGGGTACCCTCCTTCTGAGCAGAATGGGGAAAAAATGCTGAGTTTGGCTCATGCCATGCTGCCAGCTCCCAGTTCCGCTTCCTTCCAAGACTTTGTAAAGGGGGACACCCGCAAAGTCTCCACCATACACGGAGGGGCACCCCCAAGGACACCCGTCCATGTCCTGATGTCCCCTTCTCCTGCCCCTTTCCAGGCAGTCCCTTCTGGAGCAGGATCATGAATATGACCACAGTTCTCCTTGGGGTTTTCTTAGGAGGTTCATCTCTAGTTTCTTGCACGTGCTGGCAGCCAGGGATGGGTTTTTCCTTGGAGGAGCCAACAGCGATGGGATCCTTCTCTGTAAGAATGCTCTTGGCTCCTACAGCCTCTTATCCAAGCAAGCAAAACCTCAGCGTGTCTTCATTTGTAATATTTTGCATTGGGATCTCACCAACTTCATGAGGAAGACTGAAACAGAGAAGGAGGAATCGGGTAGTGACATCTCCAAGGAATGAATGAGGAAGGGATGTCAATGTTGAGTTGTACCACAGAAGTGCTGTGGCTGAAAGCAGAAGAAAAAATTATAAGGAAGAAATTCCCCTGGTCCAACAGCCACTTCAGTGGTCGAGATGACAGCAGCGTGAAAAGCACGAAGCGAGTGAGAAGGGAGGACTGGGCTTGTGGCCATGATGCTCGCAGGAAACTTGCCAAAGTCGCCTTTGGTTTGGAGAAGGTGCTGCTCTACAATGGCCTGGGAAAAGGTCCTTGGAGGATCTGAGGCAACATCAAGACCCTACGTCATGCAGTTCGCCTTGGCCGTTCTCCTGGACTTCAAAGGCGGGTCGTTAAGGGATGGAAGGGGCTTATAAGAAAGCTGATTCTTTCTCCCTTCCTCCATGGTTGTAGGGAAGGAGACAGAGCAGTGAATGGACAACACGGGGCCGGGTGAATGGAGACGTGTGTGCCTGAAAGCCCCAGGGGAAACGTCCGTGCCAGGCTGCTGGGAATGGCTGGTGCTGATAACCGGGGTTGCAGCAGGACACGACCGAGTGGGGAACGCTGGAAACGGGCCACTGCCGCCCAGCCCAGGCGGCCACGGGCTGATACAGCCCTGCATGGCCAAGCCCTCGGCACGGAGCCATGCTCTGATAGCGGGACGGGGCGGCAAGGTGCCAGCATCGCCCCCTCTCCCTGCCCTGTGGGACAGCCAGCTGTGCCTGAACCACTCTGGAAAATTATGTGCCTGCTCTAAAAACCATGCAGTGCTGGAGGTGGCATGTCCAAGGACATCCACTGCAGGCACGGGGAGCAATCCAGTGGTTCCTTTCCTTCTGCAGCCAGAAAATATGGAGAGGAAGGGCTTCCCACCCTCACCATAGCCTTAAGCCTTGTGGAGCTCCTGGTCTCCAAAATACCCAGACACGTTTTTGAAGAACCCCTCTCCAGGGGGTTGTTCACCCTCTGAAGGACTTTTCCGTGGTAGCCCTGGAAGGATACAAGGATCCAGGAAAACCGTCCCCAGACTGCTCAGCCCTCCCCAGCCTGTGCCCTTCACATGACACCGGCCACCCGCAGATAAAAATACCCACGGTCCAAGCAGGCAGGGATGCACCCAGGAGGGAACAGATAATGCTGCGATCCCAGAAATGTGCCCGAGTGAGTTTCAAGTTACGCATTAACGGGGGAGAGCAGCGGTGACGCACGGCCGGGCAGAGGAATGCGCAGCAGGAACGCGCACGGTGCTCGCCCTGCGTGGAGGGGACGGCGCGGGGACAGCCCTGGCATGCTCCTGCATGGGTGGCAGCTTGAGCACGGGGGATCAAGGCTCTGAAGTCATCTGATTCAGCTAATAAAGTTTTTTTTTTTTCCTTCCTGGGTCTGTGTCGTGGCAAGCCTGTGCTGGTGAGAGGGGTTGGTGTTGCCTGTGTCCATCACGTCCGAGTCCATGGAGCAGGAATCCATCAGCCTGACAACAGAAGATATCTCCCAAGGAAGGCATGAGAGACCCTGAAGTGTGGAGAAGTTCTCATACAGCAGAGAAGATGCTCCTACAGCTCTGGCCTTGCACCACGACGAAGGCACTGGTGGCTAAAGGCATAGAAACCAGTTGGAGATCTGCACCCCATGAACAGCACCTTCCTTTCTGGAGCCCACAGCTGAGCCTGGTCGCCGGTGACCGTGCAGAGATGCCTCATGGGGACATGAAGGTCTGAGCTAGAGCGTGGCCTCTCACCCTGTGCGTGCCAAGCAAGCATGGGAGGTTCTTGCAAAGTGACAACAGCTCGTAAAACAATGCACAAGGTCCTTCTGGTGCTTCATAAAGGGCCAAGTCTCATTGTTATCTTCATATTTTCTGTCACTCGCCTCAACATTTCGCAATTGTAGTGCTCCTCCCTTATTTCTACAACCTGTCTCCTGCTTTGATGTCCTTCCTCTTCTCTGGTTCAAGCCTCCTCTTGCTGTCTCCTTTGGTTTCTCGTCCCCTCAGGGCTTTTGTCCTTCCTTTTGTCCCTTTTTTCTTGCTGCCCACTATCTTTCCTGACTGCTGCAATTCCCCGATCCACACCAACCCCTGAAGGTCTCGGCCAGCCCGGCGCGGTGCCATACCCAAAGCCACAAGGAAATCACGCAGCCTGGCAGCCGGAAAGCCTCGTGCGTGCCAACGGGGTGGGTGAGGTCAGGCTATCAGCACGAAGTAAGGTTCAGGAAGGCGAAGGTCACCTTCACGAGGACAGCTTCAACAACTGCCTCCCAGGAGCAGTGTCCCAACACTGAGGACCCTGAACATGCCCATGTCCCTGTCTCTGTCCCATGGAGGAGTTTGGAGGAAAGAGGCTGGTGGGGTTTTGCTGATATCCCCAGACCTTGTAGATGGCCCTCAGGAGGAAGGCAGGAGACAGCAGGACCTCAGATCCCCTCCCAGCTCTGTAGGAGTGATGGTGACAACTCCTGGTCAAATACAGACATGGGCTCCAGGAGTTATATATATATAGATAGATAGATAGATAGATAGATAGATAGATAGATAGATATAGATATAGATATTATATATATATCTAAGTTCCAGGGGGCTGGCCCTTGGCAGGAGGCCCTGCACCCATCTCTGGATGTCCCACGTCCCAGGGGCAATGTGATCCCACTACGTGAGACCATGAAGCCGTGCCTGCTGGGACACGTGGGACAAGACTTCAAGACTCCCAAACTTCAAGGGATGGTTCTTGGAGACTCTTCTTGTGCTTCAGCTACTCCTGTGACCTCCTGCCTCCTCCTCCTGATGTGCTGCTGGTGTAACACAGCAGAAAAACAACCAAAGTGTATTTGATACAACCTGATGGGATTGCACGTCATGGAGTTCACTCCTCCACCAGACCATGGAAGCCCCACAGATGGCAGATTCACTCCCAGCTGAGGTTAAAACGCATTGAGCATCACTGGACATACTCCTCCTCTCCCATGGGTCCTCACTTTGCCTCCTCCCTCCGCTCCCAGCTCGCAGGATGGGAGGCAGCAGCAGTGGAAGCTGTGCTAGGACTTACCTGGTTTACACCAGCACAGAGGTCACCTCCACTTGAAGGCACCATGAAGTCCCTCCTGGATGGACGTGGAAACAGTTATCCTCCAACACCAGGCTAACATCACGTCCTGCTCCACGGAAGCTGATGCTCGTGTCTGGTGTGGGAAAGTGGCCAACTCGTGGTGGAAAACAAACCCCAGCGACCTGCCAAGCCTCTCTGCTCCGAAATATTTACTCTTTGGATGTGTTTTCGTGAAAACGAATCCCGGACCCGTCCCCCAGGTATGGTAAATATTTACGAAGGAGGAACGGGGAGAGGCTGAGGGTATGGAGAACAAAGCTGCCTGGGTGTAGCGACGCTGCCTTCGCCGAAATGCGGCGGAACAAGCCTAAGCAGGACGTGGCAGGGCCGCGCAGGCGCTCTCCCAGCCCGCGCTCGCTGCTCGGCCGGACCTCCGTCCCCGCTGGCAGTTTGGGCTCTAGGACGCTTCGTTCCACCCCAGCTTAACCTGGAGGAGGCTGATTCATGCCCCGGGCTCCTAAAGAGCTACTTCAAGGTTTCCTCAACTGGCACCAGGTTATGGCAAGCTCCAAGGAGTGATTATCCCTGGCTGGGGTCTGCCAGAGCATGCAAAAAGCATGCTATGCGGATCTCATTTTACCTCATCCGTATAATCTCCTTTTTATGGCAAAGCTGGAGCAGCCTCAGTTGCTGAGGTGTTATCTTTTGCCTGCTCTGCAGCGTGACACCGGTCAGATATAACGCAGCTATATAAGGTGGGGAAACACAGCTCGTAAGCGAGCTGCACGCTCAGCCCAGCGGCGGATCCGATGCTCTTCGTGGTGGCTGACACCTCGCAGGGAATTAAAAATCGTCTTCCAGCCAAAGAGAATTCCCCTCTCAGACTAACGCTGGCTTGCACAGGATACTCCAAATTCCGTGTTTCATCGCGAATCAGGGATCAGCCCTGGATCAGGACGCAAAGCGAAAGCCCTGCAAGGACGAAGGAAGGAGGCAGGCTCGGAGCGCACCAGTCCCATCCGCATCCCCATGGCACCCCCGCGTGGGGAAAGTCCAGAGGCTCCGCCACCGGCCCCACGCTCCGTGTTTGCCTTCTGCTGGGGTCTGCAAGGCTTCCCGGGGGAAGAAATGATGAGGCTGAAATGGAGAAATTGGGGGAAATTCTGGGTAAAATGGTGGCTGCTCTGAGAAAGCTCTGCCAGGGCACACAGCATCCCTATCCGAGCACTGTTGTTTTTTATTTTGGGGCAGCCAAAGCATGGCCAGGACCTGTCACCCCTCCTGCTTTCCTGCCCTGACCTTGGCTGTGGGTTGAGACAGATTTTGGGGAGCAGGAGGGGACCCCAGCCTGAGAATTGTATGGGGCTGATGGAGCTGGGTGTCCCCGGGCAAGATAAAGCCCCCCGAAACCTGCCTCCATCTCATCAGAGCACGGGACTGGAGGGGAAAAGGAGGAGCCAGAAACATCTGGCAGCACATCTGCTTTGCTGCAGCTGGATAGACCCACGCTCAGTTTCGGGATTTACCTGCTCTGCAGCAAGGTTGGCTCCTGCGCTGGCCACGACACAGGCGGGGAAAGGAATGGCTGGGACATTCCCCAGGGTATCATAGGTAGTTATTAAGGATAATTTCATTCTTTTGCTCACCTTTTCATTCCCTTTTTTTATTTTCATTTCATTCGTTCATTTATTTTTCTCTATCCATCCATATATATAGGTATCTATCTAACCATCTATCATCTTTCCGTCCATCTATCCACCCCTGTATCTACCCTTCTTTCTTTCTTTCTTTCTTTCTTTCTTTCTTTCTTTCTTTCTTTCTTTCTTTCTTTCTTTCTTTCTTTCTTTCTTTCTATCTATCTATCTATCTATCTATCTATCTATCTATCTATCTATCTATCTACCTATAAGCTTTTTAATTCCTACATATTCCTATTTAACACTGTCCTGGTTCCAGTTAGGAACTGGAAAAAAGGAGGAAGGGATCCTCAGTCATCTATGTGGGCCCGGGGAGAGCTCATGTAGGGCTGACCCTCCTGCAGCCTGGGCTGGCGAGCAAATCCTCCTGCCAGGACAGCATCTGCCAGTTCAGCAGCCAAACTCTGCATTGTCAGCAAGTGCCTTTATTTGCTGGTGGAAGCGCCTGTCTGAGGGGACTTTTGCAGCCTGAGCTGCCTCGCGCATTAATGACCTGCCCATGGCGTGGGCTAAAACACGCCAGCGTGACTCGCTTTTGCTCCGAAACAGCACATCAGACGTGCAGACGCGCAGCAAAGAGGGAATGAAAACCATTTTTCCCGGCTCGCTGGGAGCTTTTTGTACTTAAGGAGGTTTAAACTCCTTCAGGGACTAAGTTTTGAAAGGAAGAGTAAAGGGGTAGAAGATGCACAAGCCCAACCCGAAAGCGGTGCCTTTCACACGAAGGATGGAAATCGATTGACCTGGATTTTTTGGGGCTCCTCTCCAAATTTTGCTTTTATGGCCAGATTCTTCTGTTTCAGATTAGGGAACAGGCCTCTATTTCAGCTGCAAATCATCACCATCAGCCAGTGCTTGCCCCTCTGGGTTTCCAGCCTTCATGTCTCATCTCTGCTGGGGCTCTCTGGGCTCTATGTACTCTGGACTAATCTGCACCCCTTTCATTTGAAATGAAAACATGTTTTATTTTTACATTTATATGCTTATTATGTTGATGCCACGTCAATCTCCTGCTTTTCTCAGCTAACTCAGAGCTGCTCACACACACCTGATCCCCCTCCTTGCTCCGGTGCAGCCCCCTGGGAAGCAATTCCCCATTCCCACCGGCATATCCAGGGGGAAGCAGAGCGTGAATGCCCAGAGAGCCCTGCTGAGGGGTTGTGGGGAGGAGATTACCCTTTGCAAACAGCCAGATTTACAAAAAGCATTCCAGAAGATTAAAATCAACAGGCTGATGAATTATTTTCTTAACCGCTCGGGGCATCGCAGTGGTTGAGTGTTATTATTTCCCTCTCTGTGAGGGAACAGGAAAACCTCCACAGTGCCCAGGCCAATTTCCATGTTGGCTCCTCAGTGAAGTGATGCAGAGCAAGCCCAGATATGGGGCGAAAATCCTAAGAACACCCACATTTTGGTCTCTTTGGAGTTTCCCATAGCTGTGATGTGTCCCCTGATATTGCCAGAGCCATACCAGCTTTGCACGGACTTGGGGTCCCTACAGACCTGGTACCCCACTACCCAGAGCAAATGTGAGGAGACAGATTGTGTTGTTGATTTGAGATGAAGGACACAACAGTAACAACAAGCCACCAAGCCAAACCACAAGGCCAGGAGACAGGGAGATAGGGAAGTGCAAAGAGCATTCCCCTTGCTTGTGCCGAAGAGGGGACCCCAAACTGTAGGGCAGCTACCCCAAAACACTCCTTCCTTCCTTCCTTTGGGAATATCTTGTCCCAGCTCCCTGCCACTGATATACACGCTGCCTTTTTGCTTGTCACATAGGATCGTATCTCAGATCCTGTCGATCAATTTTGGGAGCCCACCATTTTCTTCATTAAAGCAAGAGCTGGCTGGGATGCTCAGAGCTGCCTGTGCTGCCCTGACCCCAGGCTCGAGAAAATGGTACCTGAGTGCCCAGCCCAGCTCAGCCCATCGCCACGAGCTTTCCTGGCCCATTTCTGGCCTTCCTCCCACAGCTGGGAGGTGGCCATTTGTCCCTAAGCCCACAGCGTGGTCCCCGTCTCTATTTCCTAATAGAGACATAACCAAGACCAAACCAAGGGCTAAATTTCCACCCCAAACACCTTTTCAAAGCAACACCTCCCCTGCTTCCCTCCCTCCCCAGCATTTTCCTTTTGTCTGCTTTCAGCCGAGGGGTCAAGCATTCCCTGGTTTCATTTCTGAAAGAGTCAGCGAAATATTTAACTTAGTGAGCAACGACAACAGCGGGCCGTGGTCTGGAGCCAAGAAGCACTGAGCTCGACGGGAGCGTGTTTCCCGGCAGCTCCAGCAGGTTTTGCAGTGAGGACACGGCCTTGTGATGGAGCCAGGAGTTCGAGGTGCCTTGGAGGCACGTTGGGGAGCCCTTGTTGGTGCCCATTGCTGGGGGTTGTTAGCTGGGTCCCTGCTAAATGTCCCTCTTCCTTCCCCACCTGGGGGTGTTGGGCCTTCTCTTCCCCAGGCCCACCACCCCCAGCTCTCTCAGCCTGGCCCCACAGCAGAGCTGCTCCAGCCCCTGAGCATCCTCGCGGCCTCCTCCGGGCCCGCTCCAGCAGCTCCGTGTCCTTGTGCTGGGCCCAGAGCTGAACGCAGCGCTGCAGGGGGGGCCTCCCGAGAGCGGGGCCCAGGGGGACAATCCCCTCCCTCGCCCTGCTGCCACGCTGCTGCTGCTGCAGCCCAGGGCACGCTTGGCTTTCGGGGCCGCCAGCGCACGGGGCCCGCTTGGGGCCAGCTTCTCACCCACCCTTCACATGATGAACATCTCAAGCCACCCCCAACAGAGGGAGAAGCAAAACCCTCTTGCAACGGCCACATTTGCCAGCTTCCAGCCTGCTGCTGAATTCCAGCATCCGACGGAGCCATCGATGCCCCCAGGCACCTGGCCTCCTGCCCGCTCTGCTCGAGGCTTGTCCCAGCTTCATGGAAATGTCAGGTTTCATTAGAAACCTTTGTGTGCTTCTTCTTTTCTTTATTTCTTTATTTATTTTTTAATAAAAAAGTCAGACAGATGACTATTTAAAAAACTATAAAAGTCCTTTGGCTGAACGTCCCTTTTAAACGACGCTACAGCTAACCCAACCCCACCATTAATAACTCTATTTCTGTATCAGTGGGTGCATTTATTTATTTTTTGCTGTTTTTTCTGTGAATAGCGCTGCTTGTTACCCCCAGACGCAGCCTGGACACCCTGGAGGATGAAGCCCTTACCAAACCTCCTGCACTAACTATTCTGTTAAAGGCTCAGGCGGATTGATGCTAAGAGGTTGTGGGTGCTTTTTGGGGTATTTTGGGGCGTTGCTTCAGCTTTTTTACCAGCTGAGGTTGGAGGAGAGCATTGGGTCTTGGCTCCAGCTCCCTGCACAAG
Source organism: Anser cygnoides (assembly GCF_040182565.1). Lineage (NCBI taxonomy): Eukaryota > Metazoa > Chordata > Aves > Anseriformes > Anatidae > Anser > Anser cygnoides. Next base: position 210,759,950 of record NC_089873.1, on the reverse strand, counting down.
GGCATTGCATGTGATTTCCTTCCTTGTCCCTATTCTTGTAGCCCCCAACACCTTGCTCAATAGCTGCTGGAGTTTAAACCCTTATATACAGACTTACCTTGGTGAATATTAGGGGCTGCACCACCTCCAGCTATGCAGTATTGACTGCCTCCAAACAACACATGCCTGTCCAAAACAGCTAAATGACACCAAAAAGAAAATTTAGCCCAGATCTTAGTTACGCAGTGGACATTGAATATGCCCCACATTACCATGAGCCCTACAAAGACTCTGGAAGCCATCAGTGGGTTCACGTTTTTGGAGGGCAGAACAGCACCGAGCTCTCATCCACACCACCAGGACCTGTGCAAGCCTTTTGGCAATGCTCCATTGGGAGTCAAAAAAATCTGTTTCGACTTCATGGGTTAAAGCACACCCATTGCTGGCAGAGCTGCTGCAACCCACAGGCTGTGTTGCGGCGGCGAGAAAGGCTGGAGAACGCGAGAGCAACATCTGGAGCAGCTGCACCAGCGGGTGGGTGCAGCAGATGGTGCTTGGTTGGGCTGCAGGACACTAAACCAGCCTGGGGAAGGACTAATTATTCTACTTCCAGCATCTGGTCAGGAGTATAGAAACTTCCTTGTCCTACGCAATTTAAGGAAGAAAAACATTAGCTTCAGTTGTGATGTTCAGGCTCAGCTGTGGAAACGAATCCGAGCGCCCGGCTTGTCGTGAATTGCGTTGCCTGCAGGGTACCCAGCTGCCTCCCCGTCCTGCTTATGTTTGTGGCAGGCCTGATATCTTGAACCTGCATGACTATAAATGAAAAATCAAGGGTTAAAATATGCAGTTTGAACTGAAGTTAGGCCATGGAAGCAAATATTTTTGATAAAGCGTGCTGCGCTTTGACATCACGTCATACTCATTTTTTCACTCTTTGCTCACAAAGCGTTTAATCAGTTTATTTCACTTCTTTTTTTCCCCCATTGTGACTATTACCCATATTATACAGATGTGTAAGAGCTATTAGGAGCTCCAAAAGGCAGCTCCATCATGATTCAGCAGCACTGCAGATGACAACTCTGTTGGGACAGGCACTGAACCTGCAACGCCCTGGGGTCCAGGCTTGGGGGCATCCGTGGTCAACATATAAAACGAAATGATTCATGGAAGAACACAAGCAAACGGTGGAAAACTACAGCCAGGCACGGGAAGGTGGCTGCTGTATGCGCTTGCAGGCATTGAACCGAAAGTGCCTCCCGATCCTGCATGCAGAGACGGGTGGGTTACGCCTGCGTGTGCAGAGGCTTGCATGGTGATAGGCAGGGATGCACAAAATTGGGGTTTGCAGCTGGGAGAGCAGTGCTGCATCTGCCTGGTGCTCTCCGACTCACGGGGAACTCGTTCCTCCGCTGAAGTTTCATTCTCCGAACCGTTTCAAAAACAGAACCGCGGCCCCACGGCCTGGCTGCGGCTGGGGGCACCACGGGTGAGCTGCTCCCACCCTGCTCCAGCAGGGCCACCCCGAGCAGGGGGCCCAGCCCCACGTCCCGGCGGCTGCCGGAGACCCCGCGGAGGAGCCCCCAGCCCCTCTCCGGGCAGCCTGTGCCAGGGCTCCGGCACCCGCCCGGCACAGCAGCGCTGCCTGGGGCCCAGAGGGCACCTCCCGGCCTCCAGGCTGGGCCCGGGGCCTCTGCTCCTGGCCCTGGGCACCCCTGGCGAGAGCCCGGCTCCGGCCTCTGCGCAGCTCCCCGCAGGCCCCGGCAGCCGCGGGGGAGCTCCCCCGGAGCCTCCTCCTCTCCGGGCCGAGCGGCCCCAGCTCTCGCAGCCTCTCCTCACGGCAGAGGTGCTCCAGGCCCTCCCGCACCTCGGGGCCCTGCTGGGCTCTCCCTGGGATGGGGCTGGGGCTGCTCACCCCACGGCCAGGGCTCTTCACCTCTCCTTGCTGAACCCCACGAGGTTCCTCCCAGCCCACCTCACCCACCTACCCAGGGCCCTCTGGAGGCTTCACGGCCCTCTGGTGAATCCTACACTCCCCCCAGCTTCACACCATCTGTGAATTATACTCAGGGTGCACCTACCCCATCAACCAGGCCGTTAATGAAAGATGTAAAATGAGATCGGAGCCAGTATTGACCCCCGGGGTACTCTGCTCGTTACAGGCCTCCAACTAGACTTGGCACCATGACCACCACCCTCTGGGGCCAACCATTCGGCCCGTTCTCGATCCGCCTCACTGCCTACTCATCCAGCCCCCACTCCAACACCTTTTCTATGAGGATTTTACGGGGTAACGTGCCAAAGGCCTTCCAGGAAGACAGCACCCACCGCCACGACAGCACCCATCACATGATATCGCGATTGTGCTCCACACTCGTGCCCTCCCAAAGCGCTTTGGTAGCCGTATGTAGGGTGTAAAGGGGGACTTGCTCTCCCGATGTGCGTATATCCAAACGCCTTCAGAGGTCTGCAGGACACGTGCTGCTGCTGAAACACGGGGCTGAGACGTATGTCAGCTGCAGACACCGATGCGCCGCACCGCCGATCATTTGGGGCAGGTTTCCCGGGGAAAGCGAATCAAGACTAATTAGCAGCCCTAAATAAAGTAATAGCCGCAGGAGGGGAAGGAGAACGCAAGTTGCGTTATTAGCTTGCAAAAGGGTTAAAGGCCGTCGAAGCTCTGAGAAGGCAGGGGTCAGTTTCTGGGAACTGGAGTAAAGGAGCTCAGCAATGACAAAGGAGCCAGCGACGGAGCAGCAGCACCGCCGGAGCACTCGGGGAAATGCAGTTATGGGAATTGCCCCGCGCTCTGCGAACCGCCCTGGCGATTTTCGTCGAGGAAACATCCCAAACGCACTGGAATATTTCAAAGATTTCGTTGCAGCACATCTAGTAAGCTAAGCGAGAGCCGGGCCAAGCAACCTGAGCGCCGGGGGAAAAGCCAACCCCCCCCCCCCCCCCGCGCGTCTGATCGGCACCGTTTCGTTCGCACCCACCGAAACACCGCTGGGAACGTCACTTCTGCCCCCTGGGCTCTGCTGTGTCACCGATGGCCTCCCAGGACTGCCCTCCTCGTGCAACCCACCCCCACGTGCACATCCCTGTAACCCCTGTGCACACCCATGCACCCCCCCTGCGTGCCTCCTGCATCCCCCCCATGCACCCCCTTGTGCACTCCCTGCACCCTCCTCGTGTGCACCCCCCTGCAAACCCCCACGCACCCCCTTGTGCACCCCCCTGCGCATGCCCTGCAAACCCCCCGCACCTCTTCTGTGCACCCTTTGCACCCCTTCTATGCACCCCCACGTGCATGCCTTGCAAACCCCGTGTGCACCCTGATAAACCCCTTCTGTGCACCCCCGCAGCCCCCTCCCCCTGTGCACCCCTTGCAATCCCCCCTGCACCCCGTGTGCAGCTCCATGCATGCCCCCTTGCAGCCCCTGCATCCCCACGTGCACTTCATGCAACCCCCACGTACACCCCCCGCACCCCCAGGTGCAACCTGTGTACCCCCTGCACCCCCTGTGCGCCCCCTGCACGCCCTGTGCAGCCCCATGCGCACCCCTCTGCACGCCCCCTGCAGACGCTGCACCCCCATGTGCACCCCCACATACCTGCAGCGCCCCTGTGTGCACCGCCTGTGCTGCTGTGCACCCCTTCGTGCGCCCCATGCACCCCCTCACGAACCCTTGCACCCCTGTGTGTCCCCCCCGCACACCATTTGCACCCCCGTGTGCCCCCCTGCACCCTGTTTGCACCTCCTGCATCCCCCACACCTCCTTTCTAGCCCCTGTATCCCCGTGTGCACCCCTGTGCACCCCCTGCATCCCCATGCGGACCCCCATGCGTCCCTCCGCACCCCATCTGCACCCCCTACAGCCCTGTGTGCACCCCGTACACCCCATTTCTATCCTCTGCATTCCCGTGTGCACCCTCGTGTGCACCCCCTGCACCCCATTTACACCCCCTGCACCCCATGTGCACCCCCTGCACCCCATTTCTGCCCACTGCACCCCATGTGCAACCCCTGCATCCCTGTGTGCACCCCATTTCTACCCCCTGCATCCCCATGTGCACCCTCGTGTGCACCCCCTGCGCCCCATTTACACCCCCCGCACCCCATGTGCACCCCCTGTACCCCATTTCTACCCGCTGCAACTCATTTCTACCCCCCACATCCCCATGTGCACCCCATTTCTACCCCCTGCATCCCCATGTGCACCTCTTGCGTCCCCATGGGCACCCCTGTGCGCCCCCCCCCCCCGCTCCCCATTTACACCCCCTGCACCCCATGTGCACCCCCTGCACCCCATTTCTGCTCCCCCCATATGCACCCCCTGCACCCCCACGTGCATCCCATTTCTAACCCCTGCATCCCCATGGGCACCCCCGTGCGCCCCACTGCACCCCATTTGCACCGCCCCTGCATGTACACCTCATGTGCACCCCCCGGACCCCATGTGCACCCCCTGCACCCCATTTCTGTCCCCCCCATCCCATGTGCACCCCACACACCCGTGTGCACCCCATTTGCACCCCATTTCTACCCCCTGCATCCCCATTTCTGCCCCCCCCATGTACACCCCCCGCACCCCCTTGTGCACCCCATTTACACCCCCTGCATCCCCATTTACACCCTCTGCAACCCCGTGTGCACCCCATGTGCACCCCGTGTCCACACCCTGCACCCCATTTCTGCCCCCTGCATCCCCATTTCTGCCCCCCACCCCATTTACACCCCCCGCACCCCCACGTGCACTCCACTTACACCCCCATGTGCACCCCATTTACACCCCACGTGCACCCCATTTCTAACCCCTGCGTCCCCACATGCACCCCATTTGCAACACCCCTCCCTATTTACACCCCGTATGCACCCCATTTACACCCCCGCATCCCCACGTGCACCCCATGTGCACCCCATTTACACCCCCCGCACCCCATGTGCACCCCATTTCTACCCTCCCACCCCATGTGCACCGCATGTGTACCCCATTTCTACCCCCTGCATCCCCATGTGCACCCCATTTACACCCCACGTGCACCCTGTTTACACCCCCTGCATCCCCATTTGCACCTCCTACATCCCCATGGGCACCCCCCAGACACCATTTCTACCCCCTGCACCCCATTTCAACCCACCGACCCCCCATTTCTGCCCCCACTACCCCATATGCACCCCCGTGTGCACCCCATTTCTACCCCCCCACACCCCATTTATGCCCCATGCGCACCCCATTTCTACCCCCCGCACCCCCACATGCACCCCATGTACACCCCATTTACACCCCCCCACACCCCATGTGCACCCCATTTACACCCCCTGCACCCCCATGTGCACCCCATGTGCACCCCATTTCTACCCCCCACCCCATGTGCACCCCATTTACACCCCCCCACCCCTATGTCCACATTTCTACCCCCTACATCCTCATGTGCACCCCATGTGCACCCCCCCACCCCATTTACACCCCACGTGCACCCCATTTACCCCCCCAGCACCCCCATGTGCACCCCCCTGTGCCCCCCATTTACACCCCACGTGCCCCCCCATTTACACCCCCGCACCCCCCCCGGGCACCCCATGTACCCCCCGTATTTACACCCCCCCACCCCATCTACACCCCTCGTGCACCCCGTTTACACCCCTCCCACGCCCCGCGTGCACCCCATTTACACCCCCCTGCACCCCCATGTGCACCCCACGTGCACCCCATTTCTACCCCCCCAACCCCATTTACACCCCATATGCACCCCATTTACACCCCCCGCACCCCCACGTGCACCCCCACATGCCCCCCATTTACACCCCACGTGCACCCCATTTACACCCCCTGCACCCCCACGTGCCCCCCAATTACACCCCGCGTGCACCCCATTTACACCCCCTGCACCCCCATGTGCACCCCACGTGCACCCCATTTACACCCCCCGCACCCCCATGTGCACCCCATTTACACCCCACCTGCACCCCATTTACACCCCCACGCCCCATGTGCGCCCCATTTACACCCCCCGCACCCCCATGTCCACATTTCTACCCCCTACATCCTCACGTGCACCCCGTGTGCACCCCCCCACCCCATTTACACCCCGCGTGCACCCCCACGTGCACCCCATGTACCCCCCATATTTACACCCCCCCACCCCATCTACACCCCGCGTGCACCCCGTTTACACCCCTCCCATGCCCCATGTGCACCCCATGTGCACCCCACGCGCACCCCATTTCTACCCCCCACCCCACATGCCCCCCATTTACACCCCCGCACCCCCATGTGCACCCCACGTGCACCCCATTTACACTCCCTGCACCCCCACGTACCCCCCATTTACACCCCCGCACCCCCACGTGCACCCCATGTACCCCATATTTACACCCCCCCACCCCATCTACACCCCGCGTGCACCCCATTTACACCCCCCCACGCCCCATGTGCACCCCACGTGCACCCCCATGTGCACCCCACGTGCACCCCATTTCTACCCCCCCACCCCATTTACACCCCATATGCACCCCATTTACCCCATTTACCCATATTTACACCCCCCCACCCCATCTACACCCCGCGTGCACCCCATTTACACCCCCTGCACCCCCATGTGCACCCCACGTGCACCCCATTTCTACCCCCCACCCCATGTGCACCCCACGTGCACCCCATTTACACCCCCTGCACCCCCCCGTTCCCCCCATTTCCCCCCCCCACACCCCATGTGCACCCCATTTACACCCCCTGCACCCCCACGTGCACCCCACGTGCACCCCCGCACCCCCCCGTGCACCCCACGTACCCCCCATATTTACACCCCCCCCACCCCATCCACACCCCACGTGCCCCCCGCGTGCCCCCCCCCGCACCCCCACGTGCCCCCCACGTGCACCCCGCGCCCTCCCCGGCTCCCCCTTACAAGCCCCGCCCCCTCCCCTTCGCCCCGCCCACCCCTCCCCTAGCCCCGCCCCCTCCCTCCCAACCCCGCCCCCTCCCCCCACCCCCTCCCCTCCTCCCTCCCACAGCGCCCCCTGGCGGCCGCTCCCCCCCTCCCGCTCCCCCCCTCCCACCGTGGGCGTGGCCCCGCCTCCCTCCTCCCCCCTCCTCCCCCCCCCCCTTCTATGGTGGCCGCTCTAGGCCGGAGGCCGCCGCCCCCCTCAGCGGGGCGCTCCCGAGCCGAACTCCCCCCCCCTCGGAGCCTTCCTCCTCCTCCTCCTCCTCCTCCTCCTCCTCCTCCTCGTCCACCCGCAGCGGGGCCGCATCCTGCTGCCGGGGGGCGGACTTGATGCGCAGACCCCGCGCAGCACCATGCAGCCCCCGCCGAGGAAGGTGAGGGCTGAGGGGGGGGTTTGGGGCTGAGGGGGGGGTTTGGGGCTGAGGGGGGGCTTTGGGGCTGGGGGGGGGTTTGGGGGGGGGTTTAGGGCTGAGGGGGGGGGTTGAGGATTGGGGGGGCTTGGGGCTGAGCGGCGGGATTTGGGGGTCTGGGGTCGGGGGGGCTTGGGGCTGAGGAGGGGGGTTTGGGGCTGAGGGGGGGTTTAGGGGGGTTTGGGGCTGGGGGGGGTATTTGGGGCTGGGGGGGGATTTAGGGGGGTTTGGGGCTGGGGGGGGTTTGGGGCTGAGGTAGGGGGTTTGGGGGGGTTTGGGGCTGAGGGGGGGACTTGGGGGTGTTTGGGGCTGGGGGTTCCAAGGGGGTTTTGGGGTGACGGGGCTTTGGGGCTGGGTTTCCTTAAGGGGGTCCTGGGTGGGTTTTGGGGCTGGGGTTGTGGTTTTTTTTTTGGGGGGGGGGGGGGGTGAGGGGATTTGGGGCTGTGTTTGGTTTGGGGGGTTTCCTGAGGGGGGCTTAAGGGGTGATGGGGTTTGGGGTTGGGTTTTGCTGAGGGGATCCTGGGTGGGTTTGGGGTGGGGTCCTGGGTAGGTTTTGGGGCTGGGTTTGGTTTGGGGGGGGGGTCCTGGGTAGGTTTTGGGGGACAGCGTGGTGTCAGGGGGTTGGGGCTGGGTTTTATTGGGGGGGGGTCCTGGGTAGGTTTTGGGGCTGGGTTTGGTTTGGGGGGGGGGTCCTGGGTAGGTTTTGGGGGCTGTGTTTGTTTTGTGGGGGGGTCCTGGGCAGGTTTAGGGCATGACAGGGGTTTGGGGAGGTCCTGGGTAGGTTTGGGGGGCAGTGGGGGCGTCGGGGGTTTGGGGCTGGGTTCAGTTTGGGAGGTTTTGGGTGGGGTGTGGGGGGGGTAATGGGGCTGGCTGGGGCGTGGGGCCGTGTTTGGGGTCGGGCTGCATGGGGCTAGCTGCGTTTGGGGGGGTGGACCCAGGCTGTTGGGGAGGTAATAGGGCTGACTGGGATTTAGGGCTGTGTTTCAATGGGGGGGGGTGTCCTGGGCAGGTGTATGGGGGTTACTGGGCTAACTGGGATTTGGGGCTGTGTTTAGGGGTTGGGGGACAGGGTCTGGCTGCAATTTAGGGCTGTGTTTGGGTATGGGGGGGGTGGCGGGTAGATCCTAAACAGGATTGGGAACCAGCGGTGCTGACTGCGATTTGGGGCTGCGTTTGGATGAGGGCTGGCGCGGTGTATATAGGGTCCGGCTGCGATATAGGGCACGCGGACGGGGTCGGTGGGTCTGGGGTCTCACAGGCTGGGAGATTTGGGGGATGGGGGGGGGGGCTTGCAATGAATTGGGGCCGCAGCGGGGTGGGCGAGGAGGGGGGTGGTGGCGGAGCAGGGCCTGCAAAGGGGGGGACGAGAGGGGGTCTGCGTCCAGCGGGGTCGGCTCTGCGGCAGCGGGGACCCCCCCCCCCCACTACCCCCAGCCATATTCGGGTCCGGGTCGTGAGGATGCGGGTGAGCGGGGCGGCCAGAAACGTGTAGGGTCCGTGCCATGGGAGCAAACCCCAAAGGGGGCGGCAGCAGGGAGGGTTTTCCGTCTGCCGCAGCACGCGGGTTGGGGGTGCTTGGGTTTTTGGGGGTGCTTGGGTTTTTGGGGGGATCGGCGTGGGGAGGAGCGGGAGGGGAGATGCCGATTTGGGGTGTCGGGGGGGGGGGACCCGAGCTGCGTGCGGGTGCTGGTACGTGGGGATGGATCGCTTCGGGACCGAGCTGCTGGGGAGAGAGGGGGAGCCAGAGACGGCGAGCAGGGTGCGGGGTTGGGGAGCCGCCGGCTTATAGGGGCGGCGGAGATGGGGGATAGCGGTTTTGGGATCTGCGCGCCTGGTCCTCGTCGTGACGCTGCCCGATTTGGGGCTGCGGCGGGGTGCCGGAGACGTTTCGGGTCCGGTTCCCAGCAAAGATACGGGACCACGGGATCCCGCAGCGGCACCGGGAGCAGAAACCTGCCAGCCCCCGGGGCCCCGCGAAGCCCTCGCCCCGGCTCCTTCCTGCCTCTCGCCCTCCGGCCTGACAAAAGCAGCGCCCGCCGAACGCTTCTCGTCGCTTTTTTTGGGTCCCGTTTGGCGCCTTATTTACATTACAGCCGCGTCGATCCCTGCCCGCATCGTGTCACTCGAGATTATTTCCACTGCGCGGGTTTATTGATCTTTGAGTAGGTTTTATTTTATTTTATTTCAATATACGGATAAAAATGAGAACGCTGCAAGTTCTCGTTTAAAAATAGAGCCCTTTTCTGCTTCAAGCTGGGGATCACACGTGATCTCCCCCGTTTTTTGGTGTGATTTCCCCCGTTTTTTGGTGTGTCCCCCCCCTATTTTTTTGTCGTTTGGCACGTCAGTGCCTCCGAGGCGGTGGCGGTGTGGTTGCAGGGGGCTTGCTGCCGGGGAGTCGTCCTCGGTGTTAAAGCCGAGGAGGGTTTTGCTAGCTGGTGGGATCTCGGTTTCTTTTTCTCGTGCCCGGCTGGGGAAGGAGAGGAGGGAGGTTGGGGTCCTCCTCCCCTCCTCACCGTAACCGCGAGGCGTTCCCGACCTCCCCGATGCGCAGTGGCTGCGGCGATGCCGGCGGCGGCTCTCCAGGCCGACAGGAGGATCCCCTGTGATCAGCAGAGGGTTTTTAATGCCCAGCCCTCCTGTTTTATATAAAAAAAAAAAAAAAAATACAGAGAGCAAACAGCCCCGTTGGGCCCTCCTGAAGCCGAATTTCTCCTGGTACCTGTGCACCTCCCTGCCAGGAGGTGCCCAGCTGATGGGAAATGAGTTTAATGAGGGCGAAATTCAGAGAATTGCAGCAGGACTACAGCCTCCAGCCTCCCGAAGCCTCTCTCCGAGGGTTGCTTTAGTGCACCGTTGAGAAACAACGTGATGTTTAAGCTGTCTTCAAGTGACAGCAATTGTAGGAGATCTTAATGAATTTTAAAACTGTTTAACGTGCTCCTAAGCGCTAAACGTATACGCGCCGTCAATTTACCCCCCCCGCGGCCCAGGTATTTTTTTTCCCCAAGGTTTTTTTCTGTTCTAAAAATCTGTTGGACGCTCATCCTCCTCCTGTCTTTCAGAATAAAATGGCATTTTCCTTAATCTTTGGGCGTAAGTGTGAGGTTCTTGCGGTGCGTGAGCCTGCTAAGGTGACAGCGTGCGTTGAATTCAGCCTTGATTAGCCCTGCCTTTTTCACTCTGTGCCTTAGTTTTCCGCCGAAAGGCGCAATTTCAAAATAAATGAAGGAAATCAAATCTCACTGGGGGAAGAAAAATCATTTAGACTCTACAGAAGATGCATACGGTCCTTTTTTTGTTGTTGTTTTTTAGGTGAAAGTCACACAAGAGCTAAAAAACGTTCAGGTTGAGCAGATGACAAAGCTTCAGGCCAAGCATCAGGCAGAATGTGAGCTCCTCGAAGATATCAGGTAAGGCTACAGAAAACGCTACCGAAATTCCTTTAAGATCCAGCTTTTTTGGAAGAACGTTGGAGTTACAAAACTTCAGGAACTGACGATGGAATTTCCTCTTTGGATTTCCTGCTTTTAGGCTGTTAAAGTTTTTTTGACACAGCTGGAAATTATAACTGTAGCTAACACAATGCAAACACTTTTTTTTTTTTCTTCTCTTCAATGGGGGAAATGTTTTTTTAGTTTTTTTTAAAAAGAAGTCACAAAAAACATAGAAAAAGCCCTGGTCTTTTCAGCAGTGCTTCTCTATTATAATAGGCTGAGACTTTGATTTACCGCCCGTAAGAGGCTGTTACAATTATTACAGATATATTAAAACCACCGATGATTTACATCTTGCTAGAAAGAGCTTTGAACAGCGGTTTTAAATAGATTGCCTTTTTTTCTTTTTAATACCAGCAACTTGCAAGATATTTGCATGTATGATTTAAAACTCTGTACAGGTTGAGAGCAGTAGGGGAAAATCTACGTTACATCAACGGTGTGGTGTTATTGTTTTTTATTATTCATGTTAACTAAGGTGATTGCTCCTCTTTGACTTAAAACTTTGCCTTTAACAAAACCTGATGGTAGTGGCTACCTGGCATTACATGGAGGATTAATCATTGCGTTTGGGGAGGATCAATTTTAGAAAACCCATCCTAGGGTGGGTTTTCTGTGAAGTATTTGGCAGTGGGGCTGCTGCCGCCCTTCTCTCTTTGGCAGCGTATGTCCCACCTGTTAATTAAATCAGATTTCGTGCTTTATATTGCTATGTAAAATGCAAATGCGGCCGCTCTGACAGATGACATACAGTTCGTCTCGCTGTCCCAATGCCCTCTTAATAAATCAGAACGACGAGACTCGAGCCTTCCCTCCCCTGTTTGCCTGCAGTGGATATCGAAGCCCTTTTTTTTTTTTTTTGTAGGGGCAAGATCCCAGCCTTCATCTCCTTGGATCAAAATTATCATCTGTGCGGTGTTTTACTAGCAAGCGCTGAGTAATAACTAACAGACCGATCTAAGGAATTTCCCCCCCCGGATAGGAGATTATTTTTAGATCGTTAGGGCCAGGTCCCGTTGCTCTAGTCCAGGTTTTGTTAGCGTTTCCTATTCTTCAGGTGCTCACAATCGCTGCAGTCTGCTGGAAGGCGGCATGAGCCTGCGGATACAAAAAGAGGAGAACGCGAAAGCGTTGGCTTAAAATATTTGTCTTTAATGCGACTTAATTTCTCATGTTAATTTGTGGATTAAGCAGTGGGGTTAGGGTGTTTCGTTCACTGACGTGCTCACGAAACGTCCGCGGTCTCCGCTCGGCGTTCCTGCTCCAAGCAGCCCGTGTTTGCAGGAGCGCCGCGTGGCTTTGCGGGTTAACCCCTCTTTAAACGTGGTGCGATGTGGTAGGGTACGACAGCTCCGCCGTGCCCATGATCCGTTCGAATATCAGGTGGCGGAGCACGAGAGAACGGGGGAATTCTGCCTTAAAAACAACTGCTGGAAAAAAAAGGATCTTAGGTTGTGGTGTTGGGGCCTTTTCCATTTCCATCTAGCCGAGGAGGAGGAGCGGGGCTTTGAAGACGATGCGACGTCGGTCCACGTGTGTCACTGGTGGGAGAAGCTTGGTTTCAGCTTGCTCATCCCATTCCTCGTGCGCCTGTAACCGCTGTGTTCGCTAGAGCCGCACACAGGATCCTCTCGTCTCTTGAATGAAGAGTTGTTTGCATAGAAAGCACCCTACTGCTACCCCAAAGTCGTAAATTTGAGCTGCATGCCGCTTGTTTACCAAAACTTGAGGGACTTGGGGTCCTTTTGTCGCCCCCCCTTTGAGCTTTCAAGCGCGGGCAGGGCACAGCCTCGCGCTGTTCTGTGCTGCTCTGAGCTCTGCTCAGCTGCTGGAGCGGCAGCGAGAAGCCTTGCGTGCGTGCTTTGCAAGTTGGTGATTAAGGATTCATATTTCCAAATGCGAAATTGCTACAAATAATTATTGTATATATTAGCCCATAAACGGAGGCATTGAAATCACATGCGGTATTTATAAACCCAAGTGTTTGTCTGGGCTTTAATGCTCTTAATTACGTTTTTAATATCATTTCGGGCCGGTTTTATACAAAACTTCAAATCTTCTGTAATGAAGAAGAGATGCAAGGAAAAGATCAGAAAGTTCCCTTATGAGTTCCAGTAAAAGACGTCCATTGTCTGGTGGAGCAGGAGCGGATGACTTCTGGCAGTACCCCAGATCATAAACATACTTTTCATTCCAGCAGCTTTGATATTTTATTTTATTTTTTTTTATGCAAAACCGAGCGCCGTTTTAAATGTTTATGGTTTGAAGGCTTAAACCGTGCCGTTTGGAGGGGATGAAGGCTGAGCTGCTGGTTATTCCACATGGGATTCTTCTTGGTCAGGGCTGAGGCATACAGGTGTAACTCGATTTTTCTCCATGCCCCCCCTCCGCAGATACTTAATCTCCTGGAGGGCCGCACGTTCCCCAAACCGCTGTGTTTAATTAAATCAAAAATATGTCGTCTTTTTCAGTGATAACGCAGTGTTTTGCACGCCGAGGATGTAGCTTCAGGTCACGGAGGCTGGGGAGAAGAGGCAAAGTATTTTGGTTGTGGAAAGCACACCTACGGCTTGACAGAGCTATGTGCAGGTAGTTGGGTTCGAAGCTCTCCTGGGAGTTGGACAACCTTGGGCAGGGCGTAAAATTCCCATATTCATAAAATTTGTATCATCCACGGCAGTCTTGCAAACTGCGTTTTGACGAGACTCTTAACGCGCGACGCGTTGTGAAACGTATTAGCGAATGGGTTTAAAAATACCTTTCTGTGTTTGTCATCTCAGCTTGGCTCTCTGCGTTGTGTTGCTTCGTACTCGGTGCCGGGGAATGTGTGGAACAAGCGGTTCAGGATGCTTTCAGGATCCTTGGCTCGGCTTTAGGCATGGCGTATGTTTATCTTCTGTAGCTCCCTGCAGCCACCACAGCCTTTCATGTGGTGGATCCACTCTGGTGTTACTATAAAAAGATCGTCCTTCTGCAACCCTGATGGAGAAAGGTGCTTTTTTCCCCCCCAAAAAAGGTCAACCTAAGCTTTCTTGCTGTGAACTGGGCATCCTTTGAAGCTTCCCCGTGGCTAGAAGCACTTCTTCGCTCTGTCCACTCCTGGCTTCTTCTAGGGAGCAAGTTCATCTCCTTTCCAAAGGCCAACTGGGTTGTGAATGGCTGAATTTATCCGAGCTGATGGCACTTTCCGTATATTTTATATTGGCTTCAGACCTTGCGTTATTTAATTGGTGAGCGTAAAGCTCTCTGTGTGATCCACGCTTGGGTTCGTTTGGTGTTTCTGTAAGGTACGTACGTGCGACCGACTCCACGAACTTGGTAGGTGGTGGTTGCTTCGCCTTGGACATCATCCCAAGGCCTGCCTTCCAGAAGAACTTCCCGAGCCTCTGCAGTTTTTGATATTACATCCTCAAAATGTCTTTTTGTCTTCTTTCCTTGCTTTCATGCTTTGCCAGAGAGAACGAGGCTGTGGTTACGTGGCAGTTTTAATCCGCTCTGACGTCTGGGCTGCTGCTGAAGGGCCGGCTCTGCTCGCCAACTTTTGTTTTTGCTGTCGCTCTGTAGGATCATAGGGATTCTTGTGGCTGGGTGAGCAGTGTAGATCAGGGAATTCACCCCCTTGAAAACACACCTTTTCCAGTTTTTGTCCCCAAAATGGACTGTTTGTAGGTAAATCCGTCCTCTGGTGCTGCTGGCTGTGTGGCCCCGTGAGCATTTCTGCTAGTGGGAGAGGAGCGAGTGGCCGGGGAACCAAACTTAATTCTTCATCAGTTTCAACTCAATTCCTAGTGCGGAAGGACTTGCCCAAATCACAGGCTCATGATCTTTGCGTGTCCCAGAGATGCTTGCAAATATGTTCAGGTACTGCCTGTTCCTTTCGCTCTTCTGTCCTTGTGGTTCCTCCCTCCTTAATTTCTCTTGTCATCATCCAGTCCAGCATCTACCCTCTACGTTCATTCATCTTTTTTGGGTAAAGCCACGTTCTCCTCTAAATTTCCCAGTCCTTTGCCGTTCTCCTTCCATCTCGCCTTCGTGCAGCGTGTGCTGCCTTCATCCTCTCCTCCGAAGGTCTGCCTCATGAAGACTGATCCCTCCTTCCAACCAAACAAGTTATTTTTTTGGTTTTCACCCCCGTTACCTTCTTTATCCAGTTCTGATTGTGATATTTAATTACTTCTTGGCCGTCACATCCGCTTCCGAGGTGCTGTGGTATTTAATGTTGGCGTAGCCTGCTCCGTGGGGACGCAGCGGTCTGCAGGGGGCAGGGAAGGAGGAGCTGGCCAGGGATTTTGTTTGTGCTCCTGGATCAAGGGCATCACTTCCACACCTCCAACATCACTTCCACACCTTGTCTCGCCTCTGTCCTAACAAGCCTGGGTGAACAGGATGGATTTAAAGAAGAAAAAAAAGAAAAATCCAAAGAAAAAAAGGCAAAACAAATTAAAAACCAAAGCAGAACATGAATGAATGTGTACCTGCAGCTAGCTAGCTGGTGCTAGTCGTAACGTGTCCTTTTCTGGGCTGAGTTGGGCTCTCCCTAACCCAGCTGCGCGTAACCTTTTGCTGCGAATATACTTTGCACTCGCCGGTGGAATTTGCCTGTGCTCCTGGAATCGCGCCGACTCCGTCGGTAGGTTCCTGATAAGGTTTCTGGCAACGCTGGCAGGGAGTCAGCTTACCGGAGGAGAAACCAACCGTGCTTCCAGGTTTTCAGTGCAACAAATCAAATATTGCAGCCACAACCCTGATTGCTTAATGGGGGGGGAGAAGTCGCGTTGCAGTACGGGAGGTGCTGCTGGAGGATGGAAAAAGAACTGGAAAGAAAAGAATGTGCGTTTGTATATATGGACACTAATTAGTACTAGGATCCCATCAGAGATCCTGAAGAGTTAGGGGAGAGCTTTCCTTTTCCTGCCCCGAGGCGAGGTGGCGGTGAGGGGCTTACCTCGTCCTGTTCTTCCCGGTCCCCAGCTGCAGGGAATGCAATTTGCTCGCAAAGTTTTCAACCCTGTCCTGGTTTGCCTCTGGCTAGGGGGAATCTGATAAAGCCTTCACAAAGCAGAAAACAGCAGAGGTACGAGGAAAACTCAAGAAAACACCATGGACAATATTATATTAGAATGGTTTGGCTCGCTCGGGAAGGTTTTCCTTGCACAACCATTAGATCTGGAGGCTTATTTTTTATTTATTTCTTTAAATCTTGCAATTTTCTTCGGAGTTGAACGCATTTCTTTCCTCTCGGGGTGATCTTCCTCACCACTAGTGACTACTGGAGTACTGTGAGGTTTTTCTCCTCTCTCCAAGCTCTCTTAATCAGTTGAAGACCGGCGGCATAATTCTTCGCTGGAATACTCGTGCGGCAGAAATCTCAGATTTTTTTTTTTTCCCCCTCCAAAGCTGGTGGTGTTGCTTCTGAATAATATTCCAGTTCAAGATGCCACAGGATCTGCGGTCTGGGCACGTTACCTGTAATTAGGCAGTCAGTTAATGAGATCCTCGCATTCTTGGCGGAATTAAAAAAAAAATAAAAAAATAAAAAAATCTGGTGATGTTTTGACTGGAGCTGTTTGAGGGAAGCTTGGAATGCGCTTTAAAAAGAAGAAATGTTGCCTACTGGGTGTGGAAGGTCCAAGTTTTCTGTAAAAAAAAATAAATTTCAGTATAAACATAGCCACAGTGTAAGGATTCAAGCCTATTTTGGCACAGTGAAATTGAGAAATGGACCACACTCCCATTTTTTTTTAATCCCTGGCATATAAAACGCAATGGATCTCATGTTTCGATATTTCTAAGTAGCTTCGCAGTTTTTTGGTGACCTGCTGGAGGTTTGTTTTTAGTGTCCTTTGGTTTTTTTGTAGCAGAAGCAGCGATTTCAGAAAGCACCGACCCGCTCCTTACGCGCATCGGGAAGAGAAATTCATATTTTTTCCCCACTTCTTGGCTTTAAGGCTTGTGTATGAACGAGCTCTGGTTTAGGGAGGCGATGCCAACGCTCGCTCTGGAAGGCTGAATTTCAGGGCTCGTTTCTTTCCAGGCTTTCAGGAGAGCTCCGGCTTGCTGCGTTAGCTGGTGAGCGCTGCGCCTTTAGGACGTGTTTGCGTTGGAAGATAATAAAAAGAGGATTCTGCTGCTGGTACAACGCACGGTTTGTTTGCTGGGCGCTGCGCTGTCAGCTTTGACTAAACGCCTCCTTTTTCAGAGGGAGTTCTTCACCTTTTCAGGGGTGGTGGTGGTGTTTTTCCTTCTGGATTTTACCCGGTATCGTTCCCGGCAGGGTTTTCCTTGGCAGAGCCCTGGAGAAGCAGCGGTGGCAAGCTGGCGGTGTGACCGTGCGAGGAGGAGCTGACGCTCAACCAAGCTACCTGGGTATCTCAGAATACGGTACAGGCAATTTAAAGGAACGCCAAACCCTTCCTGGGACCCGTTGGACCAAACCCTGTAAGCGGGGCTTTTCTCTTCGAGGGTCTGAGCGGTTTTAATCCCAGCCCCTACCTCCGAAACCCCGCGGGGAAGGGGAATGGGAGGTGTCCAGGACATCCCACAAACGTCAGGGTACTGGAAAGAGGAAGAGCATTCTTCTCATTCCAGACACAATCAGTGTAGCCTGGCTTCGTTTCCTACGCGCTTCTGTTGTGTTTGCTTCATCTCGTTCGGTGGGAAAAAGGTTTATTTGGCAGGTTTCGCGTCCTCCGCCAGTAGCGCTTCGAGCGTTTTTTTTTTGCAGACGGGGCTTTCAGCCTCCCAGCTAAACCTGCACGGGGGCTTTGTGAACAGTGCCTGCAAGGTCAGCCTTTGTCAAAAATACCTGCTGGGACCTCCTGAGCTTGGCAGTGCCGACATTTGTGCCACGGAGCTGGAGTTAAGGACGGAGTAAGGCTCTGTCCTCATGCAGAACGCGTTGCAGGCCGATATTTCTAAATAACCGCAGAATTGTAGGGGTTGGAAGGGACCTCAAGAGATCATCGGGTCCAACCCCCCTGCCAAAGCAGGTTCCCTAGAGCAGGTTGCCCAGGTAGGTGTCCAGATGGGCCTTGAATATCTCCAGAGAAGGATATAATAATAATAATAATAATATAGATATAATAATAACATAGAAAGATGCCTCTGTCGTAAGAGGCTTGCATGGTGAGAAGAATGGGATAGCCATTGCTCCATCTGTGGTGGTTATATTTTAACCGAAAGGTCTAACCGTGGGATCAGTCTGCATCTCGTCTCGTAAAAGCTGTCTCAAATTGCGTGAATTTCCTTTTAATATTCGGATTTGACACGGCTCCAGGAACTCGCCCTCGGGATCAAAAGGGAACGGCCGGCCTCGCCTCCCGTCGGGACTTGAAAACCTTTGCGCCTGTTGAGCGCGAGCGAGTGGGGAAGCTCGTCCTGACAAATGAGGGAGGCGGCGTTATCAGATCGCACCTCCTGTGCTCGTGGTGGAGGTGAAAGTAGAGAATTTTGGGGGCAGAGGCTACGGTAGCGTGGTTATCTGACTGCAGCATCGCTGGGCACGCCGTCCCGGGGCGCTGAGGTCAGCTGCTGCTCCGAGGGGACTTTTCACTTAGTGTTGCCTCATATTATGGCTGTCAGTTCAGTTTTCTGATTACTAAGACCAAAAAAAAAAATAAATTATATATTAAAGTCAATGAGCTTGTTTAATCTTCCAGGCCAGTCATTCTGTATAAAAGCGCACGCAAAAAAGATGTCCTGCGCCCGTATTTGTAAAAACGGGCGGTAAAACCCTATCAGCTTCAGCATGAACCAAAATAATTCCAGTCTGGCTACTCGCAGTAAATAACTGTTTTATAATAGCTCACAGTAATGGGGTTTTGTGCGTGCGCTTTATTAGGTTTTAAAATTTTAGCAACAGCTTGCCACAATGAATCATAGAGTGCATTAAGTTAGTCTTTTGATTGAATTAATGCTGGGAAGAATTCAGTTGTATTACTTTAGAAATAAACGCAATCTTGCCAATTAACGCTTGAGAAAAAATAACTAAAACTCTATTAAAATCTACTTTTTTTTCCCCTGTGTTCTACAGTAAACGTGGATGCTATTCTTAGCTTTGTCCAAATTCTCGAAGTTTGGAGTTGTTCCTTGTCAGAGTGCTGTGAGTTGGGCGAAATATTCCTTTCTCCGCGTCTGGGTGGGTGCCGTCAGGCATTCAGAAAACCCAAACAAGCCACGATTTTTCCTGAGGGTGTGACACTCTGAGATGATCCCAGATCAAAAGTACTTTTAAAGGTGTTTAAATAGAAGGCGAATGAACTTTTATTCCTTGTGAGATGTGCTTGGCGATATTAGGGATGGCTGGAAATTTGAGAAATTACACACAACTATTTTCTAAGGAAGAAATGCTTTTGGTTTTAATTCTGAAATTTAGAAAGACAGAAATGAAGGCCTTAAATTTTTTTTTTTTTTAATGGAAACGAAATTGACCAAAGCATTTTTCAGCCTTTCGCCAGCGTAGTAAAAGAGTTGTCTTCCCTTGAAGCAATTCTGACTTTCCATCTTGAACCGCTTACAGAAAATTCAGCAGCCTGGCATATGGCAGTGTTTGATCTAAAAATCAATATTTGCCCATTTTTCCTATAAATGCAGGCAGAGGGATACCAGCAGGGCAGCACGGTGGTATCTGACCCTCTGCTTTTTTGTGCCCTGGGTGCCTGTCCTGTCTTTCAATTAGGATTTCGGGTGGTTGTTTCTCACTAGCCCCGTGTGATCTAGGTGGGCTAAATAAGATGGCAGGTAAATATAGCTGCCTGGGAACACCTGACTTAAAAACAAGTCCTGCTTCTGATTTTCATCTTTATCTTCTCTCTCTTTTTTGCCGTTCTTCCCAATGTTTTTAGTCCACGTAGCTGTGTGAGAGGCACAGCGCACAGGCAGAGCGTTCACATTTTCTGTACGAGATCTGCTGCGGCATTGGCATCCCCCAGCTCCATAAACACACAGTTTATAGAGCCAGAAACAGCTCTTTTACTGAATTTACCTCCAACACTCAGTTCCATCCAAATTAAAAGAAAGGAGGAACGAACGGAGAGACCCATTGAGTGGTTTTTATCGTAAATCACAACGAAGCCTGCATCTTTGAGTTTTATTTTGCCAGCTCCTACGGCACCAGCACACGGTGACGAGCTTATGTTAATTTATTGTCCTGGCAATCCCAAAGCACATGGCTGCTCTTTAAAAACAGACGTGCCTCCAGGTATCCCCACAGCGGGAATTCCTCTCCCTGCTCCACCTCCGTCCTGTGCTGCAGCTGCTCCCCTGGCAGCGCCGTTCCCCATCCTCTCACCCGGAGGAACAGCCGTGGTTTATCCTCCCCGATATTGCATGGGAGGAAATAATTTTTCTGGAGGAGGTAATTGGGTGGCTGACACGAACCTGCTGCGTTCCCCCGTGAACGCTGAGATGATTTATGTTTATTTAATGGCAGTCTGCACCCGGAATTACGTCCAGGCAGTAGACTGGGGAGCAGATCTTGCTGGCTTTGCCCTCTAAATTGATAAATTTAGAAGGCCAGAAGCAGTTCTGGAGAGCAGGGAGCCGGAGAGGTAGGACTTTCTAGATGAGGCTGAGCGGTAATGAAGCCAGCGGCATCCACACACTTACACTTAGAGGACCATAACGCTATTTATTTATTTATTTGTTTGTTTGTTTATTTATTTATTTTACCCTCTTCCTTTCAATGCTTCTGGAGATGACGAGGGCATTAAATGGGGCTGCGCTTTTTTATCGGGGTGGTGTTGAAGTGGCACGTCCGTATAGCGAACCTGCGAGCCAGGTGACGTGGATGAGCGTGTGTTGTAAGAGCTGAGCGCTGTGCTTTTCAGGACCTCATAATTAACAACGTGTCATTCTGTTTACTGAAGCTATCCTTGGGTTGTTTGCAAATCTTTTTATGTGAGGTGATTTTTCCTTTCCCCGTACAAAAGCAGGCAATTAATCTACTAGGGGTGACCTTTGTGACACCTTGAGAATCCGGAGGGTGAGGGGAAAGGGAGTGGTTTTTATCATTATTTTCAGGTATACCAGCAGAAAGATGGGTGAATTTGTCATCAAAAAGATTTAAGGTTCATGATTTGATTTCCTTTCGAAATCTTCGGGCAATCTCATCTTTTCTTCGCTCTTAAAGGACCTCAGCTCTCCATATAGCGGCGTATTAATATCTTGTGGGTGCTGCGGTGCTTTCTGTAACTGATATCTTCGGGTCTGCCGGTGGAAATTGTAGCAATTCCTTGTATTCCTCATTTTCCTGAACAGTTAGAAAAGAGATGAAAGAAGTAGTTTCTGCAAGCAGTTGCAATAAGGCTCGTTTGTATTTGCTTTTTCGCTTACACCCGAAATCCACAAAGCTAGCAAAGAGCTCAGAAGGGGAATAATGATCTGGGAGGTGCTGAGTCTTCAGATCAGAGCTTTATGGATAGCAATAGACGTGAAGTGCCTTAGTTCACTTTGGGCATCTGGATTTTTTCCCCCTGCTTGCTGTGGGAAAGGCCCAGAAGTGCTTGATGTGATGGGGCGAGCGACGTGCAGGCGTTCAGAGCAGCCTCTGCCTGAAAACTTCGTGTCTGTCAAAGTTACGGAGCTTAAATGATGTCCGTGATGCTCATGTGGGTTAGAAAAACCTTCTAAAATATTAATGCTATGTTTGTATCAATCTACGCGACAACAGATTTTGGCTAGTAGCTCTGAACCTTGCATAGAAAAGAAGGGAGGATGCATAATCCAGTTTTTGTACGCGTCTGAAGCTCACGCATTTCACCGAGGTGGCAAGCATCTGTCACTCGTAAGTCTTCAGGGTTCTGATGCCTGAATCCAGCGATGGCTGAAGCCGATGTTCAGTGTCTGCCCATCTCGGGGGGAACCTGAAGTCGAGGGTGGTGGTGGTGATGCTGTTCCTGATGACCTGGGGAGACCTGGACTTCGTCCAGGCGCTTTCTGTGTCCTGCAGCCATGGCATACCGTTGCTGGAGAGCTCAAGGGACTGCGGCTGCTGAAAATGGTCTTTGTTCTGAGTTTTGGGTAGTCTTTTAGACACCCCGGGCTAGATTACGGGGCGCGTTGCTTTCATCTTCCGTAGCAGGGCTGCTTTGATGTTCTCTGGTTGCTGGAGCTGATTAATGCCAAGTCCTTCACCTGGAGGTGCTGCAGTGCTCCTGTCCGGTTAACGGCACTCGCAAGAACCAAGACAAGATCTTTACAGCCTAGGAGATGTCATCGTGAATCCAGACGCATCCAAACACTTTTCTACTCTCCCATGAGCAAGCTGATGGAGTGGAAGTTGTCCATGCCCAGAACCGGATGGCTTTTGCAGGTCCCTTCCAACCCAAACCATTCTGCGAGTGCATGAAACAGATCTGCCTGCTCCAGAAGTTGATCTGCTGATCCTTTCAATTTTTTCTCTTTCTAAAATTAGCTGGCTACCTCAACGTTACGCTAGAGAAGGGCTGGCCCCTGTTTTGTTGACATAGCTAGATGTTTGAAACGCTCTGCCTTATCTTCACCTGGCTGTGCTGGTGCGCCGCCAGCACGGAGGCAACCAGCAGCTCTGCTCCGGTTTTACTGGGGGCTTTTCAGTCAGGAAAAACCATCCCACCGTTTGGTGGTACTCCAGAAAGTACCGTTTCCGTAACGGAATTTCCACTAGAGTTACAAGAAAAACTGATTTCTTAATTCCCAGTTAAGCACCCGAGCTGCATTTGCCCTTGGGGAGGATTATCCTTCCCCCGCCCAGGTGTTTGTAGCAGCTGGTGCTGCTGCAGGTAGAAAGCAAGGCGAAGAAGAGCCAGTGGCAAGAAGAAAAGGCTTCTTGTACTCTCTTATAAGTCTTTTCCAAGAGGCTGGGTGGCAGTAGACTTCAAGTTTCTGCTTTTTTTTTTTGAAAAAAGATGGGGCTGGACTCTGCCTGGCCCGTCTTTCCCTGGGTAGGGAACGATCAAAGCAGCCCTGGAAGTGACCGCTCGTATTCACAGCGCCTTCCCAGATTAAATGGGTGGAAGGAAGAACTTCCCCCATTGCAGAAGCGGAGGCGAGCTGAACCTGGAGAAGACATGGTTCAAGGACAGGCAGTGGCCTGCCAGCCCTGGTAAGGAAATCCTAGGGCTTTTTTTTTTCCTTTCTACCCATCAGGTGCTCTGCCTCCAGGAGCGTGCTTTGTTCCTTTGCTCTTTATTGCCACAAAGAACCCTGCTTTCTGAATTTGGGGTCAGTTTTGGTGTCTCTTCTGTGGCTTCCTCCAAGTCCCACCTGGCCCAGCGAAGATGGACATCCCCAAATAGCTGCGAACCGAGGGACGTTACTGAGGGTCGGTTGGAACAGGCACTCGCAGTGGCAGGGATCCTCATTTTTCCCTGGTGCGTGTGGACCACAGCCTGTAACAATGATGTGGCATTGAATTATTTTGGCTGGGAAAGGCTTTGGTGAGAGGGTGGTGGGTAGGAGGATCGTGCAAATCGCAGTTCTCGGTGCCCAAGGGATCCCATTCCTCCATCCGGCGTATGACCAAGCTGAATATCCAAAAAAAACCTGTGAACAGCAGCATTTCATCAAAGCTGCGTGGTGAATCTGCCTTCTTCTGATATCTGCACGCGGGGACGTAAGCTAGGTTGGTTCACCTGGCTTGTGGGGTGACACCACCTGAAATTCCTCACTTTCCCCCAGTCGGTTTCAGTTGCAGCTTGTGTTCCTGCCCCGAAACCTCGTAATGAATACCCCGAGATATACCCACAGATAACTTTTACAGTTTGGACTGCATATTTCCAGGGAACTACTGAAAAGCACTCAAAAAAAAAAAAAAATAAATAAAACTAACCCAAGATATGGGACGTGCACTGCTAAGACAGAGCATCTGCATTTCACGAGGACAATAACGTTATGGTTAATTCTTGCTAGTTGTTGCATGAGTTAAAATACAGCGTTTGGCTTATGTCAGTGCTGCTGAAAATGTAACCTTGTAAAGTGCATTATTTACAGAAAAAGTGCATGCATGAAAGGTAAAGGAAGGAAAGAAATGTTTGTAATAAACCTGGGAGGCACCGTCGAGATCCCCGAAATGTGACAGGTGAGCAAGGTAAGAGCTCCGTTGCTGCCTCCCGCAAAACGTTTTGCAGCTCCAGGCTGAGATGAGCTGCCTGAAGGAAGAAAGGTGCCTCGGCTCCTTCAGAGCGCTGGGGGGGATCAAAGGAACTTGTCACACCCCCGTTTTCTAAAAGCTCCTAGTAGCCTCGGAATTACAACGTGCCGGTATTTAGAGAAATACCAAATACGTTGAATATGGTGAATCAGTTTTGGGTAAGCCATAAGCAAAAATACCTTTTGCATGTGTCCAAATTGTCTCTTTTATTGTTTGGTTTCCCCATTTAAAGCAAAAAAAAATCAGTGATAATTTGAAATACACATCAGCTAGAAAACCAATTGTCATATTTATTGTAAACACTACCGCTATAAAGACTGCGTGCTTTTATTATGAAGAGAGCAAATGAAATATTCGCTTTCATCAGCATCTTTCCAGTTGTTTCTTTTTTTTTTTATGATTCTGTTTAAAGGCAAAAACGTTGTTTTAGGGTTGTTTTGCATCTGGCTGTCTTGTTTCTCCGATCACATGCTGGCCTGCTAATACTTTCCCGAGACAAATTGCTGAAAACATTGACTCCGTTGGAGGCTACGAGAACTCTATATATAGTGAGAGAATTGATTTTTTTTTTGGGCTCTGTTGCTAGTGGCAACTCATCCTAATCCCAAACTGTACAGCGATGTGATTTATGGTGGGTGCGTTTCTCGCTGTTTAATGTTGTCTGGATTTTTTTTTTTCCCTGTGTGCATTGCCAGAGGATCATTGTTCGGGCACAACTTAAAGATATTTCATGGTTTAAGAGAGTCATTTGTCGCAGGCTGTGTGGATTAGAGCGTTTTAATGCGTAATAAAATGTCAGTCTAAAAGCAGAGTTGAAACTGAAACTAGAAGGAAAATTGCTTAGTAATTTTTGATAGCTTTAGGAGGGAGAAGCTCCTGGTCTTTAGGAAGAAGAAGCTCCTGATCAAGTGGAAGGCCAAGTGCTGACAAAATCATCGATATCTCCTGTTTGAACTTGGGTCTGTGCTGGTAGCTTTGTGCTGCCCAGGGAGGTGGAGGGGTCCCCGTCCCTGGGGGTGTTCAAGGCAAGGTTGGACGTGGTGCTTGGGGACATGGGTTGGTGGGGGACAGTGGTGGCAGGGGGGTGGTTGGACCAGGTGATCCTGGAGGGCTTTTCCAACCATAATGAGTCTAGGATTTTTTCTGTGATTCCACTATTGCACCAAGAATTCAGAATATATATTAATTTTTAGTTTAAATTGAATAACTTTTTGACTGGGTGCCTCTTATGTACTGTGTTAAAACCCCCTTTTATTTATAAATATAACAAACCCGTGCGTTACGCACGTTGTAAAGAACACCCAAGCTTGCACCCGCTGACCCGTGCCAGTTCCGTAGTTCATCTGCTCTCTGGCTCTGGTCATGCAAGGCAAATTAGTCCTGTTTTTTTTTTTCTCCTTGGAATTAAATGCAGGTGGAAGAACAAATTGCCAGAGAACAGCAGCTGATCACTCTTAAACCCGTGTGCCAAGGTCGATCGGAGAAGTTTGTCTACAGAAGATACGGGGAGTTGCTTGGCTCTCTGTTTACAGGAGACCTGCTCCGTAATAAAATGGCCGAGATTCAGGCTTGCAATTCGCTGCCACTCGTTTTTTGCAGGGTAGGTTAAGCTGTCTCTGCTTTAATTCCCTCTGGGTCCTCGTGCATCCAGGAGGAGGAGGAGGAGGAGGATGAAGACCTGTAGCTGTGTTTAGAAACAGTTACGCTTTATGTCAGGGCTGGGGCTCGGTGATAACAGGGTGTCGTTTCTAGCTCTGCCTCCCTTCCAGGTTTGTCAAATTCCTCTGGGATCAGCGCACGGAAATCTTCATGCCGTTTCTGTTTTGACAGCTCCGCGAGGCGCAGGCAAGATGATTTAGGTGCTGGAAACGGTGTGAGGGGAAAATGTGGCAAAACGATTGTAGGTGAACACCAGCGGGAAAAGCAGAAGGCTCCTTTTGTTGAAAGATAACTACACACAGCTTTGATTCCCCGATTGAGGAAGATCTTTACGTATTTTACTCTATGCTGATATAAGGCAGAAGCAGATTTTCTCTAAATCGGCTGAAATGTCTTCTGCTTTAATATCTCTGTTTACATTCAAGAGCGTTTTCCTTTAGTGTAGTTTATCTTATCTGAGAATAAGTGGCTACTTCAAGAGTAAACATTCCAAAGGACAAACTGTAGCAAAGCTGCCCGAAATAATTAGTTGTAGTGGCAGGAAAAGCGTACTTCTAATTACAACACGGAGATGCCGAATTGGAGACATTTGGTGAGTTGCTGTAAACCCTCTGCGTAGCAGAAGAGGAGTAGAAATGCGGAGCAGGACTCCTCAGGATGGCGAAACGTTCTGCAGTGGTTGAATCGCCAGGGAACGTTTGTGTACTCGGCTATAAAAGGGCTGGGCAGATACGGCAGCTGCTATTTGCTTGGGGAAAACCCCTGTTTGAAAAGGGAGACGTGTGTCGTGGTGAAGGATGCATGAAGGAGAGAAGAGCTGCTTGAGTCGTCGGTCAGTGCTGTTCTGCAGGGAGCTGTAGTCAGAAGGGCTGAATATTTTAAGACTTGCTGCTGAAGAGGAGGTAGTGTATGAGAGTAGAGTATGTATATGAAAATCAAGTTTCAAGAAAATCCACTTTTTTTTGCTTTTGCACTTGTCAGAGCGCTGGACAAGTACGCTGAGGTGAGGGGTGACTTGTCAGTGAGCTGTGAGAAGTGCGGCCTGCAGTGAGGCTGCTGAATTTCTTGACTCAGCAAGCAGGGAGTTCCTTGATATTAGAGATACCTGCTGCTTAGGAGTTTCAAGGTGTCCTTGACACATCTGCTGAGAGCAGGCAGACCTCGAGTGGATTCACAGGCAGGAAATCATAGAATGGCTCGGGTTGGAAGGGACCTTTGAATATCATCTAACTCCAACCCCCTGCCGTGGGCAGGGATGCCACCCACGAGATCAGGTTGGCCAAGGCCCCATCCAGCCTGGCCTTGAACACCTCCAGGGATGGGGCATCCACAGCTTCTCTGGGCAACCTGCGCCAGTGCCTCACCACCCTTACAGCGAAGAATTTCCTCCTCAAGTCTAATCTAAATCTCTCCTCTTTTAGTTTAAGACCATTCCCCCTTGTCCTATCATTACCTACCTGAGTAAAGAGTCCTCCATCTTTTTATAAGACTCCTTTAAGTGCTGAAAGGTGGCAGTGAGAGGTGCTCCAGCCCTCTGAGCATCTTTGCGGCCCTCCTCTGGACCCGCTCTAACAGCCCCACATCCTTCTGGTGCTGGGGGCCCCATACTTCAGGTGGGGCCTCAGGAGGGCAGAGCAGAGGGGCACAGTCCCCTCCCTCCCCTGCTGCCACCCCTCTGGTGATGCAGCCCAGGACGCAGTTGCCCTTCTGGGCTGCAGGCACCCACTGCTGGCTCGTGTCGAGCTTTTCGTCCCCCAGAACCCCCAAATCCTTTTCCTTAGGGCTGCTCTCAGTGAGTTCTTCTCCCAGTCTGTGCTCATGTCCGGGATTGCCCTGACCCAGGTGCAGCACCTTGCACTTGGCCTTGTTGAACCTCATGAGGTTCATGTGGGCCCACTTCTCCAGCCTGTCCAGGTCCCTCTGGATGGCATCCCTTCCTTCTGGTGTATCAACCACACCACTCAGCTTGGTGTCACCTGCAAACTTGCTGAGGGTGCACTTGATTCTGTCTTCTATGTCATTGATGAAGATATTGAGAAGCACCGGTCCCAAGACAGACCCCTGAGGGACACCGCTCATCACCAGCCTCCACCTGGACATGGAGCCATCGACCACCACTATCTGGGTGTGGCCATCAACCCAACTCCTTATCCACTGAATGACCCAACCTTCAAATCCGTATCTTTCCAATTTGGAGACCATGATGTCATATGGGACCAAGTCAAAGGCCTTACAGACATCCAGGTAGATGCCATCAATGTCTTCCCTTGTTGACTGATGCAGTCACTCCATCGTAGAAGGCCACCAGATCGGTCAGGCACAGCTTGCCCTTGGTGAAGCCAGGGTGATGCTGGCTTCTTGTGGTGGGTCACAGAGATTCATTGTGGGCAAAAAATTAGGTTGTAGTGGCCTTGTGGGGGTGGTTTTGAGTTCTTTCTTCTGGCTCACCTGCTTTCACAGCTGATGAAAGCCTGGCCTACCAAGCAATGAAAAACATTCGCCTGCTCTTGCTAGAAGTCCTGGCCTGGAGGCCACACTCACACTGTACTGGGGTGCCTGTGGTACAAGAACAAGTTCCCGGAGCCGAGATGTGATCTGATAGGAACGCTGACGAACACCTTTCTACAAGACCTGGGGAAAAACGGTGTGTGTAGATCTCCAGGCGGAAGAGGCCCAAGCAGAAGAGGCTGGTGGCTGATCTCACGCTAACCTGTCAGGCAGCGAGGCTAGCTGAAGGTCAGACAAATGAAGCCAAACCAAATCGAAGCAGAAAAACTGTTCTAACAGTGATGCTACGTACTCAAAACGGGGCAGTGGTTTATTTTAGAGGTTATTTAATGAGCGGTACAAGGTCTTCAGTGGGAAGGACGGTGGTAGCAGTGCTGATATCGCTCCAACCCGGCATGGAAGCGTGCGCACTGAGGGATCCAGACTTTTGCTCCCTGATAAAAATGCTGCTGACCTGCTTGTACTTTATCAAATAAACCTGGAAGGTTAAAGTGTGCGTATATAAAACAGTTACCATTCTAGGAAGGGATCTGTTTCACTCAGGTAATATAACCGTAATTGAACAAAAGTGTTTCATATTTTTAAAACCTGGTATGAAGGCTGTTACTTGCTGCGATGTAGCATCTGGTGATTTCTGTTTTCTTTTTGCGTGGAGGGGCTGAAAAGAAAGCTCTGTGGCAATGGAGAATCCAGTCTTGAATGAGGTGAAATGAGGTCCTGCTTGCCCGCATTTCCTGGATTTTGTCAGTTGCCTTTTTGCTGGAGCAGAGGCATGGGGTCTAGTCTTGGAGGCAGCCTTGGTTTGGCCGAGATGCAGGGATGTTGAAATGGAAGCCAACTAGCCAAAAAGTTACTGGGGATGGAGCCCTCCCCTGCTGAAGTGTCTTTGGCCAGTGACTTCCAGGTGTTCTGATACTGGATGGGGTTTTTATAAAGGAGTTAATTCTTTTTTATATGCTGAATTGGGTGGAAATTGATCTCCCCTGTGCGTGCTGAGAAAGCAACCTTATGCTTCTTTGCCTCCAGAGCCTTCGAACCACTTCCTTGCGGGGATTTCTGTACCTCATCTATTTTCCAGGTTGGTTCGGGGAGGAAATGTCCCCGTAGCCTGCTTGGACAAGAAAAAAAATGGCATTGACTAGTGTAGAATATCTAAAATGAATTTGTCTGTGCTTTCCCAAGGCGGTTGAGCCAGTTGGATGGATGGATGCAGATGCGTAAGCTCCTTTGCCCTGTTCTTGGAGCTGGCAGTGTTGGCACAACGGTAGTTGGAAAAACCAGATTGTTCAATCTGTGATAAAAGCATTGCAGTAGAATTAAGGTTGTGTGCTTTGTCCTGGGCGGTTTTTGGTGTGTAAATGAAATACCACCAGCATTGTTTGATCAATGTGAGCGTGGTGGGCGAGCAGAACTTGTGGCAGGAAGCATCTTATGGCTAGCAAAGATTAAAATAAGCTGCATGTGGTCACTAAGGCTGCTTTCTCACACTTCTGTATGTAGAT
This sequence comes from Anser cygnoides, assembly GCF_040182565.1. Lineage (NCBI taxonomy): Eukaryota > Metazoa > Chordata > Aves > Anseriformes > Anatidae > Anser > Anser cygnoides. The sequence continues at coordinate 210,730,318 of NC_089873.1, read as the reverse complement.
GTGTCAAATACGTTTCCTTTTATTGGTTTATCAATGGATTGATCTTCTGTGGTCTTCATATGTCATAAATAAAAACAACACCCTAACACTGAACGCAAATCCAGTGCTGTACAGATCTTCAATTTATACTTTTATTTGAAAGCAGATAGCGTCAGGGTTTATTTTCTTTCAGACGAAGAGTCAACAGGAAACGGGTGGCTGCGCAGACTGATGTGCAGCAGTTTTAACTAATCTTTTGACCAGTTTATTGTGGTTTTCGTGATCAGGATAAGCCAGTCTTCAGTCCGTTCTGCTGCCAAATGGCAGTTTCTGGGCTCTGTGTTGCTCCATTCTTCTTTTTCTGCGTGTTGGAGGCAATGCATACGTAGCTGCATGTAGTAGGTTGCTGACCTGCCTAGAAGGGTTTGGGGGGTTGGAGGTTTTTTGGTTTTTAGGCTGTTTTTTAGTGCTAATCAGGTCCCCCAGGACTTTGCAGCTGCCTGCTGAGGACAGGAGGAGGTTACTGCCGGTTTCGGTGGAAGCACAAAGCCTTCTACAAAATCTCACGCCGGTGTAATTTCAGCTGCGTAGTCCAGGCTAACGTCACTCTGAGAGGCTGCTTAACCCGCTTGCTTTGGTTTTCTGTTCTGGTAAGGTATAACTTGTGTTCAAACACATAATGTGGTGGCTCGTTGGTCTAGGGGTATGATTCTCGCTTCGGGTGCGAGAGGTCCCGGGTTCAAATCCCGGACGAGCCCTTGTTTTATCCAGACAGATTGGAGAGCAGTGTGCCCTGGCAGCCAGGAGGGCCCAGCCGTACCCTGGGGTGCATCGAGCACGGCATCGCCAGTTGGTCGAGGGAAGGGATTGTCCTGTCTCGCTCTGCTCTGCGCTGGTGCGGCCTCACCTCGAGCACTGTGTGCAGTTCTGGGCACCACGGTACAAAAAAGGACGTGAAACTGTTGGAGAGCCTCCAGAGAAGGGCTACGAAGATGGTGAAGGACCTACAGGGGAAGATGTATGAGGAGCGGCTGAAGGCACTTGGCCTGTTCAGCCTGGAAAAAGTCCTTGGGAGTCCCTTCCAACTCGGGTTATTCTACGAATTTTGGAAGTGCAGCAGCAATGGACTTGCTTCAGCTTACCTTTAGCTGGGTGGTAAGGGAAAGAAGGGTAACTATCTTCTGGTACATACATTTTTTGCTTTCTGCTGATGCCGTGTCTGAACTTTACATAAACCTGAGGAAGCTCAGAGAGCTTTCCAGTTGTCTGTCAGCTTTTTGTGTCGAACCACAATGCTGACGGTGACGTTTGATGCTGTAGGCACTGAAATGGTTCTGTTACTGCCTTCCAATGACTGCGTTGTCTTTGTTGAGACAAGTTTCCCTTGGAAGAGGGAAAGCCAGGCCTTGGTGCACTGATGTGAACTCCCCACCTTACAAAAGTCTCTGGGTTTGAAGCCGTGGGGACTTTGTGATGAAAATTGCCTCTGATCGTTCTCCCTCCGTTGTGTGCAGTGCTTTAAGTCGCCCCTTTGAAGTGGGCACTGCTCTTTCGTCTCTTTGAAGAGCCACACGTGCGCTCGCCTGCTGGAAAGGAGCTAACGGGAGCCCCCTCATTAGAAGCACGTTTCTCATTTGAATAACCTAGCTTGGTGCACTCCAGCTGCTGCTTCTGAGGTGTGTGTGTGTGTACAGATAACTTGAAATCGGTGCTTCTCTGTAAATATAATTCATCCTTCAGATGCCTGGGATTTCACGCATATCATTTGAAATGTCTCAGTAGTGGTAATTCTGCTTAGTGTAAACAAAAGAAACGAAGAGGAGGCCTTTACATGCGGCATCTGAGAGTCGCGTCATGATGGAGCATTTTGGTGGATTAATTACGGCTGCAGGTAGGTCGGCTTTGTCTCTGCTGGATGTGGAAAGGGAATGGTAATGCAGCCTGTCCCTGCATATATGGGGGCTCTTGGAGGAGCAACTTTGTTAGTGACACACCTGTCCTTAAATTAAGAACACGGCTAAAGCGTGTGTTTAATTGTATGATAGTGATTCGTTATGGTGTGTTTCCCACCTTACTGGGGAAAATGGGATGGAGCCTTTGGGTAAGTGATGAATTCAACAGGAGCAGTGCAGCCAGCAGGGCCAGGGGGGTGCTCGTCCCCCTGGGCTCTGCTCCGGTGAGGCCGCACCTCGAGTGCCGGGTTCAGCTTTGGGCCCCTCGCTACCAGAAGGACATCGAGGCCCTGGAGCGTGTCCAGAGAAGGGCTCCGAAGCTGGGGAAGGGCCTGGGACACAAGTCCTGTGAGGAGCGGCTGAGGGACCTGGGGGGGTTTGGGCTGGAGAAGAGGAGGCTCAGGGCAGGCCTTATTGCTCTCTGCAACTGCCTGAAAGGAAGGGGTGGGGAGCTGGGGGTCGGCCTCTGCTCACAGGTAACCAGTGATAGGACCAGAGGGAACGGCCTCAAGTTGTGCCAGGGGAGGTTCGGGTTGGAAATGAGGAGACATTTCTTCTCAGCGAGAGCGGTCAGGCGTTGGGACGGGTTGCCCAGGGAGGTGGGGGAGTCCCCGTCCCTGGGGGTGTTCAAGGCAAGGTTGGACGTGGTGCTTGGGGACATGGTTTAGTGGGTGACATGGTGGTAGGGGGGTGGTTGGACCAGCTTTCTGCTTGCTGGGGACACGGAGCTGGGACACTGTGGGGCAGGGCCCACGGAGACGCCTCAGCTGCTGCCAGAGGTGGCCTTGGCCGTGGAAAGAGCAGCGGCTGTACACGTGGAGTTCAGCAAGGCCTTCGAGGCAGTCTCCTCCAGTACCTTTGTAGCTGAGGACACAGATAAGTGGCAGGGAAGGTGGGTGGGAAGCTGGCTGAACGGCCCCGTTGGCGTGGCGGGGAGCGGGACAAAGTCCTGCTGGCAGCTGGGCCTCTGGCTCCAGCCAGCGCCGGGTGCGATAGCGCCGTGCCCCGTGGGATGGAGCGCGCTGCCGGCCAGCTCCTCTGGTATTCAGTACTTTGGTTGCCAGGTGTGCTGCAGGAGAGGCCACGTTCATGGCAGCATGGATATGACAGCCCCACCTCCAAGAAAAAAGGCAATTAAAGTGCAGACAGCTGGAAACAGCCCCCCGTGCCATCTTGTACGTAAATATTTCACGTGCGTGTAGTTCACCACCGAGGTTCCTTTGCTGTCGCTGATGTCTTGGGATCTATTTCCATTGCTCAGAATAAACACATTTCATCACCAAACACATCTTAGCGTCGTAAAAGGCGTTCTGGATCCCTTTGTCTGTTCAGGGAAGCAGGGAATTGATGTCTAACGCTGCGCTTCAACTTGTCACAGGCAGGTTTGTTTTTTTTTTTTTGAAAGGTACATTGGGACTTTTTCTGCCGAGAGACTGCGTTCATGCATTTATTCACTGCTAAGTAGGTGGTTTTGAGGCCGTTCCATAGTGATTTCTGTTCGTCTCTTCTCTGAAATGCTACAAAAAGACTGAACGCTTCTAAGCAAACACCTGCCCGATTCTACCCTGGCACAGAAATTTGGCTTTCGCTTTTTCTGGGGTTGCCTCCACTGCTGTGTGTGGGTTGGGTTGATTTTTTTTTTTTAAAGTAGTAGGAGCTGAATGTTTTAGTGTTACTAGGAATGCTTGAGTGTTTCCTTTCATATTTAAAAAAAAAATATATATATATATATAAATCTATGTAGTAGTAGTTGGGGCATCGTTGCACGCTGAGTGCACTTGCACTCTGTATATTATAAGGAGGAATTGGGAACTCTTAGGCTTCTGCTGGCATAATCCCAGATGTCTTGAATTATTCTCGATCTGTTTTTGGGGGGAGCTGGAAATTCTGGGGTATCTCTCTACTTGCTGATTCACCGCCTTGCATTTTGGATTGATTTGATATAAAATCAGTTGCAACGTGCTCTGCAATTCTTTAGTTGAAGACCACTTGCTGGGATAAATAGATTCTTTTAAAACTGTATTTTGAAATTACACCTAAAAAGAAAAACTGAAACAATGCGAAATCTGTTATTCTTTCAGATCTTTTCTTTTTTTCCATTATCTTCCTTACTGTATTGGAGCTTTGCAGATCTACTCCGTTGATTCGCATCTTCAACATGCCTTTTACTTTCTGTCAACTCAGTGAGGTTGGCAAAGAGAAAATGATACCGTCTTTGTCATTCCGCTTCTGTTAGCGATACAGAATTAAAAGAAGAGTTTGAAGAGCTACACCGTGCATGGTGTGTGTGTGTAATTCCCCCCAGACCCGTCTCCTTTCTTCGTCTTTCGGATTAATGGTACCAAAAGTGTCAATTCTGTGCCGCGCGTTCTGCTGATGCGGGAGATCTTGTCTCCAGAGCTCGGTGTGTCGGCTCCTTTGCTGCTCCTCGCTTTTGTGAGCGTAGCACTGGGGAGTCTCTCAGGTCAAGGTCAGTGAAAACAGGTGCATTTCTGCGGTTGAATATTTTTGGAGGTTTCAGATGTGCTGCTGATTTGCACGCTTTCAAGTGCTTTGCTTTTGATGTATACGTTGTAGGGTTTTTTATTTTTTTTCAGTAAAATTCCTGAACAATTAACCCAGATGTCTGTAGCCCAAAAACTGCATTAACACATACTGCTCGTGCTAGGCAAGTTGTACCAATTCTTCAGCTCATACGTCAGGGGTTTGACCATCGTGTGCCCTGACTTCTCATGGGGACTCGTTCCAGGTATGGTTCAGGTCACTGCTTGGCTCGTCGTTGAGTTTCTCAGCCTTCAAGTGGAAATACATTCACCATATACAAATTCAGTCCTCCTTTTATTTTTAATCCTTCTTATTTATGTATGTAGGCCTGTACATAAAGTGGCTTTTTACATTTTGTCCAGCTGCATAGCTTTCTAAACGTGGCTAAATTAGCTTTTTAATATATAGGGTAATTCACCGTCACCGTACTTTGTTTTTTAACACGTAGTCTGTGACTTTCATCCTTAGATTTGTGTGATTGGTTAAGCGTTAACGTATATTTCAGTGTTAATGTACAGATTTCTATAAAAATGGGAGCCTTAGGTGCTGCCACCCCAGGGGACAGCCACCCACCAGTGACCCTGACAGCCCGTCAGGACGTCGTCTTCACGTGTCGTTCCGACCGAACTTCGTGCTCCATGCTGTTAAGCTTATGTACACTGAAAACTTTTGAATGCACCTGGACGTTTCATTGCATTTCTCGTTTTAATTTGATTGATGGTGAGTTGTTTCAATACCTGACAGCTGCTGGATTTTGTGTGCGGGGATTTGGGGTGGTGGTTCCAGCAGCACTGGCGGCGGGGATGCCGGTAAGCCTGGCTTCCCCTCCTCTGCCCCCGTACAGCTCCACGGAGCCCAAGGAGAAGTCAGATCGTGAGGTCAGATTACTTTAGTACCAAGATACCGCATCATACTGATATTTTTCGTCGTGTAAAGCTCTGTGAGCTAGGTTAGACTGCAGAATCGTTGGCCTCAGGGCGTATCATCCGGGGTGCAGTGAGGAACGTACTGGAGAGATGACAGTGGATCAAAACCTGCTGTGCAGCAGAACCGTTTCCATCCTCCTCCTCTTCAGATACTCATACCACTGGTATTTAGTCTGGAAGAGAAGTCCTTTCCAGCCCCACCTGTGGCTTTCGTTGTCACACAAATCATTTTGGAGAGACTGCTGCTCACTTTCTGGCCGCTTGCTGCCACTTGACCACTTCTCCTGCTGGTCGTGCTTCGCAAGCCTTTGTAATCCCTCCAGGCTTAGGTTCGTCCTTCTCAGACACAGCAGGAAGCCGAGCGAGTGTCTGTGGGCAGCAGCATGCGAGGAAATGATGTGGGAGGCTGGCATTGCCTCTCAGTTTTCGATCTCCTGTGTTGAAACCATTGGGAAAACTTCCCCGATGAGGCTTCCCTCCCCGGGGCGTGCAGCGGTGTTCCCTAGCTGCAGGCTCTTATAGAGACAGGCGCCTGCTCGCACTCTCTGTGGAATAACATGATGGTTTTTACATGGCAGCAGCTTGTCCTGCTGGTGTGTGTAATTTTTGTTGCTTTTTTTCATTTTTGGAGACTAAGAGGCTAAGTCGGGATTTTCCTGCAATACGAGGATCGTGCGAGTATCGTAGTGAAAATGGAAGGTGGACAGAGCTTGAGAACATGCACCAAATACTGTTGAACTTCATTGGATTTATTCTTTCTTGTCGTCTTTTTGAACAGCCAAAGACTTGAAATGCTTCGGAGTTGCTTTTGGTGGGGTAAAGGAAATAAGCATACTGCATGACAATGTTTGCAGGATAGAGTCAGTGCTTAAGAATTACTGTGCAGAAACAAAACTTGAACTTCCCTGCGTGCACAATTGTTCTAATGTCTCTTAGATTTAATTAATGGTTAGTTTGTGAGGGTATTAATAGATATTTATACATCCTAGTTTAAAGAAACCCTAAATAATGTTACTGCTTTCTTGCAGACCCGCCAAACCATGTCAGTAACAGAACATTTTATTAACGTAGGGAACCAAACGTTTCCTGATGTGAATGAACTTGTCCATCCTGACTGACAGTGAGGGTAAGAATATCCCAGCTCTGCACATAAAGCCTAGATGCTCACAGGAAAATTTTCCAGTTTCCCAAGTTAAGAAAACATCATGCATTTATTAGCGAATTATTTTTTTTTTCTGCTAGAAATAATTTCTCCTGGGGAAATTTGCCTACCTCGGTCTCATATTTCTTCGTGTTTTGCAATGTATTTATGGTGTCATAAAAGGATTCCTATATAAACTGTCCCGAGGTGAAAAACAGCTTTGTGTTTGACTAATCGAGGGAAATGCAGTCACAAAGCAGCACAGAACAGCTTCAAGGAATGCAGCTGGCTGATGCTGCCAGTCTTGCAGCGCTTCCCATTTTTGTTATTCACCAAAACATAGATCAAACACAAACTTACGTGTCGTATAAACTGAACTACGTGATGTCTTGCCGTCTCTTTTATTTATTTATTTTTACTTCAAGCAGGGTTTTATAGAGCAAAATCTAAAAGTGCTCGAAAATGTTTCTCATTTACGGAGCTGCTACTGCACAGTACTTTTTTCTTCATGCCGGAGCTTGCAGGCATGCCAAGTCCAAGGCCAAAATTTCTGTCGGTTTTGTGGGTAAATTTGATTTGCATGGTATTTTGTAATTCTATACCGGGGCTGGTTGAATGCTTTTGTTTTTCTTCTCCAGTGTAAACCTCTTAATATAGAAGGTTTGTAGGGGATATCTTACGCTTCCAGCTTGTCACAATTATTGTTATGCAATTAGTTTAAGTGGAATTTGTTTTGTATGGAAAAAAAAAAACGCGTGGTGAAATACACAGCTCCAAATCCACGCTTTGTGTAAACCGAGTATCCTTAGCGTTTAGCTCTGATTATACGTTTCCAAATAAGATTAGCTGAGAATTAGAAAATAACGGCCTTTGCCTCGCAGTCTGCCCAGATTTAGGTTTCAAAGACAGCTGCTTGTTTTGTTACCTCTGCAGTGCGGATAACATATTTTGGGTATTCCTCGTAGCTACCTCTGAAGCCATTTGTACTTGTAAAAGTCAGGCTCTTTCAAAAGGGGATTGTGTTTTCAGGCGTGCTTGCCGAACTGGCTGGGATCTTGGACTTGGGAACAGGAAGACCTGAAACAAATGGGTTTGTAGCACGTTAAAGACCTTGAGTATTTACCAAGAGGGTTCACTGCGAGCATCTGAACCTTCACCTGCTGGGACAAAACTTCACCTGCTGTGGCTGGCACGGCTGGGCAGCCTTCTGTACCCACCTGCACTGCACGGGGACGTTGTCAGTGCTGGAATAGGGCCAGCTCTTTGGGGCTGTCGTGGATCTTGGAAAGAGTTTCAAGGGTTCCCCTTGCATTTGGGGTCTTGCTTTGCGTTGTGCTGGCCGAGCCTGTAATGCCCTGGATGCTCTTTGGGGGTGAAAGGCAGTAGGCAGGAGCAGAAAGTGTGCTCAGAACTCATTTCGTTTGTGTTTATTGGTGTTAACCTTGTTACGGGATGTTCCTGAGGATTGTTTTCCTAACATGCCGCTATAATTACTGTGTAACTAATTTAAACAAAATTAGGTTTTCTTGTGCTGCTGGCATAGCCTTAAGCTCAGTGGAAGTAGTTTATGGTGCAACTTGATGAAAATCGCTCTGCTTTGACCACTCAGCGGGTAAAGAGAATAACTTCAGCACTTGGAGAGACCTTGACACTCTTTAATAGTCAAACTTCTTCCTCAGGTAGCCTGATAGTGTTGAAACCCTGATCTTAAAACGCAGCGTGACCGTGCACCTTGAGCTCCTGCGTGGGAGCCCGGCACGGATGTCAACGTGGAATGACACCAAGACACCAATGACACGAGAAGGACTTGAGCTAAGCGGCTTTGACGTGATGTAGCGGTGACGATGGGCAAACCAGGACGTAGCTGGGGCACCACGAGGGCTTCACGAGCCTCTCGTCCCCAGCTGCAGGCACAAAACACTACGGTCAGGTGCTGTTGAAGAAATATGGCTTTGTTTTTAAAGAAAGCCTAGATGCACGAAGCCAAATCCCGTCCCACCAAATTCTTCCCTAGGCTATACCAGGGGAAAGCTGACGAGCCTTTAATGAAGTAAATGGTATTTACACGGTAGTCCTGGGAACTGAATTCGTCCAAGAAAACTTGGAAATGTGAACACTGCACGCGGACTTCACATATGCACGAGTTGCTAGGCTACTGGTACACAGTTGTCAAACAATTTTGCTTTTTAGTTGCTCATCTAACTGCGAAGACTTTCTAGCAGAAGCTCCTTTTGAGTAAATTACTGAATTTATAGCGTATTGCTGTATGTATTAATGTCTTTTTTTTTTTCCCCAACTTTTTTTCAGAGCGTTCAGTCAGAAGAGAGCCGCGATTGAGAAAGAATATGCACAGGTAAGGTCCTGGATTAAATTTCACATCTATGGCATTGTTCTCTAGAAGCGATTTATTCACTAGCAGACTTTTCACAGAGTATATTTTTTTTTTTGTGTATCCTTTCCGTACGTTGCTTAACATGAAGAACCTGTTGAAATTCTGAAGCAGGCGGTTTGCTTGTTTAGGAGTTCGGCCTCGTTCTGTGTTTTCGTGGACACTTTGGCTTGAGGAAGTTCTTGGGCACAGAAGAAATTTTTAACATCTAAAAATTGTTCTGTGAAAGTCAACCGATTCGTTCAGGCTTTCTCAGAAGTTCGTGCAGAACTTGAGTAAGAAGTAAAATCAGGTCAGCTAGAGAAGAAATGCGTTCTGGCGTATCTGGTCCAAAGTAAATTTACATTTACATTCTTCAGAAAGGGCAGCTTCCCATTGAGCTGGAATAAGAGCCACCAGGTTTGCCCTAACGCTTGGGATAGGGACTGGAATGAATTTTGCTTTATTCCTCAGAAAGGAGGGAGGATTGGATTTTTCTCCCTTGTTCCAAAATAAGAAAGCATCCAAGAAGGGGCAGCTGCCTGCGTATTTTACAGTAAGGGCTCTTAGATCTCAAGTTCAAGTACAACAGATTAAAAATACATTACCTTATTTTAAAATAGATTAAAAGTAGAATAAAATATAAGCGAGGGAACTTGTGGAGCTCTATATACAATAAATACAACTGGAGATGTGCCTGATTCTGGGGTTGTCGATGCTGGGGCAGTGTCAGAGGCGGAGTGCGAGAGCACAGGCTGGCACTAGGACGCTTCCAGCCCTGGTCTGTGGGTTAAGTTAACGTGGTATCAGGGAAAAAAATAATTGAAGTTGTTGCATTAAGCGTCCCTTTAGTTGTTAGTGCTGCACCAGCCCCAAGGACGTAACAGATGTACGTATAGAAGAAATGCTTGCTGTGGGCTGGACGTGACTTTTTGAAAGAGGATTTCTGTACGCTTGGAAACTGCACTGTACTCGTTTCATTAGTCTTAGATTTTTCTGCTTGTGGGCTCAGCCCGAAACCCAGCTGAAAACACTCAGCGAACCGAGCGGGATGTGTACCGAGTTTCATCTGAACACTCGCGGTGGTGGTACGAGGGTCTGCGGTCGTTGGTGCTCCAGTTCTTTCGTTGCACGCGGATTTGCGTCGATCACATTGGCAGCTGCACTTAATTTGATTAAATATAGCCATTTTTCTCTGACAGAATCGATATCTGCTTAATGAAACTTTGATTAAAAGCGTGTATTCTCTGTAGTGATTTCTTCTGTAATGACGTTGTGGAGGAGTTGAGATCAATTACAAATACACTTGTCTGTTCCACGCTGGAAATGTTTTTTTATACGTGGAGGCCTTTTTAGTGTTTGCTGAAGGGAGGTCTTGGTAAGCTGGAAAATAATCAGATTCTCAGATTTGGAAGGCTTTGTCCAAACAACCGAGGCTTTCAAATACTTGCATTTAAAAACAAACAAGCAAACCAACCCCCAGCATCTCCAGCAGTACAGCTGCAGCGCTGGAGGCTCGTCGGATGGCTGCTCACAAGAATGAAGCCCTGTGGGGATCGCCTCCTTGTCCGCCGATAAGTGAAGGAACAGCACTGGGTGTTCCCTGGGCAGGCGAAAGGGTTCCTGCTTTTGAGATGGCAACGAAATTCCACACGGAGCCTTCTGGTGAGAGAAACTGCAGTCAAAATAAATGTGGAGTCATAGTCGCCGACAGCGGGAGGTTCCATTTCAGACTCTTTTAAAGGGAGCTGGAAATTCTCCGTAGCCAGTTCCTGAAGCAAGATTTCGAAACCTTTTTTTTTTTTTTTTTTGAAGATCGTCTCGCAGGGAACTCGGGATATTTAACCGAGGACATTTTTGGCAAGCTTTAAAAATAAATAAAGTGGAAGGGCGGACAGTAAAAAATAAGTTTCCCATAACTTTCCAAAACTGAAGGCTTTGTTGGTTTAAGCAAACACATTTATTCTGATGCGCTGGGCTGGGGTGCCAAGTTTCTATACAGTGTGCTTTTGTGTGGACAGGGAGAACCTGCACGAACGCTAGTAAAACACCATGGCTCAGTGTTTAGACTTTATCCCTAATTACATGGTAAGTGGCTTGAATGTATGTGATGAATGACAGGATTTGTATGTAAATCACTCCGTGCCTTATTCTACCAGGATGTTTTTAGCCTTTTTCACCATATCGTTACCTGTTGCCCTCCCAGCTTTTTTTGAGCTGTTTTTCTGTTTTTAACAACTGACTTTTCCAGACTCTGCGTGGTACGGATGGGAGGAATATCTGATGGGCTGACCACACTGCTGCAGTCCCGTGGCCCTTTCTAGATGTGTTGCAAACACGTGCTCAGCTCTTTCGCTTGGGTTTTCGGTGCTGGGTTATTTAATATGTGCTTAAAGGCTTATCGTAATATTCCGAATTGAGAGTATGTAAAGCCTCTCATTTTCCATTAATAGCATTCCTAGTAATAGCATTTAAATTGCAATAGTGTATTATTATTAGCTATTCTCCGTGATTAATAAGCTAGCTAAAATCAGCGGCTAAGAATACTTTTTCGTTAGGTAAAAGCAGAACTTGGTCAATGTGCTTTTGCTGCTATCTAGTTAATAAAATAAAAAAAAAACTAAACCCAGAAACAAACAAAAAAATCCCACCTGTTTTACCTAGCATATTAAATAGGTAAAATGAAACCTGCCTGTTTTACCTAGCATATTAAATAGGTAAAAGGGAGATTTTTTGGGGGAGCCCATAATTACATCTCTACTTGTTCTTATTATTTAATATTTTTTTACTAGACGTCAATCTCTCTAAGACTTTCTTTTCTTTTCTGCCTTCCTTGTCACGGTTTGGTTTTGCTTGGTGTTTAGTTATCCTTGTTTCAGAGCACAATGTGACTCTAGGCAATCGACTGGTGTATCTCTTGGATCTCTTGGAGCTTGCAAATACCCTGAAAGTGCTTGAGCTGTGAAACATGCTTCTTGTTCCAGCACGTGCTAATTCAGCTGCTAACTGTAGTACCTAAACTGAAGACAGCTGTGCTGTAGAAAGAGGAATGACCATGCCGGCAGCTACGGAACTGAGTTGCAAGTAGAAGTTTCTGCTCAGATTAAAAAAAAAACACATATATACTTTTTTTCTCAGTGTTTTTATGGAGATCAAATTAACATTGAAGAGACGTGTACTCGGTAAGAGGAGGCGTCTTATCTGTGATCTGGAGAGAGCAGACAGGTCACTTGGTGTTGATTCCTTCTCGTTGCTTAGCCTGGTGCAAAGAGAAACTCGATACATGAAAAACGTTTTAAAACAGGGGGAAGAGGGGTAGTGTAGTTTATATGCACGTGTTCCTCTTGGTAGCTATGAGAGAAATGTAAGCGCATCCTTTGGTGCTGGGTGCATCAATGGCAATAACCAGGAGAGGAGACTTAAAATAACGTGAAATGAGCACCAAAGGAAAAAGCCTGTTAGCAGCAAGAGGTGGAGGGGGGAAGAAGAGCCGTGAAGGTAAGAGGAAAGGTGGATGTAAGCAGATACCATGACTGATTACCTTTGGCAGCTTCTCCTTGCTTTGCAAGTGTCCTAGAGAAGTTGCTTTGCAAGTGACTAGAGAAGCACTTCTTTCAAGGCATCAGAAAAGTGAATGCCTATTTTCTAGGAAGTGATAACTGTGCAGCGTTCCAGTAGCAACTTCTCTGTATGTGCATATAAAATGCATCTACAAAGCACGCAAATAATATATTACGTACATATTATTTAGATAAACAATATATATGTGCTGCAATGCCCAAATAGGTGCTGGACTCTTCTTGCTACATCACTTTTCCATTGGTTAAATTCAGAAGATGGAAGCTGACCCTCATCTTAGCGTCTTCTGACAAGGATGCTGCACTGCTCCAATTAAGAGGCAGTGACCCTTTTTACCAATTTTTCAATGGATTAACATTCTAAGAGTTAAAATGAGATTTTACCATCCTGTCCCTTTCTTACTAATTTGTGTTGTGATTGATTTTTTTTTCTTTGTTTTTTTAACAAAGTCCAAAAATTTGCAAATGCTGTTTTCTCATTGTAACGAGAACTCTGGAAAGGTGGCAATATTTCCCTATTAAGGAATTAGAGAAATTGAATGAGTTAGGGCAATTTATATCTTACGTCTCTTAGAATATGTTATTTATTTCCCTTAGAATAGGAAGTAGATCCCTGGTCTTTGAATAGCTTTTTAAACAGAAGCCTTTGACAATTAATGCAACGTTTGCTTCAGGTGTAGAATTCCAATCCTTATTCTTCCTTTGCTTCCTAAAAGGCTTTGAGGCTTACAGAGGAGCTGTACAAGCATTTATGGGTAAAGTGCCCGTGCTGGCGTATTAGAAAGAGGTAAGCCGTGCTTTAGTAGAGATTACGCTTTTCTTTCTTGAAAGGGGAGCTGTCTCCTGTTCAACTATCACACTGTTACAGCGTTACAGCCAGGTGGAGCAAACTGATTTTCAAGAAAGTTGCGGAGCTGGGCAAATACGGTAGGAATGGTAAGAGGGGGAGGATGGCAGGCTCTGCACAGGGACAGCAGCGTCTGGGAGGCTTGGGGAGAGCTTGGTAAATGCAGCCAGGTCAGCGCTGAACGCAGGTTTCCTGGGATGAACCAGAAGTCCCGTGTGGCAGCTTGGTGAGCACAATCTTACGATGAACAGAAAGAACCTCGAGATGAAAGCAAGTCTTCCCTCTGACTCCACTGGTCTGGGATCAAATAAACTTGAGGTACCCACCTTGGAAACCCTACAGGCAGCTTGCTACTAGTCCATTTGTGTTTTTTTTTTCTTCCCAAAGGATACAGGAGCTTACTGTGGCCTCAGAGCAGGAAGAGATTGTGGACTTTAAGGGTGGGTCCCTGGCTCGGGGAGCAGCCTTGGATCGACCGGTCAGCAGCTTGCTTTGTTAAGCGATGAACTCGAGGATATCCTCGAGGATGGGAATATCCTAGGAGGATGGTACTAGGTCCGCTGCCGTGGGAAATCTCTCTCTAAAGGATGTCTGCCGTAATTAAGACACTTATTTATGCTTTAGGTCTGAAACTGATGACTTTTGTAATTAAGCAGGGCTTTAAGATAAACACCTGTGAAGTTAGCCTTTGAAGGGTCATGGGGGGAAGATGTATGGGCATCCTCTCCCTTGTAGGGAGCTAAGAGCTCTCACTTCTGTCCTCCAGATCACGAGAGGAGGAGTTTAGCTGAGAATTAGCGTGCGTATGGAAACCAGTGGTTCTCAGGCTTATCTTTTCAAGAAACTTGGCTCTTGTTCTGCAGTCCTCTGCAGAGAAACTTCTGCTTGCAGTAAATGAGTAGGCTGTGCACAAATTTCCCTACTGGGCAGGCAGAGGAGCAGTTCTGCGCCTGGGTGTGCTTGATAGCAGCTGCATGGAAGACAGCGAATTGCTTTGAAGTCTTTCTCAGGTGTATGCTCCTTGTATTTCCAAACATTCTGTAGGAAATATTAGGGGGAAAAAATCAGTAAAATCTTCTTTCAGTGGTCTCACTGCGTTTCTGCAGGTGTCAGCTTTATCATTCCTGTGTATTTTAAGACAGATAAAAGAAAAATCTTTTAAAAAAATTAACTCTTTAATTTTTTTTTTTTTGAGTTTTCTCCATACAGTCCTGCTTTTGAGAAGAGCAGGTATCTTGTTATCTGTACCATGCCATTCTGGATATCCTTAGGGAGCTGCAGCAACCAGGTTTGTGCTGAGAGTAAGAAGTGATCCTGGAGGCTGGAGTTGCTCCGCGTGCTTTACTCATGCTTTACTCAACAGTATGGCTGTAGGTTTGAGGCGGCTTTGTTCTGTGGGGTGTGTTTTTTCAGTAGCATTGCACAGCATTTTAATGACTTTTCAGTGGTTCTTTTTACCAAATAGGAAAACCACGGTTTTGCCCCCCAGCGCTGCTGAATGTTCTCCCAAGCCAGAGCTGCAGCCTCCCCATCCCAGTGCCTGGAGGGAGGCTCTCTGCAAATGCAAAGCCTCTTTCCAGCTTCAGCTGCTTCCTGCAGTGACTGCGTGTGGCTTAGGAGAGCTCACTTCTTCCCTGGACAGAGATAACAGCCGCTGGAGTCTCGTAATGCAAGGCCTGATCTGAGTTTTCTGCCCAGCTGTGGGAACTTCTCTAGGAATGTGGGCAGACCACAGGAGCTGCGTGTGTGACTTCATTTTGGATGTTGCTCCCCGAAGCCCTGTTGGAAGTGTAGGGAGGCGGAAAAGCTGTATCCAAGAAACCTCCTGATGGAAAAATGCCGGAGACACTCGGCGATATTCCTCTACCGAGCGATATTCCCCTGTGTGTACTTACCCGGGCTTGTACTTGCACGGGCTGTGACACTTCCCTGACCTTCTTGCTTTGTGGTCTTGGACTGGTCGATCCCATCTGTGCGGAAAATCATCTCAGCCTGTTTGGGTAAACACAATCACAGAATGGTTTGGGTTGGAAGGGACCTTAAAGATCATCCCGTTCCAACCCCCTGCAACATGCTGTGCTTCTTTCTGAAGAACTCTTCGTAGACAAATGATTTTTTTTTTTTTGACAACTGTGAAGCCGTAGTTATTGGTATCTAGTTTTGTTTTAAAATTAAGATTTCCTTAGGTACTAAGACAAATGCTTTATGAAAATGTATCATCTACCTCATTAACACGTAATAGATTGGCAATCTTCACATACTAACCTACGACTATAATACACTGATGGAGACAGTGGGAGATGTTCAAGAGTGGTTTCAATGGAAATATTAGCTCTTATTCTTGCAAAAAACAGAAACCAGTTGGCCAAAATGTTTATCTTTCTTCTTAAAAGAGAGAGAACGTCTCCGTGTACATCTATCTTGTCTCTCGGCTAACTGGTATTACAGCGTTTATAGAAATAAACATCAGTTTATGAAGTTTTCTCTTTCAAGGTGTGAGCTTTGTGTCTGAGTTTTCTCTTTGTTAAGGTTGCACGTTCTCCATGGTACTAATGCACTGTTTTGCATTAGGAGAGTAAGCAAACAGGGACTTTACGGAATATAGATACCGATCGGTTTGTGTTTCCAAAGTCCATTTATAAATTTAATCTCTGCACCTGATAGTGGAGATGTAGGGAACACAAATACAGCTCACTCCCCCGCGCTGTCCTTCTCCATCACTCCATCAGCCAGCAGTTTCCCACTTCCCCCTCTGAGTTTCTCAGTAGCCTTCCCTTCCTCCCTTTTCCATTTTGTGTATCTTTTCTTGAAGCCTCCTACATGAATTGTGGCTTTTGTGTAGTTATCTGAAAAAATTACTCATTCTGGTCGGTCTACGTTTTTCCATGCTGTTAGTTTTGCTCATTTTTCTCATTTTGGGATAATTACTTCCTTATAAAAAGCTGGAGAGAATTGTTGCATATCTTTGAGCCCTTCTCTGTTTACACAAGTTACCGAGGTCAAAGTCAGTGATCTATAAAGAATCCCTAGCTTCCAGTCCAAGAACTTAATAATCTTCATTCTTCTGTGTAGAAGCCTGAGTAGTTGTCAAGCTGTGTGCTTTCATTTTTCTGTTTAATAAATAAGGTTCTAGAAACTGTGTGATCTTAAGTTTTCCTAGCTAGAGCTGTCCTGAAGTTAGCAATAGCTCCCAGATAATTTTTTCTGGAGGAACATTTTCTACCAGGAAAAAAAAAAAGTATTTTTGAAGCATCTCCTTGACCTTTTTTGGTCATCTTCATTCTATGCCATCATTTGGTGTATGGTATTTCTTCTGGCTGATCCATGGAGGCCTCTGAAAGTGCTTTGGATTCACTCAGTCTGGATGCAAAACTAAGGGGAAACCGTTTTTATTTCCAGTCTAGGTTATGAAAAATACATAGGTATTGATGAGCAACCATTCTAAACAAGTCTCTTTATTCCTTGCCATTTTCCTTAAAAATCTTGAATTTGGTATGGAGCCTGTGGATGTGCATGCACGAGATTTCAGGTACCCCTGGTTGAGTCCTGTTGCTCTGTGTGAACCCCCCCATGTCGTAGCTTCCATCTTTCCCGACAGGCTGCCTGTCACTGGGGGATGTTTTCGGTTAGAGTGGATCCAGAGGAGGGCCATGAAGATGGTCAAAGGGCTGGGGCACCTCTCCTATGAAGAAACGCTGGGGATGTTCAGCCTGGAGAAGAGAAGGCTCCAGGGAGACCTTATTGTGACTTTTCAGTACTTGAAGGGAACTTATAAAAAAGATGGAGAGCGACTCTTCGCTCAGATAAGGGCAGGACAAGTGGGAATGGTTTAAAACTAAAAGAGAGGAGATTTAGATTAGAGTTTAGAAAGAAATTCTTCACTGTGAGGGTGGTGAGGCACTGGCACAGGTTGCCCAGAGGAGCTGTGGATGCCCCATCCCTGGAGGTGTTCAAGGCCAGGTTGGACGGGGCCTTGGCCAACCTGATCTCGTGGGTGGCATCCCTGCCCACGGCAGGGGGTTGGAACTGGATGATCTTTTAGGTCCCTTCCAACCCGAACCATGCTGTGACTTCATGGCCACTGCAAGGGCTGGAGCTCACGCGTGCCGGTGACCTGCCCGGGTCTGCGGAGCCGCGGCACTGCGTAGCGCGGCAGCAGGACTTGCTGGGTCCAGAAGGACAGCACCTGCTCGGTGCCACCTTTGTGTCAGCTCCTCTTGTAGCCAAACGCTGTTGGAAACAGCAGGGCATCAGTAAGAGGTTGAAGAAGATGAAGTGTAAGACTTGGTAGCTATTGAATCCATTCTTTCCAACAAAGCATGGAGAATCAGCGGTCGGGCACGCTACAAAGAAGTGGTCTGCTCCGTTTCATAAATGGTTACGAGCACCATTGTGAACGTTAGAATAACTTGTAGAGACAAGTTTGACAAATCAGGTGTTATAATGGGATTATCGATACTATTCTGCTGTTGTCACAGCCCAGCCTCTTAGTGCACGCTCCCCTTTTTACTGCCAAACAAGCGGCTCTTTAGGATTGTCTATATTAAATGCCCGTTTAACGTTTCATATAATATACTCGGCGTGTAACAAAGGCTAGGGGTCTGCGTGTGACGTTCCCAACAATATTATCGGTGCCCTTCTGTCCTTGTGTAGATTTCTTGGCTAGTCATTCATGTACTTTTTCTTCTCCAAGTGGGGTGGGGGCCAAAGTCAGGTAGCTGCTCGAGGATTTGTCTCGCCGCTGGATGAAAATTTAAAATGCGCGATACCGAAATATTTGTCCATTGAAAAAATAATTCCAAGAGGCAGGCTTTTTTATAAAACGACAAGCTATCTTCTACGGGGTTTTGTGGAATTCCTCAAGTTAAACCAATATTTCTCTAAGAACAGAGGTGGACTGTCAGCTTTTATTTTCAGTGAAAACATCTAGTTCCTCATGAAGGGGTTGTTAAGCTTAGAATTACGCTGTTTCTACAAAGCGAGCCCTTCATAAAGAACCTACATTTTTTGCTGAACTGATGCAGGCAGCTTTCTCTGAGCTTGCTTTTAGCAGTTATTTTTCTTTCCAATTCCTGCCCTCGTAAGCTCCCCCTGCCTGGAATTTTGATACGTGGAAATGCTTTGCGTCCAGATGAAGAACTGCGTTCTTAAAAGCTGCTCATTTTGACTTCGTCTCCACGTTTTAGTGAAGCAGGCAGTGTGTCTTTCAGCCTGGGGAGTTATCTGTGTGCTGCTTCTGTGAGCATCACTGTTCTCTGGACTGTAGGTTGTGTGTGTGTCTTTTTTTTTTTTTTCCCCGAACTGCATTAGCATTTTGGCTTTTTTTTTTTTTTTCAAATTCCCCAAGAAGCACAATTTCTTTTTTTAACACGTTCAGCCCAAACAGTCATCCTTCCCAGTGTCTGCCGCGCTCTTTCCTGTGATTTAAGAGGGCAGGCTAGGCACAGCTCCGAGCTTCAAAAATAAACCGAGTGGAAACTTTGGGCCTCCGGAGTCGTAGCAGTACCCGCACCGAGTCATAGGTCCGTCCTAAAATCCTCTAGGATCCGAAAGGAACCCTAATCCTTTATTATACTGCTTTCCTTTTCCATGTGTGTTTTCATAGCCCTTTCACTCCTGTCCGGTACCATCTTGCTGGTTGTTGAGGGCCCTTTCCGTGCCTGGTGCAGGGAAAATCTTTTCCCTCTTTCCTGGCTTTCTTACCCCAAGCATCGTCTGCTCATCTCGCTTGTCTGAGTCTGGGTTTGTCTCTCCGTGATACAAATGCTTTGTTTGTATTTCTGTTATCCCTTGGGCTGACTTGGGAGAAGGGAGTGGGTTATTTTGGAATATATAACTGCAGTATTTTGGAGCGTAAGGCCAGGCATACAAACAGAGCCTGCACCCTCTTCACCTTTTTTATTCCTTGGGCAAACCGGCGTGTGGGGAGAGGTCATTGCAACCCGATTTTAGCAGCCTTTTGTTTCATCCTAGTCTCGTGGCTTCCTTGGTCAAAAGCTACTTCCTGCTTCCCAGGATTGTCTCTGTGATGTTCCTGGGGTGCTGTAAGAGGATGTGGCTGGAGTGGGGTAAAAGACGAGGAAAAATGGGCCAAAAATGCATTGGAACAATGGGGGGGGGGGGCAGTTGTGTAGGGAGAATGCTGCTGCTGGGGATGAAAGCAGGCAGGGGGTGAGGGACGAAGGAGGTTGAGGGATGAAGGAGGTTGAGCTCTTCTCCGTGTTTCTACTCCTGCTTTTAGAGTCGGGATAATTTGGGGTGGGAGAGATGGCTGGAGGTCATCTGATCCAAAGCAGGGCTAGTGTCAAGGTTCAGTGATGCTGCTTAGGTCCCCTTCCCTTTCCTTCCCAAGCATTCGGGCCCTTGTTCAGTACTCAGCAGCCTGTGGTGTGAAGAACATCCTCATCCTCACAACTGCTTGAGAGCCCCAGCCTCTTGCCCTCACCTTTTTCACATTTCCCTGGCGAGGGCCGTGCCGTCCTTCCAGCGCTTTGTTCTCCTCCTGCCCTCGTTGTCAGCTTTTGGGATGGTGTCAGCTTTTGGGATGGTGTCGCATTTCCTCGGGGCTGGGAAATGCACCCGAGACTCGTGTGCGAAGATCTGTAAGCTGTCAAGGTGCCTCCAAATGGACTAGGTGATCTTCAGAGGTCCCTTCCAACCTCGGCCCTTCTGTGAATGCGTATTTAGAGGTAAATATTTGGAGCATGAGCATCGCTCTTCGTCATCCCTTTATCTTCTAGCACACCATAAACGAGGCAAAAGCCATTTGTCTTTTAAATCTCTTTTGTCTTGTATTTGCATTTACTCACTTTCTCCAGCAGCCCTGGGTTTGTTCTGAAACCATCAATTAAAAAAAAAAAAAAAGGCATCTTTTGTATTGCAACATAACACCGCTTTTTTACCTAATGAGCCTCTTCTCCATTACAATTGAAAGGCCATAATTTAAGGGAAGCAGCAATCGCCAAATTAAACGAGAACGGTACTCCGGAGAGCGTAACTAAAATGAAAATGTTTGTTTGTAAAAAAGAATCCATGCGGAATTGAAGGTATGTGGAGCTTCACTCTTCGTTTTATCCTCAGGTTCGGCTGGTTTGTTCAGCGGGTTAATTCTTCTGATGCTCAGCTGGTTTACAGTTGTTTGTACGAAGGTGGTTTATAGGAGTTATCCCTTTCTTCTGTGGGGCTGAATGTCTGATTCCACCTTCTGCACGGTAACTAGAGGGTTTGGGGGCTGTGTCTAACCAATCTTTATGGCTCCATGTGTTTTAGGTGGTGAAATCTTGGAGTATTTAAACTTCTCATATCTCTCAGCTCACATTACCATAACTTTCCTGACAGTACAGCGTCCATTGGTGAACAACAAAAATAATGAAGAGCTCCTTTAACCCGCTGTACAACACCGAAAATACATTAACTTGGGTGCGTGTTGGCACAATATTTGGGTATATTTCTGCAGGAGGCACCTTTCATCCTTTCTGTTTGAGAGCTGTCCCTGACCCAGTGATCCAGATTTTCTATTTGACGCCTAGCGGTTTGTTAGATGGATGTAAGGTAAACTGGGCAGATTTTTTGGCTGCTATAGCTGTTTGTCTTAGACCGAGGACTACTTTAAAGGGTACAGTAAGCGTGTTCTTAACTATTTTTAAAATCTATGCTCCCTTCTTCCCCTTTGCAGCCCTGGAAGTCATGCTTTCAGACCTGCACAAACCAGAATGTGTTGACAGCTTTAAAAAAAACAACACAGAGAGAGAATGTTGAAGTCAAATCTACCGTAAATGATTATTCAGTATAAGACCCTGCATATACAGTGGCTGACTTGTTCAGTTTTATCCAGATAAAAGGCCTTTTATCGGCCAGCCCTGCCTACCCTCCCGAGAAAGAGGAGGGAGAAAGGAAACGTAAGGTTGCTCAGGCCAGTGCAGGAGAGGAGTCCAAATGGCAGCTGCAGAGGCAGAAAAGATGTGCTGCTAATCTGACAGACGTGCTAGCAGCAGAGAAGTCTTGTCCGTACGATCTGGGCGAGCGAGTGCCTGCTGCTCTTTGTACCTCTTACCCCTCCGGCAAAGATAGGAATAAACAGCTAGGGTGTTTCTGCAGCACGGTGCGAAAATACGTGGCCTGCTATACAGCCCCTATAGGTGCTGAGCCTCCTCTGTGGGTCACGGGTTAGGAAACACCCCTGGAAAGCATCCTGCCGGAGTGCTTCTGGTTTCTCTTCCACCGTCCGTGTAGTTTGGATCTCCGGGTGGCATCGTTGGCAGGGCTGGCACCGTCCCGACGGTAAAACAGAACACCCCGAGGCGGTGCTGGCAGCGCTCGCTGGCGTTTATAGCAGCAGTTTGCTGCCTAGGTGAAAGGTTTTAACCCGATTTGTGGACTTTGGGCAGGCGAAAGAACCTGTCACTTGCCGTAGCTGTACAAATAATAACGATATTGGGATAGATTTCAGCATGTGCTTGAAGTGCGGTGCTAAATCAAAGTCAACATGGAAAAGAAACTTGTGTTATGGCATCCATCCTAACTCCATAAAATTCATGCATGCAAGCGGATCTCCTAATTACAAGTATGAAGGAGTGAAGGCGTAGTGTGGTTTAGTTCCTTGCAATTTCAGCGAAAATAGTCTTGATTATTTTCTTAGATCTCTTAAAATTGTCGCTACTTATCTGTGTTTTGTAGCATTCACCGGTTTGTATCCCGTTAGTTGCAGATGGCCTGCCGTACTTGGGAAACTGGAAGTTTTTTTCAATATTTCCCATTTTCATGAAAAAATTAGTCTGCAGTAAGCTTTATATTGGGAAATTTCAGTGTATTAAACTAACCGTACTTCTGTTACATTGAGCACACGTGCTAAGGTATGGTTTGACCAATAAATCAGTGACATCAGCATCAGTAAAACGTGGGCATCATGCACTAAATAGAAATGTAGTATAAAGGTAGTGCAGGAACAAATCTTTAACATCAATTTGCATTTTAATTGATATGTGTAAACCGTGAAAGTTGTTTTGATGATTACACTGATTTATTCCTCCTATCCCCTTTTTGGTTTTTCAGACATTATTCTGTGTTTTCTGCTAGACAGATAGTCTTACTGCCGTTCATTCCACTAGCAGTATACTTAATACACTGTCTTTGGCAGTTTAAGGGGTAGTTTAACATATTTTCAACAAGAATAAAAGCATATTTCATACTGGTTGCAAACAGAAGCTAATTGAGTGGGAGGAAGTTCAAGCTTGCAGATTTATGGAAAAAAAAAAAAAATCTCAGCCCTGGTTTTCTTAGCTCTGATTGTGTACAAATATGACTCAAAGCTTTTTTGTTTTTACCTTCCCAAACCATAAAGAGGTAATTTTTAAAATAAAAAAAAGGGCCGGTCACATTTTTTTGAGATGTGAAATTTGTGAGCTACTAGGTTTCCTGGATTTATTTCTGGTCAGGGTGCCAAGTACATCTGTGTTTGCTTTTTGATTGTCTATCCAAATAGGCTAGTGAGAAGTTTGCATTTTTCCTATCAAATTATTTTTATTCTGTTTATAGTAGCATCTTGAAAGGCATTTTCTGTCTGGTGGCGGGTTTTTTGTTGGTTTTCCTGATAATTTTTGTTCGGTTAACTTAGAGCAAAGCGCCTGTATGAATACCCTCCAGCAAATGGGGGTTAGATGAGCGAAGAAAATTACTTCTCTGTGTTCATAAAAGTGCCATATTCTGGACAAGAAGGGTAATACCGTATCTACCTTTTTAAAAATAGCTTTTAAATATATGGTTGTTATCAGATTCCCTACAACTGCTCCTGCAGTGTTCTGCCTGAGTTTCCTGTGCCTGCCAGGCTCGCCACCATGACGGACTCGGAAGAGGTTCCTCGGAGGCAGAAACAAAGGTGGTTTCCCAACTGTTGGGGAAGGGAAGGTGCCGAAATGGATGTGTGGATCAAAGATCAAAAGTTCCTTTAAACGCAGCTTTCTGTTTTATTCCATCACGTTGACGTGGCATTATCATGAAGAACTCTTCGTCTCCTGCTTAATCATTGCTCTCACTTACAGGGGGCTGTGTGGAGACAGAAAGAGCTGAAATCCAGCCAAATGCTTATTTCTGATCATTCTGGTAGACTATAGCATGTTAGATCGGTCTCCATACAGAAAGCAAAACCACCCAAACTCATATAGCAACCCCAGCCCCAATAAAAACCACTCAAGAAGTTTGAATCTAGGTACAGACAACTTCTGGAAAGTCTCATGAAGAAAACTTTTGGATGAGGACTGCACCGTGAGCTCTTAGAAAGGGCTTTACCAAAAACTAAGCCATTGCTAAAACTACATTGCTGTACTTTTCTTTGCAGTGATGTACCCCTGGCTGGGGCTGCTTCAGGGAATTTGACGTTACGTGAGATCTGCCCTGTTCCCTTGTTCAATTTACGATGCCAAAATAGCGTTTCTTGGAGGAGCCCTTTTGGTTTCCATCAAGACACCAATGGTTCAACCAACTGTCCTTGGGAAGACGTATTTAGGAATTACTCAACTGCCTTGCCCACTTAGAGTTGCAGCAAGCAGTCATGCTTTGCAGATACGTTTTTTACTAATGCTTATAGCTCACTCCTAAAGAGGTGGGTTTTATCATGGAAACGGAACAAAAACCATACAGCATATTGATTATCTGGAGTAAAAATACATCTGCTTTTCCTCTAAACAACAAAGAAGTGTAAGGGTTATTGACTTCAAAGCTCATTTCCTTTCTTTTGTGGCGATAATTGCATATGAATAAAAGATAAGAACCATGGTTTAAGTGTTTATTTTTACACGAGGGTGTTTTAGTGATGCACGTTGGGCTCTCTCGCCTCTCCCATCCCCTTTTATCTCTCCAAGCTGACCATCCTCAAGAGATGTTTTTACGCGGCCACTTTTGGAAGTTATTCCTAGGAACATAGAAGCACATTTCTGAGGCTTCACAGATTCCTGTTAGGACCGGGGTTGGACGAGATGATCTCCAGAGGTCCCTTCCAACCTCAACCATTCTGTGGGTTTATTTCAAAACAACTAGAAGTTGTTTGGTGTAAACTAAAGTATTAGGAACTTAATAGTCAAATAAATGAGTTTTGCAATATTAGTGTCAATCTTTCAAGCAGCTCAGGAGACTTTAATGCTTGAGTGAAGGTTCTGACTGGTAAGTTTTTTTGCAAATGTATCTATCTGGCTAATTTGATGTGTATATAGCTTTGAGAAATAAGGAAATCCTTTTTTGTGCTTTGAACTTGGCTTTCTAGAGTTAGCAAACTGACGAATTGAGATTGCACAAAGATCTACAATAGTTTTCATGGACTGTAAGCTTTGTTGCTTGTTAGGCAGTGGATTTAAATACATGTAACAAAGATTGCGAAGATTTGGGGAGTTCTGCTGTCGTTTTATTGTTACTAAAATTCTTGAAAACAACGACAGTTACCTTCGTCCTGCAAAATATTAAATGGAATCAGACAGATCCCATCTGCCTAACCTACTGCGCAACAATGAAATGTGTTTTAATGTAGCTTGCAGAGTTTTAAGCGTGGCCTCTTTTTTATTACTTTGTTATTGTTTTGCTGCTTAAATGAATTGTTCTGCTACTGTGATATCTCTAGATGAGCATTTTTGCTCTGCACCAACAGTGCAAGACTTCATATACCAACGAGGATATTTTTGCAGTTTTAAAAAACATAATTTGGAGGGGGAGATCTTCAAAGAACAATTTGAAAGGAAGATTACCAGCTGCTAGCAAATCTGAGGTCTTCATCAGTACTGCAGAATTCATTTCTCGCATTAACACCCTTCCTTTTCGCATGGTCTCTGTTCGTTGCATTGCCTTACGTTCCCGCATTACTCTCTTCGGTTGGTCGTGGAGAAGCATTGTGCAATTCTGTTTTTGCAGTAGACTCTAGAGAAAAATAACAAGGCTTGATTGCAAGAAGAAATCATGGTGCTTAACTAGCTGTATGTGGAGACTGCTTTGCAAAACCTAGAGTAAAGAGGAGCATTTTGGTTCCGGCTTTTCCTGCCTTTTGTTTCTCTTGAGCTCTTTTTGCTATGACATACAGTGGAAGTAGTTTGAATATCAACAAAGCGAAACCCTTTTCGATTGCCCATTTGAACATCTGTGAGGGAAGGGACAATAATAGCATCAGCTATCACGATAGGTAAAACATACATTTTATGAGCATTTTTTCTAAATTTCAGTAAAAGCACAAATTGCATCTTGTTGATACCTCATACTCCAAATGGCGACGTGTGTGGAGCCTCTGCTCCACGTCGTATTTGACAGTGCAGTTTATTCCACAGCTGTGCTGATGTATGAGCTACCTTAATTTTCTGAAACCCTTCCCACATGATCTGCATTGACCACTCTGAAAACCTCGACGTGCACGTGGCTGCCAGTTTTGGGATTGTGGTTGGTCGTCACAGGAACCGAGCTAGGTGGAAACGAGCGTGTATCCGCTGGGGGACATTGGTTATTGGGGCTGATGTCTGAGGGCCGTATGGGATGAGCAGCACGGTAAGCCCTCCCCAGCTCACCCTTTCCATCAGCAGTAGCTGATGTTCTCTGTATATGAGGCATTCCCCGCATTCCCCCTGTGAGGTACATAGTGGGTTTGTGTGGCAAGGGCTCGTTTGCTGCCCACCTCTGCTTTAAACGAGCTGCTCGTCATGCCTATTTTCCCTGCTATTTTTTCTCTAATCATCCAAAGCAACTTAATACGAAACGTCTGATATCCTTCATGTTCTGGAGCAGCAGCGATGTCACCTCAGTTCCTTTTGCCAGGTGGAAGATGATGGGATAAGTCTTGATGAAAACTGTGTGGTAATACAGAGAACCTCTAGCCAGTGAGGAGACAATGAGTACAGCAAATTTCTATCAGTTGTTACCACGTTGGTCACGATTCCACAAACCACGTCGTGTTCCCCCATCCCTTCAGCTGTCTGGCTTCCAGGCTGGGAAGTCCAAGCTCTCCGAGGTGATGCACTGGCTGTACAATAGGACAGTTTCAGTTGGAAGGGACCCACACAGATCATCAAGTCCAACTGTCAGACTGCTTTGGGACTGATCCAAAGTCAAACCATATCGTTAAGAGCATCATCCAAATGCCTCTTAACTCCGGGCAGACACAGGCCATCAACCTCCTCTGTGGGAATGAGATGGGCCTAATGACCCTCTCAGAAAAGAAATTTTTCGTGATGTCCAGTGTGAACCCGCCCTGGCCCAGCCTGGTTTTCCTCCATGTGGCCACTGTTCCATGCGTTTTCTCTGTCCTTGCTACTTCTCCTTCTCCAACTCTTCCCTCTTTCTTAGAGAAGAGGGAGAAGGAAAGACCACACTGGCAGAGAGTTTGAGATGGAGCTCCATCTCTTTCTGCAGTGTCACAGCAATAATCTCTGTTCTTCCTTCCTGGCTTGGTGGTGGCTGTTTTTTATTTTTAATTCTATGTTTTATTTTGGGCTGTTTTTTTTGACTGTGAATGGACATTGATATTTTTTATGATCCTATTTACTGTGACCCCAAAATCTTGACCCTGCATGGAAACAGTCCATCAAGCATTTTACAAAGGAGATGAGTGCAAGGGTTTTTTCTTTGCGTCTGTTTATTTATATTGAACTTCATCTCCGCTTTGTTATCCGGTGATGCAGACTCACTAAACACCTTTCCAGTTCCTGATAGCAGCCCCCAGCTTTAATCCCTGCATAACCAGCAGCAGCAAATGTCGGCTTGTTGCTCCTGTCCTTCTGCAGACCGTTCATAGACGCATGTAGCAGCCAGGTCCCTGCACAAAGTCCTGTCCTCATCCGGAGCTTCTGTCCCCGTGATTTGTACCGTGCCATCGCTTATCTGTTTTACGGCGACCTTCGCTTCTGCTAGGCTGCTTGCTTTCTTTCAACATCTCCGGTGAGAAACCCGTGAGAGAAGGGTTGTGGCTGCAGGGTAATAAATCGAGCTCTTGAATCTTGATGCAAACAATTGAACAAAACAAACCAACCCCCCCAAGAGAACTAAAACCAAAACAAAACCACCCCACAAACCTATATCTTGTTACTGGGTTTGTAAGGTTGCATGGCTTGCTTACCTTAATTTCTTTTTTTTTTCTGTATGTCTTGGATGTTAGGAAAAGGCTAAGCAAAGAGCTTATAAGGTAGAAATGTTGAAAACAACCTGAAATATTGTTTCACTTCCTGATATTTTTGGTCTTTCCAGTAAGCCACAGAGCTGAAGCGAAGCTTAACTTCAAGATTAAGGTATTAACGGTAGCTAAATTTGAATCACAGGCTGCAGTTAAAAGTAAATTATATACTCTGCAGTTTACAAAAATTGCACTAAGTGGTGGTCATACTTTCTGTACTAAAATCTTTTAGAGTAAGCAAGCTGTGGAAGTTATACAAACTCCAAGCCTCGCAGGGTTATATGAAACAGGAATGAAGAGTGATTTACTCTTCCAACCAGTTTCTAACGTAGCATTCAACACAGTTTCTCCCTGATTATTCTTACAGTTTATCTGGGTTCAGGACCATGAAATGCTTGATGATTCGTGGCAGGATCAGGACGTGCTGAGGAAACATTGATGGAATTCAGGCTCGGTGCGAGCACGGGTGCAGCCGGGCTGGTTGGCAGTGTCCGCACGGGTGCTGTGCCGTGGGGGATGCAGGAATACATCCTACTCCAACCACTTATATTTCGTGTGAAAAAGTATTAGCAATGTATAGAAACGGCATAGTAGTCTGATAATCTTATGTGAAGGCAGAAAAATGAGGGAAATCTTGAAGACTTCTTAATATTATCTGCAATGCTAAGTATTTAAAAACAAAAGTACCTTCCAGTAAAGATGCTGGGACAATGTAGACTAAGTGGACCCAGTTGACACTGGGAAGCAAATATTACTTTTCATAATCAGACTGGTTACTTACGTAGAGGTTTCTCACTTTGTGTTGATATGAAAATGGGAGAACATCTGAGGTGGTTCTGCCGTGCGTCACGTAGTATTGCCTGTTCTACTTTATTTGGGGTTGATTGAAGCCAGCTCTTCCAAAGGTATCAGCCATACCAGTTCTCTTAGTTTACTCAGAAAGGCTTCTGATGTTGAAATTCACTTCATCTTACCAGTTTAGGGAAAAGTCATCGGTCGTCCTCAATAACTTGCAGCTGCTGCACTGAAGGATGTCAGGAGCGAGTTTTCTCCGGGCGGTTACGCGGCCTGGGTTATCAGTGCGGAGGTCATCAGGAAGGTTAGTAATCAGTTCGCTGTGGCTAAGATTTGATTGCAGGTGTTTAAAACCATGACCAGAGGCTACTGATAGGTTCGGAGAGGTTTTCCTACCATTTGAGCGACGAAAAACCGCCCTCAAAATAAAAAGAAATAGTGCTTTACGCAGCATCCCTTGATTTCTCGGTAATGTTTGTACGCTTCATTGGTGTGCATCTCCGCACTAGGTTTGTTTAACCAGCCTTCTCTGAGTGCAGAAGATGTAGTTTTAATCAAAGATACCTTTTTTCTTCTTCCTGATACCAGGCATCAGTGCTGGAGTCAATGGGTTTGGGATTATTGAGGTATTTTGTGAGAAACCCATCTCTGCAGAAGTCAGTTCATTGGTTTGCCAAATGGGAAACTGAAAGAAATTGAACTCATGTAGTATTAATGTACATGATATTCCATCGATTTGGGGCATTTTCTGTCTCAACCTTTTATATATTTTACCTCTCTGAGTATTTTTAAGCAAACTATGCTGACAACTGTCTCTACAATCAAAATTATACTGTCCCCGGCTCCGTAAGCACTATAGAAAACTGGCTTCTTATTAAATTCCTTTCACCACACAAATGGTCAGTTGGGCTGGTAACCAAGTTACAAAAGAATCAGAAGCGGAGTAGTAGCTTTTTTTTTTTTGGCCAGGTGCCCAGAAATTTCCCCGTTGGGGGAGCGGGCAACGAAAACCCGGTCGCGGAACCGCCGCTGCTTCTTTTCGGGCTGTCTGGAAGATGTACGAGCTCGCGTCTTGAGGATGCGGATGCTTGACCTGCGGATGCGGCAGCACCTGCGCCCATCCCACAGGGAGGCTACCAGGGGGAGATGGCCTCGTGGACGGCCCCTTCCTCATCTCACGCCCCGTTGTGACCGAATTTCACAGAAGGGCGCATTAGCACAAGAAGGGGATCCAAAAAAAAAGGGAAAGAAATCACGTCTGGCTTTAGGAAATAATTTGAAGGTGAGAAGTGATTTAGTCCCATTAATTGGCCCTCGTTTGCATAAATGCCACGACACCAGAACTTTGTTTTAATCGCTCCGGCTTACATGTGGCCTCATTAAATGGCTCGCGTCCTCCTGCTGAGGCAGCTTTATGTCTGTATGCGTGCATTCAGGTGGCCGCGCTCTGCTCGTGGTTTTCGTGGTGTGTGATGTGTCTGAAAGCTTCTCCGCAGCCGACACAGTTTGCAGCCCCCCCGGCTGTGCGTGGCCACGAGCGGAGTGTCTCCAAGCGTGAGCGCCTGCTGCCAGCGAGCCCTGCTTGGCTCCACGCCTCGTGATTTCAGCCCAGCTCATGTAGGTCTGCCCTGCCTTTAACCATCCCTGCCCTTGCTTCTGATTCCCAAATCTGCTCTTCCGCCTCTTTCTCAAACAGATCAGCTTTTAATTTGGAAAGCAGTGAGATACCATCTTCCAGTGATCATTTTTTTCATATTTCACATATGCTTTGATTCATTTTTTTTCCCCCTCTTTATCGTTGCCAGAATGTCTTTCTCAGTCGTCTTAAGTACTAACATCTTACTCCTCATTTAGCAACTGAAAGGAAAGAAAGTTTTTGTTCAAGTCATCCCACGGGAATATAGACAGATTCCTCTACTTTCTTTGTTCCGAGCACGAGTGTTTTTCTGTCCTTTACCGCATTACAGTTAAGCTCCTTGTTTGTGAGGCTCTGAAGTGTCATGCCCTTGCCTGTTAACTTGCCTCTGTTTTTTTTTTTCGTCGCTTTCCTCGATTTCTTGACTGTTTTTTTAGCCTTCAGTTGCCACCGTTGTGTGCCCCCAGAACGCAGCCCAACTTCTACACCTTCCTGTTTGCAATTAATTATGCTTACCCCAGTTATTGTTGGTTTATTTGTGGTGCAAGTGCTTCCAGGTAGGAAATCTGTTTTCTTCTGTGTTTGTAAAGCACTATGTAAATGTGCAACAAAATCTAAATGTTTTCTAATGACGCACCCCTGTAGAAGTTAATTAAGTTCCGTCAGGGCCGAGTTTGACATATTGTGTTGAGAAACACAGCGTTTGTTTAAAGACCAAGGAGTCAAAATGAAAATGTGATAAAGAGAGGCTTGAGTGGAGAGATGAGACCAGACTGCAAATTTGAAGCTCGCTGGAGGCTAAATAGAAGTGGTTCTTCTAAAATCTATTATCTGGCAATGCTGATTTCAATATGAATGCACTTCGCTTTGGTTCTGATTCTATTTCAGATCTTTCAAAACCAGATTTTGTTGGCTTTTCTTATGAGAAATTTGTTCTTGATGCATTTGCTTAAAACAAGACTTCAGAAAGCCCATCTGCATTCTCCAGTCTTGATATACAGCGCTCTCTTCTTTTCGGCTTCGGGCATTCATGTGAAGAGCGTTTTCCCTTGCAGAAACTTTGGATTTTAGGCACACATTGGCCAGTGTGTAAAATACAGTACCGAATGAGGTTAGTTTTATTTCTCTAAGTGATCTATTTAATTTCCCTGCTTTATCTCAGCTTTAAAGCTTTATTCAGATCTTTGTGTCTGGGATTAATTTGACTTGGCACACTGCAATGTCTCTGTCTCCCAGGAGCAGCTGATTATTTACAATGAATTTCTTTTTCCTCTTCTCCCTACGGCTTGTAGCGAAGAATTTTCTCTACCCGACTCCAGATAATACCCAAGGAGCAAAAATATTTTAAGAATGAATGAGCTGAGTTACCTGTAACGGGTGGAAACTCAAACATGACTCATCTAGCAATGTCTCCAAAGCTGTTATTTACCAGGACTTTGGTCTGCAGCAGAAACCTTTGAGTAATGAATGGTGCCACTATCGGTATAGCTGGACAGAAAATATTGAGCTAGAGGCCTGCAGAGAAACAAGGAGTTGATGAACATATCTTAATCATATGCTAAATTAGTCGTAAGTTTTTTTGTCTGCCTAAAAATGTGCAAAAGGTGCTGTCTCTCAGGTGTGTGCATAACGATGCGAATAAGAAAAGTGGCTATTTCGATCTGTTTGAAACGAGAAATTGTTAAAATCCTCATTAGCTCTACCTTTCCTATTTTTAAGTGCACACTTTTCTACTGTCTTTGGGAGAAAGCGGCGGCATTGAGGGCCTGATCTGCTGGAATGCCCCAAGCATTGTCCGGTTATTCTAAATGCTGGTTGTCCCTCTGTCTGCGTATTTTTGTATTCGTAGAAAAAAGGCCAGTAATAATGCATAAAATCTACTAAATGAAGAGTAAAGCAGGACTCTAGTAAAATCTGGTTATGTACAGTCATGTGCTTACAGCTTTAATATGCAAAAATCTCTCTAATATGTAGAAATAACCCCCAGAACAATACCAATAATGCCATAGCCTCAAGGCGTGCTTGAATTAAAATACAAAATGTGATTTATTTCATAGCCATACTTGTGCTCACCTTTTTAAGACTCTCTGAAGTTCCTGATTATTTACATGTGGAAGCGTATAGCTCAGTCCCCAAATAATTCCTGTCCTCTAAAGACTCAGTGAATTGCACGGGAGGGCGAGCAATAATTGATAACTCTGGGCAGAGCTCGCGGTAAATCAGGGCATGTTCCTGAGGCTGTCGAAGGCTTCCTCTCTCCCAGAATTACCTCCTGAGCTAAAGTCGGTGCTGGCATCAGCGAAGCGAAGAGCAACCCAAAAAAGTGTCAAGAACGAAGATCTACGATAAGCACAGATGGGAAGAGCCAGATACAGGAAAGAAAACAAAGAGGTTTGGGGGGAGGAATTTTGTCTCTGGTGAAAGAAAAATGAATGGTGAAGGGCTGTGGAACAGCATAAAAAATGAGATTATAGGAATGGCTGCTCAAGTTTTGTGTTAGCAGGCCAAGACAAAGCAATAGAGGTGGGTGAAGAATGAGGAGCTGCTGAGCTGGAAAGTGTTAGAAGTTGGAGGGGAGAAGAGAAGAAGAAAAAAAGAAAAGTGAATATCAGAGTTTGCTGGTGTTAAAAATGGAAATACCCTTCCTGGGTAGGGGAAGAACGGTGAGAGGAGCCTGAGCTGAGCTGTATGACAAGGTGAGAGGAATGAGGCACTGGAACTGAAGATGTCGGTGCTGAAAGAACAGTAATAATTGAGAACGAGCACGCACGCAAAACGGAGGAGTTGAAAGATGCTTGGAAGATCTACAAAGCGCACAGAAGCCAATAGGTAGGCTGATCCTGGGGGAGCTTCCTACAAAAAAGAGGGAGACAAATGGTAGAGTTGATGGAAGTGCAAAGTGCTTGATAGCTTGGGAGAAAGGAAGAGTAAAAAATCCTGAGGAGTGTCGAAATCACCGCGGAGTAATTACAGGCAGGCAGGAGGGACGCGACTGAGGCAGCGCACATATGATGAACATGTGAGTAAGAGTCTTCACTCAGCGCTTCTATTTGTAAATCCTGTTGAATGAGGAAAAGTAGCAATAATATCAGTTATGTACGGAGGATTTTATCAATTTAAAGCAATGGCAGGAGCTGCCAGGAAGCTCTGGTGAACTGAAGATCGGCATGAATGAAGACTTTCAGCTGTCGTAATCTCAACGGGGAAGAGCTCGGAATCAGAGGACGAAAGAAAGTGGGGAAGCAGGGCACGTGTGCTTTGGGAAACTGGCTGATGGGCTAGCAGTTGTGAAGGTGAAGCAAAAAAAAAAAGCATAAAAAAAACCTAAGTTCTGAAAAGTTGTGCTTTTAAAAGTAAAGGATCCAAAGATAGGAGGTAGCTTTTATGTTTATTATTACAAATTACAGTGCTGGAACTGGAAAAAGACTGTGTTGCGTTGAGTGAAGTGGAAGAGGAATGGCTCTTTAAGTCTCCAGATACAAACCATCCCTGAAGATCAAGGCTACGCCGGTGGGAGAGGTGATGTGTTACAAGTCCCGGGCCACGAAGGCAGCTCTGGCTCCATGTCTATCTGCTGCCCTTTGGGACCAGAGGGGCCGGCGTGCCGTGCCCGGGGCTGTGAGCGGCGCCTGCAGCCCGCGCGTGCCGGGAGAGGAGGGGAGCAGACGGGTGGTGCAAGCCACGGGCTTTGAGGCTTGTGCTTGAAATGTAAGAAACGTTTTCATGCTTTTTAAGAGTCAATTTTATATATCCTTAAACTAGTCCGTACCGTGGTGCAAGGCGCTGTGTTTCGGTAAAAACAAGTTCGAATTGAAGATCACTGCAGGGCTGAAGCAAAGACCTTGAGTAAACGCTTCGATTTTGTATTTTTTATCCACTCCTTGATAACAGGGTGGCAAAAATCCTTGCAGAGTATAAAATCCTGACCGCACTGGGGCTCCTGGATAGCTCGAAGGCCGGCTGCTCGTCCCTTGCGAGCTCCCCCGAGGCAGCTTTGCCTTGCCCGAGCCATTCACGTTGGCGTGATGTATTACAAGCGAAGCAGAGGTACCATCTTTAAACTGCTTTGTCCCGCGGCAGAATACAAGGGAAAATGTCAAATGAAGAATACATTTCCTGGGCTCTGAACTCTGTGTCTGACCCCTGCGGGCCGCGCTCCGCTATGGAAATCGCGGCACCATCAGGATCCCTCCCGGCGTTCAGCGGGGAGCACGCGGAGGGGCGGGGTGGGGAGGGCGTGCGGCGCTATCTCCCGTCCACGTTCCCTCCCTTCTTTCTCTCCGTTTGTTTTCCACATGAGTGGGAAACAATTGCTTCTTCCACACGGAGCCCCTTCTCCCATTCCTGGGAAAATAGCAGGGAATGGGGAGCATTTGCATAATCGTCTTTAGTGCTATTGTGGGCGGGCTTTGGATGCCGGCACTGGGTTGCAGACTGGCCACCTGTCCAGAACAAATGAACTTAGCCTTTGTGTGGCGTTATCTGCTTTGCCACAGCGTTATCTTTGTGTAATGAATAACTCGATTAAAATATTATAAAACCCATCGGTCGGGCAATGTTTGCCTTGGGTTTAAATCCCCCCTCTCGGGCCGGGGAGGTGGGGGGGGGGGGAGGAGAATTTCCTCTTTCTGCCGGAGCACGACTTATATTTTCAGGCTGCCTCCGCCACCGTTTTATAACGGCCTTTGTGGAATTATCCTCATGAATATTAATTAGGGGTGTGGGAATAAAAAAAAAAACCACACCACCCCAAACCTCAAAATGATTTGCATTCATCCTTGTATAAATGATAAATTAAGTGTTGTCGAATGTTTCCTAATGGCCCATTTCACCTGTGTAAAACAATTGATTAAACAATTGAGTTCTTAGCGGGGGAAGGAGAGGAGGGTAGGAGAGGGTGCTGCGGCCACTTCCCCTGCCACCGCTGCATCGCGAGCCCTGGGCTGCTTCTCCCTCCGCACTCTTCTGACTCCTGCGGGTAAAAATCTTAT
Source organism: Anser cygnoides (assembly GCF_040182565.1). Lineage (NCBI taxonomy): Eukaryota > Metazoa > Chordata > Aves > Anseriformes > Anatidae > Anser > Anser cygnoides. The sequence continues at coordinate 210,695,430 of NC_089873.1, read as the reverse complement.
TCCTGGATCTCTCGACAGCCAGGGCGTAGGAAGGACAGACTCTTTGGGTGCCACGATTTATCGCACATCAACCTTTGCACTCAGAGTGTCTCGGCGCACACAGATTGAGTTTCGATTGCTGCGTTATGCTAAAGCAAAACAAACCCTTCCGTGCTCGTTTTTTATTTATTTTTTATTTTTTTTTATTTTTTTGCCACGAAAGGCATGGGAGCCAGCCCTGATTGTTGTGCTTCCGTACTGCTCATCACTTCCATACCTGCATCTTTTCTGCTGGGTTCTTTGGTCCATTTCAAAAGCAATTTGGCTCAGTGATCATTAGTAAGGTAGGAATCAAGAGGGACGTTGTTTTTTCCCTGGCCTTCCCCTAGCAATTAAAGGCAAGAGATGCTTTCAGCCCGTAGGACGTGATGATTTTAACTCTTCCCGAGCCCGTAGGGTTGCCGTTGGGATTGCTGTTCGGTGTCGGAGGACGAGAGCAGGGGATGATCTGTCCATCTTCAGCTGCAGTTCCCATCACGATCCTCAGAAAGCCGTGCACACTTCGCTGCCCCGTGCTGCTGCCCTCCTGTCCCCGACGCACGTTCACCGCCGTTTCGGTGGGCACGGAGCTGCCGCTGCTGTTGTTCTTCCCTTATTTATCCACCCTTTGGTAAGATCTGGCCGATCTGTTCCCGTTAGCTGCTGGTCAGTACTGCTAGCCTGAAGAAAGCCAAGTGTGTCTGCCAGATTACCCGCTGCCCTGTCCAGGAGAGAACACTAAAATCATTCAGCTGCACTTTGCTATAATGAAAAATAATTGCGTTAAAGTGAAAGATGCTAGGCAGGAAACAATGAATATTTAACGGCTGCAAACTCAGACAAGAAGTTTCAAGCCAAGACTCCTACTTCAGCAGTTAACATCTCCACACATCTTTTGATATTCTGTGGATGGTTTATTAATGTATAATTCAAAATTAAGAAGGCTGTTACTTACTACTACCCTTTTTTTTAAATAAAAAGTATTTCGTTTGTGTGGCAAACCGTGCTATAGCTTGCACACTCTGAGTCCTTAAATGTGTGTGCTCTCTGCCCGTGTTGTTTAAAAACTAATAAATCAGTGAAGTGCAAAACCTTCATGCTGATGAACTGGGTATGATTTTTTTTTAACCTGCAGCGTGTTCTTCCTGCTTTGCATGTGTTTTTCATAATGACTGGTAGCCGATTTCTCTTTCGCTACTCTTGTCCTTTGACTGGAAGTCCCCAAATCCTCGGTTTAAGCTTCTGATGTGCAGACGTGGCTCAGAGCAGTGTTTATTGGAGCAGTTCTCCAAATACAACTCAATTTGGAGTAAAATATGACGGTTCTGTGTAATCCAGCTCTTTTCTCCATCACTTATCGATGAGGTTTCCTAGGTTTTCCAGTTGCCAGCTTGCTGATGTAGCTGCTCGGTTTAGGATGTGCTGCGGGCATGGGAATCCTGCTCTTTGTTTTATTACCGCGAGCCTGACCTCTGGTACCTCGTCTTAACATTAGAGCGGACTCTGGTGAATAATGGTCTGTGTTGAAAGTGCATCCAGCTGGAATTGCGTCTTGGGACGTGGGGGTAGGGGGGACTGGAGGCCTTGGATGCCATCATGAAGCAATTAGACAAGCTACTTAATAATTTATAGCTTGCTGTCTTAAGAGTTGTAAGCATTTTGACTGAAGAGGTTTTTGTTTAACCTTTCAGTGCTTTCCACGAAGCCTACGTTTAGGTTCGAAATGATTTTCCTTTGAGGAGTGGTGGGGAATACAGAAGCAGATGACTTCGTCATCTGTTAATTAACGCTGTGTGCTGCTCTGTGCGTAGACCAGGTCGCTCACATCTCTCCGAGCTACAGTGTATGGCGAATACATAAAAACCTACGTGAAGCAGAACATGAACATAACAGTAGTTTTCGCAAACCTTGTCGGATAGATGTGTCAAATTCCTTCCAGCTGAATTTGCTCGTAACTCTGGGAGGTTGTTTGTCTGCCTGTTTGGTAACCTTAAAGTAAATACTACACTGAATAGAAAAAAAAAGTAAGAAAAATACTGCAGAAGGGAGGAAAGCCATGAAATACTGTATAGTTGGTGTTTATATGAGCGATTGTTCGTAGAGGTTATGTGAGCCCCGTATTGTGAAATCCTTTCTAGTGACTGCTTTAGCCCAAAGCACTGAGATCCCCCAGTTCAGCTGCTCGAGGGCCAGAACCGGGCACCCAGGTTTTGGGAGCAGGAGGATGAAGGCTGAGCTGCCAGAAGGTGCACGAAGGCAAAATGAACCCGAGGCATGGTCCGGAGCCCCTTGTACAACGTGCTGTCTGCCAACACCTCCGCCCCTTCCGTGGGTAAAGGAGGTGTTCTGTGGGCTTGGTCCAGTGCTGGAAGTGTTCATAAAATTAAGAAGTTATGGGCAATTTCTGGCGATTGTTTTTCAAGCATTCGTCTAGAGGAGAAATACTCTGAAATATTGTCCACATTCCTGGGTGGGACTTTTGCACTTGAAGCCGATGAGCAGCTGTTTTGCCCGGTGTAACACCAAAACTGTACCGGCGCAAGGAGAGTAAAGCTTTTGATGGCCAATAGTTGCTTCTGGATGGCAAATAGTCGCTTCTTTGGCTGATTCAGGTTGTTGCAGGGATAATTCAAGATGTAGAGCTGTGGTTTCAGTCATGTAGCTTCAAATTCAATTCTGAACACCGCCCGGTTTCCAGAATTACGCAGTAAACTCACCTTCCTTTATTTTATTCTTTCTATTCCCTTTTTGCCATCAAACTCATCTTTCATTTTCCAAGGCCTTTCCCCCTTTGGGGGAGTTGGTATTTTTGCACAGTGCATCTTGCAGTATCAGTGTTAAATTTGGTTGCTTTTTTTTTTTTTCCTAAAAGTTTTTAACCTACAGATAACACCTTCAACCTTCACAGTTGAGTTCTAGCAGAGCTTCTCCTCATCCCCCTCCCCAAACTGTTTAATAGTACTCTCTGGAAAATACCATTTCTAGTTTAAGGACTGGGATATTTCTATTTTCCTTGTGTTGTTTTTTTCCTACAGGTAAAATTGCTGCCCTCGAGCAATTATTTTTTTAACACCAGCTAGATCAGCAGTGATACTTGTGCACAGAATGGCTCTGCTCTTGTAGTTGTTGCTGAGATCCCCCAACATACGTCGGCAGTTGTTGCTGTTGAACGGTAATCCTAATTTTATGGCTCTCTCACGGTGATGATCACACCCTGAAAGTCTCCTGAATGCATTTTCATCAGTGAAGACACAGCACCTGAAGTCGTACGGTTCTGGCGGCCGCATCTTCTCAAGCACCATTTCCCCATCCCTCCAGCTCTTTGGCATCATGTGCGTTATCAACAGGAACAATTTGTGGTTTTTCAGGCGTCCTTGCATGGGGCTGCTCCTAAAGTACCCCCTCCTGGAAGCTGCATGCTTTTTATTAAATCCTTTTATCCTTTTGAAAATAGTAGCTGCTAATCTTTGGAAGGGAAAAAGTTGCCACTAAGAGCAAAAAAAAAAAAGTGATATTAGGTAGTCAGCAAGATTTGACTTTGAGTTCGTGAGGGCTGAACGTACTGAAATGTGAATTACTGTAAGTTTCCGTAACCGCTGTGTGATCTCAGATGTCATGTAATGTGCTGATGTGCACTGATGAGATCAATGCTGTTTCATTCTCTCTTGTGCACTATCGTTGACATTAGATAGATCCTGGGATATAATTTTTGTCTTAAGCTTGCTGTCTTGTCACTGTATTTGTTTTTTCTGCCCCTGACGTTGCAGAGTTCTGACCCGTTCAGGGTGTCTTGGTGCTCCCGGGCACCACAGGAACCCACATAGAAAAATCAGAGGCAATATCTATGGATCTCCTTTAAAATGATGCTTTGAAAATATTATTGGGACCTTCCATGTGTCACTGAAGTGGAACCTTGCAATAAACTGGATTCTCAAAGAGCCCAAGGTGCTCTCTGCTGCTGGTGTGAACGTCTGTGAAATAATCTGTTTCCAAGTACCTCATTTCAGTCCTCTTCTCAGATAATTTAGGTTTAAAAAGTGTATTTTCTTACCATTGCAGACTTTTAAATGTTCCATTTTTGGTAAGTTCAGACCTTGCTGGTTTGTTTTATTCATACATGAGTAAACTCGTTCTTGTCTGTTGGCCATTAGTAAATATACAGATAAAAAAGATTAACTTTGATTGTTTAGAATCAACTTTGAGCCCAAGTAAGGTTGACGCAGACAGTCTCGGAATGATTTTACCGACTGATTTCAGTCCTGCCTGTTTCCTTTCTCTTTGACCTGCCTTGGAAGCAGACTTGGGAATTAGCCAAAAAATCAAAGATTTTTCAAAACCAGTAAAGTCGGGCGCTGCAGGTGCCTGGTGACGTACAACTAGCCACAGGACCCATTCGGAAAGCAGAAAAAAATGCCAAAAAAAATGCCAGGTAAAAGTGGAATTTCCACGTGAGATGGGACGGGGTCATGCTGTAGTTGCCTGAGCGCCAACTTTCCCTTCTCTTTGAGCCATTTTTTCTGTGCGGAGATGAGTGCGCTGGTTTTTTTCTCAATTGTTCCTGTCTAATTCGTTTGTAAATGAGCAGGAAGGAGGGGGTTTTATGTGAATGAAGTCAAGCTGAGTTGAACTTGCGTTCTCTTGGCAGCTCTTACAAGATTTGGCTTGCGTTATAACTTCAGAGAAAAAAATAATTTCTAGTAGACGGATATTTCCCTTAATGAGTGCTTTAGCACCTGTATCCTGGGCTGTGGAGGTTTTTTGTCCTTTTTTGGGTTGTTTTTGGTTTTTGTTTGTATGCTTTTTTTATTGTGGACTCGATGGTCCCTTCCAGCTCAGGATATTCTATGTTTTTTTTTGCTACAGACGTGTGACCATGAACAAAACCAAGAATGCTCCCAATCTGTTTGCGGGGATAGAACAAGACATTGCAAACTGCAATACAACCTGAGCATTCAGACCTTTTACAGATGAACATATGTAAGTGCCTGTAGTGCAGACAAAGGAAATAATTGCCTACATCTTGCCTACAGGTGGCCAGGCAGGGGCACGCAGCCCCGCTGCCCATACTGCTGCCGTGGCAGGGGCAGCCACCGTCCTTTCCTGTCACCATCAACGTGAGAGGAGCAGCAAGCTGGGTTTCCAAGGCTTTTTATATTCAGCCCAAGAGCGTAAAATTCAGTTTTGTATGAAGCATTGGGAAACCTTGGCTCTACTCTGGCATCTCGGGGTATGAGCGTTGAGAGTTTCAGGCAAGCGGTTAGTTTCTCATGACTTGAAGTTGAATGCTGCGTTGGCATCGTGCATTTCTTGAACTGCAGTGCCAGGCGCGTGCTGTAGCGACCTAGCAGTGGCGTCTCAGACATGAACTGGAGCAGCAGACCACGGGTTAAAGGTTCTTGGTGATGTCATTTGTTGTCTTATCTCAGCTGGAAAGCTTGAAGAAACTTCTGCTGGTGTTAAAAAATACAAATTGCAAAAATTTCAGCTGACCTAGGTAATCCACAGAGCGTTGCTCTGACTGATAACATAACTAAGTTTGGAGTTAAGGGAAGGAATCAATACTTGCATTTTATTCCTTTTTCATTCTTAAAGGCCCGTGAACCCAGTTTATCTCCTCATACCAGCCTGCAGATCAGCTGTCGCAACAGACCACGGACTGGAAACATTTATTTGTCCTTGGCAATGTTTCTCCTGAAATTATATTTCTGGAGCTTCTTAGGTTCTCCTGTATGTCCCTGCAAGACACAGCCATGCTGGTTGTTATCTCCAGTGGGATCTCCCAGTCTTGGGACCAGGCTGGATGGGGTTTGGGGCAGCCTGGGCTGGGGACAGGCATCCCTGCCCATGGCAGGAGTTGAAATTAGATGGACTTTAAGGTCCCTTCCAACCCAAAGCATTTTGTGATTCTATGACCTTGTTACATGAACACAGATTCTTCAGAATTCCACTTGGATGGAATTCCCGTTCCCTGGAACGCATCTGTTCTTCCGTTTGTCCCCCACAACACATCATCTCCACAGAAATTACTGCCAAACAGTTCACCAGCCCCTCAAAGGGGTCAATTGTCAAACTTCATGGACAGGCAGAAGACAGAAAAGTGGCGTCAGGGCCTGCTGACCTCAAACATCGAAAATTGTGCTGGGTACGCCTTGACTTGTACCTGCCTCCTCCTCTGGCCAGCCAAGAAATGCAGCTGTTCTGCTCTGGAAGTCATAACCTTTGTTTTGAGCAGTTGGATCGTGATGCCCAAACTTCCTTGCATATGTAAGCATGCACACTTCTCTTTCTGATTACCACAGAACAATGTGGTTGTTTGTTCAGCTGGAAGAGTCGTCCAGCCAAGGCGAATCCTCTTCGTTTGTTGTTAAAAATTTGCGGGTGATGATCTTTCTCATGAGATTACCGTTCATAACAATACTTCTAGTACATTCTTACCGAAAACAAAATACCACTCCGCAGGTCACATTTCCTGGCTGAAGCAGCCTCTTCAGCCCAGTTAATTCCTTTACTGATCTGTGCACAACCAGGGTTGACGGGCGGTGGCAAACCTTGCCTCCACTGTGGTGTTAGTCAGAAGAAAGTTGGTTGGGAGAGGGTGCTTGGAAGGGAGCAGGTCACCGAAGAAAACTTGGAAGCGAGTGCTGTTCAACTGCTGAATCCCAGAATCATTAAGGTTGGAAAAGCCCTCCAAGATCACCTGGTCCAACCACCCCCTTACCACCAGTGTCCCCCACCAAACCATGTCCCTAAGCACTACGTCCAACCTTGCCTTGAACACCCCCAGGGACGGGGACTCCACCACCTCCCTGGGCAACCCGTCCCAATGCCTGACCGCTCTTGCTGAGCAGAAATGTCTCCTCATTTCCAACCCGAACCTCCCCTGGCACAACTTGAGGCCGTTCCCTCTGGTCCTATCCCTGGTTACCTGTGAGCAGAGGCCGACCCCCAGCTCCCCACCCCTTCCTTTCAGGCAGTTGCAGAGAGCAATAAGGTCTGCCCTGAGCCTCCTCTTCTCCAGCCCAAACCCCCCCAGGTCCCTCAGCCGCTCCTCACAGGACTTGTGTCCCAGGCCCTTCCCCAGCTTCGGAGCCCTTCTCTGGACACGCTCCAGGGCCTCGATGTCCTTCTGGTAGCGAGGGGCCCAAAGCTGAACCCAGCACTCGAGGTGCGGCCTCACCAGAGCAGAGCCCAGGGGGACGAGCACCCCCCTGGCCCCGCTGGCCGCACTACTCCTGACACAAGCCAGGATGCCGTTGGCCTTCTTGGCCACCTGGGCACACTGCCGGCTCGTGTTCAGGCAAGCATCAGCCAGCACCCCCAGATCTTTTTCCTCTGCACAGCTTTCCAGCCACTCTGCCCCAAGCCTGTAGCGCTGCATGGGGTTGTTGTGGCCAAAGTGCAGGACCCAGCACTTAGCCATGTTGAACCTCATCCCATTGACCTCTGCCCATTGACCCAACCTTTCCACGTCCCTCTGCAGGGCCTTCCTACCCTCTGGCAGATCGATACTTCCATCCAGCTTGGTAGGGTTGGCCTTTTGCTTCCTCACTTCAGTGACTCTCATATAAATTATGTAGACGTTCATGTTTTATGTCTGCATTTCATAATAGTAAAAAATAGAATTTGCCCTCAGAGAGATACTCTTTTCCAACAAGAGCACCTGAAATACTCCCAAAACCCGAAGGAGGTCTGACATCGTGGACAGTACTGTAGAAAAACACAGGAATGTGCTGAGTTGTCCAGGCGAAGACGTGAGGTGCGCGGTTCCTGCTGCGCTTCCGCCATGACTGGTGGCAAGGCAGAGACTCCCCTGGGCCCGGTGATGCTCTTGCACTGCACAGAGAGCTCCATACGACCTTCAGAGAGGTTATCTATAGGTTTCTTACCCTTCTTGTAGATCTTAATCATCGCTCTGCTTTGGCTTTACTCCCATGGTATATTTTTGCAACTTCTTGTAGAACTGTTCAACAGTGATAGGACCAGAGGGAACGGCCTCAAGTTGTGCCAGGGGAGGTTCAGGTTGGAAATGAGGAGACATTTCTTCTCAGCAAGAGCGGTCAGGCATTGGGACGGGTTGCCCAGGGAGGTGGTGGAGTCCCCGTCCCTGGGGGTGTTCAAGGAGAGGTTGGACGTGGTGCTTGGGGACATGGTTTGGTGGGGGACATTGGTGGTAGGGGGGTGGTTGGACCAGGTGGGCTGGAGGGCTTTTCCAACCCTAATGATTCCATGAATATAAATATTTAGTTTAACAGGTATTATCACTGTCTCTGTCTCCTGGCCTGAGTCTTTTAAACTACTGTTCTTAATTTTATGCTCTTTCTATATGCATCAGTTTTCTTTAAATTAACTGAAGATTGATGAGTTTAATTTTGGTAAGGTTCTTACAGTGCTTAGTTCATAATTCTGCATTTTAGTAATAGTCTGAAACAGCAACTGCAGTTATTAGAATATTTTCATCTTTCTGCGGTGCTGCTCTTGCTGGCTTTTAAAGCCTGTTTTAATTTGAATTTTCCACTTATTTAATTCTGTCCTGAAACTCTGTGTTTTGTCACATTGAGATTCAGCCACACGTGCTCTATAACCTTGTGATCAAACAGAAGTAAAATTGGACTGCGGAGTTTTCCCTAGCTGAACCTCCCCAATGAACACACTACTTTTGATATCATATGTATTTTCCAACAATTTTCTTAAAATTCCCTGTGTTGCAATCTGTACGTTCTGCTAATGACTCTGTTTTCACTGTTGCTTAATCTGTCTCTGTGGATGACTGGACTAGTACGTAGTTTTGTCATCCTATTTTCATGAATTTTTCAGCCTTTTCTTTACAATCTCGTAACATCTTTCTGCACTTTAATGTACTAATGTAAGAAAATATGTATATTAGGTAAGATGAGGTTCTGCTGTGGCTTGTCATAGCATCCCCTTCAGTGTCACAGTGTTTTTATTCTTGTGCAATTCTCCTTTTGCTTAATTTTTCTGTGTACCCACATGAACCAGGCTTCCTTTCACCTCCCAGAAAATACCTAGGGTCGATGCTACCACAGAGTTGCTTCCAAAAAACCACATTTCAACCTGCTCGTGCTGCAAGAATGGGTTTATCCTCTTCTCCACCACTTCCCTGCCATCAGGCAGCCGGCACAGTTTGAAAGCAAAAATTTGGATTTTTTCATGTTCCTTCCCCAACGAGGCATGTGTCAGGGTTAGCTGGCAGCATCGCTTGACCAGTCTCTTCTAAAAAGGGTTTGGTTAGATTATAAATATATATTTTTTTTTGGTGAAGAAAGCATTTCCTTTTTTAGATAAAAAAAAAAAAAGCAGTGTGGATCATGACAGACTGAAATTACCGTGGGTGGGAGAGCTGTGTGGGTGGGTTATCGTATTTGGGAGTGTACAAAGCTCTATTAACCTTTTTGCTACTTTCTTTAACAAATGACGTGAACCCGACAGCGATTCTGGTGGCGGTGTTGGAAGCGTTGGTGCAAGGCGGCTGCCCGCTGGTGCAGACCGATGCCTTTGGAGGTGTTTTGCTGACAGGACGATAAGGCTTTTCTCTCCTCCATCAGGCAGGTGAGGTAGTTATAGCATCATTCCTTACGCCCCACTTCAGTCTGTGCCTTCGGGATCACGTCCAGCCTCCTCTGTTTTGTGGGGGAGACGTGGCCGCATTCTTCTCCCAGACAGAAACATTGTGGGGGATGAAGCTGGGTGCCACGCTTCGTCAGCTGCCTGAGAGGTGAATTACAGGAAATTAGGAATTTAAAAATACACCGAATCCTCACACTTTACAAAACTAGGAAGTGCCAGATTATGGTCTCACTCTGCAGAACGGAACTGGTGGAGATAAGCACAGGGAAGGTGAGAATAGGAGAAGCTGTTGCGTTTTTGGTCGTCATTGGCGCTTTGCTCTTTCCCACAGCAACTAGATCGCGATGCTTTTCTCTCCAGCAACATGAAGCTGCCACTTGGGTGCAGAGGAAGGAGGCAGACGGCATTTCAGGAGTCCGTAGGGCTTCAGGTGGTATTTCTCAGGTGTTAAAACAAAAGGTTGTGCAGGGAAGAGAAATATCTCTACCTGACAGCAGCACTGCTTCAAGCCCTGCATCATGCACCTTCAAAGTCACGTTAAATAATAGAACCTCTTTGTGCTTTTGGTTTATATCTCTTAAGACAGCAGAAAATGGTGGTGAGGAAAGATTTGTCCCATCCTGTTGCCTCCTTCCCAGGCAGTACTTGCTCAGATGAGGTGCGTGCAAATGAGGTGCCAAAGAGGAGACTGGTGGGTCCACTCAGTGTGAAAGTTGCTCTTAGGAGTGAACAGTACAACTGCTTTTTTACACTCACTTCTACATGTGGTGTTTGATTTCATTTTGCACAGCTGAAGGTGCTGCGTCCTGCTGTTCCAGAGCTCTGTGGCAGGTTGAGAAGCTTTGTGTTGAGTTAACACTAGCAATCAGACCTGTACATGCAGAATAAAAGAGGTGATTAGCTGTGACTTAATTCTTTTGGTTCATCCATCAAAAACTCCTCATCACTCAAGCGCTGGACTTGGCTGCCCAGGGCAGTGGAGGAGTCCCCATCCCTGCAGGCGTTTAAGAGACGCGTGGACGTGGCACTGAGGGACGTGGTCTGGTGATGGGACTTGGCGGGTCAGGTTGATGGTTGGATCTGATGATTTTGAAGGTCTTTTCCAACCTAATTGATTCTATTTTTCTCCATACTGAATGTTCATGGACTATTAAATGGATTTTGGAGTCTGTCTTTTGCATCGGGACGTGGTGAGACACTGCAACAGGCTGCCCAGAGAAGCTGTGGATGCCCCATCCAACCCTGGAGGTGCTCAGGGCTGGGTTGGATGGGGCTTTGGGCAACCTCGATTTTTAGATTCCCTAAAATTACTAAATGAACACTGCTAAAAGCTTTACTATCCAGTGTGGCGCTATGGAAAAGAAATCTACCTTACACAAAACTTTGCAAAGCAATGGCACGCTGTTCAGTAGCACTACCCAGGACTTTGCTATACCTGTTAGGAGTGGGGATTTGCTCCAGGGGTGCAGGCTTTTGACCAAGAGGCAAACTGATTTCTTCTGCGGAGCTGTTGATCTGCCACCAGCCACACATACAGGTGCTATGCTGGGGCCTTCACAACTTCGTAGAGATAATCTAAGGCTCTTCTGACAGTTTCTTAGGGACCGTAAGGATGGCAGCTATGAAAAAGGAGTCTGCATTTAGGTTTATGAAGAACTTCCCAATCTAGATAAAGTTAGTACAAGTATAGGGAAGAGTAACTGCGTGTAGTCTAAACACAAGCTCCTTTAAGACAATCCTTGTATTTGGAAGACTAAAAAAAAAAATTTTAGTGGTTTCACCCATTTCGAATTCAAGGACTAGGGGGTAATTTTGTTCAGCCTGTTGGGTTTGTGGTCTTGGCAAGGGGGGAATGGCAACTTGCTCGGCATGTCGTAGCTCCTGGTGGCTGCAGCAGCCTTGCTCGAAGCTGGCTCTTGGTGCCCGTCTATCAGCCCTACCTGTGCACGGCAGTGAATGCAGAAGGAAAAACACACTGAAATCTCACTGGAGCATGCAGTAGGTTTTGCATCAGCCTAGACATTTTTAGAAAAAGGCCTTAAAAAGAACCAGGAATGTTTCTGAATGGCAATGTATTTCTAGTTTAGCAATTTGTAGTGTATAATTTAGAAAGTAAAAATAACTTACACAGATGAATACATAGCTTGATCATTTTAGCTAGTTTTATTCTAATTTGTAACTTGCTCAGGTTTATGAGCTGTTTAGTTATGGACATGGTGCCTCATCGTAAAGGTGGCATTTGTTCTGGTTTCCTCAGACCCTCTTCTTTAAGGAGACTCGCTCAGAAGGCAGCATAAGCTCATGGTCAGGAAGATTGACTTAGATTTTTCCCAACCTCTGTTATATGTGACTGGAAGTGTAAATGTTGATATCTTCTGTTGCTGCATGCACGTCTTGTGCAGAGAAAACCCTCCATTTGGACTAAACAATATTGGAGAAGTGTTACAAATACTGCCTTGCGGCATTGTTACGGCGTAAGTTATATGTTCCTGGAATTTGGGAGCTGAAGACAGAGAGAAAGCAAACAGTTGGAAGCCTGCTAGGACATGATTTTATCACATAACGGTTATTGAAATAGCCTGTCAGGATGCTCTTAATAATGGAGATATGCGGGTAAAGAAACTTCCAACATTTATTTGTTGCAAGGCGAACTAGAGCAGGTAGATTGGCTGCTGTTAATCCCCAAGTTGTTATATTCTGTCACAGAGATCTTGGCCTGATGCAAGGTCAGGAATACAATAGATTAGAGTCTATTTTGATAAATAAACACGAATTGGCTCTGGGTCTAGTCAGCTTGGCTGCAGAGTATTCAGCATCAGGTCACTTCCCCTGTTAAAGCTGCGAGTGTTGGCTTGGAAAGCTGAGCTTGGTAGCGCCTGCTCTTCCAAAAGGCTGAGGAGTTGGTGCTCAGGGACATGGTTTAGTGGGTGACATTGGTGGTAGGGGGATGGTTGGACCAGATGATCTTGAAGGTCTTTTCCAACCCTAATGATTGTACGAGTTTCGAAGTTATGCATCGCTCTGGTTGGTTGAAGTTCCTAGAAAAGCATTGGAGCAACAAATGGAAGTGTTAAGAAAAACAGCTTCACGCTAGTTGGGCAAACTCTTTTTTTTTTTTTTTTTTTTTTTTTGCTGTTACAGATTTAACATTTGTAAATAGAGAAGGTGCTGGACGCCTTGACTTTGGGGAGGTGGCTGATTCTCATGGTGGTCGAACATGCATGCTAGGGAAACGTCGTCTGGATAAAACTACAAAAGGGTCATAAAAGCCGTTCGGCAAATCATGTAGGTATCAAACAGATATTTTTTTTTTGTTAAAATGAATGAAGCTTCATAGGACCTGTCCCTAATCCAGTATTTTTCATCATTATCATTCATGGAGGAAGTTGGATGCATGCTATTAAGTTTACTGATATCGACTCAGGAATGGTGGCAGGTGGGTCTACCAGCAGTGCTGGAAGTTCAAAATCAGCCTGAAAAATCAGAGTAAGGTCTTTCAAGTGTTGGCCCTTACCTTTCGAGGAAGATTTGGACCAACTCAAGAGAGACCAGAGGAGAGCAATGAAAATCAAGGGCAAAGAAAGTAATCAGGTTACAAATTAAGACTGAAAAAAGTACTTGAAGAAATAGGGACATGCTTAGTCTAGAGCATAAGGAAGTCTTGAAACACTGAAAAAGGTGTTGCGAAAAGGAACGGAATAAATATATATATTTTTTTGTTTTACCACCTCTACAATATGCTTGGAATTGCAGTAAGTGATAAAAGGCACATTTGAGTCAAAAATAACTAGGCATTGGCATGGGACCCCATGTTTCTCATCAGGGGTTTTCACTGCTGCAGGATTTTAAGGAGTCATTCCTCCTTGAATGTGGGGCTGTCATGCAGATGGGCTCTCGCCTTGCCTTTTAAGAATCCACAGATACTCCTGCTGGTGTTGGAGCTGCTGTTGGGCTTTTGTTTTTTATCCCTATTACGGATTATATGTGGAAGGCAATGCTAACCTCCAGCAGCAAGATGTTTTGGGAAGAATTAGAGGGCATGCTTCCAGTGAAGTAATGGTTTTAGCTTTTAACTTCAATGTAAAAAACAAACAAAACCCATGAAGGACGTGAGATTTGACCTTTATGTGGCGAAGTCCCACTGCGAGTGCCATGAGTGATGTTTATTGTGACTGCCAGAGGATATTTCACTGCTGTAAATTAATTTTTCAGCTTTCCCCTTTTTTTTCCCTTGCCACCTTGTCATGTCTCAAACATCAAAAAGCAAGGCATGGAGCAGCTTGGAAAGAGATTACGAGTGTAAGGATGAGATGGCTTGGTGGCAAACTCGGTGTTTTCTTGTCCAGGAGTTGTCTGATGGCAGGAAGGAGTACCCCAGCATGCAAACAGGAGGGGGATGAGGTGCTGTTAGAGCTGCAGCTTTACATCAGCTGTCCAGCCTCCCTTAATATTTCTAGGGGTTTTCCAATTGCTGCTGCAGGCCCGCAGAAACCTACTTTATCGATTCTTTAAAGGCAATTAAAGAATCCAAGGCAATGCAGACAAACAGTCCCAGCGTATCTGTGCCCTTAGGAAGTCCTGGGATGTGCTGTACAAGTCCACGTGCTGCCCGTGTTGTGGTTTATTCTCATTTTTATTTGCTCTGCAGCAGCTCTTTAGTCCCGGTCTCGTTGCCTGAGGTCCCCTCCTGCGTGGAAGCCCCGAACCGAGTCCGTCCCGAACAGAGTTCGTTCTTTTTAAATCGTTGGAGGTTTTATTGAATCTAGCTCTAGTAAATAAAATGCCACTTCAAGCAGTTGCTGTGAACACGCAGCATCTTACTTGGGATTCAATATTGAGACTGACTCATTCGCCTGCGCTGGGGAGCAGCGCGCAGGCTGCATGGCTTTTCCGTGTCTTCTCCCCCACAATGGTTTCAAGAGGTTGTCAACCGTGCAAAATGTGTTTCACATTGCTCCTCAGGCTTGTGGAAAAAACATCTGGATGATTGCTAAAGCTGTTGGAGGGTTGCTGGCAAGAAGCATCTTGCTGTTTCGGTGAGCCAGAATCACTGACTAGTGCGATTCATTTGGAGTCTTACTAATTATTTTGGAGTCTTATTAATGGAGGAGAAGAACCTGAGAGCATCAAGGGAGGTGCTGTAGCACCTGATGCACATAGGGCTTTGAATTTTTCTGGTAGAAGTGTTCTTCAAGATTCAGGAATTTCATTTGGCTTGGTTGTATGGTTTTTTTCTTCTTCTTTTTGTTTTTTTTTTTTTTTGGAGGATTCACTGTATATGGCACTTTGTCCTCATCCTAGACCAGTCTCACTCTCCTAGAACTAAAAATGCCGTTTTAAAAATAATCTGATATTAGACAAACTGCAGGTTTTCCAGTGTAAGAAAGTCTTAAAGTTACAGCAGGGTGTGGGTTTATTTGTAGAACTAAAAGTTACAAGGGGTTGGTTGATGGATTCCACTCTAATAAAGAGAACAAAAAGAACAAAATGAGACAAAATACTGAAAACCTTTAAGCGCAACTGCTGAAGAACACAAAATTTGTCCTAGTGATATTGTACCCAAACTCCATTTAGCATCAGATGGTGTCTGCGATGCTTTCTGCAATCCATAATAGGTTTTAGGGGGCCTGGCTGTCAGCAGCAGCTCTCAGTTTTTGCTAATAAAGATCTTGAGACTTTGAAAATCGTCATTAGTGTGTCTTTGTAAAAGCCTCCTACATCTCTATCAATTACCTTTTAATTTGGGACATCTTTCACTTCCCTGTCACAAACTACTTACTTTCTATTATCTATTAGTATGATAGCTAATGTTCCCCGAGCGTTCCTTTCTTTTTCTTTTCTTTTCCTCCCCACTGGTGCTCGCAGCACAGCGACACAACGTGCCTTGGGGGGTGAGGAAGGAAAAACCGAGGCGCGGGAAGGGTGTGTGTCATCTTCCGATGAGTTGAAATTGGCTTAGTGTGACAGCCTGTCTGTTTCCACTACTTTACATTTCTTCTTCCTAAATCCTGCTTGGTGTGGGAGTAACGCACGAGATAGGATTCACCGAGTACGGTTCTTCTGACAGCACGAGCGGAGCTTGCACGGCGCTTGCAGGGGATTTCAGGCATTCTCAGTCCTCGTGTCCCTAAGCATTGATGACAAATATTGAAAGAAATCAACATATTGAAAGAAATCAACGTGTTGAAAGAAATCAACGTGTTGAAAGAAATAAACATGTTGAAAGAAATCAACGTGTTGAAAGAAATCAACATATTGAAATAGATCAACTTATTGAAAATAAATCAACATATTCAATTGTTCCTACCATTCAAAAATAACTAACTGAACTCTTGTTCAATTTCAATGATACATTCGTTAGGATGAAAAGCAAAAATTAAAAGACCTCCTTGTTTAGCAGCCAGTGAGCAGATTTTCTGCAGGCTTGGCAAACTGTTGTCCTCCATGCTTACGCTAACCCTTGCTTTCGTATTTCTCGAAATGGTGGTGCTTGAAGCCAACTAAGTGCCTTGCACGTCCAAGCTGTGCAACATCAGGGTTGCCTTTTCGCTCTCTGTAGCCTGCCTTAATGAGAGGGAGGAGAGGTTTGGGGGGTTTTGATGGAGATTCATGTTGTAATTAATTTGTTTTTTATAATGCCTTTACTCACTGAAGCTCTAGAGTTACTTTGAAGGAAACGTGAAGTATAGGGAAACGTATCCTCAAACAATATTGCTACCAGGGCAGCCTGCACGGACTTCTCTTGTTGCCTCTTCACATCTCTCCCATTGCGGGTGCATATTTTCATCCCGAGCCCTTCGAACGCGATCGACGGGCACCTTGGGGGCAGCAGCGGCCCTTGGAGGCCGCGGGCCGAGTCGGGCCAGGCCAGGGGCTAAGCAATCGGCTCGCTTCCCGGCTCGAGCCGAACAGTGCCGCGCTTTGTTTCGGTGGAGCACAACGAGGAGCCTCACTGAGGAAGGAACAAGAAGGATCTTGTACTGACAAAGTGACGTTCGGCATCGATCTTAAGAAAGGGAATCTGCTGTTCTCAACTAATTAAAAATCATACATTCGCCTCCCGGAGTTTGTGCGGAACGCAAACATTTGGTTTATTGGTTTTCGTGAAAGTTCAATAAATGATCAGACATCTCAAAACGCAGCTGGAGCCCTCTGTTCGGGGTTTCGTTGACTTCTGTGGTGCATTTGTTCACTTTGGACACAAAGGGTCAAGCCCATATAATCACGCTAGTTTTGTGCTTGATTTGCTGACATCACGAGTAACAAGGTTTTGGTGGGCAGAAATGGCTTTAAATACCCCCACCGGGACATTTTACACCTTTACCTATGGCAGAGCTTATCCTCAGCCATCAGCGAACACGTTTCTTGGTTCATTTTTCTGGTTTTGAACATTTGTTCAGCACCTCGGGGCACATCTCACAGAAGGATCTGATGCACAAGGGGCAGAAACGTGGAAACAGCTACAGCCCCTCATAGAGCTCCAAATCTCATCACAAACTGCTGTGTTGGAGTTAAAGGAAACACCCCTTTTCTTTTTCCTTTTAACAGCTACCTACTGTGATCCACACCTCTTTTAAAATTAGAAGAAATTGCAATGGGAATGCAAAAAATAATAGCATAACTTTGCTTGCGAAAAGTATTGCGGAGTGTGTTCTTTGAGGGATTGATATTTTTCTCTGCCGAGAATTTACGGGTTGTGCTAGTGGATGGCTTGGGGAATTCAAGCAACCAGCAGCGTTTGCAAACCTTTGGAAACTGGATCAGGGAAGTGTGGAACCAGTGGGCATGAATTCACCGCTAGCAGCGGTGATGGACCTAATTAAAAAATGAGGATTTTGCTGCGGTGTCTTCATTTAATTGTTGCTGGGGGTGCATCTGGCCCCCGTCCTGTTTCTCGTGCGTGGGTATCGGTGTCAGCTCGTGCTTCGTGTCCCCCCTGTCCCCACCACGCCGATGCTGCTGTGCCAGCCCCCCACTGCCTCCGTTACAGCTCCATTTTGCTGCTTTCTTGACGTTGCTGGTTTTCTGAGACTGTGCAAAGTGAAATGCGGAGACTGAACAGTGTAATTAACATTAATAATTAAAAACAAAATGCTTTTTTTAATCTGTAGTCTGTTGTCACCCTCTCAGCCTGATCCTGTGAGCACCAAAGGCCCGTCGGTTCCCCGAGGATGGAGCCGTGTCAGTCTGGGGCACAAACAAATGACCTGACGTTTCCTTGCTCCCGAGAACCCCTTTTCCCTTGCAGTTCCACAAGGGTTTTGTTTGTGCTGTCTGTGACACATCAAGACGTTTTACTTTCGGTATTCCTGGCTCTGATTTGGCCACGCACTGCCCAGAAATATCTTCTGTATTACTGGTTTTGCTGGGGTCATTCACATGCAGGAATATTTTCAGAGCTGAGGTGTGCGATTAGATCTTGGAGTCCCTATGAATTAAGATATCAACATGAAATTCATTAATACATTTCACCAGAAACTTAAAAAATATAAAAAGGGGTAGAAATATCAGTCTTGTATTATCGTAGTTTGCTAATACTAGAAATGGATTGCTTCCGTATATGTCAGATTATCATTTGTTGGATATAAGAGCAAAAATATGTTTTTGGGTACCTCGTTTTAACTTTTTTTCTCCTTCTTTCAACAGAGCATTCAGAAGCTGGCTAGCCAATACTTAAAGAAGGACTGGCTGGGAATAAAAGCTGATGAGCGAGCCGATTATAGGTAATTTAACAGTTGGATATCTTGAAATAGCTGTCTTTATATTTTCAATTTGTGTAATTCTTTTTCTCAACAATGAAACACTGCTCTTCTGTATTTTAAATGATTTATATTCATTGTCGTAGAGAATTGACAGTTAAAAAGGAAGCTTTTCATTGTTGTAGAGGATTGTCAGTTAGAAAGGAAGCTTTGTTTTCCTCTAAAATTTTGAAATAGGCTTAAATAGCTGTTTATAACTTGGATAGTTTAGGAGGATTGGGAAAACAAATGGCACAACAGGATAGAAAACATAATTGTGTGCCTCCTTCGGGTATTACCGATTTGGGAAGTTGGTATATAAATACATATCTTTTATTAAATAGCTTTAAGGTTAGAGTAATAAGCATGCAGATTACTCCACAGGATGACACAAAGCAACAAATTTCTTTTTCTGAGGCTATTCATAATGAAGATCCCATCTGACAGCGAGGAGGCACGAAACCGTTGTTTACAAAACTTGGTTTCATTAAGAAGCAAAGTGCATCGTAACATGAAAACAGAACTGCCTCAGTTGCTAAATGCCTCCCACCTTTGAATAAGTACCTCCTAAATATTTTGAAAAAGTTGTAAAATACTTCATTTTCATATTCTGACACATTTTGGTTCAGAAGCAATAAACTGTTAGTAGATTTTGGTTTTGGACTATTAGCACCTTCAGATTAGTTGTGTGTGGGTTTTTGGACGAAGAAACTGCAGGTAGCTGAAGCAAAATGGATGAGCTGTAACTACGATTTTGATTGCAAGATGCCTAAAATTGCATGATCTTATCAGAAGTTACCATCTGATCTGGTGGGTTTTAGCTGCTGCTTTCAGTAGGGTCTGTTCCATGGGAGCAATGGGTTCAACCGAGAGTAATTGCCACCAAAATTAAATCAGAAAACAGGGAAAGGAGGAGAAAAACTTAGTTTTTGTGAAACTTTGATTAAATTTTTACGTAAAACTGCAGGTATTTGCTAGATCAGCACAAAAAATTGTGCTGTAGCTTGGTTTTAAAAGCCATCCTTTGACGAATGTATCATTTGTATTTACACAAATCAACACATTTTCAGCCAAAGCCTGACCTCCCTTTCTTTCTTCTCACCACCCTTCTGTGTTTTGGTACTTTAGGAGCATGTACTCAGTCTGGAAATCGCTTTTAGAAGGCACAATGCAAGTGGCCCAATCCCGGCTCAATATCTGCGAGAACTATAAAAACTTAATTTCCGAACCAGCCAGGACTGTAAGGTGCTTTAAGGAACAGCAGCTGAAAAAGGTAATTTTCCTTTCTTTGGTTATTAGAGATGTTTTAGTAAGGCACTTCTAAAGCACCTGTGTACTTCGTAGTCTCTTTATATGCATGTTACAGAAGTAAGTAGCCAGCTTGTTGGAGAGGGAACAGAGTTCTGTGCTGGTATCTGACATTTAAATTGCTTTGAAATGAATGCAGTACAAAGTTGATCAAAACTACCACTGCAAGTCTAACATCATGCTGTGGCGATTAGATGGAATTGGCTTGGTAGTGCCAATTGCAAGTGTTAGAATAGGTTCTGATTTTAAGAGAAAGCCTATCTTTAACCTGAAGGAATGATTTGTGCAATCTTTGAGATGTCGAGTGCAGGTTGTTCAGCCACATGCTGTAAAAGCATCCCAAGTCACTATTCCAAAAGCTGCTGTAATGGAGCTATTAATCCATGCAAAGAAAATGTTGTAGTTCAAGGAAAAAATTAAGCTCGACTTTCATTAGAAAATGTGATTGGCTGTTGCATTTTAAAGTAATTTACGCCTTAAAAGGTCTCTATCATACTGCTTAACACAGAATATGTTTGAAGTAAAATGCAATATTCCATCTGTTTCCATAAGGCAGTAAGACACTTTTTAAAAATAATCATGTATTTATGTGAAGGCTAAGTACTCTTCATATTTTAATTATTTTTTTGTTTGTGTTCTGTGGATTTTGCTGGAGCAAGGAGAAAATCTGCTGTTTTAAGGAATGAGCATAGTTTACAAAAATTCATTACTGCACCAACCATAAATTTTTGGAAGTTTTCAAAACTGATCTTTTGATATGCTCACTATGTGGCTTCCATGAAGCATAACATAAGGAGGGAAATAGAAATGCTGGTGCATTGCAAGCATCTCAAATATTACTAATAGTTGTAAATATTCCTTCTGTGCATTATTACTGAGGTTCACCTCTGAGTTTAATCTCAGGTAGGCTGAACCATCTATTCATGGTAAAAGACAAAAAAAAAAAAAAAGAAAAGCACACAGTTTCATTTTTTTCTCTGCATTTTTTTGACCACACTCCTTGCAACTTACCCCCTTCAGAGCAGTATACTGTAAAATATTTGGCTACAAACTTTTAAATAGATGTTAGTGTAACATGAGCTCTCAGTTTCTCAATGAATTTTTGCATAACTCCTAGAAGTATGTGCAATATTTGTTTTTTCTAGGGGAAAAAATAACTTTATCAATGTCGTTTGTTTATTGTCCTGGGGAATTTTATTTTTTCTGTGAAGCTTTCCAAAAAAATACTGTAGCAATGTATAGCATCTTTATTTGGTTAATAATTACCAGTTATTTTTCTTCTGGTAGTTCAGAAAGTTGATGGGTTGGCAGTAGATCCTTTGGATTTCCACAAAAGTAAATAATGTATTATGCTGACCTCCATCCAGCTAAAACCTTACTAAACTTAAAATTTGGAGTCAGTGAAATACTTGTAATGTGGAGTGCCCGACCAAAGTCAAATTTCCGCTAGAAGCAGGGTCTCCTTCCACGATTGCAGGAGGTGTTGAGTGGCTATTGATGAGCTGTTCTGTTGGTTTTCCAGATGTTTCTGTAAGCCTTTATTTCCTTGACGTGGTAGCATATAGAAGCTTCACATCAAATGCATTTTTATGACCCTTTTTAATGTTAACTGATACATTCAGACAACCTCATCGTGATTTGCTGAAAAACATTGCTAGATAGCTAGGTGTCTCTGCAACAGGGGCAATAAATGTCTTCTGTAGACCATGTCTTGCCTCTTGAGAAAACTGATCCCCTGCCCTCACTTGGAGGCTCTTCGATGTGATGAGGAGGCTCTTCTGTGGGCAGCAGCCCACCCTCAGCCATCATCTTTCCCCCGAGGCCTTGTAAACTCATCCCATAAGCGATGGGTGGTTTCATAGCTGGCCTTGGGAGAGAAGGCCGAGATCTGTGGTGTTCTTTCATCATGTATCTTCAGAAAAGATAGAATCACAGAATCATTAGGGTTGGAAAAGCCCTCCAGGATCACCTGGTCCAACTGTCTCCCTACCACCACTGTCACCCACCAAACCATGTCCCCAAGCACCACGTCCAACCTTGCCTTGAACACCCCCAGGGACGGGGACTCCACCACCTCCCTGGGCAACCCGTCCCAAAGCCTGGCCACTCTTTCTAAGAAGAAATTCTCCTCATTTCCAACCTAAGATA
Source organism: Anser cygnoides (assembly GCF_040182565.1). NCBI lineage: Eukaryota > Metazoa > Chordata > Aves > Anseriformes > Anatidae > Anser > Anser cygnoides. Next base: position 210,673,633 of record NC_089873.1, on the reverse strand, counting down.
GTGTGGCCACCACTGCACAAGTCTGTACGGATCTGTATTAGAGGGCTGAAAGGCAAATAGAACAGAATTGCTCTACATGGAAGCAGTACAACAAGAAATTATCTCTGTGAGCTCTCTGAGACAGCTTTCCGCACGTAACCAGTGTCTGCCCGAACCAAAACCCCTGAGGGGCATCCAGCCTCCTGACGATTTTTTTATTCTTCAGAGATGTAAAAGCAAATTGATCTTATGTTTCCAAAACGATCATGTTAACAACTGGGGCTATTTGATATTTTAATTTTTTGATGCCAGCAGGAGGCTTCAGGGATCAAAATGCTGATTGATGTCGCAAAAACCCAGTCCTATTAAAATGGTTTTAGGTCTCTGTCAGCTGTCCAATATATGCGGGTTTTTCTACCTTTCATTTTCCTGTCATACACGCAAAGATCTGCAAAAAAGCACAGTCTTGCCCATGAAGCTTACTTTATGAAGCCCTATACCTTATTAGTCTGCACACATGAAATAATGGTTTTAATGGGAACTCATATGAATTTTTATCTGTTTTATAGCCAGTGATAAATTTGGTATTTTTAGTGAGAGCAGAATTGTGTGGTGAGAAGACGAGCAATTTCTGATGACTGACAGAAAGAAAAAGTGTTGTTTTTTTAAACTATTAACCTATTTTTAGTGATTGTTGAATGCTCTACCCCTTCCCGTGAGGCTGCATTGTAGCATTGTATCACTTTGCATAAGTCTTGCAATACTTGTGAAGGAAAAATGAAAAAAAATGAGGTGTTTAAAAGGGTGTTCAGTAAGAGGACATGTGCCACCTTGTGTGGGAGAAGTGTGAGCCTCGTGAGTGGGCCCGCGTGAACTTCATGAGGTTCACCAAGGCCAAGTGCAAGGTCCTGAAGCAGGGCTGGGGCAATCCCAACCCCAAATCTGGGATGGGCAGGGAATGGCTGGAGAGCAGCCCAGAGGAGAGGGACCTGGGGGTGGTGGGGGGTGAGAAGCTGGCCCCAAGCGGGCCCCGTGCGCTGGCGGCCCCGAAAGCCAAGCGTGCCCTGGGCTGCAGCAGCAGCAGCGTGGCAGCAGGGCGAGGGAGGGGATTGTCCCCCTGGGCCCCGCTCTCCGGAGGCCCCCCCTGCAGCGCTGCGTTCAGCTCTGGGCCCAGCACAAGGACACGGAGCTGCTGGAGCGGGCCCGGAGGAGGCCGCGAGGATGCTCAGGGGCTGGAGCAGCTCTGCTGTGGGGCCAGGCTGAGAGAGCTGGGGGTGGTGGGCCTGGGGAAGAGAAGGCCAAGAACTTCAGGATCTGCCCCTAAATATTGCCTGCAGCTTTCACTGACCACACCTAGTCTGTATTCAAAAGTCACAAAATAGTTTAGAGAAAAAGAGGTCTTAAAATAACGTTATCAAATTGTTCTTGGTGCTATTGTACTGTTAGGTTTTACATGGTAAGTTTTGTCTCACGTTTGAAGTCTTAGAGAAGGAAAGACTAATCATTTCTTGTATCACCTCTGATAGATTGCCTTTGGATTTTTCCCCATTGTATTCCAATTATTTCAACTAATTACCTCATTAAAATCTTTCAGGACTTTTATGTTTGATTTGTGAGTTATCATTGAATTTGAGCAGTTATACAGCAGTTGAAACAAAGAAATATGATTTTATGTTCTGATCAGCTTTAAAAGAAAGGCATGAATAATTGACCAGGAGTGACTTGGAGACCATGTAGTTCCATATAAAATTTAATGAAGAGAAGTGAAATGATGATAATAGAATTATTTACATGCAAAAAATGTTAATGTTTTCTTTCCTGCCTTTTTTTGCCTCAGTACGTGGACCAGCTGACAAGGATCCAAGCTGAATTACAAGAGACAGTAAAAGATTTAGCTAAAGGCAAAAAGAAATATTTTGAGACTGAACAGATGGCTCAGGCAGTGCGGGAGAAAGCTGATATTGAGGCCAAGTATGTTTTTATAATAGCGTATGTATAAATAATTGCTTGTGTATAAACCAGATTTTTGTTTGTATTAGTTTTTACACTTGATATTAGTTCAGAAGAAAGATAATTGTTTTCAATAAGCTGGTGCCTTTTTTTTTTTGTTAATATGCATTTTTATAACCATTTCAAGCATGCTTTTACCCTGATAGTTTAGTATAACTTATTTAGGATAGCTTTAGGAAAGGAGTTAAACTAGCTGCTTTAATTTGATCTTTTCAAATAGTGTGTGACGTAGCACTCTTTTTGCTATTAAAGGCTGTTTGCTTCTCTCTGTCTTTCCAGATCTCAGATTTGGTATCAGTCCATTTGAGGGGGCGGGGGGATGGGGACACTATTTTTTATGCTCCTTGACATCTTGAAGAGGTTGATTCCCGTTGTTTCAGGAAAGCGAGTAACTCACATGCTTTCAGTTTGGAGTTTTGCCTGTATCATGGGAGTTTGCTTCACTATTTCTTGCAAGGTTGTTCATTTCTGTATTTAAAAAAGAAATCCTCAGTAGTGTCTCCAGATTAAACTTTTCTTAAAACTATACAAATAGAAATTTAGGCATAAAAAATGAAAGTTTTACAGAAGTGCAGTGGCTTGTTTGTCCTGTGTTTTTGTAGAAAAGGTACGAGACAATAATCTCTTGTTATTTTTTTTTTGTTTCAGGTCTAAACTTAGTCTTTTTCAGTCAAGAATAAGCTTGCAAAAGGCAAGCGTAAAGGTGAGTATAAGGAAAGTTTACATTTACTATAAAAGTGCTTCGAAGCTGATTTCTTGAGGTGTATGACCAAAGTTGTCTGGAATTTAGAGATGACTGACATTTGATAAGGTACATTGTTAGAATGAGTTATCAGATAAGAACAGACTCTTCAGCAGTCAGAGTGCAGATTTACATGAGACCAAATTTACAGGGAAGTTTCTTCTAGTGGGAACTATAGCTGTTCTATAAAAACTACATGTGAAATTAAAAACTGCATGAGAGAAAAAAGAATTTTAAAAATCCCCTTACCATTAAGAAAAATATTAATCTGTTAATCCTTTAAAGTTTTGACTATATTAATATATGCATGCATGCGTATTAATCTGCTATTAATACTTTTTTAGTTGTTTAACTTCTCATTAGTACCTATCTTTTAACTTCTGTTTCTTCTTGTAGTTAAAAGCACGACGATCGGAGTGTAATTCAAAGGCTATCCATGCAAGGAATGATTATCTTCTCACTTTAGCAGCTGCTAATGCACACCAAGATCGCTATTATCAAACAGACTTAGTAAACATTATGAAGGTAAGGAAGCTAATTTATGTTTTGGAGTCGAGAAGCGTGAAAATCTGGAAAACAATATTAATAATATACAAAATCTTGGGTTGGTTTGCAGCAGCACTGTTGACTTTGTTGACTTTTCCAATGTATTGCAATAGACGAGGGCAGTGCAATGGATCCTGTGGTAGTGTGCAGTATACTAGGTAACAATTGTCCAGTCCCAAAGCTAAGCAGTTGCCTTTTTTTCTAACTTCACTTTTTTATTTTATTTTATTTTTTTTAAAGCATACTTAAGTAAAGGAATCAAGTTGGTGGGCCTTAAGTTAGAGATCTTTTTAGTTCTTCAGTGGCTATCCCAAAATACTTTTTGTGTGTAATTGTCTGATCAGAACATTTCTTTATGGTATAGCTGACGAAAATGTAACTATTAAAGATGTTGGTTTCAAACCATGAATTTTAGAGAATAGCAAATCAGCGTTGCTGTTCTCACACATGGCAGCTTGCCACGTCAAGCTGAGTAGATGCTTGAACTCATAGGAAATGACATACTTAAAAAGTTCAAATATAATTGCTGACAGGGTTTTCACATCGTTCTAGAATTACTTAAATGTACTCAATTCTTGTAACTTAGAATTAAATAGTTATGAATAAAGTGTAAAATCTGTAATTTGATCTATTTAAATCTAATTCAGGCTTTATGTAGTTGCGTTCCATATTTTGACATTTTCGAGGCATACTTAAATTTGCTATGTACAAACTATTTCCAGGTGATGCGATCGTGGCAACTTATTAGCCTGTAATTTGCATTTAAAATTGCTTTATTGGATAACGTATCACTTTTATGAACTTAAAACTTTGAGTAGACTTTCTCACCTGGAACAAGGGTGGCAGATTGTAACAAGTCACTGTGTTACCAGCATGCTTTTGCATACTCGAAGAAATCTATTTGAAATCTATAAGAACTCTATCTATAAATCATATTGATCTGAAATGCAGGTAACCAAATTAGAAACTCAGGGAGCAAAACACGGTCTCTGAGCCGTGAAATTCCATCGCGTCTTGGCTAGGTTAACCGCTCCTATGGCAGTATGTGCATGCCTCTTAAAGAAAATCACAGTTTGTGTTGGAAGTTCATTGCTCTGCCTCATATATAACTGCTTGCATGACCCAAACAGATCTGGGCATCCCAAAGGCAATGCAGAGCTGTTGGTCCTTGAGGCCGTCTCCACTGTGTGTTCATGTGTAACAGCCAGTAGATAGTCTTCTGCATGTTACTAAAATAAGTTTTACTTTTCTGTTAGCAAAATATGAATATTTCTGCTGGCTAAATATGTAGTACGTGGAAATGGTTGTAAGGGAAATATTCCTTATAATGTTCAAGATAAAACTGTGAATAGATACTTACAAGGTAATTCTGTACTACGTGCATGGCTGGCTATCATCAGTTACAGCTTTTACATGTAAGTAACGCCAGAAGTGAAATTAATATGTTCAGAACCAGGAAACAATATGGATGTTTGATTATTTTTTTTTTAATAAAAAGCCCAGGTGAAACGATGGCTGGCTCTGGTGGGTGATGGCTGCTCAAGTCTCAGGACATCGGACCATAATGCTTGCAAAATGCTGCAGTGCACACCGAGTGTCTCATTTTCTCTGTATGTCCAGCTGCATTTTGTGTGTTACGAACTAGGCGCAACGGGTGTCTGTGTAGTAAGCTGTGCGGGACCGTGATCTCTTTGAATTTCCGTAAGCGTTTATGTCTTTTGGATGGTACAAGCTTTCTGTGCTGTGATGTTAGAAAGCCGTGGATACCCCAGGAATGTTTTGGTTTTTTTTTTTTTTTAGCTTGCAATAAGAAATCAGACTACAAACTGTTGAATCATTCTTGGAAGGACTGAAAAATACAATAAGGGATAACGAAGTCATGCTGGTGCCATTCCTCTGTGTGTGTGCTGTTTTCCGTAGATGTTCTGCTTACCCGGGGTCCTGTCCTAAAGTTGCTGCTGATCCGTGTTAGCTCGTGGTAGTTCCTTTACTGGGCTCCCTCTTGCCCAGTCCTTTCTTTTGTAGAACTTGTTTTGAAGTCGTTTTCAATGTGAATAGTTTTTGATATGGAAATCTCTCTGTGCAACCCATTCTTCCGTATAAATAATTGTGGTTTGCTGGAAACCTAAATTACAAGTACTTCAATTGAGCCCAGTTACTTTGGAAGGGAAGGACAACATTCAGGGTTCTTTTTCTGCGTCTCTTTCAGATATTTCTGGTAGTTAAATCTCCTGGTCTGGTAAAGAACTGTGTTCTTAATGAAGATCTGTAAATTTGTTTTTGGCACCCTTGTTTGTGAGCAAAAATCAGTGGGTGCACACACATCGTTGCAACAGGGCGCTTTGGGACAAGGGAGAGAATAAGGCGAAGGCAAGGTTTCAAATCGAATGTCTACTGGATGCATTTAGAAGAGGAGGGAAAAAAAAACCTCAGGAAAATCAAGGGTAGTATCATTAGGATCCAATTGTGCTTGTCCAGTAAGTTTGGATGTGAAACTGCTTAAATATGAACAACTGGGTGTAATCTGGGGCTAAAACCAATCTCAGTATCAACAGAAGCTGGCAAGTGTGCCCCAACCTTTAAAAAGGGCTTCAGGGGTGAATTATATATCAAGAAGTCTGACTTCCCTCCCTACCAGACAGACTCGTGAATGGAGTCAGTGCACACGTAAGTAAATACGGTATATTGGGGTGACCAGCATGATTTTGGAAGAGGGACGGCAACTCCAAAAGCCGCCTTTAAGAGTCAGTAAGCCCGGGGATAAGGGTGATTCATCTGGTTCAGAGTCTCAAATTTGCCAAGGGCTCTCAGCAGACTTCCCACTCGGTCTCTGCTTACGTAAAAGAGGTACGTCCTTGCAGGTAGGGCGGGGGTTTTCTCACAGATCAAGAACCGATGAAGAGATACACAAGATGTGGGATTAAAGTAAATGCCTGGGCTTCGTAATGGGAGGAGATTTGCTGGCAGGGCCCTGGTTTCCCTCATATCCCTCCCCCTTCCAACTGAAGTCTGGGGGAACCATGCCGTTTAAATGCTGAGAAAATGATTGTTTTATTTATCATCAGGATTTAACATAAGCGATACGGAAAACGAACCGAAGGAGAGCGGTGGTGGTCTGCAGGTACAGAATCGTTCGGTATAAGCAAATGTGAAGGTTATGACCAAGAAGCATCATAAGATCTCAATGATTTGGGATTACCGGGCAAGAAAATAGCACCTGAAATTCGTGTTAAAAAGTGAAAAGCGGTATTTAGAGGTGAAATCACTGCCTACGGGATAAAGAACTCGGAGTTGCCATTCCTATTTCTGAAAGAGAAACTGGAATGAAGGATAAAGAAATGGGGACTTGACTATTATATGATCCTAATCCTATCTCTACATAGCATCACTAGGAAAGGCGGCCTATTGAAAGGTGATTAAAACTTTTTCTAGACAGCCCAGTTCCTGTTTTAATCGTGTGACCCCGGTGGACACTACATACAGTGCAGTTCTAGAGTCTAAGCTAAACGTGGCCGTTTATATCTTAACGTTGACATTTTTAAGATGTCAACCTTCTTTTTTTCACCTTCTTAGTGAGTCTTTCGGCATTCACTCCGTGGTGGCCACCTTGCTACCTGTTGGCATTTCTCCATATATCTGTGACTGAGTTAATATGCCTTCTGCAGGGCTGTCCGTGTTCCAAATCACAGCCATTTTCTCCATAAAATCTCCATCCCAAAGGCCAAAATCTGCATCCGTTTTCAGCATTCCTGAAAAATTCAGCTCTCGCCAGCTGCCCCATTTGAAAGCAAACTGGAAGACAGCAGCCTGACTTGTGTAAGGTGGGAATGTTGAGTGCAATCAGCAGCACCTCGAACATCACAGGGCTTACGGGGTTATTTAGGGTCTGCTCTTTGAGGAGCTGTGCAGATCGGTTGATTTTATCCACACTCTAGACAAGGTGAGCCCGAGATTCTTGTAGCGCACACGGGCTTCTCAGTGAGATCTGGAGGTGTGATTGCAGGACCAGTTTCATTACTTTATTTGGAATCAGGTTCATCGCCTCACCTTTTCTTCAGGGCAAATGTTTTTGTATGTGGCAGAGAGATAAATTGTAAATTATTTTCAGGCTGGCTTTCAGAGTTACTCAGTAACCTGTAGATAAATCCTTTATTTAAATAATATTCAGAATATAAGTTGTTTAATATAACAACATTCAAACTTGAAAAACAAACCGCCCCACCTCCTCTGACCTCAAAATCTCCCTAATCCTCACCTGAAGCATCGCTTTTACAAAAAAGATGTTACAAATCACATGGAAAGATTTAAAAAAAAAAAAAAAAGAGTAATTTTGGTTCAAAGACTGATCTTACATACCTGTTGTCTAAAAAAGTTGTTCTAAATTGAGTTCAGGTATAAAATGACAGCTGCTTGGTGTACTGGTTGGAGTGCATCAGTATGAATTTGACCAGAATCGAAGCTTTCCGTATTTCTCTAGATGATAAAAACATTAGAAGTGGAAAAAGCCCTGCAGAGATTTCGGCTGCTCCTTGGCTATGTTGCTGTGTAAGAAGGTAAAACTTGCGCTTCTTTCCAAATGCCTCAAAGACTGTTCCTCTTTGTGTCCATCCTAAACAATTTCCTTGCAGGTTTTGCTTTTAATGAGGTTATTGTTTGCAATGAGAGTTAGTTCTGCGTGGTTTTTGTTGCTGAGAGGTGTCTGCTGTTGGGTTTGACAGTGCAGTTGTTTGAAGCTGGGGTTGACTTTGCTGAGTGTGATCGGGCTCTTCTACAAGTGCTGCCTGCTGCTGGCTTCGGGCTTGTCGTAGCACAGCCCTCCGAAACCATCACGGGGACCCTGCTGCGTATGCAGGCGGTGCTTGCTTTCCTTGAAAACTTGCAATTTTATCCTTGATTTTTTTTTTTTAATTTATTTAGCCTGTCGTGGGCCTTGTCCACCAAAAGCTGCTCGTTGCGTCCCGTGCAAGGTGAACTGAATGCAGACGGGGAACAGCGAGGCGCACCTTGGCTTTCCGACAGCCCGGACGATAGCTGCTGGTGGTGGTGGTGGCTTTAAAGCAGTGAAATCCAGTGAAAGTTCATAGCACTGTCACCAGGTGACAGCTCTTTAAGCAGCAAAATCAACACCTGAAGGAGAAAGGAGGGGTGGTGACGTATTTCAGTCTCGGTTTATGTTGGCACAAGGTATTTGAGAAGCCACTGCTGGGAAAAGGTAATTCGTGTTGGGCTTGAGGCACCCTGGGTTACTCGGTGTTTGATGCAAGCCAGCACTGGTTTTGTTCGTCGTAGCTGACTCCGAAATGCTGCTGTTGTGCTGTCCTGTGACAAATGAATCACAAATTACTCCTCTGGAACAGGCAACAAACTGACATTTTGCTTGGCAGAGTTCCTGGTGACATACAGCTCCTGATCATTTTCAGTATTTAGAGTATGTTATTTTAGTTAGCAACGTTTTCATGTGAAGAAGAAAAAAAATGATTCACTGTGCTATGTTTGTAGTTATGACAGGCCATCACAAACAAAGCAGGGATGCTCCGAATGTACGAAATGCTTCCAGCACTTCTCAGAGAATTGAGAATTACTTCTAAAGTGCCATCCCAGTTTGCCAATTCCATCGGCAAATGAGCAGCAAAACTATTCTAGCTCTCCCTTTAGAAAAGATTTTAATCCTTTTGCTTTTTTCCTGTAGCTGTCCTTTATGTCCAGGATTTACATCTTGTGCCTCTTCCACACCAGCTGCGCCATCTCACCGGGCTGCCACAGACCTGAGATCTGTATTTCGGTATCTGGAGAGAGATTTAAAAAAAAAGAAGAAGAAGAAAGGGCCTAGACTAAAGCACTGAAATGTTTTTTTCTTTGCCAGTTTCCTGACAAGCTGCTTGGGAGGGGCTGCCAACGCCTGGTGCTGAGGCACAGTGTGCAAACCCTTTTAAGCTCAGGGTGTCTGCCTGGTGCTCAGCCTGCTGCAAGAGTTTGAACCGAGGTCAGAAGGAAGTGTAAGATGATGGCTGAAGGAAGTTCAGGGTTGTTTGATACCTGTCTTTCTCTAAACTTTATTATTACTGCATTTCCTCTTTTACTACTCTACTCGTAACTCCTCTTTAAGTTCCTCTTGTGAAGCACCCCTGAACATGACTGTATAACACACTCTAACTGTGGAAACGTCAATCAAAAAAAAAAAAAAAAAGGAAGCATCATTAACGTTTTAAATAATTCTTTGATTATTTTGGCGGAGAGACAGAGAAGTAAAACTTAACCTGAGTTCCAAATGTCTCGTTTCGATGTCACGAGCATCAGCCACTCATTCCCTGGTGGCCTGCAAGCGTGTGGGAGTCGTGGGGCTCGGGGCTGCACGCTCGGAGCTCCACGTGGACCAAGGTTTTTGACACAAAGTAAAATATTTCAATGAAATAATTGATTTTGTCTCTGCGGTATGTTTTTCAAACTCCGTTGCTTTCACAAAGGTTTCCGTTTTGATGCTTGTACTTCAAAGTACAAAGAGCCTGCCTTGATTTTTTTTTTTCAGAGGTGTTTATAATGATCGAGTTGATCATCAGCAGAGCTTCGTGGGTAATGCCAGAAGCTAAACCTTTATAGCTAAACGATTTTTAAGAATCCTTAATGCTACTGTAGGGTATTGAAAAAAATAGCCCCCAAACAGCGACAATCAAGTGCGATGTTGATGTTGTGGGAGAGTCTGCAGATAGTGATGCACTTTTATGAACAACTTGGGGAAAAAGAAACTCAATATAGTAGCAAGCAGTGATCGCAGGTATTTCTAACTAGTATTTTTCTGTGCTTTTTTTAAAATTTCATACTCTAGTACATGCAATGGTCGTTAGTGTTTGCAGGCTGAATTAGAGGAATAGTGTCAAAAGCAAGTGTGCCTCACTGTTTCTTTCCTCTGTGGTTTCAGTTAGGTTTTTCTGTATTGTTATGAATATCTGTTGTGTTTTCTGGCTTTTCTGTACTTTCCAGTTTGCTTGCTATGAGGAAGTGAAGTCGTTCATTTTGGCTCTTGTTCTTGATCAGAGTTCCAGCGGTGATACAGCAGGTTTAAATAGAAACTTAATTTTATGTAATTTCCTGGGATGAACAGGTCTTGCATGGATGACGGTACCGAGACATGTTACAGCATTGCTTTTTTAAGCCAGGAGATCAGTTTTTATAAACACAGGTGACGTTTCCCTTTCTCACATCTCTGCCTGTTGTTAGGTACTGTCTTAAAAGGATCCGAGAGAGGAAGAAATGTGTCTGGCTTTGGAGGTATGAGCTGGCAGTCACAAGGAATGACATGAGTAGGACAAGGGAGCACCCAGAGCGAGCACAGTGCCTGCAGCACATGACGAAGACGCTGAGAAAACCTGGATTGCTCAGCCTAAAAAAGACAGGGACATCTAACAATGTTCATGTTTTACAGCTACCTACTTGGGGAGGGCGTGGAGAAGACCAAGCCAGGCTTTTTTTGAAGCTGTGCAGTGATGGGATGGTGTGCAATAGACAAGTAGGAACATGGAAAATTCAGATTAAATACAAGGAAAAAGGTTTCCCATGAAGGTGGTCAAATGCAGGAACTGGGACCCAGGACGGGGAGGAGTGTCACACCGTGAAGACATTTAAAAGTTGACTGGAAGCACCCTTGAGCAACCCGATCCATTTGGCCCCACGTCAGGCAGAGGTTGGAGCGGTATCTCCCTTCCAATCTAAATTATTCCCTGATTCTCTTAAGGAAGATCTTCTCTCGGAAGATCTGCTCAAGAACATACAGCTTCCAGCCTCTGTTTTCTCTGCCGCTGACTGGGATATCCATGTGAGCACACAGGGTTAGGATATTCGTGTTTTGACGAACGTTTTCTTTATTAAGTGGTGTTGGGAGGTTTTGCGGAGCCGAGCTGCCAACTGTGTTTGCAGCATAGTCATCCACCACTTTCATGGAGCACTTTAAACCATCATTTGAAACAAACGTAAATACAACCTCCAAATGTTGCTTAGGCAAATGAGAATCAGCTGCAGCTAGTGATATTAATAGAAATGACCCAGGATTGAGGACTTGGTGGTTTTCATTTAATAATTTGTTTTTAAACCCAGAAATTAACAGGGTATGTGTGCCAAGCGGTGCTTCGCTCTGGTGGCTCTCTTTGACTTTAAATTGACATTCCTTGTTAAGTTGACATTGACTCTAAGTTGACATGTTAGCAGAAGGTCTTAAATGGTCTCAGGAATGTTACCTTAGCAGTGGCTGGCCAGTGTGTGCCCTGAATAAATAAGAACATGTGCATGAGTGAGTATCTCTGCAGACTCCAGAGCTAGTCGAACCAACGTTATCGCTCTAAGAAATCATTCTACGTATACATTATTGTTCTGTGCTTTTTAGAATGATTTAGAAGCGCCCAGGGAACTATTTGCTTTTCTAAAATATTTCTGATGTCAGCAGAGGTTTCGGGTTTCTTCTATAAATCTCTTCTATAAATTTAGCACTAGTTGTTCTCCTCAGGTCTTGTAATACTCCCTTTAAAAGTCAGAGGGAATTTATGCAAGTGAAAGAACTATTGTTCCACTTCCTGCTCTTGTCAGCTGCAAGCCACAAATATTTTGTAATTACAATTAAGCCAGCCGTAGATTGCCTTATCTCCAGTATCAGATGGGCACAGTCACTTTCCTGTGAAGACAGCCAGCGAGTGAGCGTTGCTTTCTCGTGTTCGCTCCTGTGAATGGGGATGAGTAAGGGGGGCAGCTGCGCTTTGGGATACGAGCGATCCCAAAGATGCTAACGGGGGCTTTGCAACGTCTGCTGCCACGCCGATTTCCCTTCCAAGGGCATCAGTCTGTGTGCGTGTGTGCACATAGCTCGTTAAACCTCGGGGAAATGAATTCCTTTAATGAGAGGCTGGAATGTGATTATGCAGCCACATAAATTGGTGAATAATTAATACAAAATGGTGCGCGCTTATTTAGGCTTTCCCTTAAGTGCTCCTACATCACACCTCCTGGTAGTCACTCTATTGCTGCCTTGGAGATCAGGAGCTCCCGATAGCTGTTGTCTCCTGGATATGTGCTAACTTCTGTTCTGAGCATTGATATTCTGGCTGACGAAGAGGAAACATTGACAAGGACGGCTTCCCAACGGACGGCCACTCCTGGAGGTGATTTTGGCAAAATCACAAGCAAGTGAAGCTTACCTACAGTTAGAGGTACTGCTCTTAAACGTTATGGTAGCATCTTCTATCTTCAACTTAAAATCTACCCCTCGCCCCCGGGAATATCACGTTACTTAACACACAGCATTTCCAAGGTGGCTCAAGACAAATAGTGGGTGTGGATCAGACCTGTTCCTGTTTTCCAGATGAAAAAATGAGTAATGGTCACATTTGCCCAATGGCAGCTGTCTCACCTCGTGTTTTAACCACGAGTCTCAATTCCTCCTTGAAGCATTTGGTCAAAAGGGGCTGTTTATTTCCAGGGGGCTCAGTATCCATCCGTAGTCTAATATCTAAACCAAGACAATTTATGTAAGTATGTTAAAGGAATAATTATCTTTCATGGCATAATAAAACTCTTTCTTGACGATGCTATGACTTGTCCGATAGTTTTCCTTTGGCCTCGCGACAGAAATAACGTTAGGAAAAGGGCGGATTGCAAAACACGTAGTGTGATTTCACAGATGCTCGTGAAAGGTATTTCCTGCCCAGGAGGCTGCGCAGAAGTCACGGACGGTTTATACAAGAAAATAACAGGAGCACTGAATGGGAGTGACTTGGAAAAGGGAAGGAATAGAGAGAAAAGAGACGCAGTCGGTGATGAGGGATGGATGTAAGGCAGTAGAGCAAGGAAGACCACTGGAAAGCCATTGGAAGACCGCTGGAACACCACTGGAAAGTGATCCGTTGCGGATCGCTGCCTGGGAAGAGGCGGTGTTTTGTCTTTTGTCCGTTATTATTTTGTCTTTTACAGATTTTACGGAGAAGCAGAGCTCAGGCTTTGGATTGGGCTATGAGGTTTTTGTGGCAAACGCCATAAAACTACCCGTTTGGAACAGGAAATGAAAGTTTGCCATCTCGTTTCAAAGCCACACTGCAATGCAATGAGAACAGCTCCCAAAGCCCCTCGCTGTGCCAGAAACCAGCCTGCGTGCCTCGAGCTGGCGTGTGGCCGGGGCAGAGAAACGGCCAGGCTCAGGAAACACCTGGCGTGCTCCGGCTGGGAGGCAGGTGGGGCTACGGCTGAAATTTTTAACTAGAAACATGTTTTTTAGAAGTATTTCGTCTTTTAGAAGTCATGGAGACAGACGTCCCGAACAGATCTTTCATGGGGTTGTGCTTGGTTGTGGGTTTATTTTTTGTTTTGTTCTTAGCAACT